>NC_087354.1:78276971-78901971 GCF_030014295.1 Loxodonta africana | reverse complement strand
TGAGGAAATGCATGAGATCACTAGCCATTAGAGAAATGCAAATCAAAACTACAATGAGTTACCATCTCACTCCGATAATACTGGCACTAATCAAAAAAACAAAAAATAACAAATTTTGGAGCAGTTGCAAGGAGATTAATGTAAAATGGTACAACCACTTTGGAAAATGATATATGGTGCCTCCTTAAGAAGCTTTTTTTTTTTTAAGAAGCTAGAAATAGAAATACCATACAATCCAGCAATCCCACTCCTAGGAATATGCCTGAGAGAAATAAGAACTGTCACATGAATAGATATATGCACACCCATGTTCACTGCACCACTATTCACAATAGCAAAAAGATGGAAACAACCTAAATGCCCATTAACAGATAAATGGATAAACAAATTGTGGTACATATACTCAGTGGAATACTGTGCAACAAAAATCTTCGAAAAACATGGATGAATCTGGTGGGCAATAAGTCAGTCACAAAAGGGTAAATATTATATGAGAACACTATCATAAGAACTCAAGAAAAGGTTTACACACAGGAAAAAATTCTTTGAGGGAGGGGGAAGGGAAATCACTAACTAGAGAGTAGATGAATTTCAACTTTGTTGGAGGGAAAGACAACACACAATACAGGAGAAGTCAACAAAACTTGACCAATCAAAGGATACAAGTTTCCAACACACATCCAAACACCTTGAGGGACCGAATTGCTGGGGCTGGGAGTTGGAGACAAAAGCCTTGGGGGACATTTAGGTCAATTGCCATAACTTTAGTTCATGAAGTAACTATTCTACATCTCACTTTGGTGAGTAGCGTCTGGGATCTTAAAAGCTTGTGAGTGGCCATCTAAAATACAGCTATTGGTCCCATCCCACTCGGAGCAAAGGAGAATAAAGAAAAACAGACACAAGGAAAATATTAGCCCAAAGGACTAAAGGACCACATGAACCACAGCCTCCACCAGCCTGAGCTCAGAAGAACTATGGAGCCCGGCTGCCACCACTGACCACTCTGACAGGGATCACAACAGAGAGTCTTGGACAGAGCAGGAGAAAAATGTGCAACAAAATTCAAATTCACAAAGAAAGGCTAGACTTACTGGTCTGACAGAGGCTGGAGGAACCCCCAAGACTATGGCCTCTGGACACCCTGCTATTCCAGAAATGAAACCACTCCAGAAGCTTACTTTCAGACAAAGATTAGATAGACCTATAAAACAAACAATAACACACCTGAGGAACGTGCTTCTTAATTCAATCAAATATGTGAGACCAATTGGGCAATGCCTGCCCAAAAGCAAGACAAGAAGGCAGGAATGGGCAAGAACTGGATGAATGGACACAGGGAACCCAGGGTAGAAAGGGGAAGAGTGCTGTCATGATGTGGGGATTGCAACCAATGTCACAAAACAGTATGCGTATAAATTTTTGAATGAGAAATTAATTTGAGCTATAAATTTTCCCCTAAAGCACAATAAAATTAAAAAAAAAAGAATAAACCTAATACCCTATAGCACAAAACACAAATTTCCCTGTGTTTATGGACATATCACATAATACACATTACACAAGAAGTTTTATATTTATGTGGTTACCCGTATAATTCACCCCAGTCCCCACCTTGTGTTGTAAGCTCCATGAAAACCAAAAAACCAAACCGGTCGCTGTCGTCTATCCTGACTCATAGCAACTCTTTAGGACAGAGTAGAACTGCTCCATAGGGTTTCCTAGGAGCAGCTGGTGAATTTGAACTGTTGACTTTTTGGTTAGCAGCTGAGCTCTTAAAGACTGTGCTACCAGGGCACTGTGAAGGAATGGATAATATCTCTTTCTGCTTACACCTGTATCTTCACTGTCCAAAAGAGTGCTTGGCACATTTAAGAGCACAATAAATATGTGCTAAATGAAATAATGAATGGAAAAATCAGTTCTGAATTTGATATCACCACTTTGTAGCTATGTGACCTTGGATAGATTACTTAAAATCTCTGAGCTTCAGTATTGTCATCCTCAAAATAGGAATAACAACACCACTGCCTGTGGTGCATATAAAATACCTAGTTCATTGTCTGGTATCAATGAACTAGTGATCAATAAATATAAGGAATTTTCTGAGATGGTATGGCATAAGATTTTACCAGATTTTTCAAATTCCCTCATGAATGTTAAAACATATTCAAAACAAAATAAGTTTTTTTTTTTTTATGGTTATCTACACCCAAATAAGAACTTTATATCATTGAAAGCCAAAGAAAAAGAAGAGATCTCTTTGAGAGAAGGAAAATAAAGTATCAAACATCTAGTAAAAATCACAGTATAATAATTTTATTAAGATTATGGATTGAATTGTGTCTCCCAGAAAGATATGTTAAAGTCCTAACCACTGTACCTGTGAATATAACATTGGGGAAATAGGGTGTTTCTTTGAAGATATTACTGGTTAAATCATAGGTAGGTCCTAAAACTAATCCCTTGTGAGTGGCGTCTTATAAAAGGAGAAAGCAGACATGAAAACAGACACACACTGTGGGGAGGTGCCATATGAAGATGTATCTACAAGCAAAAGAACACCAAGGATTGCTGACAGTCACCAGAAATTAGGAGAGATGCGTGGAACAGTTACTCTCTCAAAGCCCCCTGAAGGATTTGACACAGCTACTACACTGAATTTGGACTCCTGACCTTGAGAACTATGACAAAATATGGGAATAAATTAATGGCAAACAAAAGTGTCATATCTGGAAAAAAAAAAAATCCATTGCTGTCAAGTCGATTCTGACTCATAGCAACCCTACAGGACAAAGTAGAACTGCCCCATACAGTTTCCCAGGAGCACCTGATGGATTTGAACTGCCAACCTTTTGGTTGGCAGACTTAGCTCTTAAACACTCTGCCACCAGGGTTTCCTATGTAAATAGAGTAGTAACTAACTATAATTCCCTCTACTGTGAAGCCTCTCTGAACTGAACTCAGGTACTCTTGAAACCATCTTGTTGTATGCAGCCTGGGTCAGTTCCAACTCACAACAACCCATGTACAACAAAATGAAACACTGCCCAGTCCTGTAACATCCTCACAATCATTGCTATGTTTGAGCCCATCATTGCAGCCACTGGGTCAATTCATCTCATTGAGTGGCTTCCTCTTTTTCACTGACCCTCTACTATATCAAGCACAATGTTCTTCTCCAGGGATTGGTCCCTCCTGATAACATGTCCAAAGAATGTAAGATGAAATCTTGCCATCCTTGCTTCTAAGGAACATTCTGACTGTACTTCTTCCAAGACAGATTTGTTCATTCTTCTGGCAGTCCACCATATATTCAATTTTCCTTAAAAACACTATAATTCAAGGGCATCAATTCTTGTTCAGTGTTCCTTATTTATTGTCTGGCTTTCAAATGCTTTCAGGCCATTGGAAAACAGAATTCTAAGAGGCCTATCTAGGGAGAAGTGGCCACTGCTATTTACCCACCTCTGCGGGGCTATTACTGAGAATCATGAGAAAAGAGAGCAAAGTTCTACCATGCCACTTGGGTCTGCACTTGAGGGGTGGTACAGGAAGTAGACTAGGTATTATAAAACAATCTTTTGACAGCACAATTTTTATAAATATAATCCAATAAGCCAAAATATATTATGCTTGTCTATAGCCTCAGTACAAGTACAAGAAACTAAAGCCAACAATAATTATGTTTTTTTAAAGGAAAGTGTAGAGGTCTTTATTTTGCAAATATTTCAAATAACTAGGATCATAGTCACTGAAACTTGAAAAGTTTAAATTATATATCATGAGCATTTCACATTAGTAATATTCAAAGTTCATCAGTCAAGATTCCAGTATTTAGTGATCATAAATATGGAAACAGAGTAATGAACTCTCAATGATAAATCAAAACTATAAGATTTACAACAGGGAACCAGAGAGGTTAATCTGTAAATGAAAACAACATCAGAACTATAAAAGAGGGAATAAACAGTGTAGGTACAGAACTTTCAAATGGAGAGGAAGGCAAGGCAATACCAAGTAATAAAAGACTGGTTCAAAATTAGAAAGATAAGTGTAAATTTCAAGGTAACCACAAAGAAAGTTAACAAACCTATTCATCAAAATAAAGAAGAAAAATACAAAGTCTCAGTAAACACAAAACCCACAAAAACAAAAGAAATGAAAAAAATCTACAGCCAAAAAGAATTCAGCACAGAAGAGTAAAAGGAACAAAGAAAATGTCAGCATCACAAAAAAAAGCAGTACAAAATGATAGTAATAAACTCACACCTATCAATAATTACACTGAATGTAAATGGCCTTAATGCACCCATAAAGACAAAGAGAGTGACAGGAGGGATTAAAAAATAGGATCCATCAATATGCTGTCTACAAGAGACATACCCTAGAAACAAAGACATAAATTTACTAAAAATCAAAAGATGAAAAAAATATATATCAAGAAAATAACTACCAAAAAAAGAGCAGGAGTGGCGATACTAATCTCAGATAATATAGACTTTAAAACAAAATCCACTACAAAGGAAAAAGAAGAGCATTACACGGTGATTAAAGTGAAAATCCATCATAAAGACATAGCCATAATAAATATCTACGCATCCAATGACAGGGCTCCAAAATACGTAAAACAAACTGCAACACTGAAAAGAGAATTGACAGGTCCACAATAATAGTAAGAGACTTCAACACACCACTCTCGGTAAAAGACAGAACATCCAGAAAAAAGCTCAACAAAGATACAGAAGATCTACAGGACACAATTGGCCAACTTGACCTCATAGACATATATAGGACACTCCACCCAACAGCTGCAAAGTACACATTCTTTTTCAACACGCATGGAATATTCTCCAGAATAAACCACATCTTAGGCCACAAGCAACCCACAACAAAATCCAAAACACTGAGATAACACAAAGTGTCTTCTCTGATCACAATGCCATCAAAGTAGAAATTAACAACAGGAAGAGAAAGGAAAAAAAAAAAAAAAACATGGTAATTGAATAACGCCCTGCTTAAAAATCACTGGGTAATAGAAGAAATCAAAGATAGAATTAAAAAATTCTTAGAATCAAACAAGAATGAAAACACATCACACCAAAACCTTTGGGACACAGCAAAGGCAGTGCTCAGAGGTTAATTTATAGCAATAGATAGATGCACACATCAAAAAAGAGGAAAGGGACAAAATCAAAACATTAGCTACACAACTCATACAAATAGAAAGAGAACAGCAAAAGAAGCCCACAGCTACCAGAAGAAAGGAAATACTAAAGATCAGAGCAGAAATTAATGAAATAAAAAATAGAAAAACTCAACAAAACCAAAAGTAAAAATAAATACATATAGAGAGATTTATATCAATGAAATGGCTCACACGATTGTAAAGGCTGGAACATCCCAAGTCCATGGGTCCGTCTTCTCCCTATGCACATAGCCACAGTGGCTGGTGAACCCAAGATCAGCAGGTCAGAGAGCAAGGTTCTTGTTCACAGGCTCTGAAGATCAAGAAATCCCAAAGATCAGCAGGTAAGACTGCAGGTAAGATGCTCAATTTCCAAGAACTGGTGATCAGATGAACAGGGACAGCTACAGGATCCAGAACAAGCAAAAAGCCCTAAGCCATGACAGAATATCCACTTATATTCAATGAAGGCCACACGCCCAAGGAAATTACCTTCCAGTGATTGGCTACTCACAGTAAATCTCATCATGAAGGTGATCACATAATATCAAATCTCACCATGGAAGTGATTACTGAGAATCATGGCCCAGCCAAGTTAACACACAACCTTAACCATTACACAGGACATTACAACAGACTCAACGGAAGTAAAAAGGATCATAATAGAGTATGGAAAACTATACTGCAACAAATTTGAAAACCTAGAGGAAATGGACAAATTTCTAGAAACACACTACTACCCAAACTAACACAAATTGAAGTTGAAAATCTGAACAGTCTCATAAAAAGAGAAGATTGAGAATGTAATTAAAAAAAAAAAAAAAAAACTCCCAATTGAAAAAAGCCCTGGCCCAGAAAACTTCACTGGAAAATTCTACCAAACATTCAGAGAAGAGTTTACAACAGTACTACTCAAACTATTTCAGAACATAGAAAAGGAAGTGATACTTTCAAATTCATTCTATGAAGCCAGCACTACCGTGATACCAAAACCAGGCAAAGACATCACAAAAAAAGAAAATTACAGACCAATATCGCTCGTGAATATAGATGCAAAAATTCTCAACGAAATTCAGCAGCATGTCAAAAAAAGAATATACCACGACCAAGTGAGATTCATACCTGGTATACAAGGATGGCTCAACATTAGAAAATCGGTCAACATTAGAAAATCAATCAACATAATCCACCACTTTAACATAAAATAAAATAAAAGAATCACATGATCATCTCAATCAATGTAGAAAAGGCATTCGACAATGTCCATCATCCATTCCTGATAAAAACTCCTAATAAAATAGGTACAGAAAGGAAATTCCTCAACGTAATAAAGGGCATCTACAAAACCAACAGCTAATGTCATCTGTAAAGAAGAAACCCAGTGCTGTCGAGTAACGGAGAGAGGCTTAAAATATTCTCCTTGAGAACAGGAACAAGACAAAGATGCCCTTTATCACCACTCCTATTTAACATTGTGCAATGAGGCAGGAAAAAGAAATGAAGGGCATCCAAACTTAATTGTAATTAAGAAGTAAAACTGTCCCTATTTGCAGATGATATGATACTGTATAAAGAAAATACAAAAATACTATACATGAGAAAACTACTAGAACTAATAGAAAGATTCAGTACAGTAGCAGCAGGACATAAGATAAACATACAAAAATCAGCTGGATTCCTATACACCAATAAAGAGAATGATGACAAGGAAATTAGGAAAATAATACCATTTATAATAGCCCTTGGGGGAAAAAAAAACTTAGGAATAAATCAAGCCAGGAATATAAAGGACCTATACAAAGAAAATTACAAAACACTATTGCAAGAAACTAAAAGAGATCTACATAAATGGAAGAACATACTATGCTCATGGATAGGTAGACTCAACATTGTGAAAATGGCAGTTCTACCCAAAGCAATCTACAAATACTATGCAATCCCAATCCAAATACCAACAGCATTCTTTAAAGAGATGGAAAAACTAATCGTTAGCTTTACATGGAAAGGGAAGAGGCTCCAGATAAGTAAAAAACACTATTGAAGAAGAAGAATAAAGAAGGAGGACTCACACTACCTGACCTCAGAACCTGCTATACAGCTACAGTAGTCAAAATAGCTTGGTACTGGTATAATCACAGATACATTGACCAATGAAACGAATTGAGAACCCAGAAGTAAATCCATCCACCTAAGGTCAACTGATCCTCGACTAGGGCCCAACGTCCATCAAATGGGGAAAAGACAGTCTTTTTAACAAAATTGGATGTCCATCTGCAAATAAATGAAACAGGAGCCATACCTCATGCAATACACAAAAACTAGTTCAAAATAGTTCGAAGACCTAAACATAAAACCAACAACTATTAAGATCACAGAAGAAAAAATAGGAACACCACTAGAGGCACTAATACAGGCATTGACAGCATACAAACCATAACTAAAAACACACAAACTCCAGAATATAAGCTAGATAACTGGGATCTTTTAAAAATTAAACACTTATGCTCACCAAAAGACTTCACTGAAAGAGTGAAAAGAGAATCTACAGACCTGGAAAAAATTTTTGGCTATTACAAATCAGACAAAAGTCTAATCTCTAAAATCTTCAAGAAAATCAACACCTCTACAACAAAAAGACAAATAATCCAATTAAAACATGGGCAAAGGAAATAGACACTTCATCAAAGGAGACATTCAAGCGGCTAACACAGACACTAGGAAAAGCTTGCGATCACTAGCCACTGGAGAAATGCAAATCAAAATCAAAATGAGATACCATCTCACCCAGCATTACTGGCAAGAATCAAAAACACAGAAAATAACAAATGTTGGAGAGGCTGCAGTGAGACTGGAAATCTTACGTACTGTTGGTGGAAATGCAAAATGGTACAACCATTCTGGAAAATAATATGGTGCTTCCTTAAAAAGCTAGGTATATGATTCAGCAATCCCATTCCTAGGTATATATACTAGAGAAATAAGAGCTGTCACACGAATACATACGTGAACATCCATGTTCATTGCAACATTATTCACAATAGCAAAAAAATGTAAACAACCTAGATGCCCCTCAGCAGATGAATGAATAAACAAACTATGGTACATACACACACTGGAATACTACACAACAATAAAGAACAATGATGAATCTGCAAAGCATCTCACGACATGGATGAATCTGAAGGGCATTATGATGAATGAAATAAGTCAATCACAAAAGGACAAATATTGTATGAGACCACTAATACAAAAACTCATGATATGATTTACACACAAAAAAGAAACAGTCTTTGGTGGTTATGGTAGTAGACGGGATGGGGAGGGAAGAACACTAAATAGACAATAGATAAGTGATAAATTTGGTAAGAGAGTACACAATGCTGGGGAAGTCAGCATAACTTGACCAAGGCAAGGCCATGAAAGCTCCATAGACACATCCAAACTCCCTGAGGGATCAATTTACTGGGCTGAGGGCTGTGGGGACCATGTTTTCGGGGAGGATCTAGCTCAATTGGCATAACATAGTTTATAAAGAAAATGCTCTACATTCTACTTTGGTGAGTAGTGCCTGGGGTCTTAAAATCTTGTGAGCTGCCGTCTTAAATACTCCACTGTTGTCACCCCATATGGAGCAAGGGAGAATGAAGAAAATCAAAGACACAAGGGAAAGATTAGTCCAACAAACTAATGGACCACGACAACCACAGCCTCCACCAGACAGACTGAGTCCAGCACAACTAGATGGTGCCTGGCTACCACCTCCAACTACTCTGACAGGGATCACAATAGACGGTCCTGGACAGAGCTGGAGAAAAATGTAGAACAAAATTGTAAATCAAAAAAAAAAGAAAAGACCAGGTTTATTGGTCTGACAGAGACTGAAAAAACCCAGAGAGTATGGCCCCTGGATACCCTTTTAATTCAGTACTGAGGTCATTCTTGAGGTTCACCCTTCAGCCAAAGATTAGACATGTCCATAAAACAAAACAAGGCTTAATGGACACACCAGCCCAGGGGCAAGGAAGAGAAGTGAGTGCCTTCCAACCTGAGAGGCTCATCTTTCAGCACTTCATTGGACAATACTCTGTTTTGATCCATAAGGAGGGGCAGAAAAGCTGGTAATGGGGAACCCAATTTTGAGAAGAAAAGAGTGACTTGGGGTTGGCAACCAATGTCACAAAACAATATGTGTATTATTGTTTAATGAAAAACTAGTTTGCTCTGTAAACCTTCATCTAAAGTACAATTAAAAAAAAAAAGATGGAGGCAGAGCCAACATGGCACTATAGACAGAAGCACCATGCTGTCCTTCTACAGCAAAAACAGAGACAAAGGTCAATCCTGGGACCCTAATCGTCAAATGTAGAGATAACGAACTCAACCAAGCACGAAGTGGAATAAAAAACTGATAGAACAGAGAGGGAGGAGAGATACAGAGTGGAGGTCCCCTATTTGCTAATGCGGCATGGATTCATCATGTCGGACTCCTCAGTCACCAAGAAAAGTGGATATGGAGTACAGGAGGATAGCTTCAAGGAGCTCCCAGGAGGAGACAGAGCACCCCGTAACCAGCAATACATGCTTTCCCACCCCCCACCCTTCTTCCCCCTAGTCTGACCCCAGCTGGGGAGGCGTCAGCTCCTTGCTGCTTGGATTCACCCAGCCCACATAAGCTGGCTCCTTCGGTGCCATTTTTTTGTTGCTGTTGTTGCTTTTTTCGGCTTCTTTTGGTTTCATCTCTCTTTCTCACCTCCTTTCCTTCTTTTCTCTCAAACATTTGGCTCTGTGTGCCATCTCTGCTCCTCCTTGACAGGCTCTGAAGTTTCACTTGGCCGGAGAACCATTTCCTCTGTGAAGCCACCAAGCCAGTGGGCTCCCTTGGGGATTTTTTTTCTTCTTTTCTCGATTTCTTTTCTTTCTGTACCATCCTTCCTTTCTTTTCTTCTGGACACCTGGTGCCACTTCCCTGGTCTGCACCACCACACCAGTGGGATCCCTTGGGACATTTTTTTTTCTTTCTCTCTTCATTTATTTTCTTGGTTTCTTCTCTTTCCCTACCTTCCTCCCTTTCCTTCCTCCCAATCATCTGGCATTTTTTTTTTTTCTCAGTTTCTTGTTTCTCTCTACATTCCTTCCATTCCTTTCTCCAGGCCATCTAGCCGTGTGTGACTTTCTCTCTCCTTTTTTTAAAATCTAGTTTCTTATCTCTCTCCCCCTTCCTTCTTTTCCTTTCTCCTGCCCACCTAGCTGCATGTGTTGTGTCTCTATCTTCTTCATGGTCTGTGCCTCACTGCCTGGCTAGAAAGCCACCAGCAAATGGCTTCCTCAGGTCTGCACTACTCCAAAGGTGTGCTCCTTCAGTATTTTTTTTGTTTGTTTTGGCTCTTGTTTCTCTCTCCTCTTTCTCTTCTGTCCCACACCCACTTAGCTCCACACATCACAACCTTCCCCCCACCCCCGACTTTCTGAACTGTGCAGTGAGCATTGCACCCTTGAGCAGCACAGGCATGGTCTACTGGAACTTGCCCTGTTGGCCCCATGTCATGTGACGAACGACCCATCCCAGCCCTTCTCCCCTTCAGCTGGACGTGCCCTGCTGCACCATCACTGAGCAACAGGCCTTGCCCATTGGAGAAGGTGGTGAGAAGTATCGTGCCCACAAATGAGCAAACAACAAATAACGCCCCACCCGTCTGCCCAGATGTAACCAAATAAAAAAGTAGGACAAAACAAACAAATCCACAATCAATACATGAAGAAAATAACAAAAGACAATATCAAAACATAAAAAAAAAAAAACAGGACAGGATGGTCCCAGTAGACATCCAAAATAAAATACCAGATGACCTTCCAATAAATGAAAAGGCACTAGAACTACCTGATGGGGAATTCAAATCTCTAATATTCAGAGCTATCCAAGAGTTGAAGGAAAAAGCAAACAAAAATGAGGAAAAAATAGACAAAATCATGAAAAAAAAAAAAACAGATGAAACAATGGAAGAATTCAGGAAAATCATACAGGAACAAAATGTCAAAATAAACACAACTAGAAATCATACAAAAACAGCAATTAGAAATCCAAAAGATAGACAAGACTTCAGAAATGGACATTGTTACAGAAGGTTTGAGGAGAAGGTTTGAAACAATGGAAGACAGGATCAGCAAAATTGAAGACAAATACTTGGATACCACTTTGAGACGAAGTTAGAAAAAAGAATGAAGAAAAATGAAGAAACCCTGAGAATGATGTGGGATACAATCAAAAGCAAAAATTTGTGAGTGATGAGAATTCCAGAACAGGGGGAGAAAAGGGAAAACACAGAGAGCATCATTGAAGAATTGCTGACAGGAAACTTCCCTAATATCACAAAAGAATTAGAAAGAGCATCCAAGAAGCTCAACAAACTCCATATAGGATAGACCCCAAAAGAAAATCACCAAGGCATATCATAATCACACTCACTAAAAGACAAAGAAAGAATCCTGAGAGCAACTCAAGAAAAACGAAAAGTCACATACAGAGAGGAAACAATGAGACTGAACTCATTACTCAGTAGAAACCATGCAGTCAAGAAGGCAATGGGATGACATACATAAAACCTTGAAAGAAAAACATTGCTAAGAATAACATATCCTGTAAAACTGTCATTGAAATATGATAGTAAAATAAGGACATTTCCAGATGCACAGAAATTAAGGGAATATGTAGAAGCCAAACCAAACTTACAAGAATTGTTAAAGGTAGTCCTTCAGTTTGAGAAAAAACAACATCAGACCACAGCCTGAATCTAGGATGCAAGATCACACCAGCCAGATACCAATCTAGGAAATGAACTCTTAAGGACTATTCAAAACCAAAAGATATATAACTGAGAACCAGAGAGGTTAAACTGCAAATTACAACAACGTCACAACAATAAAAGAGGGAATAAACAGTATAGGTATAGAACTTTCTAATGGAGAGAAAGGTAAGGTGATAAAAAAAAAAAAAAGGCAATACCAAGTAATAATAGACTGGTTCAAACCTAGGAAGATAAGGGAAAATTTCAAGGTAACCACGAAGAACGTTAACAAACCTACTCATCAAAATAAAGAAGAAAAACATAAAGTCTCAATAAAAACAAAAGAAATAAAAATCCACAAACAAATGGAACTCAGTGGAGGAGAGTAAGAGGATAAAAGAAAATGTCTGCGCCACCAAAAAAAAAAAAAAAGGCACTATAAAATACAATAGCAATAAACTCACACCTATTAATAATCACACTGAATGTAAATGGCCTAAATGCACCCATAAAGAGACAGAGAGTGACAGAATGGATAAACAAACAGATCCATTGTTATGCTGTCTACAAGAGACACACCTTAGAAACAAAGGCATAAATTTATTAAAAATCAAAGGATGGAAAAAAATATATCAAGCAAATAGCTACCAAAAAAGAGCAGGAGTGGCAATACTAATCTCAGATAAAATAGACTTTAAAACAAAATCCACCATAAAAGACAAAGAAGACAGGAGAGCAGTGGAATGCAGACCTCAAATTCTCATAAAAAGACCATATTTAATGGTCTGACTGAGACTAGAAGGACCTCAGAGGTCATGGTCCCCAGACCTTCTGGTAGCCCAGGACAGGAACCATTCCCAAAGCCAACTCTTCAGACAGGGATTGGACTGGACTATAGGATAGAAAATGATACTGGTGAGGAGTGAGCTTCTTGGATCAAGTAGACACATGAGAGTATGTGGGCAGCTCCTGTCTGGAGGGGAGATGAGAAGGCAGAGGGGGACAGAAGCTGGCTGGACATAGAAATACAGGCTTGAGAGAAGGAGTGTGCTGCTTCATTAGGGAGAGAGCAACTAGGAGTATATATAGCAAGGTGTATATAAATTTTGTATGAGAGACTGACTTGATTTGTAAACTTTCACTTAAAGCACAATAAAAATTAAAACAAACAAACAAAAAGACAAAGTAGGGCATTATACAATGATTAAAGGGACAATCCATCATGAAGACATAACCATAATAAATATCTACACACCCAATGACAAGGCTCCAAAATGCATAAAACAAACTCTAACAGCACTGGAAAAAGAAATTGACAGGTCCCAAATAATAGTAGGAGACTTCAACACACCACTCTGTGTAAAGGACAGCAACACTTAGAAACTCAACAAAGATACAGAAGATCTAAAGGACACCATCAGCCAACTTGACCTCATAGACATATTTAGAACACTCCACCCAACAGCTGCAAAGCACACATTCTTTTCCAGCACACATGGAATGTTCTCCAGAATAGACCACATTTTAAGGCCACAAAGCAACCCTCAACAAAATCCAAAACATTGAAATAATACAAAGTATCTTCTTTGATCACAATGCCATCAAAGTAGAAATTAACAACGGGAAGAGGAGGGGAAAAAAAAATACATGGAAAGTGAATAACGCCCTGCTTAAAAACTACTGGGGAATAGAAGAAATCAAAGATGGAATCAAAAAATCCCTAGAATCAAGCTAGAATGAAAACACATCATACCAAAATCTTTGGAACACAGCAAAGCAGTGTTCAGAAGTCAATTTATAACAATAGATGCACACATCAAAAAAAAAAAAAGAAAAACAAATATGTAAACACTTCTCTTTCTGCATTCATAAAAAAAGAAAGAAAAGAAATATGCAAACAGAAAATAGCAATTTTAAGCACAATTGTACTATGAATTAATACCTGCCCCCCCCGCCCCCGCCCCAAGAAAACCTCTCTCTGTGCTTTCTTTGCATATTTTAGCATCCTTTTTATTTGTTTGTAGTTACTTCTTTATATGTACAGTGCCCCAGCTTGGCTGTGAGCTCTTTGAATACAGAGTCTCGTCATTTTATTTTGGTAACAAAAAAAAAAAAAAAATTTTTTTTTTTTTTTTTTTAAGGACGAGCAATCATATAGGGCAGCTATGAGTCTGAATCTACTCAACAGCAATGGGTTTGTTTGTTTGTTTGTTTTTTAAGGCCTAGCAGAGGCGTGGTGTCACAGTGGTTAAGAACTTGACTGCTAACCAAAAGGTCAGCAGTTTGGTCAGCAGTTCAAATCCATCAGCCGCTCCTTGGAAACCCTATGGTGCAGTTCTATTCTGTTCTATAGGGCCGCCATGAGTCGGAATTGCCTTGACGGCAATGGGTTTGGGTTTGGAAGCTCTAGCACCTGAATATCATCGAAGCATAGCTTTATTATATATTGACAAATAAGAAATCTAGATGTTTTTCAATAATATCAGTTATCATAAGTAATATTTATAATTGTAAAATTTATTAAATTTAATTTAACCTACATCGATAGAGGGTTATCCATGTTCAGGCCTTTGAACTTGTTACTACAGGGACAGAAAAATAAACATACATAGAGAAAGACACACTTTTTTTCAGTCATTCCACGGCCTTATAGAGAGACACACATAATTAAATATATATAATGAAATTAGTGCCATTAGAAAACTATCAACAAATTTCTGGATTCTAACCTATGTAATAAGCTGAATAACGGCCACACAAAGATATCAGGTCTTAATCCCTGAAACCTATAAATGTTAGCTTATAAGAAAAAAAGAAACTTTGCAGATGTGATTAAGTGAAGGATTTTGACAAGGGGGGAGTATCCAGAATTATCCAGATGGGTCCTAAATCCAATTCCAAAGTGTCATAAGAGAGAGGCAAAGGGAGCTTACACAGACAGAAAAGGAGAAGGCAAGGTGAAGGTGAGGTGGGAGAGATTTAAGATGTTGCCCTTGAAAATTGGAGTGATGCTTTCACAAGCCAAGGAATGTCAGCAGCCAAAACCCCAACCAAACCCATTGCCATCGAATCAATTCCAACTCATCAGCAGCCAGCAGAAGCTGAAAGAGGCAAAGAATGGATTCTCCTCTAGAACCTTGGATGGTAACACAGACCTGTCAGTGTCTTGATTTTCGTCTAGTGAAATTGATTGTAGAATTCTGGCCTTCAGAATAAACTTCTGTTTCTTTAAACCACCAAGTTTGTGGTAATTTGTTACAGCTGCCACAGGAATTTAATACAACCTCTAAACAAAGAAATGAGGGAAATAGTGAAAACCGCACAAGGAGAGGTACATTTGAAGTGCTCTTTAAAAGAGTCATGTAATTTTTTCATATGGAAATAGAGACTGATGAGGGAATGGGCTGAGGGAAGAGAAGAGTGTTGCAGAGACGGTTGGTTGTTGTTGTTAGGTGCCATCGACTATGCTCCTACTCCTAATGACCTTACGTACGACAGAACAAAACATTACCCAATTCTGCACCATTCTCAGAGTCATTGCTATGTTTGAGCTCACTGTTGCAGAAACTGTGTCAATCCACTCCATTGAGGGTCTCCCTCTGTTTTGCTGACTGTCTACTTGACCAAGAACAACGTCCTTCTCTGTGATTGGTCTCTCCTGATGATGTGTCCAAAGTTAAGAGGGACGAAGTCTCTCCATCTCTGCTTCTAAGAGGCCTTCTGGCTATACTACTCATTTTGAGTTATGTCACAGCAGCAAATGAAGGTCGGAAGGCTTTACTCCATTCCCATCATTAAGGTCAACTCTAGAGCTTGGCTACTAACCAAAAGGTTGGTAGTTCAAATCCACCTGTCACTTTTTGGAAACCCTATGGGGCAGTTCTACTCTGTCCTATAGGGTAGCTATGAGTTGAAATCAACTCGATGACAACAGGTTTGGTTTGGTTTCTACTTTCAGGAGGCAGCTCTTCCCAAGTTGTCTGAGTGACTTCCAACCTGAGGGGCTCAGCTTTCAGCACTACTTTGGACAATATTCTGTTTTGATCCATAAGGTTTTTATTGGCTAATTTTTTTTTTTGAAACAAATCACCAGACCTCTCTTCCTAGTCTGGAAGCTCTGCTGAAACCTGTCCTCCATGAGTGACTCTGTTAGTATTTGAAATACCAGTGGCATAGCTTCCAGCCTCATAGCAACATACAAGCCACAACAGTATGACAAACTGACAGAGGCAGGGTTGGTAATGTGAGCAAAATTGAGTCACAGTAAAATTTCACATACATTATTGCAATTAACCCCCAGCAAAGTGGTTCTTTAGGAGGCGCTGGGACCAAAGACAAACTCTGCACAGTTCTTAGTGAAGAAAAGCCAATGATCCATACATCTTACGTTTAGTAGCATGCTTCCTATGTGCCGCATATCATTCTAAACACATTATGGATATTAATTTATAGAAGCATCACAATATCCCTAGTATTATTCCTACTGACAGAGGAGGAAACGGAGGCGTAGAGACACTAAAAGGAACTGAACCAAGACACGTCACGCATCACTTGCCTAAACGTGTCAAGTAGCTTAGTGTGATTTAAGGGCAGTGAAGGGTGTGGGTAATGAGGTTCAGGGCTAAAAAAAAAAAAAAAAAAAAAGATCTGGCTGTTTTCTGGATGATAATTCTAATAAACCCAATTCCGTTCTTAATCTAACTTGTGTCATATTAGATCAATTGAAGAATACGACATGTATAACTCAATTATTTTCCTTAAATATTTTCAATATCAAGAAAAAATAAATACCAAGCATTTATAATGTATTCATACTTAGAGACGGAAAAATAAATTTAATATCAAAAACCATTACCCTCACTTAAGAAAAACTTTCCTCAACATGATAGTGAACTCTATTTTCTTTGGAGAGTTTACTTGTCCAGCAGAGAAACAGACCTTTTAACAAGCAAGAGTGTTTAGTATTGTCTTTGGAATCTGTCAACATTCAACCAAAAAATTAAAGTACCATTTTTAAAGGAGGCTGAGTTCCTATAATAACATTTTTAGGTATGTTATCACCAAAGAACTTCTCACAGTGTCGTGGGAAATTCCATTTTGGAGAAGCTGATGATCACAATAATTAGATATGAAGAGATCTAGGACTTGAAATTTTGTTTCTCTTGCTCTTCTGACTTAAAGCATAGTTCTCTATATCTTCTTTTCTCACACTTCTTTGGTTTTGGTTTTGACAAACAAAAATGAATGACTGTCTCAGGCATATTTTCAATATCATTAGTGCCATTGGTTGAGTTAAAAAAAAGTTAAGAGAGTAAGGTGAGTGCAGGTCAGTCTTCCCAGGGTGTTATTATCTAGGATGGTCATGGTGGTTCAGAAGCTGGCTCTTAGCTTTGCCTGTCATATGCATATGCATATTATTGCCACCAAACATAGAGGAAACTGACATGCATTATCCAGACTCATAAAAATCTGTTAAATTGCCAATCCAAATTTTTACTTAAGTTAAATGGTTCATACATTCTTTACCTAATAAGAAATATATATACAGGGAAAATGAAAATACCATCTGAAGTTTGTTTCATGAACCTGGATTGGATAATATGAAAGTAGAAGTCATCAAGCTCATAAAAATTGATACACACATCTTTCATGTGACAGGGATATGATTGTTAAGCAAACTCAAATATCCTCAATGGACAGCAGTGAAAATACATTAATATATTCTTACCAACAAATGTTATTTTTAATATCATCAATGGTACATGACATCAATGTAGGGTCAAGAGTACAGATTTTGGGGGAAATTCTTCTGTTGCTGTGTATTCTTTAGTAAAATCTCTCCAATTCTCAATTTCCTAAAATGGGGATGATACTATCCTATAGGGTACTATCTTCACAGAAATTTGAGAATATTAAATTTGATGACTTAACCAAAAATGCCTAGTCCAGTGCCTGATAACAATGTATTTTTCTCCTTTTTTGCAGAACGCTCCTTCTGACAGTGATGTTCCCATGAATTCTAGTCAAGAGGGTAGACGCTAAAAAAAAAAAAAAGACACTAGGCCACCTTAATTGTTTTTCTTTACTGTCAAATCTTAATCAGCAACATAATTATAAATCATCACTTACTGTGTCATATTCCTCTATTGTTTAATCTCATACATTAACTCTTCTACTAGTTTCTCTCATAGAAAGTGACTTCGTCTTGAAGATCTTAGAAATCCATTTATAGCTTCCAACATGACAATTGAATTGATGAGATAATATTCAACTGTTGCTGAATTTTTATTCTCATGTACAATTTCCTAATCTGTCAGCATGTGTCTTGTACATAAAAAGTAAACATGGTGACACATTGCTGTTGTTATGTGACGTTAAGTCAATTCCAACTCATAGTGACCCTCTAGGACAGAGGAGAACTGCCCCCAGAGGGTTTCTAAGGCTGTAACCTTTACAGGAGAAGATTGCCACATCTTTTCTCTGCAAAGTGGCTGATGGGCTTAAACTGCTGACCTTTCAGTTAGCAGCTTAGTGCTTAACCATTGTGCCATGGAGACACATAAAACCAAAAAACCAAGCCCATTGCCCTCGAGTCATTCTGACTCAAAGCAATCCTATAAGACAGAATAGACCTGCCCTATAGGGTTTCCAAGGAGCACCTGGTGGATTCGAACTGCCCACCTTTTGGTTAGCACCCGAGCTCTTAATCACTGCGCCACCAGGGCTCTGGCATGGTGACACATACAAACTAAAAATCTATTAACCTGTAAAACAATGAGAAAAAGGGGGCCATAGCTTTAAATTATGCTTGCATTTACAGTTATTTTCCAAAGGAAAGGCTAATGGTGTGATTTAGTGCAGACAAGTATTAACAGAGCTTTGCTATCAAATAGGATAGATTAAGCCAACCCACTGCCATTCAGTTGATTGTGACTCATAGCAACCCCATAGGACAGAGAAGAACTGCCCCGCAGGACTTCCAAGGAGTGGCTGGTGGATTCCAACTGCCGAATGCTTAACCACTGGACCACCAGGGCTCCATAAAACAGATTATGAAATTCAAATGGATACAACTTGAGAAATGCAAATAAATTTTTCTTTACTCAATCAACTTCAATCGATCTCACAAAACAATCTTTGTTTTATGAGAACAAGTTAAGAATAGCTGAGTGTGTGTTTTACACCTGGACTTCAGGTCATCTCTGGCTCTACCACTCTAAGGGTGTGTAAACTTGATAAGTTATACATCATCTCTGAGTCTTAGCTTCTACCTACATTAAATCAAAATATTGAGCTTGTTTTGAGGATTAAATTTTATTATACGTTGCTTACTTAGTACAGCAACTGGCACAGAAGTTCAATAACTGTTCAATTATTTTTCTCCATTGCAGCAATTAATTAGGCCTTTAGCCAAAGCATACCTACCAACCTACATATACGCATACTCATTTTCATAAATGCAGTTATACACCCACAAAACATTAAGCAACCACAGCACAAATATGGATAGATTCAAGTAATTATCAGTAAGCAAGTATGTAATATTTAGTTGACATAAAGGGGGAGGGGCCAAGAGAACTCCTGTCAACATAACTAACAATGTGTGTCACCATCCATTAGGAACAACATACAACCCTGTGGCTATTGGCAAGAGAAGCAATACGCAAAAGTCAGCTAGTGGCAAAGACTTGTCATACTCCATTATCACTAAAAGAAGAAAATAGAATCTCTCTCCAATAGTAAAGTACTTTCTCAGTTTAAATTTAGCATCATGCTCCTTTGGATTTTGAAGTTTTGCACTCTAACCTTTTTAAATCAGATAGGATAATTTTGTACCATAAGCAGCAAATTAAAGAAAGCCAAGAGAAAATTTTTCAAATAGATGTGTATTCCCACTGGTACTTTGTCCTCTCCAGAGAGGAAAGTGGAGCTAAATAAAACCCACAACATGTGAAAATCAAAAATATGTTATCACAATTTTAAGTTCAAGAACTTAAGCTGTTTTTATAGGAAGGGAAATCAACACATTGGGGTGGAATTAACCGCCATCTTTTGGAAAAGCCATAAGGCAGATCCAATGTTAATTTTAGGGCAGCATTGTTCACACACTAATGAGTGCCTAAAATACACTGGTGAGCTCTTTACATTTTAAATACAGTTTCATGGACTGAAAGATAATCATTAAGGCAGACATTTTTTTCCCCTCTGGAACTGAATTTCCAGGCTTCTTTTTTTTTTAGCACCATCTAAAGCAACTTATACGCCAAAATTATGAGCCACATGCATGCAAGACATTAGAGTATTACCTTTCACCATTACTCTCACCTTTTTTGCTGCCTTGTTCATCTAAAAAAAACCTGCAAGCCTCAACCCTGTATTAAAGCTATCATCTGACTGCTCTGCTACTGGATCCCAGCTATCCTGCAGTGCCAGAGAGAATCACAAAGCTGCAGAGATTTGTACCCCTGCAAAAGCATGGTTTCTGACCCCATCTGGGTCCTTGGAGCAACCCAGCAAAACCATTTATGACCTAATTAATTTGCTTTCCCAATACCCTCACTGGGTTTCTCCAAGCTTTGACCTTACAGTCCAAATCTACCCCATCACTCTTTCCCTCACTTAGAGCAAAGTATTCCACCATCTATATCACAGAACCCCAGGGTGATGCAAATAATTAAAACACTCAACTGCTAATCAAAAGGTTGGAAGTTTGAGTCCACCCAGAGGCACCTCAGAAGAAAGACCTGGCAATCTACTTCAGAAAAATCAGTCACTGAAAACCCTATAGTGCACAGTTCTACTCTGACACACATAGGATCACCATGACTCAGAATTGACTCAATGGCAAGAGTTTTTGTTTGTTTCTATCACAGAAAAGAGAAACCACCATAGGGGTCCTCTCTTGAATGTGATTTTCCACCTCCCACAACAATCTGCATAAGCTTTGTTCTTACTTTCTTCCCTCCCAGCAAGGGAAAATACATCATTTCCTGACCAAGTTTATCCATCCCTCTCCTCCCATGTCTTTAGGGATTTTACTCCAATGTTTGTCATCTGTCCCTCCATATCTTTAAACATTTCTCTTTCGTCGTACAAATATGATAAAAGGTTCTCAGTTAAAGGTAAAGAAAGAAAAACAGCAAATCTCTTCCTTAATGCAACATCCCTCTCTAGTTACTGCTCAATCATTAGCTGTTGGAAAGGGTTATGTGTCCTTGTCGTGTCCACTCCCATTCATCCTTTGCTCAATCTATGACAATCAGGCCTCTGTCACCACCATTCCTGCCCAATTGCTCTTTGTCAAGTCAGAAATGACCTCTTTGTTGCATTATCTAGTGAATTATTTTTAGTAATTAATTTCTCTGTGGAATTTTGGGCCTTGGAGTTCTGTCATTCTTCGCCTTTGATGATTCCTCCCATGCTATTCTCATTTCCCTCCCCTCTCACTGGCCACTCTTTCTCACTCTCTGACATTAACTCAATTCCCTCTGCCTACCTTTAAATAGACATTTCCCATCGATAGTCTGTGGACCTGTGCCATTCCATCACAAACTTTTTATGACAGTGCAAAGTTGTCAACAGCCCAGACCTCTTGCCAGAACTCCAAAGTGAACGATCTTTTAGACATGTGTTCCTTGGTTCCTCAGAGATTTATAGCCAAGTAAAAGTCATTGTGCTTAATGTTGAAATTATTTACTGTTCCTCTGAACCATGCTCCTTCCCTAAATTCCCTACATATCATCTAACCAATTACCCAAAACATACTCTTGTGAGTCATTCTTGATTTCTTCTTGTCATTCATCCACCACACCCAATCAATCACCAGCTCAGAAAAGCTTGTTTACTAAAGGTCTTGGATTTATGAATCTCCTATTCAGTCCAACTTCCAATGATTCTTTCTTTTGGCATATTAAAAAAAAAAAAAAAAAAAACCTTGCCATTGAGTTGATTCCAACTCATAGCAACCCTGCAGGACAGAGCAGAACTGCCCCATAGGGTTTCCAAGGAGTGGCTGGTAGGTTGGAACTGCCGAACTTTTGGTTAGCAGCCAAGCTCTTAAACACTGGGCCCCTGTATATTCCAGATTTAAAAAGGACAAAACGAAGGAAATAATGAAGAAAAGAAGGAAAAAAAAAAAAAAACTTTTCTTCACCAGATATACCCTCTAAATATATTTCTTAAACCGGATTCTCATCATCTCATATCTGGATTCCTGCAATAGCCTCATAAATGACTACCTGTCCCCAAAATTGCCAAAAAATATTCCATCCTATGATTGCTGCCAAAAATATATTTCCCAAATGTAAATCTGATTATAATACAATACAGTTTAAAATCCTTGAAGAGATTCTCAAGTTAGTTGTTTTTGTGGTTGGTTGCCCTGGATTTGTCTCCAACTCATGGCTGCCTTACGTGTAACAGAACAAAATGTTGCCCGGTCCTGTGCCATCTTCATGATCTTTGATATGTTTAAGTCCATTGTTTTGGTCACTGTGTCAATTCATCTCACCAAGGACCTCCCTCGCCTTTGGTGATCCTCCACTTTACTAACCATGATGTCCTTCTATACAATTGGTCTTTCCTGATGATGTATCCAAAGTAAATAAGCTGAAGTCTTGTCATCCTCACTTCTAAGGAACATTCTGGTTGTATTTCTTCTAAGGCTGATTTGTTTATTCTTCTGGCACCCACGGTATAGTCCTAATTCTTTGCTGGCCATGATTCCCAGATTTGTGTGGTTGTCCTACATTTTGTGATTGTAATTTTATGTTCAGATTGTAATTTTTATGTTAAGGTGGGATTGTAACACCACCCTTACTCAGGTCACCTCCCTGATCCTGTGTAAAGGGAGTTTCCCTGGCATGTGGCCTGCACCACGTTTTCTCTCTCAAGAGATAAAAGGAATGGGAAGCAAGCAGAGAGTTGGGGACCTCATACAACCAAGGAAGAAGAACCGAGAGCAGAGTGTGCCCTTTGGACCCAGGGTCTCTGTGCCTGAGAAGGTCCTCGACTGTGGGAAGATTGAGGACAAGGACCTTCTTCCAGATCTGCTACAGAGAGAGAGGAAGACTTCCCCTGGAGCTAACACCTAGAATTTAGACTTTTAGCCTACTTTACTGTAAGGAAATAAATTTCTCTTTGTTAAAGCCATCCACTTGTGGTATTTCTGTTATGGCAGCACTAGATAATGAAGACATTTGCCAACACCACAATTCAAATATATCAATTCTTCTTTCTTTTTCATGGTTCAGATTTCACGTGCACATGGGGCGATTGAAAAGACCATGGCTTAGGTTAGATGCACCTTAGTCCTCAAAGTGACATCTTTGCTTTTTAATACTTTAAAGAGGTCTTTCACAGCAGATTTGCTCAATGAAATAATACATCACTTGATTTCTTGACTGCTGTTTCCATGGACATTGATTGTTGATTCAAGAAGACAGAAAATATGGATAACTCAATTTTTCCCCATTTATCATGATGTTGCTTACCAGTCCAGTTGTGAGGATTTCCGTTATTTTCATGTTCAGTCATAATCCATTCTGAAGGTTGAAGTCTTTGACTTTAATCAGTAAGTGCTTCTATCAATTTGTCATACTGCAGTGCCCTGTATGTTGCTACGAGGCTGGAAGCTAAGACACCGGTATTTCACCTACCTGCGGGGTCACTTACGGTGGACAGGTTTCATTAGAGCTTCCAGGCTAAGGCATACTGGGAAGAAAGGCCTAGTGCTCTACTTCCAAAAACTAGCCAATAAAAACTCTATGTATAACCAAGTTAGTTAGAATTGTCCAAATTAACTACAAACTGCTTTAACAACAAAACACACAATTGTAATGATCAAGCTTTGCTAATATTTTAGCAAATATTTAGTGTTAAGCTAGTAGCTCTGGCATTTTCAACATGTGGCATGCAAGGTTATTCAGGGTGTCACAATCACAGTGGTCCAGAAGAAGGAAAGAACACAGAGACAGCCATAGGAGGGTCATCTATCACTGTTCACCTTTCCTTCACTAGAACTCAGGCACACCCTCTTCTGGGTAAGGCTGAAATATAGTCTAGTTATGACTCCGGAAGAAAGAAAAATTTTTGATTGAGAACAATCAGCCTCAGCCACATTTCATTAACACACTAAAATCTATCTACTTTCTATGTCACTTAGCTTCAACTCCTTCACACTGATCCACGAGACCCATGCTTTCACCATATCCAACTTGCTTTCCCTCAACTTATCATGTTCATGCATGTTTGTGCATGGTTACATCCATGATATCTCCCTCTGTCTGAGTCACCAGTTCTCTCTACCCCCCTTTTCTGCCTTTAACTAAATTCTTATCTTCATATAATATTGTTGTTCCTCTGTGTAGGGTGCTATGGGAGCACAGGGGAAGGTCGTCTATAAGCTGGTTAGATATGGATGGCCTTCCCCTGTGCTCCCATAGCACCCTACACAGAGGAATGACAATATTATAAACAGATTTACTTGTCTATTTTCTGCATGTGCTATACACTCTCATGGAATCTATTCATTGGGGCAATTACGTAAGATGTTTCTATTAATGTATTTGAAATATTCCCCATGCTTATTCTAAAACTAATTTTAAAATTAGGCCCCCCCTTTTTTTTAGCCAGAAAGAATTCAATATTAATGACACTGAACATTTTTGATATTGTATCAATTAACTGTTTACAAAGCTATCCTCTGGTAATCTCTGTTGAAGTGCATGCTGTTGAGCTCTACTTACTACCAGTTCTGTAAAAATTAACAACTGAGAGCCCACATGGTACTGACTGAGTAAACCCTGGTGGCATAGTGGTTAAGAGCTACAGATGCTAACCAAAACGTCAACAGTTCAAATTCACCAGGTGCTTCTTGGAAACCCTACGGTTCTACTCTGTCCTATAGGGTCCCTATGCATTGGAATCTACTCAACGGCAATGGGTTTGGTTTTTTTTTTTTGGTTTAGGCATCATGGACACACACACACATCACACATGCAGGGGCAGATATACTCATGATTCAGAAGCCCTGGTGGTACAGTGGTTAAAGCACTCAGCTGCTAAACAAAAGGTTTGAACCCACTAGCCGCTGTGCAGGAGAAAGATGTGGCTGTCTGCCTCGATAAGGATTACAGCCTTGGAAACTCCATGGGACAGCTCTACTCTGTCCTGCAAGGTCGCTATGAGTTGGAATCAACTTGAAGGCAATGAGTTTTTGGTAAACTTATGTCTGCATAAACAAATAAGACAAATCACACATTATTTTATACACCTGCAATTTGATAGACCTTACATGTCAGTGTAACTTTGCTTAGAATTTAAATGAAAGTAATTTTAAAATAGTTTTTCCCTTGATGTTACATAAGAAAATTAGGTACATTTTAAACATTTATTTTTATTAACTTAAATAATGAGATTTAAATAAAATTATATACTGAGTTTGAGGAAACAAAACACTTTACCACGGTCAAAACATATACTATGATAACCTTATTATTATCATAGTAAAATGTTAGATTCAGAAGACCTAAATTAAATTTTCTAATCTACCATTTACTAATGGTGTGATCTTGAAAAATCAGGTGTCTCCATTGTCTTTGGAGCCCTGGTGCCACAGTGGCTAAGAGCTACAACTGCTAAAGAAATGGTTAGCAGTTCGAATCCACCACCTGCTCCTTGGAAACCCTATGGGCCAGTTCTGCTCTATCCTACAGGGTCACTATGAGGTAGAATTGACTCGATGGCAATGAGTTTTTTTTTTTTTTTTCATTATCCTCAATATTCTCATATAGTAAATAGGAACTTACCTCAGAGAGTTGTGAAGAGATCAACCCTACAGAGACATTTTTTAAGAAAAAATAATTTTTTTTTAATGAGTTATCCTTTAAATAACAATCATGTGATAGGATTTTGTGGCAGACTAGTTTTGAGGTCTGGACCAGGTTTTATTTGAACTTAAGAGGGTCATTCTAACAATTTGCCTATGAATAATTATTCACTTCATGAATAAAGTGATATCTCTGTGTAATTATGTGTGCTTGTCTTCATGGATATATATATGTACTTATGCACATACCCTGGCATGAGGCAGGCTGTGGAGGGAATGGATAACTCTGCCAGGGCAGGGTATTTCATCATTGATATTATTTATAATTGCCAGCACATAGGGATAATAAAAATCTGACTGACATTTAGTTAGTTTTAGTACTGCTTTTAAATTCTCTAATGACAATTTGTTCCTAAATTGCCCCTATTCAGGGTAAACTGATCTCACTATTCCATCCTTACTTACAGAACCATATATATGTTTATTTTGTTTATGTGAACCTTAAAAACAAAGTACTGGCATAACTGAAATGGGTGACTCCAGGCCTAATTTAAAACTCCATTCCAAATTAAACTAAAATCTAGACTTTTACTATTCTAAAGAGACAACTCAGCCTGCAGAACACTTAATTGTGCTCATGTGGAAACTGTACATAGAACAAGACGCCATCATTTGAATAGAACAAGGAGATACTGCATGGTTTAAAATCAGGAAAGTTGTATCCTTTCACCATACTTATTCAATCTGTGTGTTGGGCAAATAACTCCAGAAGATAAACTGCATGAAGAAGAATGTGGCATCAGGATTGGAGGAAGACTCGTTAACAAACTGCAATATGCAGATGATACAACCTTGCTTGCAGAAAGCGAAGAGGACTTGAAGCACTTACTGATGAAGATAAAAGACAATATGGATTATACCTCAACACAAAGAAAACAAAAATTCTCACAACTGGACCAATAAGCAACAGCATGATAAACAGAGAAAAGACTGAAGTTGTCAAGGATTTCATTTTACTTGTATCCACAATCAACATTCAAGGAAGCGGCAGTCAAATTAAACAACACATTGCACTGGGCAAATCTGCTGCAAAAGACCTCTTTAAAATGGTTAAAATCAAAGATGTCACTTTGAGGACTAAGGTGTGCCTGACCTAAGTCATGATATTTTCAATCACCTCATATGCGTGGGAGAGGTGGACACTGAATAAGGAATACTAAAGAACTGATGCATTTGAATTATGGTGTTGGCCAAGAATATTGAATACACCTTGGACTGCCAGAAGAACGAACAAGTCTGCCTTGGGAGAAGTACAGCCGAGTGCTCCTTGAAAGTGAGGATGGCAAGACTTTGTCTCGAACGCTGTCTTAGTTATCCAGTGCTGTTATAATGCAAATACCACAAGTGGATGGCTTTAACAAATAGAAATTTATTCTTTCACAGTTTAGGAGGCTAGAAATCTGAATTTGGTGTGCCAAATCCAGGGAAAGGCCTTCTTCCTCTTTTGGCTCTAGGGGAAGGTCCTTGTCATCAATCTTCCCCTGGTCCAGGAGCTTCTCAGGCAAGGACCCCAGGTCCAAAGGATACATTCCAGTCCCGGCTCTTCTTGTTTGACAGTAATGAGGTCCTACTCCTCTCTACTCACTTCTCTCATTTATATCTCAAAAGAGATTGACTCAAGATATGAGTTAATGAGTCCTGCCTCATTAACATAATGGCCTCTAATCCTGCCTCATTACCAACATAGAGGTTGGGATTTACAACACATAAGATAATTACGTCAGATCACAAAATGGAGGACAACCACACAATATAGGAATCATGGCCAGCCAAGCTGACACACATTTTGGGGGGACACAATTCAATCCATAACATGTACTTTGGACATGTTATCCACAGGGACCAGTCCCTATAGAAGGACATCATGTTTGGTGTGGTGGAGGGTCAGCAATAAAGAGGAAGACCCTCATCGTGATGGATTGACACAGTAGCTGCAAGAACAGGCTCAAACATTGTAAGGATGGCACAGGACTGGGAAGTGTTTCGTTCTGTTGTACATAGGGTCGCTATGAGTTGGAACCAACTGGACGGCACCTAACAACAGCAACAACAAGACAAAGAGAGCAAGAGTCAGTATTCCGGGCCTGAATGAGGGATTGTTTGTTTAAGCTGTTTGTTAGCTGACTTGGTCTAAAAAGAATGCCTTGCTCAAGCATGTTCTCCGAGGTTAGAAAATAGGCTTAAAGTTAATAATGTTAAGATAAAGCCTGTAACTATCTCACAACTCTGTAACCAAGATAAGGCAAACATCAAGTCTTAGTACTGCTATCCTATTCCCAAATTAAACTTCATTTTTCACTCACCGGGATTTTCCATTCCATTTCTGCTAACTCTTTGTAAATCTATAACTAAGTCGGCTACCTTAAGATAAGGGGAGAGGCAGGCACATAGCTGTATTGATTTAGTTTATTCTTAAAGAACGCCTAGCTAAACAATCTCAAGATTTAACGACAAACTTCCTGTTAAACGTGCAAGATTAGAGTTTAACAAAACCTATGCCCTGCTTCCTCTTTCCCTGTGCCTGTGGGCAGTCTTTTGGTTGTTTCGCCTGATGAAAACTGCTCTCTCTGTCTGCAATTTGGAACACCCACTGCAGCCTCTTGCCTGGATTCTCATGTGTCTCCCTATTTCATGAGATGTTTTTGTTTTTATAATTGCTAAATATACTTTTTATTTTTTATTATACTTTAAATGAACGTTTGCAGAGCAAACTAGTTTCTCATTAAACAATTAATACACATATTGTTTTGCGACATTGATTGGCAACCCCACGACATGTCAACACTCTCGCCTTCTCGACTTTGGGTTCCCCATTACCAGCTTTCCTGTCCCCACCTGCTGTCTCATCCTCGGCCCTGGGCTGATATGCCCACTGTCATGGATTGAATTATGTCCCCCCGCCAAAATGTGTGTATCAGTTTGGCTGGGCCATGATTCCCAGTATTGTGTGATTTTCCTATATGTTGTAAATCCGGCCTCTTTGATGTTAATGAAGGAGGATGGAAAGCAGTTGTGTTGGTGAGGCAGGACTCAATCTACAGGATTGGATTGTGTCTTGAGGCAATCTCTTAAGATGTAAAAGGAAGAAGTGAGCAGAGTGACAGGGAGACCTCATACCACCAAGAAAGTAATGCTGGGAGCAGAGTGCATCCTTTGGACCCAGGGTCCCTGGGTGAAGAAGCTCCCAGTCTGAGAAAAGATTGATGAGAAGACCAACAGAGAGAGAAAGCCTTCCCCTGGAGCTGACGCCCTGAATTTGGACTTTTAGCCTACCTTACTGAGAGAAAATAAACTTCTCTTTGTTAAAGCCATCCACTTGTGGTGTTTCTGATACAGCAGCACCAGATGACTAAGACACCCACTTAGTCTCTTTTTATTTCATGGGCCTGTCTAGTCTTTGGCTGAAGGATGAACCTCAAGTGTGACTTCAATACTGAGTTAAAAGGGTATCCAGGGGCCATAATCTTGGGGTTTCTTCAGTCTCTGTCAGACCAGTAAGTCTGGTCTTTTTTGTGAGTTAGAATTTGTTCTATATTTTTTCCAGCTCTGTCTGGGACCCTCTACTGTGATCCCTGTCAAATCAGTTGGTGGCGGTAGCTGGGAACCATCTAGTTGTGCTGGACTCAGTCTGGTAGAGGCTGTGGTAGTTGTGGTCCATTATTTGGCCTAATCTTTCCCTTGTGTCTTTGGTTTTCTTCATTCTCCCTTGTTCTAGGTGGGGTGCAGAAAGTGGAATATTTTAGATGGCCACTCACAAACTTTTAAGACCCCAGACACTACTCATCAAAGTAGGATATAGAACATTTTCTTTATAAATTATGTGATGCCGATTTAGCTAGATACCCTCCAAGACCATAGTCCCCAGCCCTCACCCTAGTAATTCAGTCCCTCAGGGAGTTAGTATGTGTCTATGAAGCTTCCATGTCTTTGCCTTGGTCAAATTGTACTGAATTTCCCAATATTGCGTACTGTCTTACCCTTCACCAAAGTTACCGCTTATATATTGTCTAGTTAGTGTTTTCCCCTCCTCAACCGTCCCCTCCCTCATAACCATTAAAGATTGTTTTCTTTTTGCATGTAAATCTTTTCATGAGTTTTTATAATAGTGCCCTCACACAGTGTTTGTCCTTTTGTGATTGGCTTATTTCACTCAGCATAATGCCCCCCAGATTCATCTGTGTTGTGAGATGTTTCACAGATTCATATTGTTCTTTATCATGGTGTAGCTGGTATCTGGCTGATGCTGTCTTGCACCCTAGATTCAGGATGTTGTCTGTGCTGTTGGGTCTCTAACCGAAGGACTCCTTTTAAAAATTCTTGTAAGTTTGCTTTGGTTTTTACATATTCCCTTAATTTATGTTTATCTGGAAAAGTCCTAATTTCACCATCATATTTGAGGGAGAGTTTTGCAGGATATGTCATTCTTAGTTGACAATTTTTTGGAAACCCTCATGGCATAGTGCTTAAGTGCTATGGCTGCTAACCAAAGGGTCGGCAGTTCAAATCTGCCAGGCGCTCCTTGAAAACTCTATGGGGCAGTTCTACTCTGTCCTATAGGGTCACTATGAGTCGGAATTGAGTCAACGGCACTGGGTTTAGTTTTTTTGGTTTGGCAATTTTTTTTTTGCCTTTCAAGGTTTTATATATGTCATCCCATTGGCTTCTTGCCTGCAGGGTTTCTGCCAAGTAATCATAGCTTAGTCTTACTGTTTTCCCTTCGTATGTGACTTTTCCTTTTTCTCAAGCTGCTCTCAGGATTCTTTATGTGTCTTTGGTTTTAGTGAGTGTGATTATGACATGTTTTGGCGATTTGCTTTTGGAATATATCCTATACAGTGTTCGTTGAGCTTCTTTGATGGTTGGCTTTTCTTCTTTCATGATATTAGTGAAGTTTTCTGTCAACAAATCATCAATGATCCTCTCTGTGTTTTCTATTATCTCCCCTGTTCTGGAACTCCGATAACATGCAAATTTTTGCTTTTGGTTGTTTCCCACTTCGTTCTCAGGGTTTCTTCATTTTTCTTTTCTCTGATTTTTCCCCAAAGTGTTATCCAAGGACTTGTCTTTGATTTTGCTGATCCTGTCTCCCATTGATTCAAATTTTCTCCTAAAATCTATTGCATTGTCGATTTCTAAAATCTTGTTTATCTTTTGAATTTCTAATTGCTATTTTTGTATGATTTATAGTTGTTTATTTATTTTGTCATTAGTTTCCTGTATTATTTTCCTGAATTCTTCCATGTTCTGGCTGTGTTTCCCTGATTTTGTCTGTGTTTTCCCTGATTGTGTCTATGTTTTCCCTGATTTTATCTATTTTTTCCTTATTCTGGTCTGCATTTTCCTTCATCTCTTAGGAAGCCCAGAATATTAGGGTTTTGAATGCCCTATCAGGTAGTTCCAGTGCCTTTTCTTTTAGCAGAAGGCCATCTGGTGTTTTATTTTGGTCACTTTCTGTAGCCATCTTGTTCTTTTTCTTTTTTCTTAATGTTTTGATATTGTCTGCTATCTCCCAGACATTCAGGAATTATTTTCTTGGTTTATTGATTGCAGATTTATTTGTTTCATCTTGCATTTCTCTTCTATTTTGTTATGTCTGGGCAGGTGGGCAGGGCACGTTTTGTTTCTTGCTCACTTTTGGGCATGATACTTCTCACCACCTTGTCCAGGTGGACAGGGTCAGTCACTCAGATATGGTGCAGCAGGGAGATCTTGTGGGGGTAGAGGGGCAGGGATAAGTAGTTTGCAGCATGAACTGGGGGTGTTGGGGTGGGGCCGGGGGGGTGCTGAGGGAGCCAGTCAGTGACAGCAGCACAGACCTGGGAAGGCAGTGCATCAGTGACTCTCCAGCCAAGGGGTGCAGCACGGCCCCTTGAGAAGGGGCAGGGTGGTGCACAGGGCTAGGTGGGTGGGAGAAAGGAAAAGAGAGAGAGTGAAGAAACAGAAAAAGAAAAAAGAAGAAAGCAAACAAACCACAAAAAAAATGGTGCTCAGGGAGCTGCTTGGTGGGGGTAACACAGATCTGGGACAACCATGTGCTGGTGGCCCCCCAGCCAAGTGGTACAGCAAGGCCTGTCAAGAAGGAGCATGGATGGCAAACAGGGCCAGGTGGATAGGAGAAAGGAAAGGAAGGAAGGGATAGAGAGAGAAGAAACAAAGAGAAAAGAAAAAAATAACAAAAAATATGGTGCTGAAGTAGCTGGACCAAGGGAGGCCAGGTGCCAGGGCTCTCTAACTGAATGGTGCAACACTCCCCATTGAAAAGGGCCAGGGGCAGCTGACAGGGCTGGGTGGGCTGAGAAAGGAAAGGAGAGAGAGAGAGAGAAGAAAACAGAAAAGAAAAAAAAGCACTGAAGGAGCCTGCTGGAGGGTTGTACTGTGGACCCGGGGAGGCCATGCACCAGTGACTCTGTAGCAGAGCAGTATGGCACAGCCCACAAAGAAGGGGTGGGGATGTCACATGGAGCTAGGGGGGTGGGAGAAAGGAAAGGAAGAAAGGGAGAGAGAGAGAAGAAACAAGAAAAAAATAATAATCAATTGAAAAATGGCGCTGAGGGAGCCTGCTAGCAGGGGGAGTGTAGGCCCAGGTGGCCATATGCCAGTGGCTGTCTAGCCAAGCAGTGTGGTACAACCCATCAAGAAGGGGAAGTGATGGCACACAGAGCTTGCTGGACTAGAGAAAGGAAAGGAAGAAAGGGGGAGAGAGAGAAGCAACAAGAACAAAAAAGCCAAAAAAACCTCTCCCTCCAAAAAAAATGGTGCTGAAGGGACTGGCCAGCGGGGGTGGGACAGAGCCCAGTGGCAGTGAAATGGTGTCTTTCTGGCCCATTGGAAAGCAGCAGAGGCTGAGTAGAAGGAAGAAGGGTGGGGGATGGGAAAGCATGTATCCCTGATTACTGGGTGCCCTGTCTCCTGTTGGGAACTTCATGAAGTTGCCTTTCTCTGTCTGCATTCCTTGGCAACTGTAGTCCAAGATGGCAAATCCATGCCACATTAGCTGATAGGGGACCTCCACTCTGTAGCTGTCCTCATTGCCTGTTCTCTGTCAGTTTCTTATTCCATTTGGTGTTTGATCGAGTTCTTTATCCCTTCATTTGGTGCTTAGGGTTCCAGGACTGATGTTTATATCTGTTTTACTTAGTTTTTCAGCTCTTTGCTGCAGATGGACAGCATGGTGCTTCTATTGCCTCCTTTTTTTTTTTTTTTTCCTCATCAATAAATCTCTTCGTTTTTATTTCTAGTGGAACGTAAGTCTGGTGTTTTTGTGGTGACAATTTATTCACCAATATTTTTTTAAGCAGTGTTATCAAAAGACAGTTAAAATACTTATTTTTTATTTATTCTCCCACCAAAGCATCAATATAAAAGATGTATCCCATTGCCCCTCAGTGAGGCAAGGCATCTATTTATGTCACGCTACCCAAAGCCCTGTAAAATATATATATAATGTATATTCTAATGCTATAAAAAAAAAAAGTTGATTAATGATTCAAAGACAACGACAAAACCTACGATATTAGCACATGCTTGTTCCCTCCCTGTAGCAACACTAGTAGACCCCTACTTCCTTTAACATCATTCTTCCTTCCCATAATAATTTTTTTTTCCAGGTGCCATAGAGTCAATTCCAACTCAAAGTAACCCCATGTGTGCAAAGTAGAACTGTGCTCTATAGGGTTTTCAAGGCTGGGACCTCTTGGAAGCAGATGGCCAGGTCTTTCTTCCAAGGCACCTCTGGGCAGGTTTGAAAACCAAGCTTTCCATTACTAGACTAGCACTTAACCATTTGCCCTACCCAGGGACATTGAAGCATCTACATGAATTATGGCTAATTATTTCTCATTCCTTTCAATAAACATGCTTAATATCTTGATGATGACAGATACTTATGCTTCTTTCACAAGTCAGTTTTCTGTTCTGAGGTCAAAGTGTAGCATGCCCGTCATCATCCTTGACAGTATTCCCTGAGGACCTGCTAGGTCTGCTGTTAATGTAATGAACTAAGTGTTGCTTCAAGCTCAGCTTCCCTGTCTGTTCTGCACATATGCTTCTTTCTCTCTCCTGTGGAGAGGTTAAGCCCCTTGATCTCTATGCCTCCTCAGCAGGATCACCTTTTATCTGCTCTGCTCAGCTCTGCTGCCTGTGAGGATGGGGCACCAGAGAGTGGCTGCCTTCTCCGTTACTGATAAATTAATTAACATCCTTGGGGGTTTAAATGGTTTGGATGAATTCTAAAACCCTCTCATTTGATGACTGTTATTAAATAGAATATGTTTATCCATTTCACAGGACCTATATTTTTAGATCAATGACCTTTGAGTGTATGATTCATTCTGATTTAATTTTTTCCCAGAGGGTGCAGTTTCACACAAGCCTATTTAAAAACAATAAAGTAAGCAATGTTTTAAATGGAACATAATCTATTCTACACCTGTTTCCTCAGACTGTTTTTATGAAAGTTGAGTGCTTTCTATCAAAAATTGTACTTTTATTATGCAATATACAACTAAAGCATTTATGCATTTTTCCATTAATGCACTACGCTAAAATATTTTAATTTTTAAAACTTCTTAGTTTTACATTTTCAACCAAACACTCATACATACAAGTCAAAGAGTTTTAGTTTATATTACATAAATATTCTCTAAGCATAATTCATTTGGGCGAGAATTTATTTTGTAGAGTTTTCCCTAGTTTTCTTGTCTTCTTATATAATGAAAAACACATCCTGAGAGATAACTCCTTCAGATAACTATTTTGAATAAAAATTGGATACGTGCTTACATGATTTTGTCCATTTTGGTCATCAGCATATTGATTGTAATAGTCAAGTAGGTTCCACTAGATCTTGCTATCTCTTTCTAAAAATAAAAAGTAACATCTACCTGGAGACAAGATAAAGATGATCAAAATGATCTCTTGAGCATGACTGTATTTACAACTTATATGACAATTACAAAACCAAAAACCAGTTGTTGTAGAGTCCATTCCAACTCATGGCAACTCCATGGTGTTTCAGAGTAGAACGGTGCTCCACAGGGTTTTCGATGGCTATGAACTTTCGAGGTGCCTCTGGGATGCGAAATAATGACCTTTTCGTTAGTAGTCTAACACTTAACCATTTGTGCCAGCGAGGGACTCCTTTTAGTAATTACAAAGTTTACTATAAATATTCTAGGATCCCTGGTGAAGCAACAGTTGAGTGCTGGCCGCTAACAGAAATGCCTCTGGTTTGAATTCACCAGTGGCTCCACAGGAGAAGACCTGACCACCTGCTCCTGTAAAGATTAAGCCAAACAACTCATTGCCATCGAATTGATCCTGACTCATAGTGACCCTATAGGACAGAGCAGAACTGCCCCATAGGGTTTCCAAGGCTGTAATCCTTAAGGAAACAGATTGCTACATCTTTCTCCCATGGAGCAGATGGTGGGTTCAAACCACTGGCTTTTTGTTTAGCAGCCTAGCACTTAACCACTGAGTCGCCAGGGCTCCTTCTGTAAAGATTACAGCCTAGGAAACCCTATGGTGCAGCTCTACTAGGTCATATAGTGATGGACTCACAGTACAAAACAAGAACATAAATATTGTCATACAATCTACCATGAAGTCATTTCCTGTTTGCTCTCACTTAGTCTCCTGTTACACTTACTTTGCATGTAACAAGCAAACAATCCTTTCTCACCACCTGCCATTTATAATTGAAGGTGAACTTCTTCTTCCTACATGTAGATGAAATTTCCAACTAGGTACCACAGATTTTTCAGATCACTCTTGGGTTTGACGACCATATAATTTATCATTCAAACCATGTCACTGTTAAAAGTTAAAAAAAAAAAAACCCATTGCCATCAAGTCGATTCCGAATCATAGCAAACCTATAGGACAGAGTAGAACCGCCCCATGGTGTTTCCAAGGAGCAGCTGATGGATTCAAACTGCCAGATCTTTTGGTTAGCAGCCAAGCTCTTAATGAATGTGCCACCAGGGCTCCAAAAGAAAAAGGACTGCTATTAATATTTACTCAAGAACATCAGATGAAAATCAGGGTTGCCCTATGCAAATCAGGATGTATGTCACCTTACTTTTAGATAATACAAAACTCCAGTGCAGTTCAGTCCATCATAATGACAAAATGTCATCTCGACAAATTTCTCTTCCCACCTTCATCAATTCACACTTTCTCAGGAATGGAAGCCTGAAGAGGAGGAGGTGGCATGGTAGGCTGTTTCTTCTTTTTTCTTTCCTTACTCTACCTCCTTACTCACTTATGAAATGCTGCTTTGATTGCTTCTAGTGCAGGTAATAAGAGACAGACAGGTGAGATACGGGGGGATATGTCTCACCTGATTAATACAGTTGTAATATGGTGTTGGTGCAAAACCAACTCTTTGATTCCATGCTAGGAACTTAAAGTTTCAGTTTCTGTGTGGCAGACTGTGCCTCTCCTCCATCAGGACATTTGTGATTCTCTGCCCAGCACTTGTGTTTCTGGTGGCTCTTCCCTATGTGGGGTTTATCATACTCTTGGGTAGAGTCCCTTTGAAAAGAATCCCAGACTACCTCTCTTTTGCAAAGCCCATAGTTACTCCGTGGTAGATTGACCTTTGATCTGCCTTGGATAGAAGTGCAGCTTCTGCTCCATAAAACATGCTCTCAATCTTCCAGCTCCAACCAGCCTCTTATCTACATTTCTCTCAGCCAGAAGAGCCCCAGCCTCAATCTTCCAAGCCTCAGGGAACACAAGTCAAACCCACTGAAGAATACCCGTAAAGCCTCTCTTTGTCACTTGGTGTAAGTGAGGGAGAAAGCACTCCACTGCCCTTCTCCACAGGAAATGGTGGTGACGAGGCAGCAGAAATCCACAGCTCATCAGCAGCTCTCTCCAAAACAATTCCCACTGACATGGCTGGCCTCTTAAACACTCTTTCACAGGCTGGAGGTGAGTGATTGGTTATGCTGGCAGATTTGGGTCCACAACTTCATAGTCTGTCTTGAATAAATGGCACAGCATCTTGCTTTGCATTATGGGAGTCCTTGCCGTCTACTGAAGAAGCCTTGGTGGCACAGTGGTTAAGCGCTCTGCTGCTAACTGCAAGGTCTGCAGTTTGAACTCAGCAGCCCCTCTGTGGGAGAAAGATGTGGCAGTCAGCTTCTGTAAAGATTTACAGCATTGGAAACCCTACAAGGTAATTCTATGCTGTCCTATAGGGTCTCTGAGTTGGAATCCACATGACAACAAAGTTGTTTTTTTTTTTTTTAATGTGCTCAATAAATGGTAGCTTAATGCACAAAAACTTAGTGTGATTAAACTAGTCAATCTGATCATCTTTTATCTAATTTTCTATGTTCCAAGTGGCTTGAGTCTCATGCCCATCTGCTCTATGGCAACTACCTCTAAGGAGATGTTTAGGCATCTGTTCAAAGAATAGTCTCCAGGTAATTTCTGTTTAACAATTTCTTTGGAAATTATATTCAGGAAATTCCTGTTTGGGTGACACTGCAATACTCTTGATCTATACTGAGCACTTTGTTTCATATCTGTGTTCTCTCATAACGTCGTTCTCTTCCCATCAATGGTTTTAAAATTTTAGTGGTCAGAGTGTCCTGTGAGAAGTTAGCAAAAACTATAAAAACCTTTTAGCTAGAAAATATACCTGCACATACACAACATTTTGGCTATAGAGTCAAGAGTTTCCTGTATTACCTGAAGCCCATTAGTTGGGAATCCCAGGTTAAGAACTCCCCAAAGCCCTATGGTCAGGGTTTCTGCATTGTTTAGGGGACATTTAGCAATATTCTAAAACTCTATGAAAAGGAGAGAAATCTCTCACTTGGAATCTAAACTAAAAATAGATTTTTCCTTGAATAAACATAAGTTCTCCATAAAACCTTTGCTTATTTTCACTAAATATTGCCTGATCCTTCCTCTTCTTCACCACCACTACCCTAAAAAGAAACTACTTCCTATAAAGTGAGGGCTAGAAGTGTGGTAGGAAGCAGCCTTGGTATTTATGCCCAGTGATGCCATTGCACCAAAATTTTAGCTCGTAAATATGATAGCTTTCCCCTTAGTAGTTTATTGTTTTCTTTAAGATCTTTGGAGCCCTGGTGGCACAGTGGTTAAGAGCTCCGCTGCTAACCAAAAGGTCATCAGTTCAAATCTACCAGCCACTCCTTGGAAACCCTATGGGGCAGTTCTACTCTTTCCTATAGGGTCACTATGAGTCAGAATTGACTACAGACAATGGGTTTTGTTTTGTTTTGGTCAAGATCTGCAGTGTCAACCCAGGCAGAGACATTACTATGCTTAGTACTCTTTGCCCCTTTCTGATGAGAAAAAGCTGTAAAAATCAACATACACAGCTTCAAAGCAGCTTATTTTATGTACACAATTGCATTTAGGGAAGATTGAAAGCCACAAGGAAGAGGTGACTAGGGCAGGGAATGGTACTTGCAAGAAACTCATATGCCATGGTTCCTGAGGTTTCAGTGCATCAGAGGGCTCAGAACAAGACCATATTCCGTGAGCGATATTTGCACATTTCTCTGCTTTAGTAATTGTCAAGTTTTTACTCCCCTTACTTTTGGGACCTGTTTGAGAATGATTTGGTAGTTTTTAAATGTCAGAAAACAATATATTAGAGAACATCAAGCTTTCCTCAGGGAACTCTGCTTTTCTTCTGACAAAGACCTTAAGTAGGTGTGTTGTCTTGCTTTCCAGACAGAAATGATTCTAGGGCTGGAATTATATCCTCTCAATATTGTGTCCTGAGCAGTTTAAAGCTATAAATTTCAAAACAAGTACTTCTATTCTCTTTCTTTAGGCTTCTTCTAATTAACTTTAGACCATAGATGGTGATAAGAGCATGGTTAGGTCCAGACTTTGGTAAAAGTGTGAATTAAATGCACTGCGTTCAGTCCTCTTCACTCTTCCTTCTCCAAGTCTTCCCACTAAGCCTTGATATATCTAGAGTTTAATTCATTCCCAGTAGGGCAAATTCAGAAGTTACCAAAGCAATCTGAGAAGCTAATTCCCTAAGGGATACTTGTGATTTCTGTTGTTGTTGTTAGGTGCCATCAAGTCTATTCTGACTCATAGCAACCCTATGCACAACAGAATGAAACACTGCCCTGTCCTACACCATTCTCACAGTTGTTGCTACATTTGAGCCTATTGTAGCAGCTACTGTGTCAATCCGTCACATCAAGGGTCTTCCTCTTTCTTGCCGACCCTCTACTTTACCAAGCATGATGTCCTTCTCCAGGGATTAGTTCCTCCTGATAACATGTCAAAGTATGTGAGATGAAATCTCACCATCCTCAATTTTAAGAATTCTGGCTGTACTTCTTCCAAGACAGATTTGTTCATTCTCCTGGTAGTCCATGGTATATTTAATATTCTCTGCCAACACCATAATTCAAATGCATCAATTCTTTGGTCTTCCTTATTCATTGTCCAGCTTTCCCATGCTATGAAGCTATTGAAAATATCATAGATTTGGGTCAGGCACACCTTACTCATCAAAGTGACATCTTTGCTTTTTAACACTTTAAAGAGGTCTTTTGCAGCAGATTTGCTTAATGCAATAATACAGTGCTTGATTTCTTGACTGCTATTTCCACGGACATTGATTGTAGATCCAACTAAAATGAAATCCTTGACAACTTCAATCTTTTCTCCACTTATCATGATGTTGTTTATTGGTTCAGTTCTGAGGATCTGTGTGGTTTTTTTTTTAAGGAATATTTACTTACTGCCAACAACCAAAGAGATCTATAAGTTTTATTAGAGTGTAAGTTCCTTGAAGGCAGAGACCATGTTTATTTTTCAAATCTACATTGGATACTCATTTCCTTAAACAGTAATTAGCCCAAAGTAAGTGGTCAGTATGGCTGAAAATTAATAATAATTTTGTAGTTCATTTTAATTTTATTTTTACCTTCAAGTCTTTTAAACTGAGAGTTCTGAAGACCCAAAATAATAGTATTATTCACTGAAAGAACATATTCTTAGAAACAACAGCCCAGTGGAGCAACCATATCATTTTCTGGTTTTGCAGAATTACGTGCCTTTATCAATATTATATAGAGATCTAATTATTATTGGTGCTGCTATTCAAGTAAATAAACTTGGAAAGAACCTATATTCAAAGATACTTTTCTATTTATCATCACTGTCCTTATTGATAAAACAAATACATTGAACATGTGTTCACCAAGCTCCTCGCCATTCTAAAATTCTGGTTTAAAAAGAGAGAAAGAGACACATTAATAACTAGTATTCAAAAGCCTCGCTATAATTCTGTCATTAACAATAACTCTGTGGGGGAGACTGCCTTATTAAAAGTCTTATTTGTCCTTTAGATAATTGATCCCTCTATGATGAAGTCTATAGGGTTGCTATGAGTCAGAATTGATTCGATGGCAGTGGGTGGGTATGATGAAGTCCAGATGTACTAACCATGTATTGAACTCTACACTGGGGAAAAGGGTTACTATTCCATTCCAATGTATGAGGAAGCTATGAAACGGATAGCAGAGGTCTGAAGACAGAACTCCTCTAGAGAACAGAATGAGCCTCTTGATCACTAAAAATAACCAAGGATATTTATCAAAAAAATAAATTTTGGCCATATAAGTAGTAAAAATAATCTCAGAGAAAATGTGTTGGTCTTCATCCTAGGATAATATTGAGTTTCTATGGGTATTTGTGTGTTGGCAAGGGAAGGTAGAATGAGTGCAGGCTATTTTTATATCATTGAGCCCACAATAGCAACAAGTAATTTATCAGATGCAGTATAATAAGATCCTTTGACTACCTGAAGGTTCCAGGATTTTTTTTTTCAACTCTTCAAAATAACTGGTTTCTTAGAACACACAGTGAAATGTTGGTAATTTTCAAGGATACACCTCCCCACCACACACACGAAGGAATTTTTAATGTTCAGATCTGTCATCCAAAATATACTATTTGATGTTGTTGTTATTGACTGCAGGTGAGTCAGTCCTTCACTCATGATGGCCCCATTCACAGTGGAATGAAACACTGCCTGGTCCTGTACCATCTACATGATCAGTTGTGAATTGGACCATTGAGACCCACAGAGTTTTCAGTGGCTGTTTTTTGGAAGCTGATCACAGGCAGGTCTCCCTACTTCATCTTAGTCTTGAAGCTCTGCTTTAATCTGCTCAGCATCACAGCAACGCACAAGCCTCCACTGACAGACAGATGATGCCTGTACTTGAAGTGCATTCGCTAGGGATTGAAGCAGAATCTCCTAGATGGAAGGTGAGAATTCTACCACTGAACCATGACTATCCCTTAAACAACTTGATAGACAACACTAATAAAATCAAACAGATAATTATTGAAGGTGCACATTACTTAGTGCTGCATACACAACGTCTGTCTGATTGTTATTGCTCAGTCATATGGGTACAGAGCTGCTGAGATGGCCACATAAACACTGGAGTATATATTTCTGGTTTTTTTTTTTCCATTTGTTGCATTAGATATATTCTATTTTATTCACATGTTGTCGTTTTATTTACTTTGTGATCAATCATGATCAATACCATACCTCTGTGAGACTTTATTCCACTTAGGGTTACAGTGTTTGACCACAAGACAAAAAAATAAAATTGATTTATATAAAAAGGAATCTTCTGCTGGAGTAATTATCCCTATTTTAATTAAATGAGTTCATTTTTCAACACACAAAATCATCTAAATCATTAGGATTGCATAATTAATTTTGAAAGAGAAATGCACATGTGATATTTTACATGACATCTCCTACAGAAGAAAGACATTTCAACCAATTGTCAACCACTTTTCATGGAAGAAAAATAAAGAAAATGGAAAAGTTAAGAATCAAATCAAACTTTGCATAAGTTAACTGTTGTTGTGAACTCCCATTGACCACCCCCCACAGCTTCTGAAGTTCACAGCAGCAGCAGGCATGCAAACCCATAGTAGTTATGCGTGAATACATTGAGCAACTTTTTACTCTCCACACTCTGGAGGACTCTTCTGTTTCTATATGTAATCAGAAAAGGTCATTATGGACTTACTCATCATTTCAAGTTAACAACAGCCCTGAAATTTACGCTGTACTACCAGTAATTGTGTGTAATTGTGCCACCCAAGGAATCATGTGAAAGATGGTCATTAAATTGAGAGGAAATTAAGGTCAAATTCATTATACTGTCAGAAAACCATAATGTGATTTTAAAACAAAGCTAGTTTCAAGAATTTTTGTTTTCTATACTGTACGATGATCAAATAATCTGAGAAGCTGGACTATATGAAGAAAAATGCGGCATCAGGATTGGAGGACTAACAACCTGTGATATGCAGATGACAAACCTTGCTTGCTGAACGGGAAGAGGATTTGAAGCACTTACTGATGAAGATCAAAGACTACAGCCTTCAGCATGAATTACACCTCAAAATAAGGAAAACAAAAATCCTCACAAGTGGACCAATAAGCAACATCAAGATAAACAGAGAAAAGATTGAAGTTGTGAAGAATTTCAGTTTATTTGGATCCATAACCAACACCCATGGAAGCAGCAGTCAAGAAATCAAAAGGCACGTTGCTTTGATCAAATCTGCTGCAAAAGATCTCTTTAAAGTGTTAAAAATCAAAGATTTTACTTTGAGGACTAAGGTGTGCCTGACCTAAGCCATGGTATTTTCAATCACCTCATATGCATGTGAAAGCTGGACCATGAATAAGGAAGAGGAATAAGAATTGATGTCTTTGAATTACGGTGTCGGTGGAAAATATGGCATGGATGCCAGAAGAATGAACAAATCTGTCTTGAAAGAAGTACAGCTAGAATGCTCCTTAGAAGGGAGGATGGTGAGACTATGTCTCAAATACTTTGGACATGTTATCAGGAGGGACCAATCCCTGAAGAAGGACACCCATGCTTGGTAAAGTAAAGGGTCAGCAAAAAAAAAAAAAAAGACCCTCAGTGAGATAGATTGATGCAGTGGCTGCAACAGTGGACTCAAACATAGCAAAGATTGTGAGAATGGCTCAGGATCGGGCAGCATTTCATTGTGTTGTACATAGGGTCGCTATGAGTCAGAACTGAACTGACTCAACAGTACCTAACAATAATAATATTTTCAAGATATGCTGTTCAATAGGTAGAGACAAGGGGTAGGGAAATCTGGTTCTAATCTGAGATGTGCCAACTTGCTACGTGCCTTCGAATGTGTCATATAACATTGCTGGCCCTTTGTTCCCTTATTTACAAAGCAGATGGGTGGAACTGGTTGTGTACTAAGTCTCTTTCCAGTTCTAGTGTCTGTGTTATCTCTTTTTGGAAACTATAAAAGGGACAGGCAAATCCAATATTTACCACAGAAGTGGATCTGGGTACTCACCTGAGTCTTAGGTCATCAAAGACATGGCTTCCTGCCACCAGGAATCATTTTATGCTACTGCAGAAAAACATGCTTCAGGTAGACGTTAAACTTTTCTTTAATAAAAACTACGTCCCTTGAAGAAAACTAAACACAGGGGAAAGATTAGTCCAAAGGACTAGTGGATCACAACTACCAAGGCCTCCACCATATCGAGTCCAGTACAACTGGATGGTACCTGGTTGCCATCACTGACTGCTCTGATGGGGATCCCAGGGCAGAGCCTCAGACAGGGCTGGAGAAAAATGTAAAACAAAACTCTAACTCACAAAAAGAGACCACACTTACTGGCCTGACAGAGACTGGAGAAACCCCAAGAGTACAGCCTCTAGACACCATTTTAGCTAGTACTGAAGTCACTCCTGAGGTTCACACTTTAGCCAGGGATTGACCCATAAAACAAAACACGAGTAGACATTGAGCGGAGCCAACACGGCACTATAAACAGAAGCACCACACCATTCCTCCACAGCAAAGACCTGAAAAGCTAAGTAAAACAGACAAACGTCAATCCTGGAACCCTAAGAGTCAAATGAAGAGATAAGAACTCAGCCAAGCACTGAATGGAATAAGAAACTGACAGAGAACAGAGCGAGAAGAGATATGTGCAGAAGTCCCCTATCAGGTAAAGCAGCACAAATTCATCACCCTGGAATCCCGTCAGAGATCGGCGGACAGGGAGTATGGGAAAACAGCTTCACGGAGCTCCCAGCAAGAGACAGAGCACCCAGTAACCAGCAATATACATTTTTCCACTTCCCACCCTACTTCCCCCCAACTCAGCCTCCATTGCTTCCCATTGGCTGCAGTCTCTTGGCCGGGAGGCACCAGCTTTTGGCCTGTGCTGCTTGGATTTGCCCTGCTCACACTGGCCAGCTCCCTGAGTGCCATTTGTTTGTTGCTGACGTTGCTTTTTCCGGCTTCTTTTGGTTTCTTCCTACCTCTCACTACCTCCTTCTTCTCTCCCTCGAACACCTGGCTCTGTGCACAATCTTTGCTTCTTCTTAAAATGCTGTGAAGTGCCGCTTGACTGGGGAACTTATTTTCTGCCCTGCACAGCCACATTGGTGGAATCAGTGGGGTTTTTTTTTTTTTCTCCTTTTTTTTTTTCTGCTGTTTTGTTTTCTTTTCGTGGCTTGGGAATCCCTTTTAGCCAGGATGTACTGTGCAGCTTTGGAGCCACTTCCCCAATCCTCGCAGCTGTGCTGGTGGGATCCCTGGGGGCACTTTTTTTTTTCTTTTTGTCTTTCCTCATTCTCAGTTTCTCATCTCTCTACACTTACCTTCTTTTCTTGTCTCCTGAATACCTGGTTCTGGGTGACATCTCTACCACTTCTAGCCAGGCTGTACAGCGTGGCCTGGGAACCATGTCCCCGATCTTCACAGCCACACCGTTGGTTTCCCTGGGGGCTTTTCTTTTCTTTTTCCTATTTTTTTTTCTCCCTTTCATATTTTTCCATTTCTCAGTTTCTCATCTCTCCACTTCCATGGCAAGCTCCCTTAGCACTCTTTCTCTGTTGTTTGTTGTTTGGTTGGTTTTTAGCCCCTGTGTCTGTCTCCTGTCTCTCCTCTTTCCCATATCCAGCTTAGCTCTGCACATCACAACATCCCCCCCTTCCTGCCTACCCACACCATGCACTGAACATCACACCCTGAGCAGCACATGCACAGCCTACTGAAATCTGCCCTGCACTGACTCAGGCTCCCCCTGTTGCCATAGTATGTGCCACAAACAACCCATCCCAGCCCCTACCCTTTGGCCGGACCTGCCCTGCTGCACCATAGCTGAGCAACTAGCCCTGCCCATTGGACAAAGAGGTGAAAAGTATTGTGCCCACAGATGAGCAAACAACAAAGAACCCACAGCCACCTGCTCAGACATAACCAAATAAAATGAAAAAGCAGAACAAAACAAACAAATCTACAATCAATAAACAAAGAAAATAACTACTGAATGTACCGAAGAGAATAGAAAATATCAAAATATATATTTTTAAAAAGTCCAAAAGTTTCCAGTAGGTGTCCAAAATAAAAAACCAGATAACTTTCCAGTAGAAGAAAAGGCACTAGAACTACCTGACAGGGAATTCAAATCTAATTCAAATATTCAGAGCTATTCAAGAGTTCAAGCAAGAAGCAGGAAAAAATAAGCAAATTCGTAAGAGAGGCAGACAAATTCATGGAAAATACAGACAAAAAAATGGAAGAATTCAGGAAAATAAAACAAACAAAATGCCAAAATAAATTCACAATTAGAAATCATACAAAAACAACAATTAGAAATCCAAAAGATAAGGAACAAAATTTCAGAAACGAACAGTGTCATAGAAGGACTGAGGAGCAGGTTTGAAATGATGGAAGACAGGATCAGCAAAATTGAAGACAAACATTTATATACAACTCTGTGTGAGGAAAAGGCAGAAAAAAGAACAAAGAAAAATGAAGAAACCCTGAGAATTATGTGGGATAAATCAAAAGCAAAAATTTGCAAATGATCAGGGTTCCAGAATGGGGGGAGAAAATGGAAAACACAGAGAGGATCATTGAAGAATTGCTGACAGAAAACTTCTCTTATATCATGAAAGATGAAAAGGTGATCATCCAAAAAGATTAACAAATCCCATATAGGATAGATCACAAAAGAAATTCACCACACAAAAGGACAGATCATAAAAGAAAATCACATTTGCTAAAATCAAAGACAAAGAAAGAATCCCGAGAACAGCTCAGGAAAAACGAAAACTCACAGAGTGGAAACAATAAGACTAAACTCTGATTATCTGACAGAAACCATGCAGGCAAGAAGGCAATGGAATGACATACATAAAACCTTGAAGAAAAAAATTTCCAAGAATAATATATCCTGAAAAACTCTCTTTCAAATATGATGGGGAAATTAGGACATTTCTAGATAAAGGGAAATCAAGTGAATATGTAAAAACCAAACCAAACTTCCAGTAATTATTAAAGAGAGTCCTTCAGTCTGAGAACAAATATTAGACCATAGCCTGAATGTAGGATGCAAGATTGTACCAGCCAGATACCAATCTAGGAAATGAACTCTCAAGGTCTATCCAAAACCAAAAGAATTACAACAGGGAACCAGAGAGGTTAATCTGTAAATGACAACAATGTCAGAACAATAAAAGAGAGAATAAACAGTGTGTGTATAGGACTTTCTAATGAAGAAGAAGGCTAGGTGATACCAAGTAATAATAGACTGGTTCAAACCTAGGAAGATTAAGGTAAATTTCAAGGTAACCACAAAGAAATTTAACAAACTTACTCATCAAAATAAAGAAGAAAAACATAAAGTCTCAGTAGAAACAAAATCTACAAGAACAAAAGAAATGAAAAAAAAAATCCACAAACGGAAGGACTTCAGCACAGGAGAGTAAAAGGAACAAAGAAAACATCAACACACACACACACACACACACACACACACACAAAAGCATTACAAAATTACGGCAATAAACTCACAAAACCCTGGTGGCATAGTGGTTAAGAGCTACAGCTATTAACCAAAAGGCCAACAGTTCGAATCCACCAGGCGCCCCTTAGAAACACTATGGGGCAGTCTACTCTGTCCTATAGGGTCACTATGAGTCAGGATCGACTCAACAGCAACAGGTTTGGTTTGGGTCTCTTTTCTTTTTTTTTTTTATCAATAATTACACTGAATGTAAATGGCCTAGATGCACCCGTAAAGAGACACAGAGTAACGGAATGGATAAAAAAGCAAGATCCATCAATATGCTGTCTACAAGAGACATACCTTAGAAACAAAGAAGTAAATTTATTAAAAATCAAAGGATAGAAAAAAATATATAAAACAATTAGCTACCAAAAAAGAGTAGGAGTGGCAATACTAATGTCAGATAATATACACTTTAAAACAAAATCTACCATAAAAGACAAAGAAAGGCACTATATGATGATTAAAGGATGATCCATCATGAAGACATAACCATAATAAACATCTATGCACCCAATGACAGGGCTCCAAAAATACATAAAACAAGCTCTAACAGCACTGAAAAGAGAAATTGACCAAAAAAAAAAATTTTTTTTTTTTAAATTGACAGTTCCACAATAATAGTAGGAGACTTTAACACACCGCTCTCAGTAAAGGACAGAACATCTAGAAGGAAACTCAGCAAAGATACAGAAGAGCTAAAGGGTACAAACAGCCAACTTGACCTCATAGACATGTACAGAACACTCCATCCAACAGCTGCAAAGTACACTTTTTTTCCAATGCACATGAAACATTCTCCAGAATCAACCCTCAACTGGCTGTAGAGCAATCCTCAATAAAATCCAAAATACTGAGGTAATACAAAGTATCTTCTCTGACCACAATGCCATCAAGGTAGAAATTAAAAACAGGAAGAGCAAGGGAAAAAAATCAATTTCATGGAAACTGAATAACACCCTGCTGAAAAGTCAATGGGTAATAGAAGAAAGCAGAGACGGAATAAAAAAATTTCCTAGAATCAAATGGGAATGAAAACACAACATACCAAAACCTTTGGAACACAGCAAAGGCAATTCTCAGAGGTCAATTTATAGCAAAAGATGCACACAGAAAAAAAGAAGGGACAAAATCAAAACATTTGCTACACAACTCAAGCAAAAAGAAAGAGAACAGCAAAAAAAAAAAAGCCCACAGCCACCAGAAGAAAGGAAATAATAAAAATCAGAGCAGAAATAAATTAAATAGAAAAACAATAGAATCAACAAAACCAAAAGCTGGTTCTTTGAAAGGATCAACAAAATCGACAAACCACTGGCCAAACTGACAAAAGAAAAACAGGAAAGGATGCAAATAACCCAAATAAGAAATGAAATGGGGGACATTACAACAGACTCAACTGAAATAAAAAGAATCATAAGAGTTTTATGAAAAACTATATTCCAACAAATTTGAAAACTTAGAGGAAATGGACAAATTTCTAGAAACACATTACCTACCCAAACTAACACAATATGATGTTGAAAATCTGAACAGACCCATAACAAAAGAAGAGATTGAAAAGGTAAAAAAAAAAAAAAAAAAAAAACTTTCAACAACAAAAAAAGCCCTGGCACAGATGGTTTCACTGGAGAATCCTACCAAACATTCAGAGAAGAGTTTACACCAGTACTACCCAAATTATTTCAGAACATAGAAGAGGAAGCAATACTTCTGAATTCATTCTATGAAGCCAGCATAACCCTGATACCAAAACCAGGCAAAGACACCACAAAAAAATAAAATGACAGACCAGTATCTCTCATGAAGATAGATGCAAAAATTCTCAACAAAATTCTAGCCAACAGGATTCAGCATCATATAAAAAAAAAAAAACTACGACCAAGTAGCATTCAAACCAGTATGCAGAGATGGTGCAACATTAGAAAATCAATCAATGTAATCCACCACATAAATGAAAGGAAAGAAAGAATCACATGATCATCTCAGTTGACTCAGAAAAGGCATTCAACAAAGTCCAACACCCATTCCTGAGAAAAACTCTCAACAAAATAGGTATAGAAGGTAAATATTTCAACATAATAAAGGGCATTTTATGCAAAACTAACAGCTACATCATTCTTAATGGAGAGAGGCTAAAAACATTCCCCCTGAGAACAGGAACAATACAAGAATGCCCTTTATCACCACTCCTATTTACCATTGTGCTGGAAGTTCTAGCTAGAAGAATAAGGTGAGAAAAAGAAATAAAGGGCATCCAAATTGGTAATGCAGAAGTTAAACTGTACCTATTTGCAGATGATATGATACTATACATAGAAAACCCAAAACACTCCACGAGAAAACTGCTGGAACTAATAGAAAGATTCAGCAGAGCCACACCATACAAAAGTCAGTTGGATTCCTCTACACCAATAAAGAGAACAATGAAAAGAAAATCAGGAAAATAACACCATTTATGATAAAAAACCAAGCAAACCTATTGCCATCCAGTTGACTCTGACTCATAGCAACCCTATAGAAAATAAAATATTTAGTAATAAATCTAACCAGAGATGTAAAAGATCCATACAAAGAAAACTACAAAACCCTGCTTCAAGAAACCAAAAGAGAACTACATAAATGGAAAAACATACCATGCTCATGGATAGGTAGACTCAACATTGTGAAAATGACAATTCTACCCAAAGCTCTTTACAAATACGATGCAATACTGATCCAAATACCAAGAACATTCTTTAAAGAGACAGAAAAACAAATCATTAATTTATATGAAAAGGGAAGAAGCCCTGGGTAAGTAAAGCACTACTGAAGAAGAATAAAGTAGGATGACTCGCATTACCTGATCTCAGAAACTACTATACAGCTACGGTAGTCAAAACAGCCTGGTACTGGTACAATGACAGATACATTCACTAATGGAACAGAATTGAGAACTCAGATGTAAATCCATTCACCTATGGTCACCTTATCTTCAACAAGGGTCCAAAGTCCACCAAATGGGGAAAAGACAGTCTTTTTAACAAATGGTGCTGGCAAAACTGAATGTCCATCCGCAAAAAAATGAAACAAGACCCATACCTCAAACCATATACAAAAACTAATTCAAAATGGGTCAAAGACCTAAATATAAAGCCCAAAACTATGAAGTTCATAGGAGAAAAAACAGGATCAACCCTAGAGGCCCTAATATACAGCATTAACAGAATACAAACCATAACCAACAACACACAAACTTCAGAAAATAAGTTAGATAACTGGGATCTTCAAAAAATTAAACACTTATGCTCATCAAATGATTTCACCGTAAGAGTAAAAAGAGAACCTACAGACTGGGGAAAAAAATTGGATATTACAAATCAGAGGTCTAATCTCTAAAATCAACAAGAAAATCCAACACTCCTACAATAAAAAGATGAATAATCTAATTAAAAAATGGGCAAAGGAAATGAACAGATCCTTCACCAAAGAAGACATTCAAGCAGCTAACAGACACATGAGGAAATGCTTGCCATCACTAGCCATTAGAGAAATGCAAATCAAAACAGCAACGAGATACAATCTCACCCAGCATTACTGGCACAAATCAAAAAAACAGGAAATAACTGTTGGAGAGGCTGCGGGGAGATCAGAACTCTTGTGAGCTGCTTGTGGGAATGCAAAATGATACAACCATTTTGGAAAATGATATGGCATTTCTTTAGAAAGCTAGAAATAGAAATACCATATGATCCAGCAATCCCACTCCTAGGAACATATTCTAGAGAAATAAGAGCCATCACACAAATAGGCATATGCACACCCATGTTCATTGCAGCATTGTTCACAATAGCAAAAAGATGGAAACAATTTAGATGCCCATCAACAGAATAGATGAACAAACTTTGGTACATACACACAATGGAGCATTACGCAACGGTAAAGAACAATGATGAATCTGTGAAGCATCTCACAACATGGATGAATCTGGAGGGCATTATGCTGAGTGAAATAAGTCAATCACAAAAGGACAAATATTGTATGAGACCCAAAAAAAACCCAACCAGTGCTATTGAGTTGATTCCGACTCATAGCGATCCTATAGGACAGAGTAGAACTGCCCCATAGAGTTTCCAAAGAGCGTCTGGCGGATTCGAACTGCCGACCCTTTGGTTAGGAGCCATAGCACTTAACCACTACACCACCAGGGTTTCCTGTATGAGACCACTGCTATAAAAAATAATGAAAAGGTTTACACAAAAAAGAAACAATCTTTGATGTTTACGAGGGAGGGGAGGGGTGGGGATGGAAAAACACTAAATAGACAATAGATAAGTGGTAACTTTGATGAAGGTTAAGACAGTACACAATACTGGAAGCTAGCACAACTTGTACGAGGCAAGGTCACGGAAGCTCCATAACCAATCAAAAACCAAACCCAGTACTGTCGAGTCGATTCCGACTCATAGTAACCCTATAGACCCATCCAAACTCCCTGAGAGACTGAATTGCTCAGTTGAGGGCTGTGCAGACCATGGTCTCAGGAAACATCTAGCTCAAGTGGCATAACATAGTTTATAAAGAAAATGTTCCACATTCGACTTTGGTGGCAGTGTCTGGGGTTTTAAATGCCTGTGAGATGCCATCTAAGATACCCTACTGGTCTCACCACTTCGAGAGCAAGAAAGAATGAAGAAAACTAAAGATAGAAGGGAAAGATTAGTCCAAACGAATAATGGACCACATCTACCTCAGGCTCCACCAGACTGAGTCCGGTACAACTAGATGGCACCTGGCTACCACCACTGCTCTGACAGGGGTCACAATAGAGGGTCCTGGACAGAGCTGGAGAAAAATGTAGAACAAAATTTAAACTCACAAAAAAAGACCAGATTTACTGGCCTGAGACTGGAGAAACCCCAAGAGTAAGGCCCCCAGACACACTTTTAGCTCAGTAATGAAGTCATTCCCGAGGTTTACCCCTCAGCCAAAGATTAGACAGGCCTATAAAACAAAACGAGACTAAAGGGGCACACCAGCCCAAGGGCAAGGAGTAGAAGGCAGGAGGGGACAGGAAAGCTGGTAATAGGGAAGCCAAGGTCGAGAAGGGAGAGTGTTGACATGTCGTGGGGTTGTTAACCAATCTCATAAAATAACGTGTGTGCTAACTGTTTAATGAGAAGCTAGTTCTGTAAACCTTCATCTAAAGTAAAATTAAAAAAAAAAAAAAAACCTACTTCCCCCACTTTCAGTTTCCCAGTCATGATGCTTCAAAGACCTTCTGAATTCTCTACTTTGGGTTAAAAAACTGAGGGAGGCAGTTAAACTGCAAGTGTTACAAGAGAATAAACATATTAGACTAATGTTTGTTTGTTATTACAGTTTTTGGTCACAGGATGCTTTTACACTCTTAAAAATTATTAAGGACTCCAAAGACTTTTGTTTATGTATGCTGTATATCCATCAGTACAGTATTTTGGTTTTGGTTTTTATAAGTGAATTTTAAAAATACAGTGGTTAAAATATATGTAACATAAACTTTGCCGTTTTAACCACCTTAAGTGTACAAATGCATTAGTTACATCCATAATGTCGTGCAGCTATCACTCCTATCTGTTTCAAAAAAATGCCAACACCCCAAGCAGAAACTCTGTACCCATTAAGCAATAACTCCCCATTCCAACACCTCACCGTTCCGCCACCCGCCGCCCCGCCCCAGCTCCCGGTTACCACTAATAAACCTTGGTGTCTCTACATTTGCCTTTTCTGGACATTTCATATAAATGGAATCTATATTTGTCCTTTGGTGTCTGGCTTATTTCACTCATCATAATGTCTTCAAGGTTCATCCATATCGTACCACGTACCACAACTTCATTTCTCTTTATGGCTGAATAATTCCATTGTATGTCTACGTCATATTTTGTTTATTCATTCTTTTTGATGGGCACTTGGGTTGTTTTCACTTTTGTCTATTGTGAAGAATATTTTTATGGACATTCATGTTAAAACATCTGTCTGAGTCTTTGTTTTCAATTGTTTTGGGTATATACCTAGGAGTGGAATTACTGGGTCATAGGGTAATTCTATATGACTTTGTTTTTTATTTGTTGTATACATATATATATATATACAACAAATAAAATATTGTAACCAATAGCACAAATGTTTTGTATACAAATATATAACAAAACATTTGTGCTATTGGTTACAATAGGCTGAGAATTAATTCTCTTACTAATGCTCCTGGGAACACCTTCTTGGGGCTACCACAACATAGTATAAGGGTTTAAATTATGGCCGCACTGACCACCAATGCATCGCCGGGCAACCCAGGCTATTCAAACGGTGGAGGCCAGTGCCCAGAGTGAGTGGAGACATGCAAGGTGGTGTAGGCCTGGGCTGGGACCTGGCACATGCTAGTTCTTCCTATTGCCCAAAGCGAGTCACTAAAAAAAGCATGTGCTCAGCAAGTACATGCTAACTTATGGGGATCCCATGTGTGTCAGAGTAGAACTGTGCTCCACAGTGTTTTCAAGGCTGTGATCTTTCAGAAGCAGATCTCCAGGCCTTTTCTTCCAAGACACTTCTGGGTAGGTTTGAACCGCCAACCTTTTGGTTAGTAGTTCAGCGGTCAACAGATCGTGCCACCCAGAGACTTCATATACATATACATACAGTTTGTATATAATGCATATATGTTTGTATGAGTATATATATATGTATGGTGTGTGTCTGTGTGTGTATATATGTGTGTGTGCTTCAGTATATATTGCCTTGAGCGTTTGAACCTGTGGCAGACTTGTGATCTCTCTGAGCTTCAGTTTCCTTATTTGGTAAGGGGAATAAAAACAATCTTTACCTTTTACAGTAAATGTGAGGATCCAGTAGAGATACATGCGAGTGAAAGACTTTGAGCAGAGCCTGGCACATGAGCAGTGCTCACTGGGGCATCTACTGTCTGGACCTGTGGCTGCAGGGCACTGGCTTTGGCCCACTGGGGTGTTTGGTTGAGCTCTTGCTGCATTGGCTGAGGCAGCTTTGCTTCGTGCTGGAGGTCAGCCAGGTTGGTTCGGCTCCCCATGTCTCCTCAGTGGTTTAGCCAGGGCATGCACTAGTAACTGCAATGGCCAAAGCTTTCGAGAACAGTGAAAACACACAAGATCTCCTAAGGGCTGGGCTCAGAAATACGCACAGGCACAAAAGGCCACATTTTGGCCAAAGCAAGCTACATGGAATCAGGACCTGTTCTATGAGAGTAACAAGCTCTACTATGTCTATGGGACAAACATTTGTGCTTGACTACTAACCTAAAATTTGGCAGTTCAAACCCAGCAGTGCCAAGGAAGGCAATCTGCTTCTGCAAAGATTTCAGCCAAGAAAACCCTATGGAACAGTTTTACTCTGTAACACATGGAGTTGCCACGAGTTGGAGTCAACTTGACGGCAGTGGGTTTGATTATTTTGGTTTACCATGTCTGCAGGAGCCCCGGTGGTGAAGTGGTTAAGAGCTCAGGCTGCTCACCAAAAAGTCCGCAGTCTGAGTCCACCAACTGCTCCTTGGAAACCCTGTGGGGCAGTTCTCCTCTGTCCTATAGGGCTGCTATGAGTCGGAATCAACCTGATGGCGCACGAGGACAACATGTTTATATGCTTTGTTGGGACTAGTTATTTACGCAATGATCCTTTTGTAGTCCCTGCCAGTTCTATTTGATACAAAGTTTCTGTTGAAAAATCCAGGGGTTCACTTTCTCTTTACATCCTAGTAAGTGCCACTGAACAAACTGCCTGTATGAGTTTGCTATGGCTGTGCAAATACTCAGGGACTTAAAACAAAAAAAGAACCCTTATTTCTGGGTCAGCAGGGCGAGTTTCTGGTCTTGGCTGGGCCGCCGCATGCGTCTGTGTCAGCTGTGGGCCCTGGAGGCAGATGCTCCTTTAGGCTGGATTCTCTCATTACCTCAGGCTTGGCCGGATGCCAGCTGGTCTAGGATGACCCTCCATAGTATGACTAGGCTCTGCTCTGTGAGGTCTCTCTTCCTCCAGCAGGCAGCCCAGGCTGTTCCCGTGGTGGAGGTGGGTGCACAGAGTGAGAGGAGGCGTGCGGCATTTCTTGAGGCCTGGTTGGGAATCTGCACGTGCTAACCAAAACCCAGTGCCGTCGAGTCGATTCCAACTCATAGTGACCCTACAGGACAGAGTAGAACTGCCCCACAGAGTTTCCAAGGAGGACCTGGTGGATGCTAGGTTTGCCTATTGCCCAAAACAAGTCACTAAAAAAGGCAGTTACCCATCAAATCAAATCTGACTCATGGCGACCCCATGTGTGTCAGAGCAGAAGTGTGTGCAATTGGGTTTTCAGTGGCTGATTTTTTGGAAGCCGACTGCAAGGCCTTTCTTCTGAGGCACCTGTCTTAGTCATCTAGTGCTGCTATAACAGAAATACCACAAGCAAATAGCCTTAACCAAGAGAAGTTTATTCACCCACAGTCAAGTAGGCTACAGGCCCAAATTTAGGGCATCAGCTCCAGGGGAAAGCTTTCTCTCTGTCAGCTCTGGAGGAAGGTCTTTGTGATGCTTCAGTCTTCGCTTGGTCTGGGAGCATATCGGCGTAGGAACCTCAGGTCCAAAGGACAAGCTCTACTTTCTGCGCTGCCTTCTTAGTGGTATGAGGTCCCCCTGTTTCTCTGCTCACTTGACTCTTTTATATCTCAAGAGATTGCCTCAAACACAATCCAATCTTGTGGGTTGAGTCCTGCCTCACTAACAGAACTGCCGCCCATCCTCCTTCATTAACATTATATAGAGGCAGGATTTACAACATACAGGAAAATCACACAATATCGGGAATCATGGCCCAGCCCAACTGATACACACATTCGTGGTGGGGGGGGTGGTCATAATTCAATCCTCTAGGTTGACTTAACTGCCACCTTAGGGGTTAGGAGCAGAACAAGGTAACTGTTGATACCACTCAGGAACTCCAAGCAAGTCACTAAAAAAAAAAAAACTTGCCTTCGAGTGGACTCCGACTCACAGCGACCCTATAGGACAGGGGAGAACTGCCCCATAGAATTTCCAAGGAGTGCCCGGTGGATTCGAACTGCAGACCTTTTGCTTAGCAGCTGTAAGTCACTACCCGTTATATACCTGTTGCCATCGAGTCAGTCACAGTAAAAACCAAAAACCAAACCTGTTGCCGTCGAGTCGATTCTGACTCATAGTGACCCTATAGGACAGAGTAGAACTGCTCCATAGAGTTTCCAAGGAGCACCTGGCGGATTCGAACTGCTGAACTTTCATTTAGCAGCAGTAGCACTTAACCACTATACCACCAGGGATCCTGAGTGGGTCACTAGGCTACTCTAATCCCCTATCTGGTGGGTAGAGTCACAAACACTGCACAGTGTGGATACAGACACAGGGAGAGGTGAAGAATGGAGCCTACTTTTGCTTATGGCCAACTGCTTTCATCACTCTCACGTTCCCATGTGGAGAGCCCCACGAGGTGCCACTCCTGGCCCCTCTCCACCTCCCAATCACCCCTCCCCGGGATGGAGAATACCTCCTCTTACAACTGGGTCAAAGGGGCCAGACATGCCTGCCTGGCCCCTTCCCCTCATCTCTCCTTGGACCCCGCCTGTCTGTAGGAAGCCTGTGGTCCTTTCAGCTGTGGCCTAACTTGAAGGTACTCAGCTGTGTCACAGACTGATCACTACATGGATCCACATCACAAGCGAATTATGCCGAGCCCAGGAGCCCAGATGTGGCTTCTCTGTGGTTCCAGGCAGCCCAGGTGAGCCTATTCCCCTTGGGGTACTCTGTCATTTATCAGAGACTCAGTGTGTCCTTTCCTTCCGGTGCCCTGGGTTCTGAGCAGCCCAGACGCAAACCCATTCCACTTCCATTCTCCCTGCTTTCCTTTCAGCCCTGGGGTCAGTGCACCCAGAGCCTGAGCTAGGGCGAGGCCAGTGATGCCTCCACAAAAACCCAGGGGCCCTCAATTTAAGAAGTGAGCACCTCCCTGCGTCCTGTGTCCCTCCCCCATCACTTTACTCCAGGAACTGACCTCCCAACCCAGCCTTAAGCCTTGAAGGGTCCTCCTTCCACCTCCCGCCCCATTTCTCCACCTCAGGACTCTCCCCCTTGTGTCTCCCCTAGGGGGAAGCCTTTACCCTTTCCCACGGCTCAGCGTTGTCCCCGGAGGTCGAGTGCACGCCCTTTCCACGGGTTTCCCGGGGTTTTGACTTGGTCCCCGCTTGGTTCAAAGGTGCAGCGTCCCCAGGGACTGTCTTCCTCCTGTGGGGCGCGCTTCCTTCCTGCGGTTCCCACAACATGTCCCCATAACTTTTTTTTGCTCAGCTGGGATCTTTTCCCAGGGCTTCCCTGGCTCAGCTGCATTTTTTATTTTGTTTGTTTTCCTGGAATCCCTGCAGGGGCACCGTGGCTCCACATAGGGCGATTTCCTTCTAACTTTGTTTTGACCCAGGCTCGGTGTCCCTCGGTATTCCTTAGTCTCCTCTAAGTTGGACAGCGAGTCCTCAAATCTGCGCTCTCCCCCAACCCCTCACCCCCCACCCATCGTCGCCTTCCCCCTGGGCGCCGCGCGCAGTCGCGCTGCGATTCCCACCGTGTTTCCACCGACACTTGGCAGCTGTTTCCTCCTTGGGTTCCCTAGACTCTGCTGCCGCCCTCTGACTTGAGCTTCTCAAACCAAAGTTTTCCACTCCCAAGACCCCATCTTGCCATTTGCTTATGTGGAAAATATGAGAGTCTTAACTGATCCCAAAGTGATTATGCATGTGGTGTGGTTGCTAAAATTCCATGCAGTTATAGGCTTTATAGTAGCCTACGATTTTGTCACAGACTAATTATATTCTACTATTACCAGAACTTGTTTACAGCATGGATTTCAGTCTTCAGTATTATAATTTAGGAACTGTTGCAAATTCAACATAATTTAGGGATCAGACAAATATGGTGCAGTTGCAGTTAATGAGACAAGAGGGGGGTTTCCTGGGAACTGAGTGGGGGATGCCTGGGAGCCATTTTCCTTCCTGACAAATGCTTAGAAGCTGAGGGACCATTTATTACAATACTCTAAAACAGGTTCCATGAAGAATTCACAGGTTTTCAATTCTTCATTGTAAAGAGACAATCCTGGCCTTGCCTTAATGCTTAATGACAGAAGGCAATGTCCTCAGCAGGGAGTCCTTTGCATTGTTACAGAGTGGGGAATTATGGGCTGCACCACAGGACAGCTAAACGCTCTCCAACTCCAGACTCTATTAAGTCAGCACATTTAGCTAAGCTTATTTCCAAATGTGTAATTCATTTATTAGAAGATCACTCTGTGCCTGCTGAGGTCCCTGCATGGCAGAGAGAATGTCCCTGACACAGGGAGTGCACCTGTGTACCTTCCAAGGCTGGTGAGGTAGGGAGGCAGAGGGAGAGAAAGTGGAGATGACCTTGTTGTCCTCGTCTGTCTGTCATGCAAAGCATCTAAACAAACTCACAATGAAAGATCAAATGTCCCTTAAGTATTAACTTCACAGTCTAGTCTAGAAAATAGGAGCCCTGGTGGCACAAACAATTAAGCAACAGGCTGCTAATCTAAAGGTTAACGGTTTGAACCCACCCAGCTATTCCACAGGGGAAAGACCTGGCAATTTGCTTCCATAAAGATTACAGTCAAGAAAAGCCTATTGTGCAGGTCTACTCTGTCACATGGAGTTATTGTGAGTCAACAGCAACTAACAATAACAACAGTCTAAAAAAGATATGATGATACATTATTTGTGGACAAAGAGGATTTTGAGAATTACATGTCATTATTAGTTTTCTCTTGCTCCATAAGAGATGTTAGCCCCAAACTAAGTGGCTTAAAACAATAATCAGCATTTATTATCTCACATAGTTTCTGTGGGTCAGGAATTCATTCAGGGGTGACTTAGTTGAAAGTACTGATTTGAAATCTCTGATGAGGATGCTGGCCAGTGCTTCAGTCATCTGAAAATTTAACTGGGACTGGAGGATCTGCTTCTTGCTGTTGGCAAGAAGCCTCAGTTCCTCACCATGTGGGCCTCTCCATAGGGCTGACTGAGTGTCCTCACAACATGGTAAGTGAGCAACGCAAGAGAGCTAGCCTTAGAACTAGCCTTGGAAGCCACATTCTGATGTCTCTGCAAGATTTTATTGGTGTCACAGTTCAGCCCTATTCAACATGGGAGAGGACTGCACGGGGCATGAATACCAGGAGGTGGGGATCACTGGGAGCCATCTTGGGCATTGGCTACCACAAGTATGGTGCTCCAAATCTAATTACTGGAATGATGGACATAGAAATGGAAAGAGCATGAGAGTAGAACCATTCTGGCCAACAGAATGGAAAGGAAGGTCTACAAAATATCTTTGGGGAACAATCGATTAAAATGTGCAAAAACAGGAGAATCTTTCCTAAGACATCACACACATTGAGAAAGGGAACAGATTTTTGTGTGAGATATTAAATATCTGAGCCCTCTAGATCTCAGCTCACTGTCAGACACTACTTATAGTGGTAATACCTGGAAAATGGAGGTCACTGGACAGTCACTTGAACTGTCAGCTACTGGCACTGTGATTGGGCCTTCCACTGGCAGCCTCTACCAGAGTCTGTGATTATGAATGTCTGCTATGTCCTCTTGGCCTGAACCAAGAGGTCCTCTCCTGCTGAGTTAGCCCCACCATAGCCCTTTCCAATCCCCCCAGAAGCTTCTTCATTGCAGTGAATCCTCCATCTGTTCCTTGGCATAGGCTGTCCATAGCAGACACTGGGTGGCATCACCTCAGCTCTCACCCCAGGGGCTGTTTCCAATCTGTGGACTCTGGGCTCTGCCTTCTTCATCCCTCGTGGGGCCTCCAGAAATCCAAGGGGGGCTGAGATTAAACTCCAGCCTTGACAGAACTTCCACTTCCACTACAGAGCCGTATTTTAACACAGGGCCAAGCGCTGATTATATTCCCCAAGATTCTCAGATGGGACAGGCATATAGCCCCCATTTCCTTCCTCTTAGCATTTTTTAAGCTTTTTCCTCCTCTTTTGAAGACACTCCCTTTACATCAGCAATTCTCAACTAGAGGCCATTTTCTACCTCAGAGGATATCTGGCAATATCTGGAGTCATTTTTTAACAGTCACAACTGGGAGGGAGGCATGTGCGAATAACACCTAGTGTTTAGAGGCCACAGGTGCTGCTAAACATCCTACCATGCTTACATTTATCCTGGGTCACTCAGCCCTAATGGAGGCCAGGGCATAAGAAGAGAAACTGGCTTCATAATAAGTAACAAAACTCAGGGACATTATAAAAACATTCCTCTTACATAACGATAGCCAACATTGACTTGGTACTTGACACGCGACATTTCTTATATCAGTGCTTTACCTCATTAAATCTTCACATCAACCTTATAAGCCACATGTTGTCATAGCCTCTCTTTCACAGATGAGGAAACTGAGGCCCAGGAAGAATGAGCATTTTTCTCAGAGTCACTGTCTATTAGGGTGGCATCAAGACTTCAACCCAGAATGGAAAACCTAAGAGTTCACACTATTAAGTGTTCTGTTCCATCACCCTTGGACACACTTGTCCAGCACATGGCACTGGTGCTGTCACTGGGAGGAAGACTCACCTCAGAGAAGCTTTTGCAGGACTCCCTTCATGTCTTTGTTCCCAAGCTTTAGAGGAAGGGGTTCATCATGGGAGTGACCACGGTGTACAGGACCAAGGCAAACGCCCCTGCCCAAGAAACATATGTGGATGTGGAAATGAAACAGACACCCAGGCAGGCTTTGTAGAACAAGGAAACAACAGAGAGGTGAGACCAACAGGTGGAAAATGATTTTTTTTGTTATGGATTAAATTGTATCTCTCCAAAATATGTGTTATAAATCCTAACACCTATACCTGTGGATATAATCCCATTTAGGAGTAAAAAAAAAAAAAAAATTTTTTTTTTTTTAGGAGTCGGTTTTCTTTGTTACGTTAATGAGGCAGTAGGGTGTGTCTTAAGTCAATCTCTTTTAACATAAAAACATCAGATTGAGTAAGCAGTCAAGCAGAGGTGGGGGAAGATAGATGCCACACCACAAAAAAGATCACCAAGGAAACGAGAAACAGAAGCTGAGAAGAGACAAGGACCTTCCCCCAGAGCCCACAGAGAAAGACAGCCTTCCCTAGAGCCAGCACTCTGAATTCTGCTAAATTGTGAAAAAATATGTTTGTTAAGGCCACCCACTTGTGGTATTTCTGTCATAGAAGCACTAGACGGCTAAGAGACTTCTTTTTCTTTCTTAAGATGTTCAATACAGAAGAAACAATTTGTGTACATGAGAAAACGATCTCAGGGAGAAGAAAAAAGTTCACGATGCCTGTCACAATATATAACATTACTGATGATGGAGAAAGTGAGCTTGAGGACCTCGGGAAGTTCACAGAAATACTGTGGGATTTCAATGACTGTGCAGAAAGGAAGTGGCAATACGGTAAGCCTCTCTTGAAAGGCCCCCAGCATGCTCACAAGCCAGGGGTTCATGATGACCATGTAGTACAGAGGTTGACAGATAGCTACAAAGTGGTCATAGGCCATAGTAGTCAGGAACAAGTAGTCTAAAAGTCCACAAACTGAAAAAGTACATCTGCATGACACAGCCTGCATAAATGATGGTTCTGTTCTGCATCTAGATGTTCAGCAGGAGATTTGGGACGATGGTGGGAGTGAAAAAATGTCAGAGAAGGACAGGTTAGAGAGGAAGAAGGGCACAGGCATGTGGAGATGGCAGTGCAAGATGATGGCCAGGAAGATGAGCAGATTCCCAAGCACAGTGGTCAGGTACGTGGACAGAAACAGCACAAAAGAATAGCCTCTTCTCAGAAAGTTCCAGGAGGAGAAATACTAGAAGCCCTGCATGGTTTTCTGGTTCTACATCAAGGAAGTGTCTGGCAGGAGAGAGGCAGAAGCAACACTAAATTGACAAACAACAGGCGTATCAGAAATGCCTTTAGGTGGAACCTAATATATGGATGAGATAATATATTTGCTTAATGGTCTCTTCTGTCTGTCAATTTTGGGTTTCTAAATGGTGCTACCTTCTCCTGTGCTGCCACCACTATCTTTGCAGTTTATTTGTCTAGTAGAGCACATGCATAGGGAAAAAAAAAGCATATGAAAAAAATAGAATCATCTTAATAGATGCCAAACATACTGTATGAAAATAGTTTTGAGAAACTGAATAGGAGAATGCTTCTTATATATGTTAAGAAAGCTTCTTTATAGCCATCAGAGAGATGCAGATCAAAACCACAATTAGATACCGTTTCACTCCTGCTAGGGTGGCTAAGACAAAAAACATTAGGAAAAAAACAAAATAACAAATGTTGGTGAGAATAAGGAGAAATCGGAACAGTTACCCATTGCTGGTGGGAATTCAAAATGGTACCGTCATTGTGGAAAACTACTATATGACCCAGCAATTCCACTCCTAGGTATGTACCCAAAAGACTGGAAAGCAGAGACTCAAATAGAGGCTTGTACAGTTAATGTTCATTGCAGCACTATTCAAAATAGCCAAAACGTGGGAACAACCTAAATGCCCATCAACAGATAAATGCATAAACAAAATGTGGTATATACATACAATGAAATACTACTCAGCCAATAGGAGAAATGAAGTTTTGATACATGCTACAAAATGGATGGAGCTGGAAGACATTATGTTGAGTGAAATAAGTCAATCACAAAACGATAAATATTGCATGACCTAATATAAAAAGACAAGAAAAGGCAAATGTATACAGAACAAAGTTTATTAATGGTTACTAAGGGTAAGAGGGAGGGGGAAAGGGGAAAGATAGGGTTAACAGTGATGGAAATGTCTCATTGATTAAGGGTAGTGTTGCACAACTGATTACTGTAATTGCTGTCAATAAGTTGTACTCCTGTAAAAAGCTGAATTAGCAAAAGTTGCGTGATAGATACATTTACAACAACAACACATACACAAAAAAAGAGTAACTGCTGAATCTGCTTAACTCTCATGGAATTTGGTTTCCTGAATTGGAGTTTTAGGATCATGATTTCACAGGACACCCAGTTAATTGGCCTAATGACACATTTAGTGCTTCTATTCTACCTCCTGGTTTGCTGCATAGTACCTGGGGTCTTAGAAGCTTGCAAGCTGCCGTCCAAGACACAACAATTGATCTCTATATTCCTGGAGAAACAGAGGAAGAAGTAGAGTCAGGAACAGGAGGAGGATATGGAATGTGTGGCTAACTGCCTCCACGAACAGCTACTTTCTTTGCTATGAGACCAGAACTGAATGGTGCCCAGCTACCATTACCAAACATTTTGATCAGGGATTCTATAGAAGGATCCTGGTCAAAATGGGGAAAATACAGAACATACTTTAAAATTCTCGTGGACTCCAGACTGTGGAGCCATGAAGATTGGCTAAACCCTGAAACTATTGCCCTGAGACAACCTTTAAACCTTAAACCAAAAATATGCCCTGAAGTCTTCTTAAAACCAAACGATAGTTTAGCTTAACTAGTAAAAAATGTCTACCTCAAGCATTAGGCTCGTTTAAGATCTATCTACACAGGATCAAATTGACAACAGCAACTCAAAAGATTTGATAGGAACCTTAGGGGGCAGTGATATTTATGTTAATAAAGAAGGAACAACTCAGAAAAGGACATTGAGAATGGTTGCACAACTCAAAGAATGTAATCAATGTCATCAACTAAGACATGTAGAAACTTGAATTGGTGTATGTTTTGCTGTATATATTCTCAACAACAACAAAATAAATAAAATTATTTAAAAAAAAAAAGTTTCTTCAATCACCAGCCAATATCGGGCCTGACATTAAAATGTTTGAAGAATCCCTGTGAAAGTCCTACAGAAGACAAAGATGCCTGTCCCAGGCATTACTTAACTTGTTCTGAAATTTCAAACCAGTGACACCAAAGGAGAAAAAGCAAGCATAGGTTCATGGCTCAGGCAAAAGTCAATTGATCATATGTTCTAATAACAAAATTGACTGCCTAAAGCCAGCTGGAAAGCTATTATAACTAAGAGGTAATGTGGTAAGGCTAGGTAAAAAACAAATGTGCATCATTATCTTCCCTATTTCCAGCAATAAACAGAAACATGAGAGGAAAAATACTCAAAATAGCACAAAAATACAAAACATAGACCAGGATGTGGCTCATGAAGGGATACACAAAGAGCAGCTGGTATTTGTTAACACTGGCCTGGTGCAGAACCTGTACTCATGTCTTCACGTGGGCTCTCTCATCTCATCCCCCTAGAAATGGATGTGATAGAGTGCCACCATCATTCTGCACATGGCAGAGACAACTGAGTGGCCCTAAATGCTTGCTCAGTGTCTGTTCCAGTGAGGAGGGAGGTCCCTGTGACACATAAGTGCCAGTAAAGAGGGAGACTCAGGCACTAGCAAGATGCTAGGAGAAATCCATCTTCCCCCACAGAGAGACATATCTCTTCACTAGGAGAGAGACAGAACCTGAAGGGGTGTTGTTTTTGCTGTTAGGTGCCATTGAGTTGGTTCCCATTCATAGCACCCTTATGCAAAACAGAACGAAACACTGCCTGGTCCTGCACCATCCTCACAATTGCTGCTATGCTTGAGCCCATTGTTACAGTGACTGTGTCAATCCATCTCATTGAGGGTCTTCCTCTTTTCCCCTGACCCTGTACTTTACCAAGCATGATGTCCTTCTCCAGAGGCTGATCCCTCCTGATAACATGTCCAAAGTATGTGAGATATAGTCTTGCCATCCTTGCTTTGAAGGAGCTTTCTGATTGTTCTTCTTCCAGGACAGATTTGTTTGTTCTTTTGGCAGTCCATGGAATACACAATATTCTTTGCCAACACCACAATTCAAAGGCGTCAATTCCTCTTCAGTCTTTTTTATTCATTGTCCAACTTTCACATGCATATGAGGTGAGTGAAAACACCATGGGTCAGACACACCTTAGTCCTCAAGGTGACATCTTTGATTTTCCACTATTTAAAAAGATCTTTTGAGGCAGAGCCAAGATGGCGGATTAAATAGATGCTTCTTTACAACAAAAACCTGAAAAAACAAGTGAAACGAGTATATTTATGACAACATAGGAGCCCTGAACATTAAAGGCAAGCTTAGAAAACAAACTGAGGGGCAGGGGGAGGAAGAGATGGTTCAAAAGCGGAGAGGAGTTACTGGACCTAAATCGGGTGGAGCCCTCATGCACCATTCCTGGGAGCGGCAGCGGCAGGATGGCACTAGCGTTCCACCGCAGTTTCCTCAGGGAGAAGCAGCCAGCCACACAGCCTACTCACACCTCCGGAACCAGAGAAGAACAGCACTCTCAGAAAAGCTAAGTACTTGCATATATTTTACCATGCCCCCAGCCCTGCTCCCAAGCCGGCTTCAGCAGCTGATTTCCCTGGGCCTGAGATAGGCCCGATTGAGCTCCTAGAGCCATCCTCCCAGCCTTGGAGAAGGAATATATTTGAAACGGGGGGAAAAGATAATTTGTCAGCTCCACTAACTGGGGGAGCTCAAGAAAGAAGTGGCTTCTGTTGAGGAATTAAGGGTCCATGGACTTTGAGCAACTTTCCCCTCTTCATGGAACTGTGTGGGCCTATTTCAGAAGAATAGGCCCTTGTTGGCAGACTACAACCGTTTCAGCTGTGCAGCGGAGGGGTGGGTGTTTGATGTTTCACATTACTTTCCCTATTAAACAGGGTCCTCACCTTCCCACATCAGGGGACTAAGGAATGGTAGCTCCACTCAGGTCACCCAGCCACCCACGACAGGGGTCCAAGGATAACTGGTACCTCCCAGCCCTTATAACCAAAAACATTGGGTGCCCACGGTCCGTCTGCAGAACCCACCCACCTGTACACCCTAGGGAACAGTGACACGCTTTCCTGGAAGACACTTGAGGGACAATTTTCAGCCCCCTGCCTTATTCAGAGTGTGACCCCCTGTTGCAAGCAGTTACCGGTACCTACACCAATCACCCCTGCCCCTCTATGACTGTAGGACAGAGCCTGTACCACATACTTGATGATCAGCTACCTGGACACATGAGCTGAATTCATACAAAAAAACTGAATGGACTCCTAGACTGATATACCTGATAACAGCTCTACCATCTGGGTACAGGACCTGAGAGCTCCAAAGGTGAAAACAATCAAGCTAGCTCACTCGAGCAACCCATTTGGGTATATCAAAACAAAACAAAGCAAAAGGCTACAACACAGTAAGCAAACATAAAATGAACTAATACAATAACTTATAGATGGCTCAGAGACAACAGTCAATATCGAGTCACATAAGGAAACAGCATGATTGCCTCAACAAGCTCTCAGAACAAAGAATCAAGGGATCTTCTAGATGAAAATACCTTCCTGAAATTACCTGAGGGAGAATACAAAAGATTAATATACAGAACCATTCAAGACTTCAGAAAGGAAATGAAGCAATATGCGGAACAAGCCAAGGAACACTCAGATAAAGCAATTGAAAAAATTAAAAAGATTATTCTGGAACATAATGAAAAATTTAATAAGCTAGAAAAATCCATAGAAAGACAGCAATCAGAAATTCAGAAGATTAACAATAAAATTACAGAAATAGACAACTCAATAGAAAGAGGAGAAGATTTGAGAAAGTGGAAGGCAGGATTTCTGAACTTGAAGATAAAGCACTTGGCATTAATATATTTGAAGAAAAATCAGATAATAGAATTTTAAAAACTGAAGAAACCTTAAGAATCATGTGGGACTCTACCAAGAGAAATAACCTATGAGTGAATGGAGTACCAGAACAGGCAGGGATAACAGAAAATACAGAAAGAATTGTTGCAGATTTGTTGGCAGAAAACTTCCCTGATATCGTGAAAGAGAAGATATCTATCCAAGATGCTCATCAAACTCCACATAAGGGAGACACTAAAAGAGAGTCACCAAGACATATTACAAACTTGCCAAAACCAAAGATAAAGAGAGAATTTTAAGAGCAGCTAGGGATAAGCAAAAAGTCACCTACAAAGGAGAGTCAATAAGAATAAGCTCAGACTACTCGACAGAAACCACGCAGTCAAGAAGGCAATGGGATGACTTATATAAAAAATTGAAGGAAAAAAATTGTCTGCCACGAATCATATATCCAGCAAAACTGTCTCTAAAATATGAAGATGAAATTAAGATATTTCCAGACAAACAGAAGTTTAGGGAATTAGTAAAAACCAAACCAAAACTACAAGAAATATTAAAAGGAGTTCTTTAGTTAGAAAATCAATAATATCAGGTGTCAACCCAAGACTAGAACACTGGGCAGAGCAATCAGAAGTCAACCCAGACAGGGAAATCAAAAAAATAAATCAAGATAATAAAAAACACTCAAAACAGGGAAACAGCGATGTTATTATGTAAAAGAAGACAACATTAAAACAATAAAGAGGGACTAAGAAATGTAGTCATAGATCTTCCATATGGAGAGGAAGATAAGGTGATACAAAGAAAAAAAAGTTACGTTTAAATTTAGAAAAATAGGGGCTAATAATAAGGTAACCACAAAGGAGAAAAACTATCCTACACATCAAAATAAAATACAAAAAAAAGAGAGATAGTAGAAACAAAATCACCAACAATGAATATGAGGAAAGGACAATATATAAAGATAATCTACTTAGCACATAAAAGTAACTGGGAAAAAAAAAAACTGTCAACAACACACAAAAAAAACATCAAAATCATACCACTAAATTCATAAAAAATTCATACCTATCCATAATTACACTGAATGTAAATGGACTAAATACACCGGTAAAGAAGCAGAGAGTGGAGGAATGGATTAAAAAACATGATCCGTCTATATACTGCCTATAAGAGGCACACCTTAGACTTAGAGACACAAACAAACTAAAACTCAAAGGATGAAAAAAATATATACCAAGCTAACAAAAAATCAAAAAAGAGTGGGAGTGGCAATATTAATTTCTGGCAAAATAGACTTTAAAGTTAAATTCATCATAAAGGAAGGACACTATATAATGATTAAAGGACAATATACCAAGAAGATATAGCCATATTAAATATTTGTGAACCCAATGACAGGACTGCAAGATACATAAAACAAACTCTACCAGCACTGAAAAGTGAGATAGACAGTTCCACAATAGTAGGAGTAAACTTCCACATACCACTTTCGGTGAAGGACAGGACATCCAGAAAGAAGCTCAACAAAGACACGGAAGATCTAATAAACCACAATAAACCAACCTGACCTCATAAACATATACAGGACACTCCACCCAACGACAATCAAGTATACTTTCTTTTCTAGTGCACATGGAACATTCTTTAGAATAGACCACATATTAGGTCATAAAGAAAACCTTAGCAGAATCCAAAACACTGAAATATTGCAAAGTATCTTCTCTGACCATAGGCCATAAAAATGGGAATCAATACCAGAAAAATCAGGGAAAAGAAATCAAACACTTGGAAACTGAACAATACCCTGCTCAAAAAGACTGGATTATAGAAGATGTTAATGAAAAACATAATGAACATAATGAGAATGAAAACACTTCCTATCAGAACCTTCGGACCAGAGCAAAACCAGTGCTCAGAGGACAATTATATCAATAAATGCACACATACAACAAGAAGAAAGGGCCAAAATCAAAGAATTATCCCAACAACTTGAACAAATAGAAAGAGTGCAACAAAACAAACCCTCAGGCACCTGAAGAAAAAAAATAATAAAAATTAGAGCAGAACTAAATGAAATAGAAAACAGAAAAACAATTGGAAGAATTAACAAGACCAAAAGCTGGTTCTCTGAAAAAATCAACAAAATTGATAAACCATTGGCCAAACTGACAAAAGAAAAACAGGAGAGGAAGCAAATAACCCAAATAAGAAATGAGATGGGCAATATTACAACAAACTCAACTGAAACTAAAAGAATCATATCAAATTACTACAAATAATTGAACTCTAACAAATTTGAAAACCTAGAAGACGTGAATGAATTCCTAGAAACACACTACCTACCTAAACTAACACAAACAGAGGTAGAACAACTAAATAGACCCATAACAAAAGAAGAGATTGAAAAGGTAATCAAAAAACTCCCAACAAAAAAGAAAAGCCCTGGCCCAGATGGCTTCACTACACAGTTCTACCAAATTTTCAGAGAACAGTTAACACCACTACTATTAAAGGTATTTCAGAGCATAGAAAAGGACAGAACACTCCCAAACTAATTCTATGCAACCACCATATCCCTGATACCAAAACCAGGTAACACAACACAAACACACAGTGCTGTCGAGTCGATTCGATGGAGAAACAAATCACCAACTTCATATGGACGGGAAAGAGGTCCCAGAGAAGTAAAGCATTACTGAAAAAGAAGAACACTGTGGGAGGCCTTACTCTACCTGATTTTAGAACCTATTATACTGCCACAGTACTCAAAACAGCCTGGTACTGGTACAACATCAGATGCATAGACTAATGGAACAGAATTGAGAATCCAGACATAAATCCATCCACATATGAGCAGCTGGTATTAGACAAAGGCCCCAAAACAGTTCAGTGAGAAAAAGACAATCTTTTTAACAAATGGTGCTGGCATAACTCCATATCCAGCTGCAAAAAAATGAAACAAGACCCATGCCTCACTCCATGCACAAAAACAAGCTCAAAATGGATCAAAGACCTAAATATAAAATCTGAAATGATAAAGGTCATGGAAGAAAAAATAGGGACAACATTAGGAGCCCTAATACATGGCATAAACAGTATACAAAACATTACTAACAATGCAGAAGAAAAACTAGATAACTGGGAGCTCCTAAAAATTAAACACCTGTGCTCATCCAAAGACTTCACCAAAAGAGTAAAAAGATTACCTACAGACTGGGAAAAAGTTTTCAGCTATGTCATTTCCGATCAGCGCCTGATCTCTAAAATCTACATGCTACTGCAAAAACTCAATGACAAAAAGACAAATAACCCAATTAAAAAATGGGAAAAAGATATGAATAGACACTTCACTAAAGAAGACGTTCAGGTAGCTAACAGATACATGAGGAAATGCTCACGATCATTGCCATTAAAAAAAAAGAGAGAGAAATGCAAATCAAAACTACCATAAGATTTCATCTCATTCCAACAAGTCTGACATGAATCCAAAAAACACAAGATAATAAATGCTGGAGAGGCTGTGGGGAGATTAGAACACTTATACACTACTGGTGGGAATGTCAAATGGTACGACCACTTTGGAAATCAATATGGCACTTCCTTAAAAAGCTAGAAATAGAACTACCACATGACCCAGCAACCCCACTCCTTGGAATATATCCTAGAGACGTTAAGAGCCTTTACATGAACAGATATATGCACACCCTTGTTCATTGCAGCACTGTTTACAATAGGAAAAAGATGGAAGCAACCAAGGTGCCCATCAGGGGATGAATGGATAAATAAATTATGGTATATTCACACAATGCGAAAATACCCATCGATAAAGAACAGTGATGAATACGTGAAACATTTCATAATATGGAGGAATCTGGAAGGCATTATGCTGAGTGAAATTAGTCAGTTGCAAAAGGACAAATATTGTATAAGATCACTATTATAAGATCTCGAGAAATGGTTTAAACAGAGAAGAAAATATTCTCTGATGGTTACGAGAGTGGAGAGGGAGGGAGGGTGGGAAAGGGATATTCAATAATTAGATAGTAGATATGACTACTCTAGGTGATGGGAAAGACAACACACAATACAGGGGAGGTCAGCACAATTGGACTGAACCAAAAGCAAAGAAATTTCCTGAAAAAAACTGAATGCTTTGAAGGCCAGAGTAGCAGGGCCAGGGGTTTGGGGACCATGGTTTCAGGGGACATCTAAGTCAACTGGCATAATAAAATCTATTAAGAAAACATTCTGCATTCCACTTTGAAGAGTGGCATCTGGGGTCTTAAACGCTAGGAGGCATCAATTTGTCTCAACCTACCTGGATCAAAGGAGAATGAAGAACACCAAGGACACAAGGTGATTACGAGCCCAAGAGACAGAAAGGGGCACATAAACCAGAGACTACATCAGCCTGAGACCAGAAGAACTAGATGGTGGCTGGCTACAACTGATGACTGCCCTGATAGGGAACACAACAAGAACCCCTGAGGGCGCAGGAGAGCAGTGGGATGCAGACCCCAAATTCTCATAAAAAGACCAGACTTAATGGTCTGACTGAGACTAGAAGGGCCCTGGTGGTCATGGCCCTCAGGCCTTCTGGTGGCCCAGGACAGGAACCATTCCCAAAGCCAACTCTTCAGACAGGGATTGGGCTGGACAATGGGTTGGAGAGGGATGCTGGTGAGAGTGAACTTCTTGGATCAGGTGGACACTTGAGACTATGTTGGCACCTCCTGCCTGGAGGGGAGATGAGAGGGTAGAGGGGGTGAGATACTGGTGAAATGGATATGAAAAGACAGAGTGGAGGGAGGGAGTGGGGTGTCTCATTAGGTGGAGAGCAATTGAGAGTATGCACCAAGGTGTATACAAGTTTTTGTGTGAGAGACTGACTTGATTTGTAAACTTTCCCTTAAAGCACAATAAAAAAAAAAAAGATCTTTTGCAGCCAATTTATCCAATGAAATGCATCGTTTGATTTCGTGGCTGCTGCTTCCACGAGTGTTGATTATTGATCCAAGTAAAATGAAATACTTGACAACCTCAATCTTTTCTCCATTTATCATGATGTTGTTTATTCGTCCGCTTGTGAAGATTTTTGTTTTCTTTATGTCGATAAAGTAATCCATACTGAAGACTGTAGTCTTTGACCTTCATCAGTGTTTCAAGTCCTCTTCACTTTCATCAAGCAAGGTTGTGTCATCTGCATAATACAGGTTGTTAAGGAGTCTTCCTCCAATCCTGACACCCCATCTTTCTTCATATAGTCCAGCTTCTCAGATTATTTGCTCAGCATACAGATTGAATAGGTATGGTGAAAGGATACAACCCTGATAAACACCTTTCCTAACTTTAAACCATGCTGTATGCCCTTGTTCTGTTCAAACAACTGCCTCTTGATCCATATACAGATTCTTCATGAGCACAATTAAGTGTTTCAGAATTCCCATTCTCCACAATGTTACCCGTAATTTTTATCCACACAATTGAATGCCTTAGCATACTCTCTAAAACACAGGTAAACATCTTTCTGGTATTCTCTGCTTTCAGCCAAGATCCATCTGACATCAGCAAAGACATTCCTGGTTCCACAACCTCTTCTAAATCCAGCTTGACTTTCTGAGGAGGGTGAGGGCTTGGGAATGATGAGGGCGTGAGCAAGGTTGAGACAGACAGCCTCAGAGCCCAGCTCTTCTGAGAGACACCTGCTCTGGCTTATCCTCCTACACTGAACAGAATAAGCTGCACATTCTTCCAAAATTGTCCTCGACAAGATAACCACAGAATAGGCCATAGATGGCCTCAACCCACCTCTGGGTACAGACTTAACTGTCTAATGAAAGAAAATCAACCTCTTTCTCCATCCTGGGGATTGAATGCTTGTCTAAAGAAAATATGTAGTCATCCCCAAGCTCTGAATGCCTGCACAAAGGTCAATCCTGAATATTCACAATAATTTATATTTCCTTGTCTGCTGTCTAAAAATCCATCTCCCCTCAAACTGCCAACAAGCAGTCTTGGAGGCAACAGCCCCAGTTGCTCCTTTCCTTGTACAAAGAAATAAAAGCATCTTTCTGATCTCCCTCCTCGGCCTCTTGTTTATTGACTGTAACAAGTCACATTGAGCAAAATCTGGGGTTCTCACCCGGTGACATTTCTGGCAAGCCAGCCAGGAGTCATCACTCCATTCCTGAGACAGGCCATGCCGGGGACCACACTTCACGTCTAGCACCACCCAGGGAGTTTTCCAGGAGACCTCAGGGTGGTCCTAAACACCAACCGGCCTCAGACCCAGCAGCAACTCTGTGGGAAACACAAAACACACGTGGTACCTAAGTAAGGCCTTACAAGAGTCTCAAGAAGTGGGAGTGTTGACTGTTGATGGTTGAAAAGGCTCTAGGCATCTGAGGTTATTTAGCAAGTACCTAGGTCAGGCCTTAGAAGAGTCCCAAGAAGCGGGAGTATTGATCGTTGAGAGCATAAAATGCTCTAGGTTCCTGTTGGTGCACTGAATTAGATTGTGTGAATGTGTAAGTGTGTGTGTGTCCAGAAAATGAAGAAGGTTCAAGGGATCCTAAAATGTACCTCACTAAGATGCATCTTTAAGAACTGGGACTATTTCAGGTCAGACCCTATGAAAAAGAAAAAGATGATTCTCTTTTGTAACACCATATGGCCTCAACATGAATTAGCAGACGAAGAAAAGTAGCCAACAAATTGGTCTCTAAATTATACTACCCTCCACCTTGATCTTTTCTGTACTAAAAAAGAGAGGGTAAATGAGATGAAGAGTATTATGTGAAAGCTTTCAGGACTTTGTATCAGAACAAAAAGCTACAAAAAAAGGTAAAATATTAGTTTAGAAAGGGACTGATAAATCACTACTGCCAGTCCTCCCTCCCAGCCCTGAGGAGGATCTTCCAGCTCCTGCCACTTCAGCACCTGTACTACCCCCTCCCTATGCCCTGCCTCCACCCAACAGAGCCACTGTGCCAGTGACAAACCCCACCGTTAAGCCCCCTCAACCTTTGTATCCACCCCTCTTGGGTTCTTCTGTCCCACCAGTGGGCTCGCCACCCCCACACACAGAACAAAACAACTTTTGGGTGCCCTGATTCAGCCATCAGGGAGAGGGAAAATCCCCCAGCAAGACCAGTTCTCAAGAGAGCCATAATATCTTAGGACCATGTTCATGAGTTCACTGCTGTGGATCCCAAAAGCCCTAAAAATGCCCGAACAGTCAATATAATCTTGATAAGACATACTGTCTCTGATATTAAAAGAAAGCTTCAGAAAATAGAAGGTACAGGGTTAAAAATCTCTCAGCTAGTGGAACTGGCCTGCCAAGTTTACTCTAACCAAGATAAGGAAAAAAGAAAGTAAGTTGTACACAAAAAGTGCCAGGCAGCCTTCATAGCCGTAGCCTTGCAGGCTGAAGGCCATTGCATTTGAGTGGGAAGACCCAAGAACAAGACAGGGACTTCCAGCCAACATGGTGCCACAGACATAAGCACCATGCTGCCATCCATGGCAAAGACCTGAAAAACTAAGTAAAACAGAGACAAACGTCATTCCTGAAACCTAAAGTGTCAAAGAGATAAAGAACTTAGCCAAACACCAAATGGAATAAGAAACTGGCAGAGGGCTGAAATTGAGGAGAGATACTTGCTGAAGTTCCTTATTAGCTAATGCAGCACGGATTTGCCATCTTGGACTCATGTCGAAGATTGGCTGAGAGGGAGCATGGGAAAGCAGCTTCAAGGAGCTCCCAGCGGGAGACAGAGCACCCAGTAACCACTGATACATGCTTTCCACCCCCCCCCCCCATCCTATTCCTCCTGCTCTACCTCCAATTTTCCAGGCTGGCTGCAATGACTTGGCTGAACAGGAAGTGCAGCATCCATGCCAATTGCATTCACCCCACCCACATCACAGATTGGCATACAGCGAGTACAGGAAAGCAGCTTCACGAAGTTCCCAGCAGGAGCCAGAGCACCCAGTAATGAGCGATATATGCTTTCCTAACTCCCACCCGTCCTCCCCTCCTTTGGTCTCCTTTGCTTCTCCATACATCACAACTTCCCCCTTCTTTCCTGCCTACCTGAACCGTGAACTGAACATCACACCTCTGAGGAGCACAGGTATGGCCTGCTAGAACCTGCCCAGCTCTGATTCCTGGCCTGCCCTGTGCGCCCTAGTACGTGCCACAAACAACCCACCCCAGCCCCTTCCCTTCAGCTGGATCTGCCCTGCTGCACCATAGCTGAGTGACTGGCCCCACACATTGGACAAGCAGGTGAAAAATATTGTGACTACAGACGAGCAAACAACAAAGAACACACATCCCGCCTACTCAGGCATAACCAAATAAAACAAAAAAGCAGGATGAAACAAACAAATCTACAATCAAGAAATGAAGAAAATAACTACTGAATATCCCAAAGACAGCAGATAGTATCAAAACATATTTTAAAAAAGGACAGGATGGTTCCAGTAAGCATCCAAAATAAAATACCACATGACTTTCCAATAGAAGAAAAGGCAGTAGAACTACCTGACAGGAAATTCAAATCTCTAATATTCAGAGCAATACAAGAGTTGAAGCAAAAAGCAGACAAAAGTGAGGAAAAAATAGACAAATTTATGGAAAACGCAGACAAATCCATGGAAACTACAGACCAAAAAAATGGAAGAATTCAGAATTCAGGAAAATAACACAGGAAGAAAATGTCAAAATAAATTCACAACTAGAAATCATACAAAAACATTTAGAAATCCAAACAATAAACCACAAGATTTGAGAAATGAACAGTATCATAGAAGGACTGAGGAGCAGGTTTGAAATAATGGAAGACAAGATCAGTGAAATTGAAGACAAATAGTTGGGTACAACTCTGTGAATGAAGAAAAATAAAGAAACCCTGAGAATTATGTGGGATACAATCAAAAGCAAAAATCTGCAAGTGATAGGAATTCCAGGAGAGAGAAAACGGAAAACACAGAGAGCATCACTGAAGAATTGCTGACAGAAAACTTCCCTAATATCATGAATAATGAAAAGTAGACCATCCAAGAAGATCAATGAACCCCATACAGGATAGACCCCAAAAGAAAAACACCAAGGCATATCATAATCATGCTAGCTAAAACCAAAGACAAAGAAAAAATCCCGTGAGAAGCTCTAGAAAAACAAAAAGTCACATACAGAGGAGAAACAATAAGACTAAGTTCTGGTTATTTGGCAGAAACCATGCAGGCAAGAAGGCAATAGGATGATATATGTAAAACCTGAAAAGAATAACTGCCAAACACGAATAACATATCCTGCATAACTTTTATTCAAATATGATGGTGAAATTAGGACATTTCCAGATAAACAGAAATTAAGAGAATATGTAAAAACCAAACCAAACCTACAAGATTAAAGCAAGTCCTTCGGTCTGAGAACAAACAACATCAGACCACAGCCTGAATCTAGGACACATGATTGTACCAGCCAGCTACCAGTGTAGGAAATAAACTCCCAACCAAAATCAAAACCCACTGCCATCGAGTCGATTCCAACTCATAGTGACCCTGTAGGACAGAGTAGAACTGCCCCATAGAGTTTTCAAGGAGCACCTGGTGGATTCAAACTGCTGACCTTTTAGTTAGCAGCTGTAGATCTTGGCCACTGTGCCACCAGGGTTTCCATATAAACTCCCAAGGACTATCCAAAACCAAAAGAATTTCAAAAAGGAACCAGACAGATAAATCTGTAAATGACAACAATGTCAGAACAATAAAAGAGGGAATAAAGAGTGTAGGTATAGAACTTTCTAATGGAGAGGAAGGCAAAGAGATACCAAGTAACAATAGACTGCTTCAAACCTAGGAGGGTAAGAGTGAATTTCAAGGTAACCACAAAGAATGTTAACAAACCTACTCATCAAAATAAAAAAGAAAAACATAAAGTCTCAATAAAAACAAAATATAAAAAAACAAAAGAAATGAAAAAGAAATCCATATACAAAAAGGACTCAGCACAGGAGAGTAATAGGAACAAAGAAAACACTGGCATCACACACACACACAAAAAAAGCACTACAAAATGACAACAATAAACTCACACCTATCAATAATTACACTGAATGTAAATGGCCTAAATGCACCCATAAAGAGACATGGAGTGACAGAATGTATTAAAAAAAAAAAAAAAACCAGGATCCACCAATATGCTGTCTACAAGAGACACACCTTAGAAACAAAGACGTGAATTTATTAAAAATCAAAAGCTGGAAAAAAATAAATATATCAAGCAAATAACTACCAAAAAGAGCAGGAGTGGCAATACTAATTTCAGATAAAATAGACTTTAAAACAAAATCCACCATAAAAGACAAAGAAGGGCACTATATAATGATTAAAAGGACAATCCATCATGAAGACTTAATGAAAATAAACATCTACGCACCCAAAGAAAAGGCTCCAAAATACATAAATCAAACTCTAACACCACTGGAAAGAGAAATTGACAGTTTCACAATAATAGTAGGAGACTTCAACACACCACTCTCAGTAAAGGACAGAACATCTAGAAAGAAACTCAACAAAGATACAGAAGAGCTAAAGAGCGCAATCAGCCAAACTGACCTCATAGACATATATAGAACGCTCCACCCAACTGTTGCAAATTACATATTCTTTTCCATTGCACATGGAATGTTCTCCAGAATAAACCACATCTTAGGCTACAGAGCAACCCTCAACCAAATCCGAAACACTGAGATAATATAAAGTATCTTCTCTGACCACAATGCCATCAAAGTAGAAACTAACAAAAGGAGGAGTAAGGAAAAAAAATCAGTTATACGGAAACTGAATAACACCTGCTTAAAAACCAATGGGTAACAGAAGTAATCATAGATGAAATAAAAAAATTCCTAGAACCAAATGAGAATGAAAAAACATCATAACAAAACCTCTGGGACACAGCAAAGACAGTCCTCAGAGGTCAATTTATAGCAATTGATGCATACACCAAAAAAGAAGAAAAGACAAAATCAAAACATTAGCTACACAACTTGAACAAATAGAAAGAGAACAGCAAAAGAAGCCCATGGCCACCAGAAGACAGGAAATAATAAAGATCAGAGCAGGAATAAATGAAATACAGAATAGAAAAACAATAGAAAGAATGAACAAAACTAAAGGTGGGTTCTTCAAAAGGGTCAACAAAATTGACAAACCACTGGCCAAACTGACAAAAGAAAAACAGGAGAGAACACAAATAACCCAAATAAGAAATGAAATGGGGGACATTACAACAGACCCAACTGAAATAAAAAGGATAACAGAGCATTTTGAAAAACTATACTCCAACAAGTTCGAAAACCTAGAGAAAATGGACAAATTTCTAGAAACACACTACCTACCCAAACTAACAGAAAATGATACTGAAAATCTGAACAGACCCATAACGAGAGAAGGGACTGAAAAGGTAATAAAATACTCCCAATAAAAAAAAAGCCCTGGTCCAGATGGCTTTACTGCAGAATTCTACCAAACATTCAGAGAAGAGCTTACACCAGTGCTACTCAAACTATTTCAGAACAGAGAAAAAGAAGTGGTACTTCCGAATTCATTCTATGAAGCCAGCATAAGCTTGATACCAAAAGCAAAGGCACCACAAAAAAAGAAAATTACAGACCAATATCTCTCATGAATATAGACACAAAAAATCTCAACAAAATTCTAGCCAATAGAATTCAGCAGCATATCAAAAAAATAATACACTAACACCAAGAAGGATTCATACCAGGTATACAAGGATGGCTAAACATTAGAAAATCAATCAATGTAATCCACCACATAAATAAAAGGAAAGAGAATCACATGATCATCTCAATCAATGCAGAAAAGGCATTTGACAAAGTCCAACACCCATGCCTGAGAAAAACTCTCAATAAAATGGGTACACAAGGAAAATTTCTCAACATAATAAAGGGTATATATGCAAAACCAAAGGCCAGCATCATTCTCAATGGAGAGAGGCTGAAAACATTCCCTTTGAGAACAGGAACAAGACAAAAGGATGCCCTTTGTGACCACACCTATTTAATATTATGTTGGAAGTCTTACCTAGAGCAACAAGACAAGAAACAGAAATAAAGGGTATCCAAATTGGTAATGAAGAAGTTAAGCTCTCCCTATTTGTGGATGATATAACACTTTTTTTTTTTTTTTTTTTTTATAGTACTATACGTAGAAAACCCAAAAGACTCCACGATAAAATTACTGGAACCAATAGGAAGATTCAGCAGAGCGGCAGGATACAAGATAAACATACAAAAATCAGTTGGATTTTTATTCACCAATAAAGAGAACAGTAAAAAGGAAATCAGGAAAACAATACCATATATAATAGCCCCTAAAAAGTAAAATACTTGGAAATAAATCTAACCAAGGATGTAAAAGACATATACAAAGAAAACTACAAAACACTTCCGCAAGAAACCAAACTAGATCTATAAAAATATAAATGGAAAAACATACCATGCTCATGGATTGGTAGACTCAACACTGTGAAAATGACAATTCTACCCAAAGCGATTTACAAATACAATGCAATCCTGATCCAGTACCAACAACATTCTTTAAATGAAAGGGAAGGGGTCCTGGAGAAGTAAAGCGCTATTGAAGAAGAACAATAAAGTAGGAGGACTTGCACTACTTGACCTTAGAACCTACTACACAGCTACGGTAGTCAAAATAGCCTGGTACTGGTAAAACGACAGATACAATGACCAGCGGAACAGAATTGAGAGCCCAGATGTAAATCCTTCCACCTATGGTCATCTGATCTTCGCAAGGGCCCAAAGTCCATCAGATAGGGGAAAGACAGTCTTTTTAATAAGTAGTGCTGGCAAAACTGGATGTCCAGCTGCAAAAAAAATGAAACAGGACCCATACCCCACACTATACACAAAAACTAACTCAAAAGGGATCAAAGACCTAAATATAAAGCCAAAAACCATGAAGTTCATAGAAGAAAAAAATAGGATCAACACTAGATGCCCTAATACATGGCATTAACAGGATACAAACCACAACCAATAACACACAAGCTCCAGAGGATAAGCTAGATAACTGGGATGAGCCAGGTAACTTATGCTCATCAAAAGACTTCACCAAAAGAGTAAAAAGAGAACCTACAGACTGGGAAAAAATTTTTTGGCTATTACAAATCAGACAAAGGTCTAATCTCAAATCCACAAAAAAATCCAACATCTCTACAAAAAAAAGACAAATAATCCAATTAAAAAATGGGCAAATGTTATAAACAGACACTTCAACAGAGAAGGCATTTAAGCAGCCAACAGACACATAAGGAAATGCTCATGATCTCTAGCCATTAGAGAAATGCAAATCAAAACAGCACAATCAGATACCATCTTGCCCTGGCATTACTGGCATGAATCAATAAAACAGGAATTAACAAATGTTGGAGAGGCTGCAGGGAGATCGGAACTCTTATGCATTGCTCGTGGGAATGCAAAATGATACAACCATTTTGGAAAAGGATATGGCGCTTCCTTTGAAAGCTAGAAATAGAAATACCATATGATCCAGCAGTCCCACTCCTAGGAATATACACTAGAGAAGTAAGAGTCGTCACACAGACAGACATAGGCACACCCATGTTCATTGTAACATTGTTCACGATAGCAAAAACACGGAAACAACCTAGATGCCCATCAAGAGATGAATGGATAAACAAACTGTGGTACATCCACACAATGGAGATTATGCAATGATAAAAAACAATGATGAATCTGTGAAGCATCTCGTAACATGGATGAATCTAGAGGACGTTATGCTGAGGGAAATAAGTCAATCACAAAACAACAAATATTGTATGCGACCACTACTGTAAAAACTGATGAAAAGGTTTACATACAAAAAGGAACAATTTTTGATGGTTACAAGGGAGGGGATGGAAAAACACCTAATAGACAATAAAAAAAAAAAACTAGTGCAGATAAGTGGAAACTTTGGTGAAGGTTAAGACAGTACACAACACTGAAGAAGCCAGCACAACCTGTACAAGGCAAGGTTATGGTAGCTCCATAGATGCATCCAAACTCCCCGAGGGACCAAATTGCTGGGCTGAGGGCTGTGGGGACCATGATCGCAGGGAATATCTAGCTCAATTGGCATAATCCAGTTTATACAGAACATGTTCTACATTCTACTTTGGTGAGTAGCATCTGGGGTCCTAAAAGCCTGTGAGCGGCCATCTAGGATACTCCACTGTTCTCACCCCTTTGGGAATAAGGAAGAATGAAGAAAACTAAAGATTCAAGGGAAAGATTAGTCCAAAGGACTAATGGACTACATCTACCACGGCCTCCATCAGACTGAGTCCAGTACAATGAGATGGTGCCCAGCTACCACCACTGAGTGCTCTGACAGGGATCACAACAGAGGGTCCCAGACAGAGCTGGAGAAAAATGTAGAACAAAATTCTACCTCAAAAAAAAAGACCAGACTTGCTGGCCTGACATAGACTGAAGAAACCATGAGAGTATGGCCTCCGGACACCCTTTCAGCTCAGTAATAAAGTCACTCCCGAGATTCACTCTTTAGTCAAAGATTCAACAGGCCCATGGAATAAAACAAGACTAAAGGGGTGCACCAGCCCTGAGCCAGGGATTGGAAGGCAGGAGGGAACAGGAAAGCTGGTAATGGGGAACCCAGGGTTGAGAAGGAAGTGTTGACATGTCATGGTGTTGTTAACCAATGTGTGTACTAACTGTTTGATGAGAAACTAATTTGTTCTGTAAACCTTCATCTAAAGTACAATAAAAAAAATCTTTTACAAAATAAATAAACAAAGAGAAAAACCTAAGCCAACTAGTTCCCTAATTTGGTAAGATGCTCAACAAGCAAATGGTCCCATGATGACACAATGTCACAATGGGACAATAGTACCTCCCACCCCACACACAAACTCAGATTCACAACGCCCATTTGTACATTAAAGGATCTGAAAACCAATAAAGAAATCAGTTTAACTTTGAAAAACAAAAGAACAAGACAGAAACAGCAATTGTGCTGGCAAGTCCTCCCACAAGGTTTAAAAACCATGCTACTGTTTTTAGATCAGCTTTGGCCCAAGAACTGAAGACAACTGACCCTGACCAATGGTGTCCTCCTCCAATATGTGGACGACCTGCTTCTTGCCAGATGCAGTGAATATGACTCAGTCCAGAACACCACAGAAGTTTTAAACTTCCTGGAAAATGCAGAGTATCGAGTTACAGAAGAAAAAGCTCAAGTCAGCCAAAAGGAGGTAATTTATCTGGGTTTTAAAATCAGACAGGGATTGGGAGAACTCCTCCCTGCCCAAAAATACACCATTTATAGATTGGCAGCCCCTACCAACAGGAGACAGCTCTGAGGTTTTATGGGAGTGGCTGGGTTTTGCCGCATCTAGATACCAAATTTTGGACTTATTGCCAAGCCTTTATACTTTATACTGAGCCTTAGAAGGAAAAGACACCAACCCCTTAAAATGGGCCAGGACAGAACGACAGGCTTTTAATACCATTAAAACAAAGCTGATAGAGGCCCCAGCCTTAGAAATTACTGATATGAGCATTTTTAACCTGTTTGTACATAAGTCCTCTGAAGCGGCAGTCAGGGTACTTACACAGACTCTTGGGGCTTAGAAGTGGCAAGTGACTTACTTCTCAAAACAGCTAGATCCGGTCACCAGAGGCTGGCCGGCGTGTCTTTGAGCAGTACCAGCCTAGTGTTAACCATCAAAGAAGCCGAAAAACTCACCCTTGGCCAACCCCTCCAGGTGACCTGCACCCAACTCAGTTCTAACCATCTTATAGCAGAGAGGGTCACAATGGATTTCCCCAGGGCAAATGGCCCCGTACCACGCAGTGCTGTCAGATGACCAAGCCATCACTTTATAAGAAACCACCAGTTTAAACCCAGCCACCCTGCCGCCCACTTTGCCAAAGCAAGAAAAAGAACATGATTGCCTAAAGACCATTGACCTGATATATGCCAGTCAGCCTGACCTCACTGACAAAACTGACAAGCCGCTCCAAAACCCAGACTTGAACTGTTCACCAATGAAAACAGTTACACAGAACAAAGAAAAAGAAAAGCTGGGTATGCAATAGTCACTCTAGAGGAGGTTCTAGATGCTAATGTACTACCCCCGGGTACCTCGGCCCAGAAGGCCAAGCTTATTGCCATGCTGCAGGCCCTTAAAATCGTCAAAGATCTGAAAAGGCCACTGAAGTTGTGAACTACCTCCTGAATGAAATTATCCCTCAGTTTGGGCTTCCTGTCTCCATTGGCAGTGACAACAGGCCTCATTTTGTAGCCTTGGTGGTACCTTCAATGACAACCACCCTAGACATTAATTAGAACTTAAACACAGCTAACCAGACTCTAAAGAGACATCTAGCAAAGCTGTGCCAAGAGACCAAGTTGGTATGGACTGAGGCACTGACTATAGCCCTCTTGAGAATTCAGTCCGCTCCAAGACAAACTGAAACTTAGCCCATTTGAGCTGTTTTACAGGCGCCCTTTCTTGGAGAACGCCATTAGGACCAACATAGCCTGCCTTAATAGTGACCAACCTCCCTCCCTCCATGAGGTTAAAAATGTTCAAGTTGGAGGTGGGGCCCAGACAGCGGAATACTCAGACGCCTCCAGTGATCCCTCTTACAACAAAGACCTGAAAAAACAAGGGAAACAATTATATATATGACAACTAGGAGCCCTGAACATCAAAGCCAAAGTTAAGAAATTGGACTGAGCAGCAGGGGGAGGTGGAGACAGTTCAGAAGCGGTGAGGAGTTGCCGGACCTGACTCAGCGGGGACTAGCACCGCTCAGGAACAATCCCCTGGAGTGATCGCAGTGGAGCTGGCAGTAAAGTTCATGATGCGGTTTCCTCAGGGAGACACAGCAACCCACACAGTCTACTCACACCTCTGGAACCAGAGGAGAACAGCACTCTCAGCAACACCTAAGTACTTGCATTTATTTTACCACACTTCCAGCCCCCAAGCTGGCTTCAGTGGCTGTCAATTTCCCTGGGACTGAGATAGGTACTGCTGCGCATGCTGAGCCATTCTTCATGCATTGGGGAAAAGATTACCTGCCAGCTCCACTAAGCTGGGGAGGTCAGGACAGAAACAGCTCTTGTCCAGGTGCAAATGGCCCACAGACTTAGAACACCTTTCACCCCTGCATGGATCTGTGTGGGCCCATTTCAGGAGATTAGGCCCTTGTTGGCACACTGTGCATGTGCTTGAGATCTGACTTCAACTGTTTCAACTGTGTGGTGGACAGGTCGGTTTTTGATGTTTCACACTGCTTTGTCTATTAAACAGGGTCCTCACCTACCGACATCAGGGGCCTGAGGACTGGTGGCTCCGCCTATGTCACCTAGCCACCTGCAACAGGGGTCCAAGGATAAGTGGCGCCTTTCAGTCCTTACAACTAAAAGCATTCGGTGCCCATGGTCTGGCTGCAGAACCCACCCACCTGTGTGCTCTAGAGAACAGGGACATGCTTTCCTTACAGTCACTCAGGGGACAGTTGTCAGTCCCCTGCCTTGTTGGAGCATGACCCCCTGCTGCAACCAGATACCTGTGCCTACACCAATCACCCCTACCCCTCTAAGACTGTAGGGCAGAGCCTATATCACACACTTGATGACCAACTACCTGGAAACCTGAGCTGAATCCATAAAAGAAAAGCGAATGGACTCCTTGGCTCATATATCTGGTAACAGTTCTAGCCATCTGGTGACAGGAAGTGAGAGCTTCAAAGCCACAGATAATCAGCTGGTGCACTCAAGCAGCCCATTTGGGCATATCAAAACAAGGCAAGACACTAGGATACAGTAAGCAAACATAAAATAAATTAATACAATAACTTATAGATGGCTCAGAGACAAAAGTCAATATCGAATCACATAAAGAAGCAGAACACGATCGTTTCAAAAAGCTCTCAAAACAAAGAATCAAGGAATCTTCCAAATGAAGATGTCTTCCCAGAATTACCAGATACAGAATACAAAAGATTAATATACAGAACTCTTCAGGATATCAGGCAAAATGCAGAACAAACCAAGGAACACACAGATAAAGCAACTGAAGAAATTAAAAAGATTATTCAAAAATATAATGAAAAATTTAGTAGGCTACAAGAATCCATAGAGACAGCAATGAGAAATTCAAAAGATTAACAATAAAATTACAGAATTAGACAACTCAATAGAAAGTCAAAAGAGCAGAATTGAAGAAACAGAAGACAGAATTAGTGAGACTGAAGGAAAACACTTGGCACCAATATATTTGAAGCAAAATTAGATAAAAGAATTTGAAAAAAACCCTAAGAATCATCTCGGACTCTAACAAGAGAAATAAAGTACAAGTGATTGGAGTACCAGAACAGAGAGGGATAACAGAAAACACAGACAGAATTCTTGAAGATTTGTTGGCAGAAAACTTCCCTGATATCATGAAAGATGAGAAGATATCTACCAAAGATGCTAATTGAACACCATGTAATGTAGATCTCAAAAGAAAGTCACCAAGACATATTACAGTCAAACTTTCCAAAACTAAAGTAAAGAGAGAATTTTAAGAGTGGCTAAACGAGAAGTCACCTACAAAAAGAGAGTCAATTAGAATAATCTTGGACTACTCGGCAGAAACCATGCAGGCAAGAACGCAATGGGATGACTTATATAAAGCATTGACAGAAAAAAAATTGCCAGCCAAGAATCACATATTTGGCAAAACTGCCTCTCAAATATGAAGGCAAAATTAGGACATTTCCAGACAAACAGAAGTTTAGGAAATTTGTAAAAACCAAACCAAGACAATAAGAAATACTAAAGAGAGTTCTCTGGCTAGATAATCAATACTATCAGATATCAACCCAACACTAGAACACAGGACAGGGAAACCAGATGTCAACCCAGACAGGAAAATCACAAAAATAAATCCAGATAAAAAAATGCTCAAAACAAGGAAACAGTGATGTCATTATGCAAAAGATGACAACATTGAAACAATAAAGAGGGGCTAAAAAATGTAGTCATAGATCCTTCTTATGGAGAGGAAGTCAAGGTGATATAAAGAAATAAAAGATAGGTTTAAACTTAGAAAAATAGCGGTAGATATTAAGGTAACCACAAAGGAGACTAACAATCCTACACAACAAAATAAAATACAAGAAAAACATAAAAATCCCAGCATTTTACAAAATCAGCAACAACAAATCAGTGGAAAAGACAATACATAAAGATGAACTAGTCAGTACAAAAACCTAAGTGGGAAAAAGAAACTGTCAACAACACACACAAAAAGACATCAAAATGAGAGCACTAAACTCATACGTACCCATTATTACACTGAATGTAAATGGACTAAATGCACCAATAAAGAGACAGAGAGTGGCAGAATGAATTAAAAAAAAAAAAAAAAAGATCCATCTATATGCTGCCTACAAGAGACACACCGTAGACTTAAAAACACAAACTAAACCTCAAAGGATGGAAAGAAATACATCAAGCAAACAACAATCAAAAAACAGCAGGAGTGGCAATATTAATTTCTGACAAAATAGACTTTAAAATTAAATCCACCACAAGGGACAAGGAAGGACACTATATAATGATTAAAGGGACAATATACCAGGAGGATATAACCATATTAAATATTTACGCACCCAATGACAGGGCTTCTAGATACGTAAAACAAATTCTAACAGCATTGAAAAGTGAGATAGACAGCTCCACAATAATAGTACAAGAGTTCAACACACCACTTTCAGTGAAGGACAGCACATTCAGAAAGAAGCTCAATAAAGACATGGTAGATCTAAATGCCACAATCAACCAACTTGACCTCATAGACATATACAGAACACTCCACCCAACAGCAACCAAGTATACTTTCTTTTCCAATGCACATGGAATATTCTGTAGAATAGACCATATATGAGGTCGTAAAGCCTTAACAGAATCCAAAACATCAAAATATTACAAAGCATCTTCTCTGACCATAAAAGTAGAAATCAATAACAGAAAAAGCAGGGAAAAGAAATCAAACACTTGGAAACTGAACAATACCCTGCTCAAAAACGACTGGATTATACAAGAAATTAAGGATGGAATGAACATTCATAGAATCCAATGAGAATGAAAACACTTCCTATCAGAACCTTTGGGACACAGCTAAAGCAGTGCTCAGAGGTCAATTTATATCAATAAATGCACACATCCAAAAAGAAGAAAGGGCAAAAATCAAAGAATAACCCCTACAATGTGGACAAATAGAAAGAGACCAAGAAAAGAAACCCTCAGGCACTAGAAGAAAGCAAATAATAAAAATTAGAGCAGAATTATATGAAATACAGAACAGAAAAACAATTGAAAGAGTTAACAAGACCAAAAGCTGATTCTTTGAATAAATTAACAAAATTGATAAACCATTGGCCAAACTTACAAAAGAAAAACAGGAAAGGAAGCAAACAACCGGAATAAGAAATAAGATGGGTGATATCACAACAGACCCAACTGAAACTGAAAGAATCATATCAGATTACTATGAAAAACTGTACTCTAACAAATTTGAAAACTTAGAAAAAATGGATGAATTTATACAAATACACTACCTACCTAAACTAACACAAACAGAGGTAGAACAACTAAATAAACCCATAACAAAAGAAGAGCGTGTAAAGGTAATTTAAATGCCCCCCCCCAAAAAAAATCTGGCTCTGACTCCTTCACCTGAGAGTTCTGCCAAACTTTCAGACAAGAGTTAATACCACTACTACTAAACGTATTTCGGAGCATAGAAAAGGATGGAATACTCCCAAACTCATTCTATGAAGCCAGCATCTCCCTGATACCAAAACCAGGTAAAAAAGACACCACAAAAAAAGAAAATTACAGACCAATATCCACCATGAACTTAGATGCAAAAATCCTCAAAAAAATTCTAGCCAATAGAACTCAACAACATATCAAAATAATAATAATAATTCAACATGACCAAGTGGGATTCATACCAAGTATGCAGGGATGGTTCAACATTAGAAAAACAATAAATGTAATCCCTCACAAATAAAACAAAAGGAAAGAACCATGTGATCTTATCAATTGATGCAGAAAAGGTGTTTGACAAAGTCCAACACCCTTTCATGATAAAAACTCTCAGCAAAATAGGAATAGAAGGGAGATTCCTCAACTTAATAAAGGGCATTTATACAAAGCCAATAGCCAAAATCATCCTAAATGGAGAGAGATTGAATGCATTCCCCTTGAGAAAGGGAACCAGAAAAGATGCCATTTATCACCACTCTTATTAAACATTTTGCTGGAGGTCCTAGCCAGAACAATTACCAAACCAAAAACCAAACCCAGTACTGTCGAGTTGTTCCCGACTCATAGAGCAATTAGGCTAGATAAAGAAATATAAAGTGCATTCAGATTAGTAAGGAAGAAGTAAAAGTATCTCTGTTTGCAGATGACATGATCTTATACATAAAAAACCCTAAAGAATCTTCAAGAAAGCTACTGAAACTAATAGTAGAGTTCAGTAGACTATTGGGATATGAGATAAAACATACAAAAATCAGTTGGATTCCTCTACACCAACAAAGAGAATGTTGAAGAGGAAATCACCAAATCAATACCATTTACAGTACCCCCCAAGAAGATAAAATACTTAGGAATAAATCTAACCAGAGACTTAAAAGACCTATACGAAGAAAACTACAAGGCACTACTGCAAGAAACCAAGAGAGATCTACATGAGTGGAAAAACATATCTTGCTCATGGATAAGAAGACTCAACATTGTAAAAATGTCTATTCTACCCAAAGCGATCTATAGATATAATGCAATTCCTATCCAAATCACCAGCTTCATATGGAAGGGAAAGAGGCCCAGATAAATAAATCTTTACTGAAAAAGAACAAAGTGGGAGGCCTCACTCTACCTGATTTTAGAACATATTATACTACCACAGTAGTCAAAACAGACTGGTATAACAACAGATACATGGACCAGCGGAACAGAATTGAGAATCCAGACATAAATCCAACCACAAATGAGCAGCAGATATTTGACAAAGTCCCAACATCAGTTAAATGGGGAAAAGACAGTCTCTTTAACAAATGCTGCTGTCATAACTGGATATCCACCTGCAAAAAAATGAAACAAGACACATACCTCACATCATGCACAAAAACTAACTCAAAATGGATCAAAGACCTAAATATAAAATCTAAAACGATAAAGACCATGGAAGAAAAAATAGGGACAGCACTTGGAGCCCTAATACATGGCATAAACAGCATACAGAACATTGCTGACAATGTACAAACACCAGAAGAGAAACTAGATAACTAAAGAAAAAGCGCCTAAAAGTCAAACACCTATGCTCATCCAAAGACTTCACCAAGAGTAAAAAGAGAACCTACAGACTGGGAAAAAGTTTTTAGCTATTACATTTCCAATCAGTGTCTGATCTCTAAAATCTACATGATACTACAAAAACTCAACTACGAAAACACAAATAACCCAATTAAAAAATGGGCAAAGGATATGAACAGACACTTCACCAAAGAAGACATTCAAGCAGCTAACAGATACATGAGGAAATGGTCATGATCATTAGCTTTTAGAGAAATGCAAATCAAAATTACAATGAGATACCCTCTCACTCCAACAAGGCTGGCATTAATCCAAAAAACACAAAATAATAAATGTTTGAGAAGTTGTGGAGAGACTGGAATACTTACACACTGCTGGTGGGAATGCAAAATGGTACAACCACTTTGGAAATCAATTTGGCACTTCCCCAAAAAGCTAGAAATAGAACTACAATATGATCTAGCAATCAATCGTACTCCTTGGAATATATCCTAGAGAAATAAGAGCCTTTACACGAACAGATGTATGCACACCTATGTTCACTGCAGCAAAAAGATGGAAGCAACCAAGGTGCCCATCGACAGATGAATGGATAAACAAATTATGGCATATTCACACAATGGAATACTGCACATTGATAAAGAACAAAGATGAATCCGTGAAACATTTTATAACATGGAGGAATCTGGAAAGCATTATGCTAAGTGAAATTAGTCAGTTGCAAAAGGGCAAATGTTGTATGAAACCACTTCTATAAGAATTCAAGAAATAGTTTAAACGTAGAAGAAAATATTCTTTGATGGTTAGGAGGGTGGGGAGAGAGGGAAGGAGGGGGTATTCACTAATTAGATAGTAGATAAGAACTATTTTTGGTGAAGGGAAAGACAACACACAATACAAGAGAGGTCAGCACAACTGGACTAAACCAAAAGCAAAGAAGTTTCTTGAATACCAAATGCTTCAAAGGCCAGAGTAGCCAGGCAAGGCTCTAGGGACCATGTTTTCAGGGAACATCTAGGTCAATTGGCATAATAAAATCTATTAAGAAAACTTTCTGCCCTGATTGCTCCTTTCCTTGTACAACAAAATAAAGGTGTCTTTCTGATCTCCCACCTCCTCCTCTTGTTTATTGGCTGGAACAAATCATGTGAATCAAAACCTGGGGTTTTCACCCACCAAAAAGGTGAGGTAGACCCTTACTTCGCAGGCATTTTGAACTTTTTGGTGTTCTTTTTCTAATGGATGAATTTCCCCCAATTTCTTACCCCTAGCTTTTTTTTTTTTTTTTAGCTATGCCCCTAGGGTAACGGCTTTCCTATCATTTAATCTCTCAAGAATTTATTGCACTATTCTGCTACTCAGATGAGTAGAATGTAATTTGTGACAAATTCTTGGTCTATAATAAAGCCTATGACTCCTGGGATTTTAGCAGCCACATCACATCACATGAATTTGGGGATCAGTTAAGACTCTCGGATATTTCCGTGTGAGCAAAGAGCAAGATGGAGCCTGAGAGTGAAGGGCACGGGGACACAAAGATGAACTTTGGTTTGAGAAGTTCACGTCCAAGATTGCGCGGGCTGCAGCTGGGAAACCGGACAAGAAGGTGCTCAGTTGGGCCTCGGGGACTTCGAGAAGGGAACTCAGCTATGCGGCGCCGGGAGGACATTTTGGGGACAAACTGCACGCGGATGAGCAGGGGACAGACAACCGGTGGAGACCGCAGGGAGTGTGCGCGGCCACCGCCAAGGGGAAGCGCGCTCAGTGGGGATGCGCGGACTTCTCCACGCGCTGCCCAACGAGAAGACACAGAGGGACACGGAGGGGAAGCAGCAGCCTGAGTCACCGGGAGTTGGAAGTAAACTACCTGGTATTGCGTCAGTGCCGTGCAGGGGAAACGCTGCTGGCTGGCCTGCGGGGCGCCGGGGAAGTAAATAAAACAAAAGCGCGTGGCTGTGCTGGGAAAGCCCTGGGGAAACTGAGCGCGGCTTAGCCCTGAAGAAGAGGAAACAAAGGGGACGCGATGCGTATCACTGGAGGGAAGGGCCTGGGTGGAGGAAGCCAGAGCGCCCGGAGGCGCTGGGCCTTTGAGCCCGGAGGGGACCCAAGGGATTTCCCCAGTTTCCTATTTTACCGCATTTTCCTCACCCCTGGGTATTTGCATTTTATTTGACCATTTGATGATGGGGAATTTAGGTCTCCTTTAATATTTTAATTTATCTGATTCTTAGTGAAGTTGAGCATAGTTTCGTATTAATGACTGTTATATGTATATTGTTCCTCTGTTTATATATTATCATATTCTTATATGACATTTTATATATCATTTATTATTTGTATTTTATATATTAAAATTTTGTATTCATACTGAATCTTTGGTTCACATCCTTTGATCACTTATCTTTTTTTATTCTAATTGGCTTAAAGGAACTTTTTTGTCTGCATTGTTATGCTTTGTCATGTTCAGTATATTATAAATATCTACCCTAGTTTTTCATTTGTCTTTCGTTTATAAAGTTTTTGATATGCAGGTGTTTATCGGACTTGAGCCAGTCCAGTGCTCCAGAGCCCTTCCGTCGGAGTTTATGCTGGCAGAGTTAATCTATACTTTCTCCTAGGAGTCTTATGCTACTTCAGTTCTTTCCTCCAACTTATACTTTTATTATACTTAGGATAGGAATTCAACTTTATATTGCTTCTAGCAATTAAACAATTGTCCAAGCACTATTTACTTCAAAACCCTTCCTTTCCTGGTGGATTTGATGCCACTTTGATAACATAAGCGTCTTACTTTCCTGGGTTTGTTTGTGATTATTCTGCTGCATTGATAGATCTATTTCACTTAAGTCAATTTCACACTGTTTAGGTAAACGCAGCTTTATGACACATTTAGTAAAGAGCAGGCCAAATCCTACCTCTCTCTGTACTCCTCTTTTTACAAATTATCCTGCTCCATTATTCTTATGGAAAACGTGGCTAAGTTACCTTTCCAATATCCGTTCTGATCTTTTCTTTAATAGCAGAAGAGTGATTTAGTTTGGGGTGATAATATACCCAGCTAAAGTCCTCAGTTTCACAGCCATCTGGGGAAGCCCCACGCTATTGCTGCTGTTGTTACCTACGTGGTAACAGATGAGCACATGCTTAGTGGTTTGAAACAACACAAATGTATTATCTTTTAGTGGTGGAGGTCAGAAGTTCAAAACTCGGTCTCACTGGGCTAAGAATCAAGATGTCGCCAGGGTTGTGATCCTTTCTGGAGGCTAAAAGGGAAAATCTGTTTTTCTTGCCTTTTCCAGCTTCTGGAAGCCATATTTTTTGGCTCTTGGCCCTATTCTCTATCTTCGAAGTTGGCAATGGCTTGCAGAGCCTATCTCACTCTCATCACTCTGACACCAACTCTTCTGCCTTCCTCCTCCACATTTAAGGACCTTTATGATTACATTGGACCCACCAAAGCAATCCAATTATCTCCCTATTTTAAGGTCAGCTGATTAGCAACCTGAATTCCATTTGCTGCCTTAATTTCCTTTTGCTATGTACTCTAACACGTTTACAGGTTCTAGGGATTAGGACACCAACATCTTCGGGAGATCATTATTCTACCTACCATTTTGGCCATATGACACAATTTTGGCCAAGACTTGTAACCTGGAAGTCTGTTAGGTGGAGCTACTAGGAGAACATGTATTTTCCTAATTAAAAAGCAAAAACAGACTCATGAAACATAATGTTAAAAAAAAAAAAAAGGCTTAAAAAGTAATTTATGCTGTTGGAATTCTGGGTAGTAGTTACCCCGGGAATGTTGACATAAGAAAGTTTCTGTTTCTTGGTCATGTTTCAGGTTACCTTGAGTATAAGTGAAACTTCATTGAGCTTTTGATATGGCACTTTTCCATATGTATATTATACTTTGAAAAAAAAATTTTTTTAAGACACATCTGGCGCTTCCATTTGTGTTTCTCCCTTCATTTTTCTCCCACTCTTTCTCCCCAGAATTCAGTATATTCAGTATCTAGAGGTGCAGCAGCTATTTTGTGACCATGAGGGTGCAAACCACGCCTTGAGGATGGTAGATGGAAAAGTAAAACAAGACTGAGAGATTAATGATGTCATTGAGTTACCATTCTAGCCTTGGACTCCCCAAACCTAGATATGTGATGTATAGAAAAGTAAAGCTTTAATTAGTTTAAGTCACAGTTTTGGTTGTACTTTGTTACTTTCAGCATAATGCCATCCCTAACTAGATACAAAGTTCCTGGTAGATTTTAGAATGTTTGTAGCATATGTTACTAATCGAAGAGCTGTAGGGAGAGCAAATATGTTTATATTCCCTGTGTACTTTGTAATACTCAGACCACTTATATTGTATACTGCCTCACATGAAGAAATGCCTTGACAAATTAGAAGTCCTCCAGAAGACAGCTATATAAAGAGGGGGAAAAAACATAAAATAAACTTGTCATACGGGGACTAGATGAAGAAACTAGAGATATTTTTTTCTGCATAAGTGTGGACTTAGTGGGTCATGAAACCCAGCTCCAACTAAAGGAAGTGGCATAGCTACTTGTAAGATCACTTTCTGCCTTCCCACCTGGTAACCTTGGAGTCTCCAGTGACTCCCATCTCTCCTGGATGAACTTAATGCCTCTAACCCCCTCTATCCTCCAGTTCCTAAATCTCTGTTGTCTATTTGCATTTCAAATGCCCCTCCCTCTCAGCAGTACTTTCTGATTCCTGAAAGGAGGGTAAAAAACTGTCCCATGAGCATGCTGCTAGCTGCTAATCGCAGCCTAGTAACCTTTACTAATACGCTACAGAGAGCAGGTTAACGCAAGAAAAAAAAAAGGGAGAAAGAAATATATATGTGTGACGGTTCATTTGTCCCAGCTGATGCAAGAGCCTATTTCCAGTAAGTTTGTCATCTTTACACTGATAGAGAACACACATATGAGAGACAATGGGGTGATGTGGGGGTTCACCTTGCCTGCTACTAACTGGTGTCGGGGATGGATGTCTGCTTACCCACAAGTTAAACATTTGTGCACCATGTATTCCAGGACCATCAGGAAAATGTTTCCTCCATTAATAAAATAATTAAAAAAAAAATTTTTTTTTTTTTAGATGGTGATAATTGTAGTCACTATCTAATGCCTTGCTATTCCAAGTGTGGTCCAGAATCTGCATTTTATCAAGATTCCCAGGTGATTCGTGTGTGCAATAAAGTTTGAGACCACTGGCCTAACTGCCTGAAGAGTAAATAAGGCCAAAATTATTTTGAGGCTATGGAAGGTAGAAATAAAAAAAGAGTTTGAGGGGCATAAATATCTTGGTTATTACAATGAATGGTTGCCCTCTAAAGACAAAAAGTACATAAACTGATACACAGTACACTGGAGTGTTAAGTTTAACGCATGATTGGGGAGAAAAAAGTCTAATAAAGCTCCTTTGGGGAAACAAAGAAAAGTTGAGAAATATTGGCCCTGGAGTATGGAGGGAGGGAAGGCTTTGGAGAACCAAACCAAACCAGTTGGCATTGAGTTGATTCTGACCCGTAATGACCCTATAGAACAAAGTAGAACTGCCCATAGAATTTTCCAAGGAGTGGCTGGTGGATTCCAAGTGCTGACCTTTATTTTGTTAGCAGCTGTAGCACTTAACCACTGCCCCACCAGGGCTCAGTAACTGACATTAAATTGAGCTGATGGATATTCATTATAATTTAAGTTTAAATACTTTTGTGTTATGCTACAGAGAAAGGATATATTCGGGTCTGCTAATAAATGTGTTCATTTTTGCCACTTAAAAGGTTTTATTATAAGGATATATAACAAAGAAAGTTCAAAAGGTTTATTTAATGTGTAATGAGTTACATGAAATGTGTTGCCAAATCAGGAGAAGCACCAAATTTTCTTTGGGTTAAAAATTTATGTCAGTGTGCCTGATATTAGACAAGCACATAATATTATGCCATAATTTTATTATTTTTTTAACTGCTACCTTGGTTGTAATTTTATTTGAGTTTAGCATCATCAGAGCCAATGGTTTTAACTGAGGAATTCACATCATTCATCCATGGAGTTGTTTATTATTATTATTACTTTTTGGATGTTTAGAGACTTGATAATCTTGGTAAGTCCTGACTACGTAGTGTTACATCTCAAGATTATTATGTGTTATATCTGAAGCTCTTTGAAAATAAGGTTACATTTTTTTTTATTATGCTTAGAGATATTTTTGTCTAAATTTTTTTAAATTGACTTTGACTTTGCATTACTTTTGTAATCAATTCTTATCGGATCTTTCACTTTTAAAAATTATTATTATTATAAGTTAATCATGGCCATTTTAAGTTTTGTCATCTGCTGATAAGTTTTTACTTTCCTGGCTTGCTGAAAATGCTTGACCAAAATATTTCAACAAAAAATGGACTATATCAGACTTCTGAAAAGGACTGTGGTATTTTGGACCTGGATACCACCAGACTGAATCAAGATTTCCAGAATTCTTGTGGTAGCTGACGGGTTTACAGACTGCTGCTGATCCACAATTACATGGAACTGGAATTAACTTGGGTTGGGAATTAACTACATAGGACCGAGTGGACTAAAAGATTATTATGATTGCTATTATTAGATCAGAGTCAACCTGTCAGAGCAAAATGAGACAGAAAAACCACATAAACTCATCGATCTGTGAGGCCAGCTGAAAAACCAGTTTTATACTGTTGAACAGCATAACAGAAAACAAAGCAAACAGGGAATCCAGTTTCTCAAAACATATAAAGAAATTCTCTGTAAGATCAACTCAACAGAAAAACAGTTTCTAGATAAAACTCATTAACTTGCCAGAATCTCAGATGGAGAGATATCAGACCCTTTGACAAAACTTTAGCACCAAACAAAAGTTCGCCAAAGCCAGAAGAAAAGACAATGCAAATGGAAACTCATTTTCCCAAGGTGGAAGGAAAAAGACAGAGTAGATGGGAACTCGAGGAGACCTGGACTGTGGAGCAGAAGTGGGCCAAAAGAGGTCCTATCTTCTGGACCCACGTATGACACCAATAGGGTGAGTGCTCCCGGAAAATGAGACTTTGCTTATTCGTTTTTGTTCTTTTTCTCATATTTTCTTAAGTTTTGTTTGAAAAACTGCTTGGTTGATTAAGAGGAATCTCTCTTAGACTTTTGCTCGATCATTTAGCTAAGAGTAACATTTGGTAACTTTTTAGGTAAACTGCAGTTTAGGTCCAGATTCAGGCATTTGAAACAGAAAAGAGAGGTAATTCTATTTTCAAAGAGTTCTGGATCACCATAAGCTGCAAAGTTCGGGCTTTTTGTGACTCAGAAAACCTGGAAAGTAGTGCTGTGTTTTGCCAGATTTGCGGGGAGATGTGGCAGCTTCTGACCTGTATTGCCAAATTTGCAGGGGAAAGTGGCAACTCCTGTGCTATGAAATTCTCAGGGGGAGGTAGCAGCTCCTGAGCTGTGTTTTGAAATTTAAGGGAGAAGTGGTAGTTCTGTACCTTTCTTATGATATAGTTTCTCAGTGAAAAATCATGATGTTAAAATTAAAATCATCAGTAGCTTTAAAATACTTTCCAATTGGAAGAACTAGTATATTTAAGGTCTAAAATAAGAGACTAGGTCTCTAGCCAGCAGAAGAATTAAGTTCAAGAACAAGGAAACCAAAAGCTTGATCCTTAGAGCTTAATATCTTTGATAAATGAGCCTGGATTTCCCCCTTACTACTGAGACACTGGTTTGGGGTTCATATTTTAAAATGCTATAAACTGAGTATACTAGGAGTAATTTGAAATTTCAGTGACCAGTTTGGGGAAATGAACTTTAATTTGTGTTGTCTTTTCCTCTTTGGGAAATGTGCGTGATCCTCAGGTTTTGTCAAATGTCTAATATTCCTCCATCTGAAGCTCTCTCAAGTTTTATCTAGAACTTGTTTTTTCTGTTGAATTGAGTCAATCTTACCAAAAACTGCTACATACACTTTTATAAACTAGGATACCCATATCCTTGTTTTGTGTGGCATTGTTCAGTGAGTTTTATGTGATCTTTCTGTCTCCTTTTGTTCTAAGAGTTTATTTCTGGTCTAGAGTACTGTGTCTAAGTTTCTGTCTTTTATCAAGTTAGAGGCCGTGGCTAAGAATTGTGGGGTTTTTTAGGGCTATCTTAGAACCTCAGTCCTTTCCTCATTCAGAAAATCCGCATCTTGTGTCTGTCTTATGATTTAGCTTTTTAGTAGCTACTTAGAGAAATTTTGATATGATTTAGGAAATATCATTGGAGTTACTATTCCCTGTCCTTGAGCATAGAGAATGTGACCCGGCTGTAGCTGGGCTCACAAGGACTCACAAGGACACATCAGTTGGGTCCTGAGGTACAAAGACAATAGATAGAATAATATTGGAAAATATCTTTTAGGGAAACTTTCACATAAGCCAGAACACAAAAGACTTTCCGCTCTTAGCTTTTTCTATTAATGTTTAGTGAATAGAAGTTTGTTGGACCACTAAAGACCCTCCTGACTGTAGTTACTGAAACCTGTGCCAATGATTGTTAAGAAAGACAATTCAAAATATAGGATGACTGTTTCTAGCCAATCTGTGAAAAGGTGAAGCTTTCAATGGTTTTGCCCATTAGTAACGTTAATATATAGTGATGACTCGAGCAGACATAGCTGTGGTAGTATGCTTGACCATTTTCCCACTTTTGTCTATTCTGTAATTTCCTCGGACTCCGGCAGACATGGCTGTGGTAGCATGCTTGTCCGTTTTCCCATTCTTGCTTACTCTCTAATATTTCCTTGGACTCAGGCAAACAGAACTCTGGCAACATGCTTGTCCGCTTCTCAACTTTTGTCCTTTTGAATATATGCTGAATAAAACTTTCTTTTTGCTTTACTGAACTTGGAGATGTTTTTTCCCCTACAACAGATATAAATTGGTCTGTTTGAAAAGTACACCAAGATCTTTATGATCCGTATGTCAGTTTTAGAAGTGAAACATTTCTAAGTAACTTAAGCTAAATATTATATGAAATGTATTTCATTTAAAGAAAAAGGATAGTTTTGTCTTAAAGTAAAAGTAGCAGTTCCAGAACAGCAAAAGAGAAAGAAATTAGTTACCTTTTGCCTTTCAAAATATCTAGGTCGACTTAAACATATGTAAATGAATTGGGATGCCCTCCCCAGCCCCAGTTCCCCTAGCTAAGAATTGATCCATTCATTTACAAAATTGCTAAAGAGCTTTGGTATTTACTGAGTAGAGAGCCTTTCAAAATGCCTCCATCAATTTAAACATGTAAATAAACCAGAATGGCCTGGAAAAATGTTTCCAACAGTAGCCTGAGACCTAAGGTTATATCCATATCAGTGAATTAGTTGAGCAGAGACTTTGTGATTTCCAAAGCCAGTTGATAAAATCTTTAAGGACTAAAATTAGATTGGGAAAATATGGGAAATAGTAAAAGTTAAATGAAAACTTAGAATGTTTAAGCAGACTTTATTTCAGTTAATTATGTTTTATGGTAACAAGCTTAAAATAATTTCTAAGACCTTTTAGGTAACTTATTGAATTTAAATTGAGTTAATAGATATTTGTCATAATTTAAGCTTATATACTTTTGCTTTTTATACCAAAGAGAAAAAGGATATGTATGTGTGTATATTTGGGTCAGCTAATGAGTGAGTTCATTTTTGCGATTTTAAAGGGATGTACTATAAGGTATAAGGTATGCAACAAAGACAGTATTTAAGAGGCTTATTGAAGAAAGAAATTTATTTAATATGGTCAAAAGTTTTATCTGACTGCAGTTTAATGGTTTAATTTATGAGATTTTTAGGAGCTTTAATGTTAACTAGCATATAAAACAAAGAATTAGGTTTCTCGCTGTTAAAATAACAAAATTTTCTTTGATTACTGAGTTGAAGAGTTAATCTATTTTTTGTGTAATGTGTCTCAAAGACAAAACCTTAGCCTTTCATTAGAATAAGATTCCTGAGTTGGAAACCAAGCCACATAGCTTTAGGGAAAAAAAGCAAACATTTTTATTTTAAGATCTTTGGCTAAATAACTTAAGTATTGTTTCATGGTAACTTGTGATAAACTTCTGACAGGTTTGAAACTTCATGGGAAGCCACAAAATTTTTATAAAGGCAAGTGCTAAAAAGTTTATTTAGTGTGTTTTATAAATAAATAATTTATATTACATGAAACATGTTAAAATCAAGAGAAGTGCCTGGTTCTTTCTCTTTGGGTTAAAATTTATATGTGATCTAGGAAATAAAAATTGGAGTCTTTATTCCCTGTCCTCAAGCATAGAGAATGTGACCCAGCTGGAGCTGGGCTCACAAGGACTCACAAGGACACATCAACTGGGCCCTGAGGTGTAAACACAATAGCTAAAATAATCTTGGAAAATTTCTTTTGGGGAACTTTTCACATAAACCAGAACATATAAGACTTCCCACTCTTATCTTTTTCTATTTAATATTTATTTAGTGGATAGAAATTTGTTGGACCAATGAAGACCCTCCTGACTGTCGTTACTGAAACCTGTACCAATGGTTGTTGAGAGGGACAATTCAAAATGTAGCAACACAGTTTCTAGCCAGTCTGTGAAAAGGTGATGCTTTCAATGGTTTTGCCCTTTTTTAATGTTAATATATACTGATGACTGTAACATTTCCTTGGACTCTGGCAGACATGGCTCTGACAGCATGCTTGTCTGCTTCTCAACTTTTGCCTTTTTGAATATATGCTGAATAAAATTTTCTTTTTGCTTTACTAAATTTTGTGATTTTTTCCCCGTTCAATACATGTTAGTATTTCCTCTTGTGTTTTTGCCTAATATTAGACAGCAAATGCATAATATTATGGCATAATTTTATTATTATTTCTTTATTGCTAACTTGGTTGAAACTTTATTTTTTTGTATCTAGCATTATCAAGGCCAATAATTTGACTGGAGGATACAAATTATTTACCTGTGAAGTTTTTTTTATTACTCTTCAGATATTTAGAGACTTGATAATCTTGGTATACTCTGTATATCCTGACTATATGATATGATGTCTCAAGATGATTACATGTTACATCGGAAGTTCTTTAAAAATATAGTTAATGGTTATATTTAGAAATATTTTTATCTAAAGTTTTTTTTAACTGTTTTTATCTGGCTTTTACACTATGCTTGCAGTTCCTTCACTATTAAGAATATTCTTTTTATAAATTAAAGTTTTTTAACTGATTTTATTTGGCCTTTATGCTATGCTTATAATTAATTTCTATTAGGTCTTTCACTATTAAGAATATTTTTTTATAAATTAATCATGGCTATATTAAGTTTTGTCATCTGTGGATAAGTTTTTACTTTGCTGATTTTCTGGAAATGTTTGACTAGACTATCTCAACAAAAAACATGGGCTATATTGAACTTGTGATAAGACTGTGACTAGACTCAATCAAGATTTCCAAAACTCTTATGCAGAAAGATGATGGTTTTGCAGACTGCAACGGATCCAGAATCACATGGAACAGAAATTAGCTGCGTAAGACAGAGTAAATGAAAGGATCCTATGGGTTTTATGTGAGAATATTGCTGATGTTTCAAGGTCTTTCTTTCTGGAAATAAAAAATGCATTAAGGTCCTACTTTCTGGATATAAGAAACCATTTTCCTCTCTTCTCCTAAATTATCTAATGGTTTTAGTTGTTTTAACTCTTGAATTAGAAGTTCCTGTTGGTAAACGTAGCCAAGTTGTAACCATCATAACCAGAGAAGTGTCTGAAATTTGAGCTATGATTTTACAAATTAGAATAGCATTAGATTTCCTATTAGTTCTCTCAAGGAACAGTTTGTGCCTTACTAGGTAAATGTTGCTGTGTTTATATTAATATGCAGTCTTAGGTTTGGCAGAATGTAGTTGCTGCTGAAGCACATGAAAAACAGTTACTGATGCTGCTTATGCACAAACAAACACCTCATGAGATTTGTTTCCTTGATTCAAAGACCTTAGGTCATGGTTTCATTGGTTATTTCAGACCATTGGCCTAGTATTGTTAGTGTTTCCATTCTACCTCCTGATATGCTGAATGATGCCTGGGATCTTAAAAACCAGATAGTGCTTTGAGAAAAAAACTGATTCCTGAAACCACTTTGAGTCAAACAATTGTCCAGATAAACTAGCAAGACCATTTTGCTCTGGATCTTGTGCTTTTAAAAAAAAGGAAAAAAAAAAAAAAAACAAATTCAGTCTGTTTTGAGAAACTGACTCCAAAGATCAGCAAATAGAGTTATGTTCTGTGTAAATCAGTAATCGGTTTAATCAGTCTTCAAGACAATGTTGTATGAAATACCCGTCGAATGTTTATAATCAAACTCTCACCCTCTTGCTCTACAGAAAATTATGTATCTTAAAGAAATCAGATTCTCAGAGGAGATCGACCTCATGGCTCAGACTCCATTCTGTCCTAGATTCCACTTCTGCTTCTAAGAAAGTGACCTGTGGCTGTTAGTAGGTAAACTAAGGAGGGGTAGCTTGCCCTCAGGGAGGGCACTTAGTATGTTTTAGACAAATTAACTGGAGACCTCCCACAGGAGAAGTACATCTGTGTTATCTTGCTAATCATGTATTCTTTCATAGAAACTTGCTTGTCACATGTAAATTTTTCTATACCTTCTGTTTTCTCTAGACAAACTTTGTGTGCTTTATGGATATATGTTTTTGTGTGGTAGATCCAACTATACTAGTTTAGATGATCCCTTTCCAACTGATAGTGAATTTAGAGTCCTGGCCAATGCGTGAACAATGCACTTTGAGAACCTTAGGATCACCTTTAGATATTCATAGTAATGATGCTAGCAAACTAAAGGTGATGTTAATTTGTTACACGTCGTAAAATGAAAAACCAAAAAACCAAACCCACTGCCGTCGAGTCAATTCTGACTTATAGCGACCCTATAGGGCAAAGTAGAATTGCCCCATAGAGTTCCCAAGGAGTGCCTGGCGGATTTGAACTGCCTACCTCTATGGTTAGCAGCCATAGCACTTAACCACTATGCCACCAGGGTTTCGAAAGCCAGAAGAAAACTCATTGGTCCAACACTCAGAGTATGGTTGGTAATTTTAATTCCAACACTCAGAGTATAGTCGGTAACTTTAATTCTTAACTGGAGAAATCTTTAAGAAATCTATCAATTACTATGGGACAAATAGCAGATGAAGTTGCTAGAGGGATGGAAGCACAACAGCAATCTCTAACCTTGTTAGCCAAGGTAGCGTGCAATAACAAAAAAGCCTTAAGATTTTTTTTTATTAGTCCAAGAAAAGTGTAGTCCATGCTGTAACAAATACTTCTTGTTGCATTTAGGTAAATATCACAGGAGAACAGAATATACATAGAACCAGACAGCAAGCTACTTGGTTACACACTGTAACACCCTTACAAACACCAGCTTTATTTGGTTGGTTACCATCAGGAGTATGCCAAGGGATAGTAATATTCTTGGTCTGCATCTTGATAGTATAGGCATAATAAAATTTATCTTCTATTGTCTTACACACTTAAAAAGCAAAAGATGATCTCAGACTAAAATGTTGATGTACATTGAGTCTGTTTACTCTGGCAATCCGATTGATGAGAACATCACTCTTACTTAAGATCCTGGTGAAGAGCCAGATGGTTTCGCTGGAAAAGCAGCACCATGAGTTTAAATAACCTGCCATGATCGCCATACAGGAGCTTGACTAAGTCCAGGAGTTGATCATCCATGTGTTATCTCCAATCTCCGAACAAAAGCGGAGAATGATTTAAAAAATAGTGTTGGAATCATTATCCTCTAACCTTAAGCATAGAGAATGTGACCCAGCTGGAGCTGGACCCACAAGGACTCACAAGGACACATCAACTGGGCCCTGAGATAAAGACAATAGAGAGGACAATCTTGAAAATTATCTTTTAGGGAAGAAAAATATCTTTTAGGAAACTTTTCACATAAAGCCAATCAAACAAAACACAAAAGACTTTCCACTCTTATCTTTTTCTATTAGCATTTAATGAATAGAAAATGTTGGACCAATGAAGACCCTCTTGACTGAAACCTGTACCAATGATTGTTAAGAAAGACAACTCAAAATAAAGATCAGTTTCTAGCCAATCTGTGAAAAGGTAAAGCTTTCAATGGTTTTGCCCATTTTTAACGTTAATGTATACTGATGTCTGTAACCTTCCTTAAACTTGGGGAGACATGGCTGCAGCAGCATGCTTGTCCATTTTCCCATTCTTATTTATTCTGTAATATTTCTTTGGACTCAGGCAGATGCGACTCTAGCAACATGCTTGTCCACTTCCCACTTTCGCCTTTTTGAATATATGCCAAATAAAACTTTCTTTTTGCTTTACTAAACTTTGTGATTTTTTTACCCTGCAACAGATCAAGTTGGCAATAGCAACTCGAAAGACTATGAACCTTAGGGAGAAGCGAATTTATGTTAGTGAGGGAGGAACAACTTAGAAAAGGAGGGTGAGAATTGCTGTACAACTTGAAGAATGTAATAAATATCACTAAATTGTACATGTAGAAACTGTTGAATTGGTGTATGTTTTGCTGTGTATAGTCTCAACAACAATAATAAAATAAAGTTTAGAAAAAAAAATCCTGCTTCTGCCTCTGTTAAAACAAAAATCATATTAAGCCAATAATAGAAGTTAATTGATGCTTATTTCATACAGGATTTGCAAATTGGAGTTACATTTGAACTAGAGAGTCAAGAATGTTCCAAAGATGAGAAAAACTCAAAATACTCTTACACCAAATCTTATAGGCATTGCCGTGGATAAAAGGGGTCAGAGCAGAACTGATAAACAAATTTGTGGTCAGAAAGGATTTTCATGCAGCATTGTCTTGAAGGATAATTAAAATAACTACTGATTTACCCTAAAACATAACTTCCAGTCTGACTTTTGGAGTCTGCTTCCTGAAACTGCGTATAGATAATTTTTCAAAGGAACCCTATGCCTAAGGCAAAACAGGCTCCACTAAGCTGCTTACTAGGCTACCGTTTGACCTAAAAGTGACTCCAGGAAACCAGTTCCTTCAAGATTCAAAAGGACAACTCAAGGTCAAAAAAAACCCCAAACCCATTGCCATTGAGTCGATTCCAAGTCATAGCTACCTTACAGGACAGAGTAGAACTGCCCCATCAGGTTTTCAAGGAGTGGCTGTTAGATTCTAACTGCTGACCTTTTGGTTAGCAGGCAAAAGCTTAACCACTGCACACCAGGGCTCCTAATGGCAGATGGCCCCAGTTCGATGAATCCAGAAATCTGGATTTTGAGAGAATCAAAATGTTTTTTTCACATGAAATAATAAGAAATGATAAAGACGTGAGAATGGCAAGACAGAGCAAAGATCAGACTAAGGGAGGAATGTTCCTGCTAGAGAAATAGAGAAAACCATTGGAAACATAATTTAGTGAAATAATATAGAACATACAACCCAGTCCTTCAGTATCAGTGTAAAAAACCTTACTCATGGACAGCAAGCTTCCATACTTCAATGTGTAGATTTATATCATTAAAAATTTTTTTTCCATGGTAACACAATGTATGATTTAGAATTGTACTTTATCGTATTTAAACTCATCTCTAACTCTATCCATATTAAGTCAATTTATTTATATAAAACTGTCTTCTGTGGAGACACCACTATTAAAGAGGTATATTCGACAATGAATTGTTGCAGTCCAAAGAGCCAGGGGTTCATCATGACCACACAGTGGCCACGAACAAGTCATAAGCCATCATGGTCAGAAAGAACTTGTCTAGCCCTGCAAATAGCATAAATAGTACATCTGACTGAGGCAGACTTTATAAGTTATGATTTGCTCTGTGTCTGGATGTTCAGCAACATCTTTAGGACAGTTGTTAGGTGCCATCAAGTCAGTTCCAACTCATAGCAACGCTATGCATGACAGAACAAAACACTGCCCAGTCCTGTGCCATCCTCACAAGGACAGTGGTGGAGGTGAAAGTGATGTCAGCAAAGGTCAGGCTGGAGAGGAAGAAGTAGAGGTGGGAGTCTGAGATGATGCCTGGGATGATTATAGGTTCCCAGTGAGGGTGACCAGGTGTGTGGACAGGAAGGGCCCGAATAGGAAGGGTTGAAATTCTGGTTGCTCTGAAAATCCCAGAAGAAAGTCTAAAATTCATATCTCACTTTCTGGTTTTGTGTGGTTTTGTGAGTACCAGGAAAGAGAAAAAGAACATGACTGGTTTCCATACAGACATTACCAACTGTCTTAGTTACCTAGTGCTGCTGTAACAGAAATACCAAAAGTGGATGGCTTTATCAAACAAAAGTTTATCCTCTCACAGTTTAGGAGGCTAGAAGTCCAAATTTGGGGTGCCAGCTCCTGGGGAAGTCTTTCTCTCTGTCAGTTCTAGGGAAGGTCCTTTTCACCAGTCTTCCCCTGGTCTAGGAGCTTCTCAGTGCAGGGACCTCGAGTCCTAAGTACATGTTTCATTCTCGATGCTTCTCTCTTGGTAGTATGAGGTGCCTCTCCTCTCTGCTTGATTCTCACCATTGTATCTCAGAAGAGACTGACTCAAGATATGAACTAATCCTGTAGATTGAATCCTGCCTCATTAACATAACTGCCTCTAATTTTGCCTCATTAACAGCATAGAGATTAGGATTTACAACACATAGGTTAAAAACATCAGATCACAAAATGGCGGACAACCACACAATACTAGGAATCATGGCCTAGCCAAGTTGATACACATTTTTGGGGGACACAATTCAATCCATAACACTAGCCTGGAAGTAATGACATACTGTATATTTTGTAGTAGAGGAATTAATTAAATTCTCTGGTCCTCTTTAAGGAATCCTTGATGCCAGTCTGATTAGTGAATCCTGCCCACCTCCCCAGCCATTCCCCCCAGCACTTATATGTTCTATGGTTTCTCGAAAAATTCATTTGAGAAATATATATTGAATGCTAACTATAGGCCAGGCACTGTCTACACAATGGGTATACAGTGCTGAAAAGCAGAAATCCCTATAATCCAATGATGGCCACGGACAGAATACAAGCAAATAACATAATCATGTAACATATCAAATGGTGACAAATGCTCTGAAGAAAAAGAAAGGTAAAAAGGAGAGAGGGAGTAGGGGTTGCTACTTTTTACTGGTGTTAAGGCGAGATGAGCAGACAAGGTGACATATGAACAGACGCCTCAAGGATGAGAGTGCAGGAGACATGAAGATATCTGGGGAAGTGTGTACCACAGAGGGAACAGACAGTGCAAAGTCCTGAGGAAGGAGCTTGTTTCAGATGTTCAAGGCCATCAAGGAAACCACTGTGGTTAGAGGAATGTGCAAGAGGGATAAGAGATGGTATTAGAAATGGTGAAGAACAAGGTGGCCCTGCAGTTTCTGAGACATCAAGACAGAAGTTATCCCTCACCCGCTAGCTGTACCTCTTGCACTTTATTAATTTGGTTACAAAGGTGTCAAAAATGAATTGAGTTGGGTCCTCTCCTTACTTCCATTTCGTTCTCATTTGGGTTTTGGTATTAAAATAGGAGACATCTTTTTGAATATATGAACCAAGGTTCACTTTCTCTGAAGCCTGTTCATGCTGAGCATAGTGCTCACACACACCCAACACGCCATGGCCTCCTGGGGCTCTGTGGATACCACAGTCTTCTCGCCGCCAGCCAAGCAGATTAGGCCAGGTATGGGCACATCACAAGCTGACAACATCAAATTGTCTTTTCCCTAAAGAAAGCAGAAATGGTGTCTTGTTAGTCCAGTTGGGAAAATGTGCATAGGCGTGTGTCTTAGTCATCTAGTGCTGCTATAGCAGAAATACCACAAGCGGACGGCTTTAACAAGGAGAAATTTATTTTCTCACAGTCTAGTAGGCTAGAAGATCAAATTCAGGGAGTCAACTCCAGGGGAAGGCTTTCTCTCCCTGTCGGCTCTGGAGGAAGGTCCTTGTCATCAATCTTCCTTTGGACTAGGAGCTTCTCTGCACAGGAACCCCGGGTCCAAAAGACGAGCTCTGCTCCCGGCACTGCTTTCTTGGTGGTATGAGGTCCCCAACTCCCTGCTTGCTTCTCTTTCCTATTATCTCTCAAACAAGCTCGTTTCCGTCAAGTCGATTCCAACTCATAGCGACCCTATAGGACAGGATAGAATCACCCCACAGAGTCTCCAAGGAGCATTTGGTGGGTCAGAACTGCAGATCTTTTGATTAGCACTATAGCTCTTAACCACTGTGCCTCCAGGGTTTCCAGCGCAGGCCATACCCCAGGAAAACTCCCTTTACACTGGATCAAGGATGTGACCTTAGTAAGGGTGTAACAATCCCACCCTAATCCTCTTTAACATAAAATTACAATCACAAAATGGAGGACAACCACACAATACTGGGAATCATGGCCTAGCCAAATCGATACATTTTTGGGGTGACATAATTCAATCCATTACAGCATGTAAACTTGGGCTTATTTTGATATGGTCATTTCCTACCCTGTGTTTAAAGAAACATAAAAATCTGCTCAGTAAACAAAGAGAGAGCAATGGAACGGACATGGGGAAAAATACATAAACTCAGGTACTCTCTGAGAGATTGTGATGAAAAGAAAGCTTTCTTAGTTCTGGAGGTGCTCAAATTCTGGTTATATTCCGAGAAAAAAACTATTCAAAGAGCAAAAATAAATTTATACAAAAGGCACAAAGAGTGATGTCTTTAAGTCACCTTAAAGACTGAGCACGCCATGAGAAAAATGAGTAAAGGAAATAAGTCAACGATTCACAAAAGATAAAGTGCTAAGTGCAACAAAAATGAGGAATCATCATGTGAAATAGTAGAAGACTTCTCGGTGATACTAAATGCAAAACTCTTTGGAATCACATGAACTTGAATTTACATCTCTTGTCTAATCCATGGAAACCCTGGTGGCATAGTGGTTAAGTGCTACGGCTGCTAATCAAAAGGTTGGCAATTCAAATCCACCAGGCACTCCTTGGAAACTCTGTGGGGCAGTTCTGCTCTGTCCTATAGGGTCTTTATGAGTTGGAATCAACTCAATGGCAGTGGGTTTGGTTTTGGTTTTATCTAATCCATATTAGCTGTTTGCGTGTGGACAGACAAGGGAAACATTCTGATTCTTAAGACCTTTCCCTCTACAGTAGGGCTGGAGCCCTGGTGGCACAGTGGTTAAGAGTTACAACTGCTAACCAAAAGGCCGGTAGTTCAAATCCATCAGCATCTCCTTGGAAACAATATAGGGCAGTTCTACTCTGTCCTACAGGGTCACTGTGAGTTGGAATCCACTCAACAGCAACAGGTTTGTTTTGGTATAGTACAGGTAGTATTATCCATCCTCCTAGGTGGTTAACAGACTTAACATGTAAAAACCAGAAAAGCAAACTGATTGCCTTTGAGTCGGTTTCAACTCATAGCAACCCTATAGGACAGAGTAGAACTGCCCCATAGAGTTTCCAAGGAGCACCTGGTGGATTTGAACTGCTGACCTTTTGATAAACAGCCATAGCACTTAACCACTATACCACCAGGGTTTTCTTTGATCCTGCTGGTCAGTGGGTGGTTCCTTTTTTTTTTTTTTTTATCAATGGCTATAATTTTTTGGGAATGGATCACCAGGCCTTTCTTCCAAGGTGCCTCTGGTGGATTCACACTGCCAACCTTTCAGTTAGCAACCCTGCGGTAGACAGTTTGTGCCACCCAGGGACTCCTTGGTCAATGAATGGTGGTGAGATGACGCAGATTTTTTTTTTCCTACTTCTCAAATGTCTCCATTATTTCCACACCTCTCAGTGCCCAAGTGGCCTTATTCCAACAATCCTAGGCTGGCAACGTTTCAGCCCAATACTCACATTGACCCAGAGAGATCTTAATGGCACCCAAAGGAAAGTGCTAAACAACGCCTAATATAAAGAAAGAGAGAGATTTACTTGTTGCATCCCTAGAGCTGGGAGCAGGGGCAGCAGTGCTTCCGCAGCCTGAGTGACTCAGGCATGAGCAGGACTCACCACACCCATCCCTGGAAGACCCCTTAAGAACTGATCCATTACCAAATTCATCCATAAAGTAACTATTTGAACTCCCAAAAGAAATCTTATAAATATCACAGTGAAAGGACTGAGCCTTAATTGTGGTACCTATTTTACAAGGAGATATTTGGGGGAGGGTGAATTTTTTTTTTTTTAATTTTTTAATAAAAGGTAGACTAATTCCTACCAAGGAATCTTCAGGTGTAGACTTCAGGGTAGCGGCTGATGGGTTTACAGAGCCACCAAGGTGTGATGGTGCACTGAGAATGAGCTTACACTCTGAAGCCAGACACACTGGTTTGAATTCTGCTTGAGCACTTACTAGATGGGTAACCTTAGCCCCGACTTCTTCGTTAAGGTATAAATTGCTCAATTACTTATGTATGCAGAAGGCAGATGGATCTCAGCAAAGGACAGTAGGTTATTATCTACTCAACCAGGTGGTTGCTCCAATTTATTTGCTGTCCCAGATGTCTTTTCATTGCTGGAGCAAATGAGTGCAATCCTTGGCACCTTGTGTGCAGCTATTTCTCTGGGAAATGGTTTATTCTCTATATGCATAGTAAAGACCAAAAGAAGATGGTTGCTTTTACCTGGCAGGACTGAAATACCTTTCCTAATCCATCTCAGGGATATATCAACTCTCCAGACTTCTATTGTTGTTTCCTCTGCAGAGACTAACCACTGCTCTATTTCACAAAACACCACACTGTTCTACTATGATATTGGTGATATTATGCTGACTTGGAAGGGGTAATCAGAAAGTAGCAACAGTTCTAGCTACCTTGTGGGGAGATATAAACCCCCTAAAAATCTGTAAATCTGCCACCTTAGTGAAATTTCTAGGAGTCTAGGGTCTGGGCCATGGTAATATGTCCTTTCCAATGTGAAGGACAAGTTGTTGCATCTGTTTCCTCCTACCACTAAGAAAGAGGCACCAAAACCTAGTGAGGCTCTTTGGATTTTGGAGACAACATGCACATCATTTGGGTCTGCGATGCTGACCCATTTTCTGAGTAACCCTAACGACTACCAGTTTTGAGTGCAGCCCAGAACAAGGGAAGGTTCATCAACAGTCTCAGCTGTAGGCAAGCTTCTCTGCAACTTGTGCCATAGGAACCACCAGAAGTGATGGTGCTTGACGTGTCTGGGACAGATAGGGATGCTCAGTGGAGACTTTGGCGGGTGAATCACACAACAGACCTTTAGGGTCAAGGAGCCAAGCCATGCTATCCTCTGCAGATAACTATTCTCCTTTTGAAGAACAGTGCCTGGTTTCCTCTAGGGCCCTAGCAGGCACTGAATGCTTGATCATGGTCCTCCCAGTTATATATGACCTGAGCTACATATCGTGAATTTGGTGTTATCTGACCCTTTAAACCATAGAGTTGGTTGTGCACAGCAGCACCCCATCATCACGTGGGAGGGATCTATATCAAATTGGTCTCAAGTAGGCCCTGAGGCCTCAGTAAGTCACATGAGGAAGAGCCCCATGACCCCTATTCCTAATGCATTGCCTCTTGTGTCTCAATCTGCACCTTCATGGTAAGTTACCTGTGACTAGTTGACTGAGGTAGAGAGTATTAGGGCTATTGTATACATGGTTCTATACCATATGCTGGCACCACCCAAAATTGGGCAACCGTAGCACTACAGTCCCATTTAGCACTGGTTCTGAAAGACAGTGGTTAAGAGAACTTCTCCCAAGGGGAAGAGATTTGAACAATTCACGTGGCTGCTCCTTTTTCCGGGAAAGAGTTAAAGGTCTACATTGATTTGTGTCTCTAATAACTTAGAAGCTGAAACTGCTTCCTGGATACTTTGCACTCCTCATGTTGGTGAACCAGCAGCAAATGAAAGTGATTATTGTTCTAGTGGGAGTGATTGATCCTGGCTGTCAAGGGGACATGTGGTTATTATAGAAGTAGTATGTGTAGACTGCAGGAGGTTCATGGCTGCTTCTCAATGTTCCCATATTCTATGATAATTATTTAAAAAAAACATCCAAGAGCTCAGTATAGGCTAAGATGGCATAGGCAATCATGGAATGAAGATTTGGGAATCCCCACTAGGGAAGGAAGCATTATGAGTAGAGGTGTTTGCTAAGGGCAAACACTTCTATGGGTAGTAGAAGAAGGAGGCTACAAACATGAAACCAGTCATACAAATGAGGGCTGTAGTAGTTATGAGTAATTCTTCTTTAATTTGATATAAATGTATTTGTATTCTATAATATCATTTTGTTGACGTGTTGGATGCCAACGGCTATGAGTGGGATCTCAGCAACAAACACATGCTGCTATACACACATGGAACCTGTGCCAGGAGGACTTCGTGCAGTGGAGAATGGACGTGTGTAAACTGTATCAGCAGTCACTCAGTGGGGTTCACCTCAAGAGAATATCAGGCACCTCCGTGGCCTTCAAAAGCATTTCTTCCAAAACAACCAAGCAGCTTCAATTTTAAAAGGGTGCCAAGAGTTGCCAGGGAGACGAGGTGGGACCTGCTGGACCTAGCTACAGGCCTGTCACTCTGCCCAAAGAGAAGTGCCCCAAGGGAAACACATCAGTACAATCTGCAGTTTCATCCGCACATTAAGTGGACACTGAGTCTATGGGGTTTCCCGGGAGGGTTACTCAGGTCTAAAACAACCTTAGACCAGAGTGGTTGAGGCCTCTGTAAATTATTGTACCTCCAAATGACAAAATAATATGTACAACTATTAAAAATGTTTTAAAATGATCAAGGACATAGAAAGATTTCCAATATTAAACGGGAATAAAAGCATATACCTAAATACGTATAGTGTGAGCTTGTTTTTGTGAACTTATATACGAAGGAGAAAAAAACTTTGAAAATAGAGACCAGAAATGTAGCTATACTGAACCTACGTAATAATCAGAAGCCATTAATAATAGTTGAACTAATTGAGTTTATATGAAGGAACTTACTGAAAGGAAAAATATTAATAAATTACAAATCATTACCAATTAAGCAAATAAACAACTAAATGGGGGAAATATTTGCATCACATAACAGAGACAGAAATAATATCTTTAATATATAAGGAACTTCTTTAAATGAAAAAGAAAAGGATTAACAGCACAATAACAAAAATGAAGACATATTTAGAAAAGTAAATACAAATTTTTAAATATGGGAAGAGTTCAATTACACTCATAGTAAGAAAAAAGCGTGATGAGGCCAAAACTAAATATCAATTTTTTTAAGCTGTAGACTTGGCAAACATCAAGAAGTTTGTCACATTACATTGGTAAGAGTATAGGAAAGCAGGCATTTGGATATGTTGGTAGGAACATAAGTTACTAAAACCTGCAAGAAGGGAAATACTCAAATCAAATTTAAATTGTTATAAACATTAAAATCTATTAAAAATTTAAATGCATATGGCTTTGAATTCAACAATTTTATCTTAAGGAGCTTATTCCACAGTTATACTCACTCGAGTGTATAATATAGCTATGGAATAACAGTGTAAGGATGTTCATGACAGCAAATTTCCTGGTAAGAAAAAAATAGACACAATTCAAATGTGCACAAATAGGGACTGGTTAAATAAATTATGGAACAGCCATAAGATGAAATACTTGTGTGACTATTAAGACCAGTAAGGCTCCTCTTCACACACTTACATAGAAAGATCTCCAAGACATATCGAGTAAAAAATTTAAGGCCTATAATGGTGTGATCGAACACAATCATTTCTTTAAAAAATACAATATGTGTGTGTATATGTGTGTGTATGCATACAGATCACTCACACACACCTTTATGGTGATAGAACATCTCCGGAAGTATACACAGGAAAATGGAGAAATTGCTTCCCTTCCCTTTTTCAGGGCTGGGTGGACAAGCTCACAGCAACTAATTAGTCTTTGCCTCAAACTTACCCTTCCTTTTATTTCTCCATTTCCAGAAAGGCACTACCACTTATCCTAGGTTAGGTCAGATAACTGGAAATCAAGTTTATTACTTCTCTTTTCCTCAATTGCTGCCCACTAAATCAATCATTAAATTATGCTGATTATACCTCTAAAACATATCTCAACATAGTCTACTTCTGCAACAGAAGATGTTGGCCTCCCCTAATATTTGTTGCTCCCTTGGTCCTTAGTCATAGAACTCCTGATTTTTAGTTATAACTGTGGTCACCTGGAAAAAACACATTATTTCCCAACAGTCCTTGCTACCAGATGGGGCCATGTGACTAAGTTCTCTTCAATGAGCTGTAACTAAAAGTATCATGGGTACTTTCTAAGAAAGGTCCTGAAAGGATGAGAACGTATTCCTTTACTTCCATTTCTCATTCATGTTGACTGGAATAAAAAACACCTTGGACCGGGAGGTAGAAGTTACACGTTGATAAACAAGGTAGGAGTCTGGTCCCTGATGATGAAGCCACCAATGTAATTCTGCTGTGACTATACATAGACTTCGATTACATGAGAAAGAAATGTACATCTATCTGTACAAGTCACTGTCATTTAGGATTTTCTGTCATAGCTAGTCCTGATCCCAAATGATAAAATGTCTCTCCATTTCAACCATCACCCCACTGGTCCAGCCCAATCCATCTCACCTGAACAACTGCAACAGCTTCCCAACTATCCTTGCCACATCAGTCTTGACCCCTCGATTCTATACTCCACATTCTAGCCAGAATGTTTTTGCAAAAATACTAAGAGGTGAAATAACTCCCTTGTTTACAATCCGTTAAAGAATTCCCATTATTGTTAGAAGAAGTTCAACATTCTCAATATGGCCTATTCAATCTTACACTATCTGGTTCCTAAAACTGAAATTCACCTCTTGCTACTCCCCCCATCGCTCTCTGGGTTACAGTCACATTGGAGCTTCAAATACCCTGTTTTGTCTACTGTTACATTCACCTTAAATCTTCCCCACTCTCCAACCTCCACTGTCTGAATACATTTTACTAATCTTTCAAGTTTCTGATCAAATGTAACTTCCTCAGAAATTACCCCTAGGGGCCATTACTGTACTTCCTCATGGCACCTGGGTTTTCTTTATAGCCCTTGTCAAATTTCCACTTACATGACTGTCTGTGCAATTATTCCTTTACTAAAGAGTTTTCAAATGGTGTATAGGCCTGTCTTAGAGCAGCAAAATCAGTAAAGTGTATAAATACATACAGAGAGAGAGATTTATATCAAGAAAATGGCTCACACGGTTTTAGAGGTTGGAATGTCCTAAGTTCGTGGGTCAGGATAGAAGCTTCTCCTCATTCACGTAGCTGCAGGGACTGGCAAGCACGAGATCAGCAGGTCAGAGAGCAGGGCCGTTGCTTACAGGCTGTGAAGATCGACAAATCCTAAGATCGGCAGGCACAACCACAAATAAGCTGCTAGCTTGAGTCCCAAGAACCAGAGGTCAGATGAACAGGAACCCGCTGCAGGATTCAGAGTAATCAGAAGCCACGAGCCTTGCCAGAATGTTCACTTATATTCAATGCAGGCCACACAACCAAGGAAACTACCTTTCCACTGATTGGCTACTCACACAGATCTCATCATGGGGGTGATCACAACATTATAGGACTGTCAAAACACTGAGAGTCATGGTCCAGCCAAGGTGACACACAATCTTAACCATCACAAGGCCTAATGTACCTATAGATGCATTTCATGGCCCATTCAGTTAAAAAAAAAAATTAATCTTAAAGAATGTTAGTTTGTCCACTTTTTGGTTTGTCACAGTTTCCACTAATTCATGCTATTTCACAAACTTGAGTCCATTTCCTGGCTCCTGCAGGCCTTTGTACCTTTTACCTATCTCTCCCAGTACATTGCAAGCTGAGTAAAGATGGTTCTTGTTTTCCACAGAATTATACATCACAAAGAGTGAACTATATTATATGCAAAATTTTAAAAAATCTTCCAGAATATTTGCAAATCCCAGAATGGAAATCAGACTGTGACAGTTGAATCTAACTGTGTAACAAATGTATGGGATTATTTCATGGACATTGCTGAGGAAAAAAGGGGCTGACCTAAAAAACTTTGGAAACTGTGTTTTTATAGGAGAATGTAAGGCTAAATACAAAAAAAAAAAAAAAAAAAAAAAAACTTTAAGGAAACACTACTGCAGTTGCTAAATTTGCTTTTCAGAGTGGTATAGACTAGCAATTTTTAAACTGTATGTAGGTGTCTTAGTTTGTTGTTGTTGTTAGATGCCGCCAAGTTGGTTCTGACTCATAAGGACCCTATGTATAACAGAACAAAATGTTGCTTGGTCCTGTGCCATCATAATCATTGCTATGTTTGAGCCCATTGTTGCAGCCACTCTGTGAATCTCCTGTGATCCATCTCATTGAGGGTATTCCTCTTTTTCAATGACCCTTTACTTTACCAAGCATGATGTCCTTCTCCAGGGACTGATCCCTTCTGATAACACGTCCAAAATACGTGAGATGAAGTCTTACCATCCTTCTTAGAATTCTTCTAAGGAACGTTCTGGCTGTACTTCTTCCCAGACAGATTTGTTTGCTTTTCTGGAAGTCCATGGTATATTCAATATTCTTTGACAGCACTGTAATTCCAATGCATCAATTCTTCTTTGGTCTTCCTTATTCATTTTTCAACTTTCACATGCATATGAGGTAATTGAAAATACCATAGCTCAACATCCGCCTTTTTACAAATAACATCTTTTCTTCTAAATGATTACTAATGATTAAACTATTGTTTAGTTGCTGTCAAGTTGGCTCTGACTCATGGCGACCTTATGTATAAAAGGATGAAACATTTCTTGGTTTTGCTTCCTCCTCATGCTCAGACAATATTCTTTTCTGATCCGTAGGGTTTTCATTGGCTATTTTTCAAAGTGGCTCTCCAGGTCTTTTTTCCTAGCCTGTTTTAGTCTGGAAGCTCCAATGAAACCCATTCACTGTGGGTGACCCTGTTGGTATTTATATACTGGTGGCATAGCTTCCAGCATCACAGCAACATGCAAGCCACCACAGAATGACAAACCAACAGATGGGTGCTAAAATGATTACCCTGCCCTGTTCAATCATCTTTCCTCCTAGGTGAAAATTATCAGGAAAACCAATCACCAAATTTCCCCCACATCTTGATAGCATCAAATTCTTTTTTTTTTTTATTGTGGTGAAATACATATAGCAAAACATTTGCCATTTCAGCCATTTGTGTGCATACAATTCAGTGACCTTCACCATGTTGTACAACAACCACTATTCTGTGATTCCAAACTTTTTCATCACTCTTAGTAGTAGAAACTTTACCACTTAAGAAACATCTCTCCATTTTCCCATCTGATTCATCCCTGATAACCACTAATGAACTTTGATCTTTATACATTTGCCTATTCTATATATTTCATGTAAGTGGGATCATACAGTATTTGTCCTTTTTGTCCTTTTGTGACTGACTTATTTCACTCAGCATAGTGTTTTCAAGGTTCATCCATTTTTGTGGCATGCATCAGGACTTCATTTCTCTTTATGGCTGTATAATATTCCATTGTATGTACATACCACATTTTGTTTATCCATTCATCTTTTGATGGACATTTCTGTTGTTTCCACATCTTGGCTATTGTGAAAAATGCTGCAATGAACATTAGTGTACAGATTTCTGTTTGCAGTCCCGCTTTCACTTCTTTTGGGTATGTACCTAGAATTGGGTTTGCTGGGTCATATGGAAGTTCTGTGTTCAACTTTTTGAGAAACTGACAAAATGTTATCCACAGCGACTGTACCATTTTATATTCCCATCGGCAAAGAATGAAGGTTCCAGTTTCTCTACAACCTTTCCAACATCTATTGTTTTCCCTTTTATTGATCACTGCCATTAAAATGAGGGTGAGGTTGTATCTCATCGTGGTTTTGATTTGTATCTCCCTAAAAAAAAAAAAAAAAACTTTTTTTTTTTTAATGACTAATGGGAGGAAACCCTGGTGGCATAGTGGTTAAGTTCTATGGCTGCTAACCAAAAGGCTGGCAGTTCAAATCCACCAGCTGCCCCTTGGAAACTCTATGGGGCAGTCCTGCTGTGTCCTATAGGGTCGCTATGAGTCGGAATCAACTTGACGGCAATGGATTTGTTTTGTTTTGTTTTAGGTAATGACTAAAGAAGTTGAGCATCTTTTCATGTGCTGGCTGGCCATTGGAATATCCTCTTTAGTGAAATGTCTATTGAAGTCCTTTACCTATTTCTTAATTTGGGTTGTGTGTCTTTTCATAACTGTAGAATTTTTTTTTAAATATATTTTTTGGATATAGACCTTTATCAGCTAAATGGATCCTGAAAATTTTCTCCCAATTTGTAGGCTGTCTTTTCACTTTGTTGATAAAAGTCATTTAATGTACAAAAGCATTCAGTTTTCATGCGGTCCCATTTACCTATTTCGTCTTTTGTTTTTGTTGTCGTATCTGAAAATCCATCATTAAAGACAGATCTCGCAGACTTAGTCCTGTAACGTATGATAAGGGATAGTTTTTATTCCTACTGAGTTTTTTTTTTTTTAATTGCAAAATTCCTTACTATAAGAGAATCATTGATACTCTTTAAACTCCAGAGTATTATTCAAGATATAAAATTAATAAAATCATGAATTAATGTTGAAAATATGAAAAATATTTTAAAATTGTAAAAATAACTTCAAACATAAGAATCGGCACAAAGCCAATTCCTGTGAGGTGGAGGTCAAATATATCCCAGATTTCCACATTCTCCAAGCTGCTATACCACTCCATCTCTGACACCATCACTCTCCCTTCCCTCAACACTGTTCCTTTCCCCATTTGGGTTTGGTAATTCACTGCAGTCTCACAGAACTCAAGAATTATACTTAGAGTTAAGTGGTTTATTAAGGAAGTAACGGTACAACACAGGGTCAGGATCAACAGGCTAAAACTCAGGATCCAGATCAGGAAACTTATAGGCGAAGTCTCCCTTCTTCAGTGTAAGACAGGTCTCTCAGCTTTTCTCAGCTGTGCAAGCCTCCTCTCTGGCCCCTGAGGACAGGCTACCTCTCGGTTCCCTGAGGACAGGCCTCCTCTTAGTCCTCTGAGGACAGTTTTCTCTTGGCTCCCTCCTGAAAGGCTCCTCTTGGCCCTGCAGTCTGTTACCAGCTACTCTGCCTCTGGACCCAGAGGGTTTGTTACTTTTGCCCAGGTTGACCAACATTTCTTGAGTAAGCTGTAAAAAATAATTGTGGTTTGATATTTTTGTCTGGTCCTGGGCTTTTTCCACAGTAAAGCACTAGGAATTTTTAAACTGACCAATAAGTCCTCAGCACGTGCTAACTCCAAGACCTACACCCTGCTTGCCATATATAATCCCTCACTATAGTTCCAATGTGTTGTTGCCTTGTCCTGGGATTCAACCCCCTGTGTTGCCCTGTGTCCATACATGTCATAGCTTCCTCTCTGGCACCTGTGCATAGTAAATTCTATTTGTTTTCTGGCCTCCTTGCATGAGTCTCACTTTCTCTTGCAGCACTTGACAGACCATCCATGACAGCAAGACACCCCATTTGAGTCCAAATTCAAACATACATTCCATGACCCAGAGAGTATTTTTTAAAAATTAATCTTGAAGAACTTTAGTTAGATCATCCTCTTTTAGGTCTGTCACAAGGACACCAATTCATGCCATTTAAAAAACTTAGGTCCCTTTCCTGTCTCCTGTAAGCCTTTGCATCTTTGGCCTGCCTCCTCCACAAAGCATGGGCTTTAGCAGGGTGAGGATGGTTCCTGTCTTCCACATCACTTTGTGCCCTCTCTCTTAATATGCTTGGAACATACTAAAACCAAAACCAAACCCATTGCTGTCGAGTTGATTCCAACTCATCGCAACCCTTTAGGACAGAGTAGAACTGTCCCATTGGGTTTCCAAGGAGTGGCTGGCTGGTGGATTTGAACTGCCAACCGTTTGCTTAGCAGCAGCACTCTTAACTACTGCACCACTAGGGCTCCTGGGACATACTAAGGTGCTCCTGAAATCCTTGTCAAATCAAGGATAGCAGCGAATGAACTGCCCTTGTCACCATTATTAATAGCCTTTTTCTTACTTTGACTTTATTTTAATATCAGATACTATGGGGAGATAAGAATAGTGAAGTACACATTTGGTGAATATGTCAAAACAAATTTTGAATAAACAGCGTAAGATTCTGAGCTTTAAGGCAAACTTCCACCCTCTTTTCTACGAAAGGACTCATTAAAATGTAAAATCATGTGTTTATATTTGAGAACTTTACAAAAACATTCATCAGGCCATTTTATTTCTGCCCTCAAGGGAGGCACCTCACTGCCGTTGTTCCCAATTCCCCATCAGTTTTTAATCCCATGATGTTCCAGAATGGATGTTTCCAAAAAGAGTCTGTACTCACTGATGGCAATGCCAAAATACGAACCCAACTCACATGGCTAAAAATTCTTATTACATCAAACATGTTTTTTAGCCCAAATAGGGATTATAAATGCATGTCTATTATAAAAAACAAAGATATAGCTGTGGAGTCGATTTCAACTCATAGTGACCTAATGTGACAGAGTAGAACTGTCCAATAGGGTTTGCTGGCTGAAATCTTTACAAAAGCATATTGCCAGGTCTTTCTCTTGCAGAGCTGCTGAGGGAGTTTGAAACCCTGACCTTTCAGGTTGCAGTCCAGCCCTTAGCCATTGTGCCACCAGGGCTCCCCAATAGCACGGTTGTTCTTATGTAACTGACCAGCCCGGACTAACACTGGGTCAGGTCCAGTTCCCCACTCAGCGCAGCCTGCCTGAACAGAGAAACGGACACGGCTGTTAAGGCAAAGTGAAAGTGTTTATTTAGTTGGCCAAGTAAAGGAGTGTGTTGGGACTCCAGTCACCAAGGCATCTGCCTTCTGAGTAGAGGTCCAGGAAAAACACCACTGGGCTGCCCGAGTGGGACAAAGGAAGCAATACGGTGCAGAAAGCAGAGTCTTGTTTGAGCTGATTAGATATGCTCCATCTTCCAGGGTCCAGTGTGTGCTGTACATGGGAACTGGGATGATGGGTAGTCCCTGACCCCCACGGGAAGGAATGGGAACAGATCCAGCAGTCTGTAAAGTTAATAAGATTGGCAATCTGCTGATGTAGATGGGCAAAAGTATTAAAGTTCCGCTCACTGGACAGGGAACTCAAGCTGTCAGTGAAAATAAGCACACTTACCCACATCGTTGGCTACTTGACTAGGCTACCTGCTGCAATCAGAAGACTGTTTATTAAAGAGATATTACAGGTCCTCAATGGGGGAGCAATCCCACTGGGGCGTTCAAGTTTCTTCTGGAGCAGGAACTGTCTTAAACCTAGAATGGTGAATTCATGACTTTTTGTCCTGTGACTTTCATCACATTGGGGTTGGAGAGGGGTACCTCATAGAGTCCTTTCCATTTTTCCTCTAAGGAATTTGCATCCCACACCTTGACTAGAATCCAGGTTCTGGGAGAAATCTGCACAGGGGAACCTCAAGTTGTAGTCAGTTTTGGTCGACTGCTGGAATGGACCTGTGGAGGAAATCAGGGAACAGGCTAGCCTGGCAGAGATACTAGCGAACAGCTGCTGACCCAAATTGGTGGATGTCGTCTGCACCTAGATTAGAAAAATTAGAAGCACAAGGGTCGATGTTGTTGAAATTCTTTACTAGGCACCATTTGTATACTAGCTCAAATGGACTAAGTTTTAATTTAGTTCTTGGGGCTGTTCTCACTCTGAACAGAGCCAAGGGGAGCACTTTAACTCAGGTCACCTTGGTTTCCTGGAACAGCCTGGCAATGTGGTTCTTCAGGGTTCCATTCATTCTTTCTACTTTGCCATTTGATTGGGGTTTCCGTGCACAGTGAAAGAACCAGTCAATTCCTAGTTTGGACACAGCCTTCTGAGTAATGGTTGCAGTGAAATGAGTTCCATTGTCACTGACAGCTGACTGACTGAGGGAGTCCAAAGTGGGGAATGATTTTTTCTAAAAACCTTTTGGCAATTTCAGTGACCCTTTCTGACAGGCAAGGAAAAGCTTCCACTTAGTTAGAAAATGTATCTACAAAGACAAGCAGGTATGTGTAATATCAGGGGCTCTTGGCATTTCTGTGAAGACTGCTTGCCAATTTTCACCTGGGATTGCTCCTTGGTACTGAACCCCGGGAGGCATTGCCATGGTGTTTTTAGGATTGTGCCACTGGCAGGTGGAGCAATGGGTGATGATTGATTGGATGGCTTGTTTAATTTTGGAACTTAGAAAATGTCTTTTAACCCATTCGTATGTGATGTCTCACCACCAATGGGCTGATTGATGTGTTTCTTGGATTATTGCTGGAACCATCTGTGCAGGAAGAAACAACCTCCCATCTGTTGTGCAATGCCACTTATTATCTGTCTCTGTCAAACCCCAGTTTCTTACAACCCTTAGATCCTCAGCAGAAACAGGGTTGGGCAAAGTCACAACAGGAATAAGAGCTACTATATTTACCAGTGTCTGGGTTCAGGCAACTGTTTTTGCTTCTAAATCTGCTTTGCGGTTCTCCTTTGCTTCTAGGGTAGAACCTTGTTGATGTCCTCTACAATGGACAACAGTCAGTTCCTTGGGCAGTAACACAGCATTTAATAGTTGCAAAATTTGTTGGCTGTGCTTTATTTCTTTATCAGTGGAGTTAAGCAGTCCTTTTTCCCTCCACAATGCTCCATGTGCATGTAAAACCTGGAATCTGTAAAAATGTTGACTCACTTGCCCTCGACCAACTGCAGGGCCTAATCATGGCCATGATCTCAGCCTTTTGAGCAGGGGTAGCACGTTTGCCTCCAAGACAGCAGAAATACTGAGAATTGCATAGCCAGCTTTGCACTTACCAGACTCCATGAAGCTGCTCCCTTCGGTGTACAGATCTAGCTCTGGGTCGGACAAAGGCTGATCTTGCAAATTGGGGCAGCTGCCGTCAACAAGGTCAACATCATGTACACTGACTACAGAAGGGTTGGTTACAGAGTAGCAGGTTTAATAGTAGTGGCTGGCTGGAAAAGCCCCTGGGGATTATCAACAAGGATGGCTTGGTATTGAGTTAGCCTGTTCTGAGACAGCCAGTGGCTACCTCTCTAATCTAACACCATGAGGATGGTGTGTGCTGTGTGCACGTGGATGGTTTGTCCCAAAGTAAGCTTTTCAGCAGCTTTGAGCATAGTTATGGTGGCCACCACCATGTGCAAGCAGGATGGCCATCCTTGAGTCACTGAGTCTAGTTTCTGGGAAAAGTATGCCACAGGCATTTTCTATGACCCAATAGTTTGGATGAGAACTCTGGCAGCTATGCCGGAGTGCTCACGGACAAAAAAGGCTTATGCAGATAAGGGAACCCAAAGGCTGGGGCCTCCATGAGCTTTTTCTTTAGCTCTTCAAAAGTGTTTTGGCCCTCTCTGATCCAAATGAAGGGGTAAGTTTCTTTCCCTTCCAATAGCGAGTACAGAGGCTTTGCTATCAGGCTAAAATTTGAGATCCAAATTTCACAAAACCCTGCCATCCCCAGAAAACTGCGCAACTGCTTACAGTTCTCAGGGGGCACTAATCGGCAAATGGCCTCTTTTATTTCAGGGTACAGCACACGTTGTCCCTGACTGATGGTAAAACCTAAGTAGGTTACCTTTTCTCTGGTGAGCTGGACTTTATCTTTGGAGAACCAGTATCCGGCATCAATGAGGAAGTTCAGGGTGTCAATAGTGGCAGTGGTGCACTCTGATTCATTCTCACTTGCTATTAGGAAGTCATTGACATACTGCAAGACAACAGCATTCTTAAGAACTAACTTTGCAGATCCCGGGCAAGGGTGGTTCTGAAGGTGGTCAGAGAGTTCTTGAATCCCAGTGGAAAGACATTCCAGCAGAATTGTTGCTTCTGCCTAGTTACTGGATCTTCCCATTCAAAGGCAAAAATTTCTTGGCTGTTCTCTTCCAACGGCACACAGAAGAAAGCATCTTTCAGATCTAGAACAGAGAACCATTTCCAGGCAGAGGATAGAGTAGACAATAGAGTATAAGGGTTAAGCAGTACAGGGTGCATAGTCACAGTGACCTGATTGATGGCACGGAAGTCCTGTACAAACCAATAGGTGTCATTCTTCTTCTTCACTGGGAGGATGGAGATACTGAAAGTGAATTGGCAAGGTTTCAGGAGCCCATATTGGCAGTAAGCCTGAATTAATTGGTGGATGGCATTCTGGGCTTCCCGTGGGAGAGGATATTGTTTTCAGATGTGGCGGGGTAATCCTGGGGAGTAACTTGACTTCTATTGGGACCACATATCTAGCCTTCCCCGGTTGTTTTGTGCCCCACACTTCAGACTTTACTATCTTTTCTATCCTTTGTCTGGGAAGGCATAGCTCGCCATTTCAAATTTCAGTGAGTTATATCCTGATTTGCACACCTATGAGCCACTGGAACATCAACATTCATGTATCCTTCATTGAAATGTATGGTTGCCTGCAGTTTACTGAGGAGACCTCTTCCCAAAAACGGGACCAGGCATTCTGGCACAAATAGAAAGGAGTATGTTAAAGTTTGTACTTTGCCAGGGATCCCACAGGTTAGCAGGTGGAAGAATGCCTGCAACTCTGGCTTTTCAGACACTCCTACTACAGAGACTTGATGTTTAGTGAGCAATCCTGCTTTATGGGTAAGGACTGAATGGGTGGCACCAGTGTCAACCAAAAATTCTATATGCTTTCCCTCCACTTCCATTATAACCAGAGGGTCGGGTGGAGTTACTGCCTCTGGTCCTCCTCATTCGGAGTCTTCACCACCCGGGCTGACGGCAGGACACTGTGTGTATGGTAATTTACTTTTGTTTCTCAGACAGGACAGTTCCTTGCTTCACTTTGGGCACCTGCTCTTCCAATGGCCTTTTCTCTGTAATAGGCACATTGGTCCTTCTCCAATGGTGGTTGGAGAGGCTGTGCTCCTACTTGGGGTGGCCCTTATTTTCTTTGTCCTAGGTCACCTCTGGTGGTGGCCCCTAAGAAAGTGGTTTGACGCTTGGCTCAGCAGTCCTCTCTGATCTCTTCTTTAGCCTCTTTCTCTTTTTCTCTGCCATTGTAGACTCAGAAGACCAATGCCACCAAGTACCAACAGTCATGGCTACACTTCCCTCTATTTTCTGTAGCTTTTTTCCAATGTCAGGGGCACTCTGTCCAATGAAAATGGCATTAACCATCCTGAGATTTCCAGGATGTTCGGGATCCAAATCAGTGTACTGCCTGAAAGTGGAGTAGATCCTCTCTAAAAAGTTAGATGGCTCTTTGTCTGGTCTCTGCCTCACCTCATAAACCTTATTAAAACTGGTAGCTTTTGGAGCTCCATTCTTCAACCCTACTAACAGACAGTCATGATAGTGGGTAATGGGTGAGCCTACATATTGTCATTGATCGTTAGGGTTCCAACCTCAGTCTTGGTCAGGAACAGTAGCTGCTGGCACTGGACTAGTGGGCTGTGACTGATGTTGACAGTCAGCTTCTTCATGGGCTTTGTCGAGGGTCATATGTCTTTCTTCTTAGGTCGGGAGTGTGCTGAGGAGAGACTGACAATCTGCCCAAGAAGGTTCATGAGAGTGAAAAATCTGAATAAACAAGTCATACGTTTGTACAGGATTCTTGTGGTAACCCGGGTTCTGATGCTTTCAGTTGTACAGATCAGTTGTGCTAAAAGGAACATGTACCTAGACAGTCCCAGCTGAGTTTACCGGGTTACCAGCAGGGTATAGACCTGAGGTGGTTCCTAAGTCTTGGCTCTGGCCAGATAGAGATTCATCCCCAATAGTATTGGTTGAATCAAGTCCCTGGTAGGGCATCCCTGTCTAGTATTGGGAGAGGACAACACTAGCACTGGGGGAACAGAGACAAGAGGTGTACTCAACAGTGCTGCAGCTGGGATCAGACTGACAGCTGGTCCTCCAGGTCCCGGGAGCAGAATAGCAGCAATGATCCCTGGTCTGGGATCAGGTTCAGGTGGTGTCTTAGTCATCTAGTGCTGCTATAACAGAAATACCACAAGTGGATGGCTCTAGCAAAGATAAATTTATTCTCTCACAGTCTAGTAGGTTACAAGTCTAAATTCAGGGTGTCAGTTCCAGGGGATGGCTTTCTCTCTTTTTGGCTCTGGAGAAAGGTCCTTGTCCTCAATCATCCCCTGGTTGAGGAGCTTCTCAGATGCAGGGACCCTGGGTTCAAAGGATGTGCTCTACTCCTGGTGCTGCTTTCTTGATAGTATGAAGTCCACAACTCTCTGCTTGCTTCTGTTTCTTTTTATCTCTTCAGAGATAAAAGGTGGTGCAGGCCCCACCCCAGGGAAACACTGGGATCAGGGAGGTGACCTGATTAGGTGTGGTGTTACAATCCCACACTAATCTTCTTTAGCATAAAATTACAATCACAAAATGGAGGACAGCCACACAATACTGGGAATCAGGGCCTAACCAATTTGACACATATTTTTGGGGGCACACAATTCAATCCATGACAGATGGGTATGGATGAGGTGGCCAGATAAGCCCAGGGAGACTAAAAGGATCTTCATCATCATTGTCCCCCCTCAATACAGGAGCATTGGATCTTTTGTCCCCAGAAGTAGTCATCCATATACACGATTTACATTCAGCTTGAGTCTTTTTGTCTCTACAGAGACTCATGAAAGATTTAACATAATGTTTTTCTTCCCACTTGCCTACTCAGCTACAAAATAAATTCAACCGTAAAACGGTTTTATAGTGGAGTGACCCATTTTTCAGCCACCTTTCCCCATCACCTAGTTGGTATTGGGGCCAGGTGACATTACAAAGGAAAATCATCTTCTTTTCCTTCATAGGATCATAAGAAAATTTGCTCCAATATTTCAAGCTGCAGCTCAAGGGGGAGTTACGTGGGACTGAGGACTCATTGCCCGTGGTTTTTAAATATTTGTCACTGGGTGGCTGATTCTGATGCTCTACCAAAGGGCAGGCCCTGCACCCTTGCACCTAGATCAAATTAGACTCTTTTTACCACTGATATATAGGCTTACTGAGTTTCTGATAGGCCTGCTGATATCCTGCTAAAGTGAGCACTGGACACTTCCTTTCACCCTCCAGAAGGAATCCCACAGCAAAAGATGAACTGTGAAGGTGACACTCTTTCTTGGTCTCTAGGACTGAGTCTATGGCTCCAGACCACTGTTCAAACCTCCACAGAGGATCATCTACCCAAGGGTGGGATTTGATCCTCCAGGGAGGCACTTTCCAGACAGAGGGAAAATAAATGGGAGAAAGTAAAAGAGAGAGAATAAGGGAAACAGAGAGAGAGTAGATTCATTCATCGAGCACACTATAAACCACAATATCAGATCCCACAAAGTGGGCCAAAACAGACCTCACACAAAGTGAGCAGAAACCGACCTCACACAAGGTGAGCTGAGACAGATGCCAGCACAGAACACAATTTATCACAGCATTAACGCGAAACTCACAGGAAGCTTGGATACTGAACCAGTGAGGTCCTCAAAACAACTTGAGGTTCAGAGGTTATTTCTAGCTGATTTACATAAACAGAGACACTTACCAGAGTCGCTTTCACCTTGTCTTTAAACCTGCCATTGGATTTGGAACAACTCGTCCACAAGACAGGGTGAAGGTCCCTCAGAGAAATCTCCAGTGCGTGCGGGATGTTCCCCTGTGGCAGCAGCTATAGGTGGAACTGAACTCCAAGCGGCTTAGCCTCCTGGCTGGATCGCCAGAAATGTAACTGGCCAAAGCAGACTAAGACTGGGTTAGGTCCAGGTCCCGGCTCGGTGCAGCCTGTCTGAACAGAGAAACGGACGCAGCTGTTAAGGCAAAGCCAAAGCATTTATTTAGTTGGCCAAGTAAAGGACCATGCCGGACCTCCAGTCACCAAGGCAGCTCCCCAAAACTGGGCAGGGACCAGGTTTTATGAGGTCATCATCGTAACCAGAATCAGGAAGTTATACATATTCATGATTTTTGCTGATTATTCATTGTGGGACAGGGCTAGGAATTGGCACGGAAATGACTGATGGACCCTTCACTTCTGAAATGGGTTTGGCTACTGCAGGTGACGTTAGTCCGGTGATTTTTATTTCCTTGGTGGGAGACTTTTGGTTCCTTGACATGAGTTTTTCTGATTTATCTGCGCATGTCTGGTGGTCTGAGCTGGTTTTTCTTGGAACTTGTTTATGACTTTTAGCTGCAGAATTATCTTGAAATTAAAACAATGTAAAGAATACAGAAGTGGTTAAACACAGTCAGACAGTTTTGATCTGAAGCCCCTATATAGCTTGGTTCTATGGTGAAGGAAGGAGTGTGGTTTAGCAACCACCTCAGCAGCTGCAGAGTCAGTTCCGACACATAGCGACCCTATGCACAACAGAATGAAACACTGCCCAGTCCTCACAGTTGTTACTATGCTTGAACTCATTGTTGTAGCTGCTGTGTCAATCCATCTCATTGAGGGTCTTCCTCTTTTTCAGTTACCCTCTACTTTAGCAAGCGTGATGTCCTTCTCCAGGGACAGATCCCTCTTATATAGCATAGTAGATTCCTGTATTTTCCAGGTATTTTATTTTTTTATGTTTTATATCCTAGTATGCCTCAAAATGGCAGAGGTTTGAGGCTTTGTACTGATGTTATAATTTTTGAGTTTAAGAAAACCCCAGACTTTCCTCTAAAGTCCTGGTCTCCCCCATTTTGACAGAAAATTAAATTCCAGGTTCTCCTCCCCTACACCACCATTGAATATATTCATTGCCTTGAAATTTTCTTATCACTTGTCTAATACACATACACATAGACACGTTTATTCCCTCACCACTTTGTAAAGACTGCAATCTTACTAACAGTTTAAAGCATTTCGAAGTTACATACTCCATATGAAAACACTGAATTCTTTTTAAAATTTTTATTTGTACTAAGAGAGACAGAGAGAAATTTCAACATAAAACATAAGGTTCAAAATAGAAATGAAAAATGAACTATAAATAGTATTCAAAAGAAACATGGGTGGGGAATATTTGTTTTATCATTAAAACAAATTAAATACCACTGGTGTTCATGACAGTCCATTATAAATTTGACAGAACTGATATCCAGGGTTTTTTCTTTCTCATCATTATGTCTCACCAAGTACAAAAACTAAAACATTAAACCAGAAGTTTTGTTCTATGTTTGTTCAAGAAACTGAATGGTTAGATGCAACATGACATATATTCCTATTTTTCTCCCTTTCTCTTCTACTCATCATACTTTGTTGAATTGATTTGAACACCAAAAGCAATGATATTCTGTAACTTCAGCTCTGCACTTAAAAAGGTCTGTATTGGTCTTTCTACCAGCTCACGGGAAAGACAAATCACAGTATCTGTAGAAGACACAAATTGTGTGCTGCTGTGGCATTTTTCTTTTCTGAGGTAATTTATTCAACAGCCTGGTCTCAGCAGATAAAAATATTTAACAAAACTCAAAAGTTCTCTGAATTACCCTCACAATGATTTTCAGATGATAGATTATTCCACCACTCTATTAGATGTAGCAGAAAATCCAAATCCATTTGGCTCAGCCATAATAATAGTAGTAGTAGCTATTTTTTATTGAGCACTTATTCTCTGTCAGGTGTGTGTTAATCATTTTAAATGTATAATTTTATTTATCATCCCAATAACCCAAATTAGTCAAGAAGTTTTTGGTTGCAATTAGTAAAAATACAGATGTAAAAAAAAAATTGCTTGGAAGTCTTTGGGACAGCTGGCTAAAGACATGGCTGTATCCATGGGCTCAACAACAGTTTCTTTGTCTCTGCCCTACTTCCCTCTAACTTGCTTCACCCTTAGACTATCCTCATGTTATTATGAGGTGAATGCCATCAATTCCATGCTTACATCCTATCAAAGTAAGAACGCTAGTGGGGTTTCCTCAACAACCTCAGCAAATGTTCCAGAATAGATTCTGATTGGCCTTGCATAGGTCACATATTAACTGCTGAACAAATCGCTGTGTCCAGGGTTCTCCTAGTACGAGGCACGGGTCACCAGTTTATCCTTACAGCTAGGAAGTGAGGTCAGTCTTATTTGAACTATTTAGACCAAACTGAAAGGCAACTCCCCAAAGGAAAATCATAATATCATTACCAAAAGAAGGAGGAAAGGATGAAAGAAAAACACATCACAAGTAGATAATTTCATACACCCTATGAAGAAGGTACTGTTATATCTCTAATTTCATGTAAGAGGAAACTGAGCCTGATGGAGGTGAAGTGGCTTGAAAAAAAAAAAAAAAAAAACTCATGGCTGGTACATGGCAGAGCCAGAATTTAGACTCTTAAGTTTGAACTTTGAGACACTGCACTATTGAGCCTTCTTGACAATAACAACCTTAAGTAATGGGGTATTACGTATTTGAGCCCTCTTTAAGGCCAACTTACCTCACTGCCCTTTATGGTAGGGAAAGTGAGCAAGATGATGAATATGTAATACGTCCCATTTTCTGTAATCTTGATTAAAATTATAAAAGCAAACCCCTCCCCACAAACCCAAAGAATAACAAATTCTGTATTGGATTAATGATCCATTTTGCCCAATAGCATCTTCAACAGCACACTGGGGGTGTGATTTGCTCCTGATTATAATATTAACATGAAACGACATTTACCAATCATTTCAGGGTCCCTTAATCATGACTCTTTATCCATGAATACATCAAAACACTTTATCTCACCATATTTCTCTTAGTTTTCCAGACTATATTCTTACCAACCTCCTCCCACCTTCACAAGGACATGGAAACAAGCAAGCATATAGATGATCTGAACAACACCATCAACCATCTTCACTTGTTGTTGTTAGGTACCATCGACTTGCTCCTGACTCATAGTGACCCTATGCACAACAGAATGAAATAGTGCCCAGTCCTACGCCATCCTCATAATCATTGTTATGCTCGAGCCCACTGTTGTAGCCACGGTGCCAATCCATCTCATTGAGGGTTGTCTTCTTTTTTGCTGACGCTCTACTTTACTAAGCATGATGTCCTTCTCTAGGGACTGGTCCATCCTGATAACATGTCCAATGTATGTGAGATGTAGTCTCACCATCCTTGGTTCTAAGGAGCATTCTGGACCTAGCTGACATTTATTGAACATTTCACCCAACAACAGCAGAAGACACATTATTTCTAAGTGCTCATTAAATACTCAGCAAGATACAAACTTTAACAACAGAATAAAATGAATGAATAAATGAATTTAAAAAATTGTGGTATATTCATCCATTGGAATAAAACACAGGGACAAAAAAGAAAAAATAACAAATTATAGTATGTACAACAATATAGATAAAATCTGACAGACATTATGTTGACTAGACGAAGTCAAACATGATATACTTTATACAGTATTATTCAGATTACGTGAAGTCCAAGAATGGGCAAATCTTACCTATGGCAATAACAGTCACAACACTGGTTACTCCTAGGGTGAGTATCAGTTGGGCAAAGGGCAGGAGGGAATCTTCTTGTGGGCTTGAAAATTTCCCTAACTGGATCTCAGAGGAGGTTGTATGGGTGTACATTCAGATGTAAAAATTCATCGCGTTGTACTCATTAAGATTAGCACACACTTCATTGCGTGTGTGTATATACGAGAAAAAAGTAAAAACTTGATAATCGTCAAAGTTCTTCACCTTTTACCTACCCTCATAAGACCGGTATCTTTCTGTCTCTCACCCTAGAAAACTCTCTCGAGGTCCTTAGCACTTGGGTAGATCATACTCGGTTTGCACAGTCTGTACCCTGCACTTAGGGAAAGATGCCTGATATCCTCAGAGATGACAAACCGCGAAACAGAAGCTAAACTACGGACTTCAACAATTCTAAAGATGGGTAGATATTTGAGGCGCAAAGAAATTAAAGAACATGGTAAAAAATTTTTCCAGTGGCCACATATTCAAATGCCAACTTTCTCTGCTCCCCAAGGATATATTTGATTACTGAAATTCGCGTTTCAGTTCGTATACGCATATAAGAAAACCTAGATTTTTCTCTATAAAGGAAATAAAGACAGCAGCGCCCAGGTCCCAAATTCAACGGGAAGCCACTGATCCCAGTGCACCGTGGGTTCGCGCACGGAAGCCCTCCCCTGCGGCACCAAGAGTCCCAGGAACCGGAAGCGGAAGTGTGCATCCTCTGGTCAGCAGCCATGTTTCGTCAGGCTTCTGCTGCGGTGTGTGGTAGGTTTTGCCTCTACCGCCAGGCCGCCTGATCCACTACCAGGTGACACCGCAGGCTTACGTCCCAGGGCCTAAGGGCGCTGCCCCCGCTGTCCTGCGCATTCCTGGTCTCTCCATCACCCCGGAGACTTGGGACTTCATCTAGCCTGTTTGTGTCCGGCTTTGCCGCCGCTTGGCGCTCTGCTGCCTTCGAGATCCCAGCCCGCTGGCCACAGCTGCTTTCTGGACGGCCGAGTGGGTCGAGTGGACCCGTGTTTCTTGGTACATTGACAGGTAAAATTCTGTGAATCCTCGTCAGGCAAAAGCGGGGCTCTCAGAGCAGCAGCTTCAGCTTTACCTGGGAGTTTGTGAAGAATAGAGAGTCACGGGCCTAATGGAAGCCCAGGATAGTCAGAGACTGAGTCTAAATACCCTCCTCCCGCTCCTCCAGTCTGCTGCTCATCGTGCTCCTCTTTGTTTTCTTTTCTTTTTTTTTTTGAGAATCCAGCCTCAGCCAGACACTTTGGCCTCACCTGCCACCATTCCTTAACCCATGAGCACACAGACTGCAGTCACGTTGAGCTCCTCATCAGGCCTCAGTCACCCCTCGGCCTAGGTGTGTATTTACCATTTGTTGAGCTATTCCAGAAGGACTGGGCACTGTGCAGGAGCCCTGGTGGTGCAGTGGTTAAGTGCTTATCTGCTAACTGAAAGGTCAGAAGCTCAAACCCACCAGCCTTTGGGGGAGAGAGATGTGGCAGTCTGCTTCTTTCAGGAAACCGAATGGGCAGTTCTACTGTGTCCTACAGGATCACAATGAATCTGAATGGAGTGGACGGCAACAGTTTTTTTTTTTTTTTTTTTTTTGGAAGCGAGGGTACTGTGCTAAGTATATACTGCACCTCCTTTTATTCACAGAACACTCTGAGGTAGGGAGTATTTGCAGCATTTTATAAAAGTAATAGTTTTGAAGAAATTAAATAGCTTGCCCATGGAAAAAGCTACTGGTAAGTGGCAGTGTCTGAACTCAAATTCAGGTCTCTTCTTCAAAGGGGCATATTCTTGATCGCAGTTTACCTGGCTCAAATGTTGTTCTGTGCTTTTTCAAGGCAGGATTTTTATTAAGTATTGCTGTGGCATAGTGGTTAAGTGTGACGGCTGCTAACCAAAAGGTCAGCAGTTCAAATCCACCAGCTGCTCCTTGGAAACCCTATGGGGCGGCTCTACTCTGTCATATATTTTGGGTCGCTGTAAGTCGGAATTGACTTGATGACAATCAACTTGTTCTGGTTTTTTGGTCACAAAAAAAGGTAAGATTGGGGTGAGGAATATATCCCCCCTCCTTTAATGGTTATATGTGTTTAAGACAGATGAAGAATTAAGAAACACAGGTTGGAGCTAGCATGTATATTGTTAGGTACTGTTGAGTTGATTCCCACTCATACCCACCCCTTTGTAGAGCAGAACGAAACACTGCCCGGTCCTGTACCATCCTCACAATCCTTGCGTTTGAGCCCATTGTTGCTGCCACTGTGTCAGTCCATCTAGTTGAGGGCCTTCCTCTTTTTCGCTGACCCTCTACCAAGCATGATGTCCTTTTCCAGGAACTGGTGCCTCCTGATAACATGTCCAAAGTACTTGAGATGAAGTCTCGCCATCCTTGTTTCTAAGGAGCCTGCTGGCTGTAGTTCTTCCAAGACAGATTTGTTCCGCCCTTTGGCAGTCCACAGTATATTCAACATTTTCCAGGACCGTAATTCAAAGGCATCAATTCCTTGTTTTTCCATATTCGTTGCCCAGCTTTCTTATGCATAGGAGGTGATTGAAAATACCGAGGCTTGGGTCAGGCATACCTTAGTCCTCAAGGTGACATCTTTGCTTTTTAACACTTTAAAGAAGTCTTTTGCAGCAGTTTTGCCCAAGGCATGTATATTTATCACAATTTCAGGAAGAAAACATTTAGTAGAGGCGCGCTTTGAGGAATTTCCCTTAGACTTCCAGAAGCTGGAGCAAGGAAATGGCGAGTTCTTTCAAGAACTGGGTTGTCCTTGTCCTAAGTGAGTGAGACTTGATAATGAATTGTTATGGGTTAGAAAGGGAGGGGAGAGGAGTCATAGGTGAAGGCTTTGACTGTTTATAGTTGGTGTTCTCCGGACATCACAAAAGGTATGAAGCTGGATACTTGTGGTTCAGGTGTGTGGAAATCATAAATCCCTAGCCTAGAGTAGATTTTAATCTGTAAACTGTATATTGTTTAGTTTTGCCTCTTGAGCTGTCTGTCAATTCAGTTATTACTCTGGCTCCTTCAGTGACTTGTCCCCTCAGGATGCTTTTGCGTTTTACACGTACTGGTGTTGTAGCTGTAGTGTACCCATGTGCCTATGTACGTATGTTCCCACTGTATGAATGGGTTACAGTCTACCTATCTATGGTAGAGTTTACAGGCTTCAAATGTAAGTTTGGCTCTTGTCAGTATTGCTGCTCTTCTGTTCATTCTCTTTCCAGGCACCATGTGCTCCTGCACAATAATTCTGAAGTGAGGGAAAATGGCTGAGTTGTAGACCGTAGCCATGTTCAGATTTTCTAGGAAATAATGATGCATTTTACAACTTTTTCCTCCTACAAAGTATGCATATGCATTTTTGTTTCATCTGCTTTTCTAGTTAATTTTTGTTCTTGTAAAGAGTGTGCAATGGTATCTTACTTTGATTTTATTCTGTAATTACCTTGTACTACTTCACTACTGACAAGGCTGTGCATATTTTTCCACTGTTAATTTATATTTCTATGATTTTTTAGATCTTCTTTACAAACTTCGGGAATTTTTCTCCTAGTATGTAACTTATCTTTTCACTGATTTTCTCTGCCCTTTAAATTTTTTTTTTTCATGAGTTGTTGTAAATTTTAGTGTAGTTGAATTTGTTGATCTCTGATGTTTTAAGAATTTTTTCTCTGTTCTTATGTCATAAGATCATTTGCTTATAACTTCTGAAAGTATTATAATTTTACTTTTTTGTATTTAAAATCAATGTACCTGGAATTGATTTTTTACATATGGAGAAATGGGAATAGAGTAATTATTCCAATCAGATAATTAATTGATTTTTAAAAAAAGCTAGTTGCAGTAGAGTTGATTCTGAGTCATGGTTACACCATGTGTTTCAGAGTAGAACTGCACTCTCTGCGGTTTTCAGTGGCAGATTTTTTGGAAGTAGATCATCAGACCTTTCTTCAGATGTGCCTGTGAGTGGACTCAAACTACCAACCTTTCAGTTAACAGCAGAACTCTTAATGTTTTGTGCCACTCAGGGACTCCATTTAGTTGACATTGCCTCACATATTGAAGTGTATGTTCTTTCTGTCACTGCCCTGCATTGCTCGCTTTGTCGTGAATCAGCTTTATATAGATTGGTGGGCCTTTTCCAGGGCTCTTTGTTTTTTTCCATTGGTCTGTTTGTTTATTCTGTCACTAGGGTCGCCGTGACTCAATATCGACTTGGCGGCAATGGGTTTTTTTTTTTAAATACTGATACTGCACTGTCTTGTTTATGAAGTAGATATATGAAAGTGTAATTGTATATATGACATGTTTGGACAAGCTCCCATTCCCTTTTCTTAGAACATGTTCTCTATTCATGGACATTTGTACTTCCAAATACATTTTTAATGTATTTTTTGTGATGTTCTGAAAAATAATTAAATTGCTTGGAATTTTATGGAAGTGCATTGGAAATAATCTATCTGGAGAGAACAGTTTCCTAAGAGCATACTCTACCTTTTCATTTATTTCAGTTGATTTGAATGTCATTTAATAATGTTTTATTAGTTTTTGTTTGGTTAATAATGTTTTATAATTTTTTCGTTAACCAAAAACAACCCCAGACCTGTTGCTGCTGAGTCAATTCTGAGTCATAACGACCCTACATGACAGAGTAGAACTGCCCCATAGGGTTTCCAAGGAGCAACTGGCGGATTCCAACTGCTTTCTTGTTTTTTTTTTTTGCTAGCAGCCAAGCCCTTAATCACTGCACCACCAGGGCTTAGGTATCATTTATTTTTACTAAAATACATGTTATCTTTTAAAAGGTCATTTCTAACTGCTTGATTCTAGTGTATACAAATGAAATATTTAAAGTAATCTTTCTTGATATTTATTTTTTAATCTGAATACTTGCTAAAATCAGTCCTATAATCATCTACATATACAATTATTTAATCTTTGAAACAGTGTGGGTTGTCCCCCCACCCCATTTAACATTCTTATTTCTTTACCTTTTTTCTTTTTTTGCATGTACTAGCTACAACCATTAAGATAATGTTGAATAAAACAAACACAAACAAAAAAACAACCCAGTGCCGTCGAGTTGATTCCAACTCATGGTGACCCTATAGGACAGAGTAGAACTGCCCCATAGAGTTTCCAAGGAGCACCTGGCAGATTCGAACTGCCGACCCTTTGGTTCACAGCCGTAGCACTTAACCACTACGCCACCAGGGTTTCCAATGTTGAATAGGAATGGAATAATGGATATCATTGTTTTCTATCTGCTTTTACTAGGAAAATGTGGAATTTATATGTTCTTTGGGGTATATGTTTTGTATATGCTCATTTTCAGATTATGCATGTTTCTATCCATTTCTAAATTTGAGAGGTATTTTTGACATAGACGCAGAAAAATTTATGATAGGTGTACAGTTGAGTGAGATATGAAATGAACATCCACATCATAGAGATATGTCAGTCCTGACGTACCCCCCCCACCCCCATGAGTTGATTTTCAGTCACAACTTTCACTCTGCCCTTTTGGTATTTGACATTTATGATGATCATTTTTTTGTTTTCCTTTATACTTTTATCATCTATATGTTGTTGTTTTTGCTGTTTCTTTCTCCAGGGTCTAGTCCCTCCTGATAACATGTCCAAAGTGTGTGAGGGGAAGTCTTGCCATCCTCACTTTTTAAGAGCATTCTGGCTGTACTTCATCCAATTAAACAAACAAAAAAACTAAACTAAACCCATTGCCATCAAGTCGATTCCAACTCATAGCGACCCTATAAGACAGAGTAGAACTGCCCCATAGGGTTTCCAAGGAGCAGCTGGTGGATTTGAACTGCTGACTTGTTGGTTTACAGCTGAACACTTAACTACTGTGCCACCAGGGCTCCAAATATATGCATCCCTAAACCAATATATTTTCTTTTTGATGCTTTTTATATTGTAAGTAAAGAGAATAATACTCTATGTAATTTTTAGGTCTGTTCCTTTAGTTTAAATTCACATTAGGAAAGCTCTTCCGTGGGCCGTTAATTCACTTTAATTGCTCAGTAGTGTTTCATTGTAGGATATGCTGTTTTTATATGTCTTCTCTTTGATGTTTTATTCTCTTTTTGGTCTCAACATGCTGTAAGTAATCTCTGCATCTTTTCCATACTTCCTTCTGTCCCTCCACTTCAATTTTTCGTTTTTATCTTACATTAGTGTGCTGTTAACAATTGATCAGCCAATCCTGATGCATTATTATCGACAAGAAGCCATAGTTTACATTAGGGTACACTCTTTGTGCTGTACACCTTATAGGATTTGGCAAATGCGTAATGTAACATATCCACCGTTATGATACACAGAAGAGTTTCACTGCCCTAAAAATCCCTTATGCTCCATTTATTCATCCCTTCCCCTCTACTCTGGAACCTGGCGACGACTGATCTTTTTACTGTCTATATACTTTTGCCTTTTCCAGAATGTTATATAGTTGGAGTCTTATATGGCTTTTTCAGAGTGACTTCTTTTCTTTAGTGATACTCATCTAAATTCTGCTGTGTCTTTACATGACTTTTGATAGCTCATTTCTTATTATTGCTAAGTAATATTCTAGCCTATGGATGCACCACACTTTGCTTATCCATTCACCCACCGAAGAGCCTCTTGGTTGCTTCCAGTTTTTGGCGATTATGAATAAAGCTGTTATAAATATTTGCGTGCAAGTTTTTGTGTGGACATAGGTTTTCAACTCATTTGGGTAAATGCCAAGGAGTACAATTGCTGGATCATATGGTAAGAGTATGTTCAATTTCGTAAGAAACTGCCAAACTAGGTGTACCATTTTGCATTCCCACCAGCGGTGACTGGTGGTGTCATTGGTTTGGGAGTAGGCATTCTAATCAATATGTAGTGGTATCTTACTGTTGTAATTTGCAATTTCTTAGTGATGCATGATGTTGAGCATCTTTTCATATGCCTATTCATCGCTTATTTGTTTACATCTTTTGCTTATTTTCTAATTAGAATTTTTTTCTTATTGTTGAGTTTTAAGAATTGTTTCTATATTTTGAATAAAAAGCCAAAAAACCAAACCCATTGCTGTTGAATCAGTTCCAGCTAATGGTAAGCCCATGTATTACAGAGCACCAGGCCTTTATTTTGTGGCACCGTTGGGTGGATATGAACCATATACCTTTACATTAGCAGCTGAGCACAAACTGTCCTACGCAGGGACCTTATATTTTGAATACTCATCCTTTATCATGTGCGTTTTGGAAAGATTTTCTCCTAGCTTTTGCTTGTCTTTTCATTCTCTTAACTGTGTCTTTTGCAGAGCAGAAGTCTTTCATTTTTTTAAACCATTTTATTATAGTAAATATATAGGTAACAAAACGTGTAGAAGCTTTTTTAAATTATAATGAAATGCAATTTATACACTCTGTTCTTTCCTTCACGATTGTACTTTTAGTGTTGTATCTAAAAAGTCATCACCAAACCCAAGGTCACCTAGGTTTTCTCCTATGTTGTTGTCTTGGCGTTTTATAGCTTTGCAATGACATTTAGGTTTTCAGTGTATTTTGAGTTAATGTTCGTAAACGATGTAAGATCTCTGTCTGAATTCCCTTTTTTGGCTAGTTTTATGGCACCATTTATTGTAAAGACGATCCTTTCTGAGCTGCATTTAGTCCATATTCAAAGAGCAGATGATTATGTTTGTATCTATTTTTGGACTTCCCCTCTGTTCCATTGATCTGTTTGTCTATTCTTTTGCACATACCACCCTGTCGTCCTTACTGTAGCTTCAGAGTTAGTCTGGAAGTGGGGTAATATCAGTCTTCCATCTTTGCTGTTCTTCAATACTATTGGCTCTTCTGAGCTTTTGCTCTTTTCATGTAAGTGTTAGAAAAAGTTTATTGACAGCCACAAAATGACTTGCTGGGATTTTGATTGGGATTGCATTGAATGTATAGATCACTTTGGGAAGAACTGGCTTCGTGACAATACTGAGTTTTCCCATACGTGAACGTGAAATAGCTCTCCTTTTATTTAGACCTTTGAATTCTTTCATTAGAGTTTCGTAGTTTTCCTCATATATGTCTTTTGCATATTTTGTTCAATTTATACTATTTCATTTTTTTATTTATTATTTTTTATTATTTATTTGTTATCAGTTGTAAATGCTGTTGTAAAAATTGCAGTTGTTCCTTACTGGCATACAGGAAAGCACTTGACTTTTGTATATTAACCTTTTATCCTGCAACTTTGGTATGACTGATTTCATGAGTGTTTTTCTTGATTCTTTGGGATTTCCTATATAGACAGTGATTTCATCTGTCTGACAGGCTCTTTCATCTTTAACAGCCTGTATACTTTTCTTGTTTTATTGCGTTACCTAGGACTTCTAGAATAAGAGTGGTGAGTAGTAACATCCTTGCCTTTTTCCCAATCTTAGCAGGAAAGCATCTAGTTACTTGCCAATAATTATGTTTACTGTAGGTTTTTTGTAGATGTTCTTTGTAAAATTGATATTTCTTTTCGTGGTTTGCTGAGAATTTTTATTGTGAATGTGTGCTGAATTTTGTCAAGCGCTCTCTCTGTGTCTTTGTGTTCCTATGATTTTTCTTTTTTAGCCTGTTGATGTGATGGATTACATCAAATGATTTTCTAGTGTCGAACCAGTCCTGTATGCCTGGAGTAAATCCCACTTAGTCGTGGTTTGTAATTCTTGTTAAACACTGTTGGATTCAATTTCCTGGATTTTTTGTGGGGAGTCTTACATCTATGTTCATGAGAGGTGTTGGTCTGTACTTTTTCGTTCTTGTCATACTGTAATATCTTTGTCTGAATTTAGCCTTTGGGTAATACTGGCCTGGTAAAATCAGTTTGCAGGTATTTGCCGTTTCTATTTTCTGGAAGAGATAGAAAATTTGGCATATCTTCTTGATTAAATGTTTGACAGAGTTCATCTTCGAATCCATTTGAGCCTGGTGCTTTCTGTTTTTGACTGCTTTTACTTACTGGTTTGATTATTTAACAGATACAGGCCTATTCAGATTATCTCTCCTTGGGTACATTTTGTTAAATTGTGTCTTACAAGGAATTGGTCTATTTCATCTAGGTTATCAAGTTTGTGGGCATACAGTTGCTCATAATATTCCTTTATTCTCCTTTTAAGTTCTATGAAATTAGCAATAAAGGCCATTCTTTCATTTCTGGTAGTAGTTATTTGTGTCTTCTCTCATCAGTTTTCTTGATTCTTTTTTTTTTAAAGAACCAGTTTTTTTGTTTTGGTGATGTTATTGATTTCCTGTTTTCATTTTTGTTGATATGTTCTCTCATCTGTATTATTTTTCTTCTGCTTGCTTTGGGTTTAATTGGCTCTTCTTTTTCTTGTTTGCTAAAATGGAATCCTAGGTCATTGATGTCGTATCTTTGTCTTCTAATATGTGCTTTCAATGCTGTAAATTTCCCTCTCTGCATGGCTTTTTCTGCATTCAGCAAATTTTGTTAAGTTGTATTTTCATTTTCACTTAGTTTGAAATGTTCTGTAATTTCTTTTGGAACATCTCTGTCCTATGTGTTATGTAGAAATGTGCTGTTTAATCTCGATATATGTTGGGATTTTCCAGCTATCTTTGTTTTATTGATTTTTAGTTAATTAATTCTGGCCTGAGCACATACTTATATGACTTCTAATTTTTTTTTTCAATTGTACTTTAGGTGAAGGTTTACAGAACAAACTAGCTTCTCATTAAACAGTTAATAAACAAATTGTTTTATGACATTAGTTAACAACCCCATGACATGTCAACACTCTCCCTGCTCAACCTTGGGCTCCCTATTACCAGCTTTCCTGTCCCCTCCTGCCTTCTAGTTCTTGCCCCAGGGCTGGTGTGCTCCTTTAGTCTCATTTTGTTTTGTGGGCCTGTCTGATCTTTGGATGAAGGATGAACCTCAGGAGTGACTTCATTACTGAGCTAAAATGGTGTTTGGGGGCCATACTCTTGGGGTTTCTCCAGTCTCAGTCAGGCCATTTAATCTGGTCTTTGTGTGTTAGAATTTTGTTCTACATTTTTCTGAAACCCTATCCTGGACCCTGTGTTGTGATTCCCGTCAGGGCAATCAGTGGTGGTAGCCAGGCACCATCGAATTGTACTGGACTCAGTCTGGTGGAGGCTGTGGTAGTTATGGTACATTAGTCCTTTGGATCAATTGCTTTCTTGTATTTTTAGTTTTCATTTTTCCTTGCGCCAGACCAGTGGAGTACTTAGCTGGCCACTCACAGGCTTTTAAGACCCCAGATGCTACTCACTAAAGTAGAAAGTAGAACATTTTCTTTATAAACTAAGTTATGTGAATTGAGCTGGATGTTCCCTGAGACCATGGTCCCCACAGCCCTGAGCCCAGCACATTGGTTCCTCAGGGAGTTTGGATGCATCTATGGAACTTCCATGACCTTGCCCTGTATAAGTTGTGTTGGCTTCCTCAGTATTGCATACTGTCCTGCCTTTCACCAAAGTTACTACTTGCCTATTTAGTGTTTTTTCATCTCCACCCCTCCCCTGCCTCGTAACCATCAAAGATTGTTTTCTTTTTGTGTAAGCACTTTCATGAGTTTTTGTAGTAGTGATCTCATTCAATACTTGTCCTTTTGTGACTGATTTATTTCACTCAGCATGATACCCTCCAGATTCATCCATGCTATGAGATGCTTCGCAGATTCATCATTGTTCTTTATCATCGTGTATATGTACTGTAGTTTATCCATTCATCTGTTGATGGGCGTCTGGGTGGTTTCCATCTTTTTGCTATTGTGAACAATGCTACAGTGAAGATGGGTGTGCATATGTCTATTCGTGTGATGACTTTCATTTCTCTAGAATATATTCCTAGTCGTAGGATTGCTGGATCATGTAGTATTTCTATCTCTAGCTTTCTAAAGAAGTGCTATAGAGTTTTCCAAAATGGTTGTATCATTTTACATTCCCACCACCAGTGTGTGAGAGTTTGAACGTCCCTGCGGCCTCTCCAACTATTGTTGTTCCCTGTTTTTTTGATTCATACCAGTAATGCTGGGGTGAGATGTTATCTCATTATGGTTTTGATTTGCATTTTTTTTTTTTAATTGCTAGTGATCACGAGCATTTCTTCATGTATGTTAGCCACTTGACTGTCTTCTTTGGTGAAGTGTCTGTTCATTTCCTTTGCCCCTTTTTTAATTGGATTATTTGTCTTTTTGTTGTAGAAGTGTTGGGTTTTCCTGTACATTTTAGAGATTAGACCTTTGTCAGATTTGTAATAGTCAAAAATTTTTTCCCAGTCTGTAGGTTCTCTTTTTACTCTTTTGTTGATTGATGTCTTTTGATGAGCATAAGTGTTTAATTTTTAGAAGGTTCCAGTTATACAGCTTATTTATGGAGTTTGTGTTTTGTTAGTTATGGTTCGTATACTGTTAATGTGGTGTATTAAGCCCTCTAGTGTTGATCCTACTCTTTCATCCATGATGCTTATAGTTTTTGACTTTATATCTAAGTCTTTGATCCATTTTGAATTAGTTTTTGTGTGTGGTCCTATTTCATTTTTTTGCAGATGGACATCCAGTTTTGCCAGCACCATTTGTTAAAGAGACTGTCTTTTCTCCATTTGATGAACTTGGGGTCCTTGTCGAAGATCAGGTGACCATAGATGGATGGATTTACATCTGGGTTCTCAATTCTCTTACATTAGTCAATGTATCTGTCATTGTACCAGTACCAGGCTCTTTTGACTACCATAGCAGTGTAGTAGGTTCTGAGGTAAGTTACTGTGGGTCTTTTTACTTTATTCTTCTTTAATAGTGCTTATCTGGGGCATATTCCTTTTCCATACAAAGTTAATGGTAAGATTTTCCATGTCTTTAAAGAATGTTGTTGGTATTTGTATCGGGATTGTATTGTATTTGTAAATCGCTTTGGATAGAATTGTCATTTTCACAGTGTTGAGTCTACCTATCCATGAGCATGGTATGTTTTTCCATTTTTATAGATCTCTTTTGTTTTCTTACAGTAGCATTTCGTAGTTTTCTTTATATAGGTCTTTTACATCTCTGGTTAGATTTATTCCTAAGTATTTTATTTTTTTAGGGCCTATTGTACATGGTACTGTTTTCCTGATTTCCTTTTCATCGTTCTCTTTATTGGTGTATAGGAATCCAACTGATTTTTGTATGTTTGTCTTGTATCTAGTAGTACTGCTGAATCTTTGTTAGTTCTAGTAGTTTTCTTGTAGAGTATTTTGGGTTTTCTATGTATAGTACCATATCATCTGCAAATAGGGAGAGTTTTAACTTCTTCATTACCAATTTGGATGCCCTTTATTTCTTTTCCTTGCCTCATTGCTCTAGCTAGGACTTCCAGCACAATATTAAATAGGAGCGGTGTCATGGATTGAATTGTGTCCCCCCAAAATAACTATCAACTTGGCTAGGTCACGATTTCCTTGTATAATTGTGTGATTGTCTACCATTTTATTATTTGATGTGATTTCCCTACGTGTTATAAATCATATCACTATGATGTGATAAGATGGATTAGCAGCAGTTGTATTAATAAGATCTACAAGTTTAGTGTCTTGGGCCAATCTCTTTTGAGATATGAAAGAGCAAGGTTGGTAGAGAGACATGGGAACCCATGGGAACCTCATAGCACCAAGAAAGCAGCGCCGGGAGCAGAGCGTGTCTTTTGGACCTGAGGTTCCTGTGCTGCCATGCTCACAGAGCAAGGGAATACCAGTGACAAGGACCCTCTTCAAGAGCTGATAGAGGGAGAAAGCCTTCCCATGGAGCTGGCACCCTGAATTAGGGTTTCTAGCCTACTGGGCTGTGAGGAAATAAACTTCTCTTGTTAGAGCCATTCACTCGTGGTGTTTCTATTACAGCAGCACCAGATGACCAAGACAAGTGATAAAGGGCAGCCTTGCCTTGTTCCTGTTCACAGGGGAGTGTTTTCAGCCTCTCTCCGTTAAGAATGATGCTGGTTTTGTATAGATGTCCTGTATTTGAGGGATTGCCCTTCTCCGACTATTTTATTGAGAGTTTTTGTCAGAAGCGGGTGTTGGACTTTGTCAGATGCGTTTTCTGTGTCGATGGGGATGAACATGTGATTCTTTTGTTTATGGGACGAATTACGTTGGTTGCTCTTCCAGTGCTGAACCACCTGTGCGCACCCAGTGTGACTCCTGCTTGGTCGTGGGGTGTTATTTTTTGGATACGATATTGAATTCTGTTGGCTACGATTTTGTTAAGCATTTTTGCGTGTGTGTTAATGAGAGGTATTAGTCTGTAATTTCCTTTTTTTGTGGTGTCTTTGCCTGGTTTTGGTGTCAGGGTTTTGCTGGCATCATAGGATGAATTTGGAAGTATCGCTTCCTCGTCTAGTTCTGAAGGAGCTGGAGCGGTGCCGACGTGAGCTCTCCTCTCGGTGTTTGACGGAGTTCGCCGGGGAAGCTATCGGGCCGGGGCTGCTCTTAGTTGGGAGTTTTCTTGTTTTTTTAAACCTTTTTAGTCTGATCTATTGTCACTTGTCTGTTCAGATTTTCAACATCATTTTTTGTTAGTTTGGGTAGGTAGTGTGTTTCTAGAAATTTATCCATTTCCTCTAGGTTTCCAAATTTGTTGGGATATAGTTTTACATGATACTCTGTTATGACCCTTTTTCTTTCAGTTGGGTTTGCTGTAATGTCCCCTTTTTCATTTCTTCCTTGGGTTATTTGTGTCCTCCCCTGTTTTTCTTTTTTCAGTTTGGCCCGTGGTTTGTCGATTTTGTTCACCCTTTCAAATAATAAACTTTTGGTTTTGCTGATTCTTTCTATTTTATATTTTCTACTTCATTTTATTTCTGCTCTGACCTTTACTATTTCCCTTCATCTGGTGGCTGTGGGCTTCTTTTGCAGTTCTCTAGTTGTTCAAGTTGTATAGCTCATGTTTTGATTTTGTCCCTTTTTTGATGGGTGCATCTATTGCTGTAAATTGACCTGTGAAGACTCTCTTTACTGTGGCCCAAAGGTTTTGGTATGATGTGTTTTAATTCTAGGTATTTTTTGATCCTACCTTTGATACCTTCTATTACCCAATGGTTTTTAAGCAGGGTGTTATTCAGTTTCCATGTAACTGATTTTTTTTCTTTGCTCTTCCTGTTGTTAATTTCTAGTTTTGATGGCCTCTTAGTCATCTAGTGCTGTTGTAACAGAAACACCACAAGTGGATGGCTTTAACTAAGAGAAATTTATTTTCTCACAGTCTAATAGGTTACAAGTCCAAATTCAGGGCACCGGCTCCAGGGGAAGACTTTCTCTCTCTGTTGGGTCTGGAGGAAGGTCCTCGTCCTCAATCTTCCCCTGGTCAAGGAGCTTCTCAGGTGCAGAGACCCTGTGTCCAAAGGACATGCTCTGCTCCTGGTGCTGCTTTCTTGGTGGTATGAGATCCCCCTGTCTCCCTGCTCTCTTCTTTTATATTTCAAGAGATTGTCTCAAGACACAACCTAACTCTAGTAGTTGAGTCCTGCTTCACTAACACAACTGCTGCGCATCCTCCCTCATTAACATCACAGAGGCAGGATTTACAACATATAGGAAAATAATACAATGCCAAGAATCATGGCCTACCCAATTGATGTACACATTTTTTGAGGGGACATAATTTAATCTATGACAGATGGTGTTGTGATCAGACAAGATACTTTGTATTATCTCAGTGTTTTCGATTTTGTTGACGGTCGCTCTGTGGCTTAAGATGTGATCTGTTCTGGAGAATGTTCCACGTACGTTGGGAAAGAATGTGTACTTGGCGAAAAGAGAGAGTGGAGGGAGAGAGTAGGCTGTCTCGTAATTGGGAGTGTGTAGCAAGCTGTATATGGGTTTTTGTGTGAGAGACTGATTTGATTTGTAAACTATCACTTAAAGCACAATAAAAATTACTTTAAAAAAAAAAAGAACGTATACTTTGCAGCTGGTTGACATGTTCTTTATATGAGGTCAAGTTGGCTGATTGTGTCCTTTAGATCTTACATATCTTTGTTGAGTTTCTTTCTAAACATTCTATTCTTAACTGAGAGTGTTAAAGTCTTCTACCATTATTGTGGACCTGTCAGTTTCTCTCTTCAGTGCTGTTAGAGTTTGTTTTATGTAATTGGATCCCTGCCATTGGGTGCATAGGTGTTTATTATGGTTACGTCTTCATGATGGATTGTCCTTCAATCATTATATAGTGCCCTTCTTTTTCTTTTATGGTGGAATTTGTTTTGAAAGTCTGTTTTATCTGAGATTAGTATTGTTGCTCCTAGTCTTTTTTGGTAGCTCTTTGCTTGATATGTATTTTTCCATTCTTTGATTTTTTAAAATAAATTTATGTCTTTGTTTCTAAGGTGTGTCTCTTGTAGACAGCATATTGATGGGTCCAGTTTTTTTTTTATCCATTCCCCTTCTCATTATGGGTGCATTTAGGCATTTACATTCTGTGTAATTATTTATGAACCCACTGCTGTCGAGTCGATTCCGACTCACAGCGACCCTATAGGACAGAGTAGAACTGCCCCGTAGAGTTTCCAAGGAGCGCCTGCTGGACTTGAACTGCTGACCTTTTGGTTAGCAGCCATAGCAATTAACCACTACGCTACCAGGGTTTCTGTAATTATTTATAGGTGTGAGTTTATTGCTGTTATTTTGTAGTGCCTTTTTGTGTGTGTGGTGCTGATGTTTTCTTTGTCCTTGTTACTCTCCCATACTGAATTCCTTTTGTTTGTGATTTTTTTTTTCATTTGTCTTGTTTTTGTAGATTTTGTTTTTACTGAGACTTTGTTTTTCTTCCTTATTTTGATGAGTAGGCTAGTTAACTTTCTTTGTGTTTATCTTGAAATTTACTGTTATCTTCCTGGGTTTGAACCAGTCTATTATTACTTGGTATCCCCCTGCCTTCCTCTCCGTTAGAAAGTTCTATACCTATACCAATTATTCCCTCTTTTATTGTTCTGACATTGTTGTCATTTACAGATTAACCTCTCTAGTTCCCTGTTGTGAATCTTTTGGTTTTGAATAATTCTTGAGAGTTCATTTCCTAGGTTGGTGTCTGGCTGGTACAATCTTGTGTTCTTGCTTCAGGCTGTGGTCTGATGTTGGTTGTTGTCAAACTGGAGGACTCCCTTGGCTTTTACATATTGCCTTAATTTCTGTTTATCTGAAAATGGCCTGATTTCACTTTCATATTTGAATGAGAGTTTTGCTGAACATATTATTTTTGACTGACAACTTTCTTCTTTCAAGGTTTTATATATGCTATCCCATTGCCTTCTCGCCTGCGTGGTTTCTGCCTTGTGATCAGAGCTTAATCTTATTGTTTTCCCTCTGTGTGTGACTTTTCGTTTTTCTTGAGATGCTCTTGCGATTTTCTCTTTGATTTTAGTGAGTGCGATTATGACATGCTTTGGTGATTTTCTTTTGGGGTCTGTCCTATATTGAGTTTGTTGATCTTCTTGGATGGTCAGCTTTTCATCTTTAATGATACTAGGGAAGTTTTCTATCAGCAATTCTGCAACGCTTCTCTCACTGTTTTCCATTTTTCCCCCTGTTCTGAAACTCTGATCACTTGTAAATTTTTGCTGTTGATTTTATCCCACATAATTCTCAGGGTTTGTTCATTTTTCTTTGTTCTTTTTTCTGATTTTTCCTCAAACCAAGTGGTTTCCAAGAATTTGTCTTCAATTTCTTTGATCCTGTCTGCTCGTCATACCCTCTATGACACTGTCCATTTCTGAAATCTTGTTATCTTCTGGATTTCTAATTGTTTTTGTATGGTTTCTAGTTGTGAATTTATTTTGGCATTTTGTTTCTGTATTATTTTCCTGAATTTTTTTCATTTTTTGGTCTGTACTTTCCAGGAATTTTTTTTCTCATTTTTTGTCTGCTTTTTGCTTCAACTTTTGGATAGTAATGAATATGAGAGATTTGAATTCCATATCAGGTACTTCTAGTGCCTTTTCTTTTACTGGGAAGTCATCTGGTGTTTTATTTTGGACACCTACTGGAACCATCTTGTCTTTTTTTTGTTTTGATATTGTCTGCTGTCTTCGAGGCATTCAGTAGTTATTTTCTTTGTTTATTGATTTCAGATTTGTTTGTTTCATCCTGCTATATTATTTGGTTATGTATGAGTAGGTGGGCTGTGCATTCTTTGTTGTTCGCACATCTGTAGGGATGATACTTTTTACCTCCTTTTCCAATGGGCAGGGCCAGTTGCTCAGCTGTGGTACAGCAGGTCAGGTCTAGCTGAAGGAGAGGGTCTGGGATGGGTTGTTCCACATACTGGAGCGGAAATGTCAAGCTGGGGGTCAGTGCACTGCAGGTTTCGGTAGGCCATGCCTTTGCTGTTCCGGGGTGTGATATTCAGTGCATGGTGCAGGTAGGCAGGAGGGAAGGGGGAGGTTTTGATGTGTGGAGCTAAGATGGGTATGGGAAAGGAGAGAGAAACAGGAGCAAAAAAAAACTAACAAACATACCAAAAAAGGTGCCAGAGGAGCTTGACATTTGAGTGGAGAAAAACCAAGAAATGAAGAAAAAGGAAAAAAATAAATATTAAAAAAAGAAAGAGCCGAGGAAATGACCCCAGGAATCCCACTGGTGACCAGGGAAGTGGCTCCCAGGCCTCAGGATACATACACCCGTCTAAAAGGGGTGAAGATGGCACACAATGGCAGGTATTCAAGAGACAGGAAAAGAAAAGCGGAGAGAGATGAGAAACTGAGAAATGAAGAAAAATGAAAAGATAAACAATAAAAAAGAAAAGAAAAGGCCTATAGTGATCTGACTTGCACAGCTGTGCGGACAAGGAAAGTGGCTCCTAAGCCACGCGGTACATCCCAGCTGTGGGGGCAGAGGTGGCACACAGCACCAGGTATTCAGAATTCAGAAAAAGAAGGTAAGTAGACAGAGTCAAGAAACTGAGAAATAAGAAAGACTAAAAAAATAAATAAATAAAAAAGAAAGGCCTCCAATAATCCCACTGGCATGGCTGCGCAGGCCAGGGAAGTGGCTTCCAAGCTGCGCAGTACAGCCTGAGAAGAAGGGGCAGAGGTGGCACACAATGCCATGTGTTCAGGAGCCAGGAAAATAAGTAGAGAGAGATGAGAAACTGAGAAATGAAGAAAGATAGAAAAAGAACAAGAAGAAATGCCCTCAGGGATCCCACCAGCATGACTGTGCTAACTGGTCAAGTGGCTCGCTGCGCACTACAGCGTGGCTAGACAGGGCTCCCAAACTGTGAAAACAAACAAAAAAAGGCTCCAGGGATCCCACCAGCCTGGCAGTTCCCCAGCTGAGCAGTGCTTCACAGCCTGTCAAGAAGAGGCAAAGATGCCACATGGAGACTGGAGCCAGGTGTTCAAGAGAAAGGAGGAGGTGAGAGGCAAAAGAAGCCAAAAAAAAAAAGCAACTCCAGCAACAATGAAATGGCACTGAAGGAGCCAGCCTGTGTGGGCAGGGCAGATCCAGAAGGCACAGAGCTGGCGCCTCCCCAGCCACGGTCACTTGGCCCGCTGGGAAGTGGCAGAGGTCAAGCAGGGGGAGGAGGGGTAGGGGGTGGGAAAGCATGTATTGCTGGTTATGAGGTGCTATGTCTCCTACCTGGAGCTCCGTGAAGCTGCTTTCCCATACTCCCTGCTTACTGATCTGTGACAGGAGTCCAAGATGGTGAATCCGCGCTAACTTAGCTGATAGGGGACCTCCACTTGTGTCTCTCCTTGCTCTCTGTTTTCTGTCAATTTCTTATTCCATTTGGTGCTTGGTTGAGTTTTTTATATTTTCATTTGACTCTTAGGTTTCCAGGATTGACGTTTGTTTTACTTAGTTTTTCAGGCCTTTGCTGTGGAGTGACGGTGTGGTTCTTCTGCCTGTAGCGCCATGTTCTGATTTCTAATCTTTTAAATTTGCTGTGTTTTGTGGCTCAGAATATAGTCTGCTTTGTTGAGTGTTCTCTGTGAGCTTGAAGAGGCTGTATGGTGTGTGTGTTTAGATGGCATATTGTATAAATATCAATTAGATCCATTTGATTGATAGGTCAGCTGTGGCGTTTCTGATTTTCTGCCTTTGGGCTCTGTCATTTACTAATCGAGGGGCGTTGAAGTTTCCAACTGTAATAGTAGATTTGTTTATTTCTCCTTGCGGTTCTATTGGTTTTTGTCTCACTTATTTTGGCCCTCTGTTGATAGACAATATTCATTAAGGATTTTTATGTTTTTTTGAAGAATCGACCCTTTTATCATGTAATGCCCTCTTTATCCTGATTGTTTTTCTTGCTCTGAAACCTGCTTTGTCTGAATTAACATAGTCCTGTCTTTCTGAGTTTCTTTTACTTTTAATTTGTGCTTTTGTATAAGTCATTTTTTGTAGAAGCATGGTCTCTAAGTTTTAATTGTACATAGACCATCGATGTTTAAAGGGATTACTGATATAGTTGTATTAATGTCTTCATGTTATTGGTGTGTGCCATCAAGGTGATTCTGACTCATAGTGACCTGGGACAGAGTAGGAGTGCCCCGTGGGGTTTCCAAAGCTGTAATCTTTATGGAAGCAGACTGTCACATCTTTCTCTTGGAAAGCGGCTGGTGGGTTCAAACTACCACCCTTTTCATTTAGCAGCCAAATGTTTAACCACCGCATAGCCAGGGCTCGTTATGTTTGTTAGTGTTTTGTATTCATTGTCCTTGTTCTTTGTTTTCTTCTTGTTTTTCAGTCTTTTTCTGTCTTCTCTGGTTTTAATTGTGCTTTGTATATGATTCCATATTCTCCACTCTTAGAATATCAACTAAACTTCTTTTTTTTTTTTTTTTCTTCAGTGTTTGCTATAGAGTTTACAACATACATTTACCACTATCCCAGTGTACTTTCAGATAACACTGTGCAACAGCATGGGTAGTACAAGTACCTTATAACTGTATTCTCATTTTCTCCCTTCTGTCTGTATAGCATCACTATCATTCATTTTGCTTATTCATATACTATAATCATGTAACACATTTTTGTTATTACTTTTGTTAACTTTTAGATCAATTAAGAATAAGAAAGATAATGCCCTTTAGTGACTAATTTCACTCAGCATAATGTTTTCAGAGTTCATCCATGTTCTAGCATCTATCAAGACTTCATTTCTCTTTATAACTAAGCAATATTCCATTGTATGGATAAAATATGTTCTGTTATTCATCTATTGATGGGTATTTAGGTTGTTTCCACACTTTGGCTATTGTGAATAGTGCCACAGTGAACATTAGTTTGCAGATTTCTGTTTTGATTTTCTGCTTTCAATTTTTTTGGGTATTTTTCTAGGAGTGGGATTGCTGGGTCATATCATAGTTCTATAGTCAACTTTTTGAGGAACTGCCAAATAGCAGCTATACTACTTCGCATTCCCACCAGCAATGGTTGATGGCTCCAGTTCCTCCACATTCTTGCCAACATTTGTTATTTTCCATTTTCTTCTGCATCCATTTTGAAGGATAATTTTGCTGGATTCAAAATTTTAGTTTATGTCTTTTTTTTTTCCTCTCAACACTAAATGTTTCATGCTACTCTCTGTTTGCTTGCATGGTTGCTTAAGACAAGCCTGATGTAATTCTTAGCTGTGTTCTTCAATAGGAAGGTTATTCTCCTCTCCTGCTCCCCCTTCCCCCAGCCTCTTTCAGTATTCTGTTTTATTATGTGCAGTTTGAATATGATATCACAAGGTGGACTTTTTTGGTACTTACTCTGTTTGTTGTTCCCTGAATTTCCCAAATCTCTGGTTTGGTTTGTGTCATTAATTTTCTAAATTTTTTAATCATTATTACCTCAACCATTTCTTCTGTTTGTTTCTGTCTTTCCTTTCTGATATTCTCAATACATGGATGGCCCATCTTAGTAATTGTCCCACAGTTCTTGGATATTCTCTTCTATCTTTTTCATTCTTATTTCTCTTTGCATTCCAGTTTTGAGAGTTTCCATTAACATATCTTCAAGCTCACTGATAATTTCCTTGGCTTTGTCCTGTCGTTTGAAGAACTTATAAAGACATTCTTCATTCCTGTTACAGTGTTTTTGATTTCTAATATTTCCTTTGGTTTCCATCTCTGCTTACATTACCCATGTGTTGTATATTTATTAGTGCCCCAATACGTTAATTATAGTTATTTGGAAATTTGGTCTGGTAAATCCAAAGTCTGTATCATATCTTAGACTGATTTTGATGCTTGCTCTGTCTTTTCAAGCTGTGTTTTTGTCTTCAGAATGCTTGGTAATTTTTTAAAAACATTATTGAGTTTTTAAGTGAAAGTTTATACACCAGATTAGGTTCACCTTTAACAATTTTTATACAGATTGTTCCATACCATTGGTTACAATTTTTACACTGTGTCAACATTGTCATTATTTTCATTCTGTTTGTTCTGTTTCCATTATCTAGCTTCACTTTCCTCCTTGCTTTATCATCTTTGCTTTTGGATAAGTGTTGACCATTGGTCTCATATAGTTCATTGTTTAAGGGAACGTATTACCCATGGGTGATACTGTGTATTTTATAAGCTAATCTATTATTTGGCTGAAGGGTGACTCACAGAAATAGCTTCAATTCCATGTTCAGGGGTTATCTTAGAGTGGTAGTCTCGGACGTTCCTCTAGTCCCTGTTGGTCCAGTAGGTCTGGCATTTTTAAGGAATTTGAGTTTTGCTTTACATTTTTCTTCTATTCTATCTGGGACTTTTTATCATGTCCACAGGCCGAATGGTTGGTATTGGTAACCAGGCACCATCTAGTTCTTCTGGTCTCGGGTTTGAAGAGCTTGTAGTTTGTGTGGACTGTGAGTCTCATGGGTTGGTGTCTTCTTTGATCCTTTGATTTCCATCATTCTCTTTTGTTCCCTATGAGTTGAGACCAATAGTTATATCTTACTTAGGTGGCTGCTTACAAGCTTTTAAGACCCTAGACAGTACTCACCAAAACTGGGATGTAGAACATTATCTTGGTGAATTATATTATGGCAATTGACTAAGTTGTCTCCTGAGACTGTGACCCCAAGGCCCTAGAGCCAGTTAACCAAGCCTGTGAATTGTTGGTCTATGTCTAGGACACCTTCATAACTGTGCCCCGTATGTGATTTCTTACGTATGTGGATGTATATGCAGCACACACAAACATGAATATACTTTTTTTTTACAGATACACCTATACATGGATATGCATTTAGTAAGGTATGTCTTTCTGTACACACGCATCCACATCTACCAACATAATCACAGATACAGTTTTTGGTTGTATTTACTATTATTGCAAAATTATATATGTTAATAGTATTTATTGTACTTGTCCCTTTTTCTCATGTTGTTCTTAGTGCCTTGATTTACCTTGGTTATGTTATGCTGACTTCACACTATTTGGTCTTGTCTTTCTCATCACCCTGGTGGTGCAGTGGTTAAGTGCCACGGCTGCTAACCAAAAGATCAGCAGTTTGAATCTACCGGGTGCTCCTTGGAAACTCTGTGGGGCAGGTCTACTCTGTTCCATAGGGTCAATATGAGTCAGAATTGACTCGATGGCAACAGGTTTAGTTTTTGGTGTTTTTTTTTTTTTTTTTTTTTTAATCAACAGAAGTTACAAGTGTCTTCTGTTTAGTAAGTAATACCCCTTCCTCTCCCTCCCATCCCTGGTAACCATCAAAGAGTTTTACTTTTTATGTATATATGTACCCTTGGTTTTTTATAATAGCGAGACCATACAATGTTTGTCTTTTTGTGGTTGACTTATTTTAGTCAGCATAATGTCCCCTAGATTCATCCATGTTAAAAGATGTTGAGCAGACTCCTCATTCTTTATAGTTGCATAGTATTCCACTGTGTGTATGTATGTTTGCTGATCCATTCATATTATCTGTTCATCCATTGATGAGCAGTTAGGTTGTTTACATCTTCTTGCTGTTGTGAATAAGGCAAAAATGAGCATAGGTGTACATACATAACTGTTGATAAGGAACTGAAGATCTGAATTAGCACATTTCTCTAACTTTTGCTGTGTTTTCTAAGTGTTCAAAAGAAAGAGGAATAATAAGACTGCAGTTAATCACAAACTGGAGAGATTATTTTAGTGTGTTGGAATTTTATGCAGTCAATGAGGAAGTGAATGTAGTTAGTGAAGGGCCAAGAACCTTTTGTCAAATCCGTATGAATTCTCAGTTCCCCAGGACTGTCAGCCTCACCCTTTGTTCTTGTACACTTTGGAGTACATGGTACCTTGCTGATCCAGAATATGTGGGATGTTTTAGGACTCAGTGGTCATTGAAGATGTGGCTGTGGTCTTTACCCAGAAAGAGTGGGCTTTGCTGGATCCTGCTCAGAGGAAACTCTACGGAGGTGTAATGATAGAAACCTTCAGAAACCTGGTCGCAGTAGGTAAGAATGGCATTTTTTTTTAAATCCCTTTAGTGAACAAAAATATTTATTGACTTTGCTCCAGTATTGGGGCTGAGGAATGGGAATAAATTGTTGTATAAAACAGTTACAGTCTCTCTTGATCAGTGGTGCTCACTTATCCTGGCTTTCTCATGAACCTAAAGCTCCGCGTATTGCAGTCAGTTTTCATTTCTCTTGTGACTGAAAGCCCTGATTATAGTCAGTTTACATTTCTCTTGTGACTAAAAGCCCTGAGGCGCTTTAACTGTTATCAATGTAAGCATTGGGTTCAGGGGTCACTTTGGGGCACTAAAAGATTTGTGATTTGGGACCCTGTAGAGAGTTTTTTTAGAGAGTTTACCATGCTTATCACAAGTTTGACATGATTATTTTGCTGCATATAAACTCACCTGCCCATTTTCAGGAACTCTGAAAAGCAAAGTATTGAGTCAGTGTCAAGGAAATGTTCATTGCTGTGCAGTATCATCCCTCATGATGTGCATTTATCCATGAGCACCATGTCAACTATACCCATTTGTTTTCCTAGAGAAGCATGGGAAAGAACTGAGGAGAGTGGAGATAGGACTTATCCAGGACCATTGTGTCAGGAAGTGCTAGGAAAACAATTTTTGAAGGACCAGTGCAGCATGGAGGGAATTACATTTGAATCAGTCAGCTAGAAAAAGTTTCTTTTGGATTGAGGACAACTTCACAGATACTTTTCTAATCTTTGTAATACTGTCACACCTGTGGTCATAGAGACCCTTTTCCTCTTTTAATGTTAACATATGTATGATGTCCAGTACCTTTTTCCTTAGGTCTCCTAATTACACCTATTTATGTCACCATCACTTTCAATCCTTAAGGAAGGTTTTCCTAGGAAATTGCTTTTTAACCATTGCCAAAGTGCTAAAAGAGTGAAATGTGGCTAAATCTTTGTTCACAACAGCCTTTTTTCCCTCTAATAATCCCTTTTTGTTTCATATTTTGAACCTCAACTTGAATTATTGGGTCAGTCTCTCGAAATGTTAATATTGGAGGCGAGTCATCCAGTGAACGTATAATGATGCGATTCATGAAGAGTAATACCTGGCCCTCCGTGTTAGGAGAAATCTCTGAATCATGTGGCAGTAAAGATCAGCATAAAAACCAGGGGAGACATTTGAGGTGAGTGTCATTCAAACAAAAGAAAACAGTGCCATAGGAGAAAGTTGTAAGATGTCATGACGTTAAAATACACACATATATGTTAAAATGCACACACATGCATGTAAAATGCTACAATATATACATGTATATGTTTATATGTTTAACCTATCTGTAAAATTATGTCTTTAGAGAAATTTTTACAATACAACATTTTCATAAATGTGACTCAGTTCTCAAGTTTTTGAAATGTACTTCATGTGGACAGCTATCAGAAAGCCTCGTACTTTAGTAAAACATTGACAGTAATGGTAGTATTTCTGCTAGACAGTTTAACCTACGAGGGCACAAACCGTGCCCATTCACTGTGTTTAGTAATGGTCAAATGGGAGCAAATTTATTTCCAACAGCATGTTGCCTGTTTTTAACAGAAGTCATACAGTAGAGAACCTCTGTGAAAATAATGAAGGCAATCAGTTTGGGAAGACTTTCAGCCGAATTCCAAATCTTAATGTGCTAAAAAGAAATCCTCCAGAAGTAATTCCTTTTAAATCCTGTGAGTGTGGAAAAGACTTCATGGATCACTCTTCACATAATCGTCATACCACATCTCACACTGGATGCAGTACCTGTCAGTGTAAGGAATGTGAAGAAGGCTTCAGTCCCTCTTACCTAACTACTTCTTTGAGAACTCTTAATGGAAAGAAACCCCAGAAATATAAGGTATTTGGGGAAGACTTCATTTGTGTCTCAACCCTGAAGAATCCTGTGACAACACTCTCTGGTGAGAAAGGCTATGAATGTTACGAATGTGGGAAAGATACGTATAGTTTCTCATCCTTTTGGACACATATGAGAGGTCGTAAGCATGAATGTAAGGAATGTTGTAAAACCTATAGTCTTCCTTCATCCCTCATTTTACATAAAAAGTTTCATAACAGAGATAAGCCTTGTGAATTTAAGGATTGTAGGACAGCATCTACCCAGGCCTCATACCTAGCTAAACATACAAGAACTCACAGTGGAGTCCCTCAGCCCTCATTACACATACAAGAACTCACACTGGAGAGAGGCCCTATGAATGTAAGGAATGTGGGAAAGCCTTTAGTCAAGCCTCAACCCTCACTAAACATATAAGGACTCACAGTGGAGAGAGGCATTTGATGAATGTAAGCAATGTGAGAAAACCTTTAGTCGTTCCTCACACCTTACCTTACATGAAAGAACTCACAGTGGAGAGCCGCCTTATAGATGTAAACAATGTGAGAAAGCCTTTAGTCATTCTTCAGCCCTCACTTTGCATATAAGAACTTACAGTGGAGAGAGACCTTATGACTGTAAGCAATGTGGGAAAGCCTTTAGTTGTCCCTCCCACCTCAGTGTACATCTGAAAACTCACAGTGGAGAGAAGCCCTATGAATGCAAGCAATGTGGGAAAGCCTTTAGTCCGTCCTCATATCTCACTTCACATATACAAACTCACAGTGAAGAGAGGCCTTATGAATGTAATCAATGTGGGAAAACCTTTAGTCGGGCCACATACCTCAGTGCACATAGAAGAACTCACAGTGGAGAGAAACCTTACGAATGTACGGAATGTCGGAAAGCCTTTGGGGGGGCCTCATCCCTCACTAAACATAAAAGGATTCATACTGGAGTGTCACCTCATGTATGTAAGGAATGTGGGAAAGCCTTTAGTTCTTCCCCACAGCTCACTTCGCATATAAGAACTTACAGTGAAGAGAAGCCTTATGACTGTAAGCAATGTGGGAAAGCCTACAATTATTCCTCATCACTCACTTTGCATATGAGGACTCACAGTGGAGAGAGGCCTTATGAATGTAAGGAACGTGGGAAAGCCTTTAGGAGTTCCTCACATTTCACTGTACATAGAAGAATTCACAATTGAGAGAGGTCTTATGAAAGTGAGGAATGTGGGGAACTTTTAGGTCTTCCTCATATTTTTCTACACATAGAACTCAGTCGAGATGCCTTATGAATGTAAAAATGGGAAAGCCTTTAGGTGTTCTTCACACCTTACTTCACATATAAGAACTCACAGTGGAGAGACTGTGTCAAAATTGGGATGTTTCATTATTACTGCTGTAGTTTCAAACAGCAAATTTCCCAAAGTCTGGGATTAAAGAACAGTTTCTCAGTGAATAAGAAAGGTAATACTAACTCAAAGAAGAGGTCATCAGAGCTACTTTATGCTGCCGGGAGAAATGGCAGTTTCATTGTAACTGTGGGGCTGTCTTCATCAAGTGTTTATTACTTTCTTGGTCCGAGCTAAATTTTATGTTTCTTAAAAGCTTGGCTATTACGAATAAGGCTGCAGGGGATTTCCTTGAGCAAATGTGGTTTTATATTTTTTAGTGCTTTATTAGTATTTTTTGCATGCAATAAAATACATTGAATTTGTAGTTAGTTTAGAAGTGTATTGTTTCCATATTTATTGCATTTCCTCGCATTCTTTCATATCGTAAAGTTAACTGTTTTGTACTTTATAATTAGTATTTCATAGAGTGATACTTTGAGACTGCAAATATTGCTTTTTATCTTATTTTGGTCTCCTAATTTTAGTAAAAAGAAAAAATTTTAGTACCGTTGGTAATTATTATCTATGATTATTACTGTTGTGCTTACTAAATGCTATTTTCTGGTCCAGTCATTTCTTCTGTGTTTATTTGCAATTCTGCAAGGAATAGTTTTCCCTTCGCTCCCCTTTATTAAATTGTTTAAACCAGTATAGACTAATCCATATTACTTCTTTTTTTTTTTTTTTTTTTCTTCTCCTTTTCTTGCTGACATTGTCCTAGATTTGGCTATTAGGAGCTCCCTTAAGTAGGTTCCTGTATTTTTTTTTTTTTTTTTACATATCCCCGTTACAATTTGTACGTTACTTTCTGCCCCTGTTTGAAGCTCATCTTGTCCTTTTCCTGCCCAAGCCCTGGAATCAGACTTTTCTCCAAGAAGCTCTGATTTCTTTTATTAGAGAATAATATTTGTAAATGAAGATATGAGCATTAGGTATGCTTATTGATACTGGACCCTCAAAGTGGAAAGAGCTAGAAAATACATGTGTGTGAGTATACGCATACAAAGACATGTATTTATACCTACTTTTATGTGCATCTGTGTATGTGTGTGTGTATATATATATTATATACAAAACCACAGGATCATACCTATATCTCTGATTCCAGTACAGCACCACAGGGTTCACTTGACCCTTTTTCCTTATTTTATATGTTACCGTTTTTCCTAATAGTGATGATCCTGGCTCTGTTTATCCACAAAACATTATTTGCTGAATCTTAGGATTTATATAAAGTAGTTTCAGAATTGCTTACTGTGAGTTGATGAACCACTTTTGTTTGAAGCTCTTGAGAGTTGGACTGCAGCCAAGGCTGAGTGAGGATGGGTAAGATCAGAAGGACTGTCTGTGGCCTGATGCCAACCTCTTGAGGCATAATTTAGCTTATCATGCAGGACTGGCTAATAAAAGTGCAGAAATCAAAGGCTTAAGGGAGCTTCCCATTGGTGAGAAACATCCATTTGTATAGAGGGTACCATATTCTGGGGACATGGAAGGTGTATACTTGGGGCCTCCCAGACCTCACTCTGTGCATCTCTTCATTTGTTATGTTACAGTTGTCATGAAGGTGGCCTTCTTGTGAATTCTGTGAGTCATTCCAGTGAATTATTGAATCGAAAGGAGAGTCAGTAAGGGTGATGGGGACCCTTGATCTTGAAACTAGAATTCTCTGGGGTTAGGAAGAATGTCCCAGACTTTTAGCCAGCAGATCAGAAGTCGGGAGTTCATACTCCCAAACTTGGAGCTGGTATCTGCCTGTTTGGCAGTCCGAAAGACAGTGTCCTTTTAACTTCTGAGGTCAGGCCTGCCTCCGGGTAACTAGAGTCAGGGAGAATCCTGCGTGGGTTGCTGGTGTCAGAACTAAACGAGGACAAGAATCTGAGATTTACACATGATGCAATTCACATGTAAATTGGGATTTCTTAGTCTCCTTGGCATAGATATTAAGAAGTTGAAACCATTAAGTTCCATTTGAGTCTAAAACCAATGTCTCAGCTACTGTAGTACATGATTGGTAGAATTTTAGAAAGAGTTGGAAAGTAGGTTGAACCAAAATGATGCCTGTGAATGAATACATTTTAAGTATATACATTTAGAGGCAGTCAGTCAGGAGCTTCCTCAGTTTCCTGCTTCTCATTATAAAAGTTTCTGATCCACACCCATGCACACCTCCATACCCAGCATCTCAGTGAAAACTTTGGCCCTCTCCATCAGCTCTGAGTCCCTTCCCTTCTTTTATGATCCATTACAGGATCAATCATTTACTTTCTCTCCAGTGCTTTCAATATCTTCTGTCTCCTATTTGCCTTTGATCCAAGATCTCTCCAACTTAACTGAATCCTCTTCTGGCTATGTTTCAGCTGTTTTCACGATCTTCATGTTTAAGCTTTTTTTGCAAAAGTCCTACAGCCACCCATGTTCTTGGCTTCAGCCACCAACCCAATTAATTCTTGCATGTCCACATTCTTCAGCAGAGATCACTTTCCCAGGCTTAAGCCCCAAATATCTAACAATCATTACAGTAGGTCCTAAAGAGTTTACTTGTCATAATTGCATCCTTTAGCCACTGCACCACTGTGAGTAGAATGTTGGTGTTTAAATGCAGTATCTAATCATATCACTGTCCTGCATAATATGTCTTTTCAACTCACTTGTGTAAATTTCATTTCCCACTCTCGTTTCTTTAGTTTTACATCAAGACACTTCTGTAAGGCCACACCTTCTGGGAAACGTATCATACTTCAACACCCTTTTTCTTTACTATCTTGGTACTCTTCTTTGACCCCTAGTATAGCATCTCACCTCTGCATCAAATCCAACAGTAACCCTAACTGCTAACCCTAACACCCTCTGTCAAACTTTATACCTAAACATAGATCTAAGCCTAACTTGATACCTAACCCTAACCACAAAAAGTAACCCTAAGCCCAACTCTACCCTTGACACTTAACTCTAACCTTAATCCTAAAAACTAGATTAAACCCAAGCATATCCTTCACTCTTACCATGACACTAACCCTAGATCTAACTCTAATCGTATCCCTAAGACTAATCATAACCCTACGTCTAACATAACCCTAACCCTAGACCTAAACTTAACGCTAACCCATACCTTAAATCCAGATCTAACTGTAAGTATAACCCTAAATCTAACCCTAACTTTAAAACTAACCATAACTCTTGACTGTAGATCTAACACAGCACTGCCCCTAACCTTAGGTCTAGTCATAACTCTAGGTCAAGCCTAACATTAACTGTAACCCTGACCCTAATTCTGGGTTTCAACCTAATATGACTACTAACCTTAATATACTCTAAAGGCATTTTAAAGGCATTAGATCAAATCCTAATGCTAACAATAAACATTCTTAACCCTAGATCTAACCCTAACGACAGTAACCATAATACTAACCCTAGATCTAAGCATAACCCTGGAAACCCTGGTGGCATAGCGGTTAAGTGCTATGGCTGCTAACCAAAAGGTCAGCAGTTCGAATCCACCAGGGGCTCCTTGGAAACTATGGGGCAGTTCCACTGTGTCCCGTAGGGTCACTATGAGTCTGAATCGACTCAACAGCAGTGGGTTTTAAATGTAACTCAAAGCATATCTGCTCATCACTTACCTGAACTCTAATTCTAAATCTAACCTCAACTTGACCCCTAACACTAATCACTAACACTAACCTTGTATATTACCCCAACCATAACCCAAACTGTATCGTTACCTAACCCTAAACAACAACAAAAAAAAACATTGCCATCAAGTTGATTCTGACTCATAATGACCCTAAAGGACAGATTAGAACTCCCCCACGGGTTTTCCATGGAGTGGGCTAGTGGATTTGAACTGGTGACCTTTTGGTTAGCAGCCTAGCTGTTAACCACTGTGCCACCTAACCCTAAACCTAGATTAAACCTAAACCTATCCTTAACCATTACACTACCCATAACCCTAGCCCTCACCCTAACACCAACTCTAATCCTAGCTTTAATTCTGGAACTAACCCTAACATTAAGCCTAACACTAACCATAACTATAAACATAATTCAACCCTAAATCTAATTTGTATCCTAACCCGAACACCTAGCTGTAGCTTTAAATTTACCACTAATCCTGATCCTAAAGCTAGACCTAAACATAGCCCTAACCCTAGTCTTAGCCGTAGTTTTAGCCAAAACAGAAATCCTAACGTCCACTTTAGCCTTAGTACTAATTCTGACCCAAGCCCTGTCCTAAGCATAATCCTAATTCTTAACCTTAGAACAAAACTTAACCCTCACAGTAACCCTTAATCTCTAACCATAAACCCTAACCCTAATCCTAAATCTAGATATAACTCTAAGCCACATCCTTGATCTAATCCTTATTCTAACCCTATCCTAATGCTAACCTTAAACAGAAAGCTAGATCGCAGTCTAACCCCAATCCTAATCCTAAATCAAACCCTACACCTGACCCTAATGTTGGAATTAACCCAGTCTACCCTAACCCTCCACCTAGACCTATACCTAACCCTAAACATAGGTCTAACCCCAACTCCTAACACTGGGTCGAACCCTAACTGTAACCTTAGATCTAAACCTAACTCTAACCCTAAGAGTAACCCTCACCTAAAATCTAACCCTAACCCAAACACTGTCGTTACACCTAAGCTAACCATAATTGTAGATTTAACTTTTCGATATTTAACCCCGACTCCAACAATAATCCTAACCCTATCAAGCCCTAAACCTAAGCTTAAGCCTACAAAAAAAAAAAGCCTACATATGACCCTAATTCTAAATATAAATATAATCTTGTGACCTGTAATTTTAACTCTAAACCTAACCCTAGATCAAACACTAACTTTAACTATACCCTAATTCTAACCTCAAATCTAACCCTGATTTTCACAATGACAATAACCATAGCCTTAGGTCCAACGCTACCCTAAACCTGTATCAGATGGAAATCCTAATATTAAACACTATTTCCAATCCTAACCCTAGATCTAACCCTAAACCTAATTCTAACCCTACATGTAATCCTAAGCCTAATTCTAATGCTAATGCTAAAACAAACCCTAACCCTGATTCTATACATAAGCCTGGCCATAACCATTGATGTAATCTTAAGCCTATTCAAAATTCTAAATCTAACCCTAACAGTGACCCTAACCTGGTTCTAACCCTAAACCTAACTCATGTTTAATCTTTGCTTTAACCCTAGCTCCTGACATTAATCCCAAACCTAACCCTATATCTAACATTGGTCATAATTCTAGAATAAATGTAAGGCTAGTTGATAACCTTAACCCCTAACCCCTCACCCTTAACCTAAGCCAAAACCTAACCAAACCAACCCTAAGTTTAACCCTATCGCTAGATCTAAGACTAACCCTAGCCCTATCCCAAACCCTAACCCTAATACCAGATCTTATCCTAATGATAACCTTAACCCTAATTCTAGATCTAAACATAACAGTAGACCTAACGCAAACCTTCAGCCCTAAAAACTATAATCCTAACCCTAGATCTGACTCTAACCATAACCTTAAACATCCCTTTTTATATTTCTGTCCTTAACAGTAACCGTAACACTAACTCCAGATCTAACTTTAAGGCTAATTCTATCCCTAACAGCTAATCTCTAATCCTAACACTAACTCTAACACTAGGTCTAAACCTAACCTTACCCTGGATCTAACCATAACCCTAGACCTATCCTTAACCCAAACCATAGACCTAGACCTAAACCTAATCCTAATCCTAAACATAATTCTAGATCCAACCTTACCCTTACCCCCACCCTATTACCGACCATAATCTTAGATCTAACACCCTAGATTAAACTTGACCATCACTCAAACCCAAAGCTTTTTTGTAAGAATAACACTGTATCTAACCCTAACCTTAACCCTAGATACAAACCTAAGACTTACTCTTAAATCTAACACTATACCCTACACCTAGTCCTAATCCTATCCCTAACCATAAACTTCAACCTAAACCATTTGATCTAACCATAAGGCTAACCCCAGCCCTAGCTATAACACCAATATTAACCATAACCCTTGATCCAACCCTAGAATAGTTCTAAGCCAAACACTAACACTAACCCAAGATCTAACTTAATTCTAACTCTAATTCTAGATTGAACCCTGATCCTAGATCTAAACATAACCCAACCCCAACCCTAAGCATAACTCTAGCACTAATATGTGTAACTGTAAACCAAACACTAATTTTAATCCTAACAATAGCCCTATTTCTAGCTGTAATACCTTAATCCTAACTCTAACCCTAACCCGTAACCTAATCTTAACCCTATCCCTAAATTTAGCTCTAAATCCTACTCTACCCTAACTCTAGCCCTAGACTAGCCCTAACACTAATCCTTTCCTTACTCTAACCCTAACCCTAAACCTAAATGTAACTCTAAGTTTAGATGTAAATCGAAATCTAAATTCTAACTCTGACCCTAGGCCTGATTCATAAGCCTAAACATAACTTAAAGAAGTGGTTAAGCACTCAGGTACCAACCGAAAGGTCGGCAGATCAAATCCATTAGCAGTCTGCTTCTGTAAAGATTTACCCTTGGAAACCCTGTGGGGTAGTTCTACTGTCTTACAGGGTCACTGTAAGTCAGAGTTGACGAGACTGCAATGGGTATAGTTTTTGGTTTGGGAACCCTTAACTTATCCCTAAGCGTATCACTAACCCTAGATCTAGACTTAACCCTAACCGAAACCCTATATCTAACCCTAACCTTAACCATAACCCTAATTCTAACATTAAATAAAACCTAAGACTAGCAATAACTCTAACCCTAGTGCTTACTGCTAACACTAACCTTAGATCTAATGTTAACTATAGCACATCTAACCCTAACATTAACCTTGATTCTAATGGTGACTTGACCATAATCCTGACCCTGATCTAAACAAAACCCAAGATCTAACAGTAATTCTAACGCTAACTCTAGATATAAACCCAATTCTATCCCTCGACCTAACATTTAATTCTAGCCCTAACTCTAAGCCTACCCTTAGCCCTAACTTTAGGTCTAACATAACACTAGATCTAACCTCAACCCTAACACTTAACACTCACCCTAAGTCTAACATTATATCTAACCTTAATACTAACCATAACTCTGGGACAAACCTAGGGATAACTTTAACTATAACCCTAACCCTTATCCTAAACCTCTTTTGAACCTAAACCTAGATCTAACACTAACCCTAACTCTAGATCTAATCCTAACCCTATTAATTATTCCTAGATCTAACTCTAACCCAAACCCTAAATCTAAATGTAACTCTAGATTTTACAATAACCCTTATCCTAACACAGGATAATTAACCCCTAACACTAACCCTAACTCTAACCTAGACCTAACTCTATCCCTAACCATTAGCCAAGCCCCAACACTAGATATAACTTTCACCATATCCCTAACCCTATCCCTATCTCTACCCTAACACTAGGTCTTACCCTAACCGTAATGCTAACCCTGGATCTAACACTAAGAGGAAACCTAATCCTAATACCCCTAATAATAACCCTAATGCTAGATCTAATTCTAAGTAACTCCAAACCTAAATGTATCCCTATTTATAACTCCAATCTTAATACTAATGATATCCTAACTTTAGATCTACCCTTAACCCTATACCTACCACGACCACTAACCTCTAATCCAAAACCTAACACTATAACCATAAACCTGTACCTAAATCTAACCCTAGATCTAAGTCTAACCTGACCCTAATCCTAACCCTACCTATTACCCGAGATCTAACCCTAACATTAACCATAACCTTAATTCTAACCCTAGATTAGACCTAAGCCTAACCTTAATTCTAAACCTAACCCTGTCCCTATCACTGACTTAAACCCTAAATCTAACACTAGCTCTAACCCTAAACCTAGCCCTAAATTTAGATGTAACTCTAACACCTAACCCTAACACCTAACACTAACCATAAGCCTAACCTAATTAAAAAAAAAAAAAAAAAGTGTTGCAGCCGAGTCTATTCTGACTCATAGCAACTCTATAGGACATAGTAGAACTGCCCCATAGGGTTTCCGAGGAGCACCTGGTGTGGATTCAAACTGCCGACCTTTTGGTTAGCAGCCACAGATCTTAACTGTTATGCCACCAGGATTTCTGCCTAACCCTATGTCTAACCTAACCCTAACCTTAGAATAAACCTAGGCTAGCTTTAACTATCTAACCCTAACCCTTAACCCTGACCTTAAACCTAACACCAACTTAACCCTAGATCTGCTCCTAACCCTAAATCTACACTAAAATGGACCATTGCTTTAATCCTAAATCAAATCCTAACTTAACCCTACATCTAACTGTAACCATAATATTAACTGGAGATCTCACCTTAACCCAATTGTAATCTTAACCTTAACCCTAGATCTAACAATAACTCTAACCACCAATGCATAATCCTAAGGCTAATCTTAGATATAACTGTAAAACTAACGCTGGATCTAACCCTAAACTTATCTTTACTCCTAAATTTAGATTTGACCCTAACTTGAACACTAGCTGTAACCACTAAAACTAATCCTATTCCTAGATCTAAACCTAATTCTAGATCTAACGCTAACAGGAAACTTAACCCTAAGCTTTAACAAGAACTCTAACCCTAATGCTAGGTCTAACTCAAACCATAATTCCAGACCTAAAATTATACCTATTTGTAACCCTAACCTCAACACTAAGCCTTAACTCTAAATCTACCCCTCGCTGCTAACCCCTAATGGCTGACGCTAACTTTCAACCTAGCTCTAAACCTGAATCTATTCCTAGGCATACATGTATACCTAACCCTAACAATGGAAATATCCCTAATCCTAACCCTAGTTCTGACCATAACCATTTCCTAAACCTAACCCAAGATTTAATTGTAACACTAATCCTAACACTGACCTTAACCTTAGATCTAATCCTAACGCTAGCATTAACCCTAGATTAAACCCTCTCACTTGAACTGAAACCATATTTGTAACATTAACCATGAATACACCATAACCCTAAATTAAACCTAAGCCTAATTCTAGATACAAGCCTAATCATTATCCTAACTCTAATCTTATCCTGAAATCTAACCCAAATCCTAATACCATCTTTAATCTTTTACCTCAACTTAAACCCAACCCTTGATCTGACACACAAACTGTAACCCTAGATCTAACCTAAAACCTTAAAAAAAAAAAAAACCTTAGCCCTGATAAAATCAGCAGTCTAACCCTAACTCTAGGTCTGAGACAACACAGGCACCAACACTAACCCTAGCTCTAACCCGAACTCTAATCTCTAACCCTAATTCTATATTTAAATCTGATCCTGTATCTAACCTACAGACTAACTCTAGATAAAACCTAACCCCTAACCTTAACTAAACCCTTTCACTAACCCTATACCTAAATCTAAACCCTAAGCTTAACACTAACCCTTTTTTTTTTTTTTTATGTAAGACAATATCTTTATGCTTAGGAAATAAACACAGAAACATTTAGTATGATGTCTGCAGCTTATTCTCCAATGGTTGAGGAAAAAAGTACATGTATGTGTATGGAAAGGGAACAACTGATAAGGCAAATGGGGAACAACAGGTAAATTAAAACAAGTAAATTACAACGGGTAAATCTAGATGAAGGGACCTATAAGTGTTCTTTGTGTTCTTCTTGCAAGTCCTTAGTAAGTTTGAAATTATCTCCAAATAACAAGGTAAAAAGTACAGCTCTGGACCAGCCCCTCTCAGGGTATAGATGAGACTGTGAAGATGATTAGGGGTTTGAACAAGACCTTGAAGAGAGTTCCTAGCTGATCTGGACTAGAATTCCTGGCTCCCTAGCTTAGTGATGCTTTTTTTTTTAAAAAAAAATAATTTTTATTGTGCTTTAAGTGAAAGTTTACAAATCAAGTCAGTCTCTCACATGAAAACATTATATACACCTTGCTACATACTCCCAATTACTCTCCCCCTAATGAGATTGCCCGCTCTCTCCCTCCACTCTCTCCCTTCGTGTCCATTTCGCCAGCTTCTAACCCCCTCCACCCTCTCATCTACCCTCCAGGCAGGAGATGCCAACATAGTCTCAAGTGTCTACCTGATCCAAGAAGCTCACTCCTCACCAGCATCCCTCTTCAACCCATTGTCCAGTCCAATCCATGTCTGAAGAGTTGGCTTCAGGAACGGTTCCTGTCCTGGGCCAACAGAAGGTCTGCGGGCCGTGACCACCGGGGTCCTTCTAGTCTCAGTCAGACCATTAAGTCTGGTCTTTTTATGAGAATTTAGGGTCTGCATCCCACTGATCTCCTGCTCCCTCAGGGGTTCTCTGTTGTGTTCCCTATCAGGGCAGTCATCGGTTGTAGCCAGCCACCATCTAGTTCTTCTGGTCTCAGGATGATGTAGTCTCTGGTTCACGTGGCCCTTTCTGTCTCTTGGGCTTGTAATTTCCCTGTGTCCTTGGTGCTCTTCATTCTCCTTTGATTCAAGTGGGTTGAGACCAATTGATGCATCTTAGATGGCTGCTTGCTAGCGTTTAAGACCCCAGACGCCACTCTTCAAAGTGGGATGCAGAATGTCGTCTTAATAGATTTTATTATGTCAGTTGACTTAGATGTCCCTTGAAATCATGGTCCCCAAACCCCTGCCCCTGCTACACTGGCCTTCAAAGCATTCAGTTAATTCAGGAAACTTGTTTGCTTTTGGTTTGGTCCTGTTGTGCTGACCTCCCCGCAGGTAAGCTCCTAGCTCAAGTCCCAAAAACTGGAAGTCAGATGAACAGGAGCCAGCTGCAGGATCCAGAACAAGCAATAGGCCACCAGTCTTGCCAGAATATCCACTTATGTTTGGTGCAGGCCACATGCCCAAAGGAAGTCCCTTTCAGTGGATTGGCTACTCAGAGGAGATCCCATCATGGAGGTGATCATATCATATTAAATCTTATCATGGAAGCGATCACAACATCATGTGACTGTCAAACCACTGAGTCATGGCCCAGCCAAGATGACACACAAACTTAACCACCACAGTCTACCCCTTATCAGCTTGGCACCTGTATGCATCTCTTTAAACCTTACATAATCTCTTGATAAAGAGATTATAAAGAGTTATAAACTCATACTTGTGCCTAACATGAACACACAGAGAAATACACATAAAAATTATAGCCTCATTTCTGAACTGGTCATGTGGTTGTAACTAGTATTTAGAACTACCTTCTACCACCAATTGTGTATTACCTTTGCCCTCAGCAAACACCTCAGCTAGTTGTGGTTCTCTGCCTGGTGGAGTGACTCAAACCTTCATTCCAGAAGGATCTGAGCAATTAGTGATCATGTCGGAATTGGGTTGCTGTAGTTTTCTTTTGACTTTAATGACAGGGCATAGTAGTACTAAGAGATGCCCTAAGGTATCTCCTGTATTCCAGATGTACCTTTTCTTACCTCCGTTATGTAATATCAATCTGATTTCTTCTTGATAATCGGGAAAAACCACACCAACCAGTATGGTAACTCCCTTCTTTGCCTGTTATTCCAGAGGCATAGGGAGCCCAAAGTGGCCAGGTGGCATTCTTAGCTTCCAGATCAGTGCAATCAGTGATGCGTCTCCAGGTGGGAGCATTCTTCCCTTTGGAACTAAGACCTGTAGGTCCTCAGAGCATAAGGTTGTGGGGACAGTAAGCAAAAATCTTGTGAGTGGTTCACTAGGAGTAGTAGTGGTGCCACTCCCATTTCCACCTGGCTGTGGGAGAAACAGCACCATATAATGGACACTGGTTTAGAACATACACAGCCTCCTGGAGAACATTGCCCCAACCCTGCAAAATATTGCCACCTAGCTGGTGTTGAGGTTGTGTCTTTAGAAGGTCATTCCAGCATTCTGTCAACCCAGCTACTTGAGGATGATGGGGAACATGGTAAGACCAGTGAATTCCATGAGCGTGGGCCCATTGCCACACTTGCTGTGAAGTGAGTCCCTTGATCCAACGTGATGCTGTCTGGGATACTGTGACAGTGGATAATGCATTCTGTAAGTTCATCGATAGTAGTTTTGGTAGAAGCATTGCATGCAGGGAAGGCAAATCCGTGTCTGGAGTGTCTGTTCCAGTAAAAAGAAAATGCTGAACTTTCCATGATGGAAGTGGTCCAACGTAATCAACTTGCCGCCAGGTTGCTGGTTGACCACCTCAACAGATGTTGCCATACCAGGGACTAAGTGTTGGTCTCTGCTGGCAGATCGGGCACTCAGCAGTAGCTGTTGCCGTATCAGTGTTGGTTAGTGGGATTCCATGTTGCTGAGCCCATGCACAACCTCCATCCCTGCCACCATGGCCACTTTTTTCCATGAGCCCATTGAGCAAAGACAGGAGTAATTAGGGAAAGAGAATGAGTTGTTTCCACAGAATGTGTTATCCTATCTACTTGATTATTAAAGTCATCCTTTGCTGAGGTCACCCTTTAGTGAGCATTCACATCCGTCCCAAATATCTTCACTTCTTTGGCCCCACTCTGAAAGGTCTAACCACATACCTTTTCCCTATACCTCCTTGTCTCCAATTTTCCAATCACGTTCCTTCCAAGTCCCTGACCATCCAGCCAAACCATTGGCCACAGCCCGTGAATCTCTGTACAGTCACACATCTGGCCATTTCTCCTTCCAAGCAAAGAGGATTGAACAGCTAGCTAGGTGCACTGTTCAAAGTTCTGCCCATTGGGAGGATTTCCCTTCACTGCCTTTCAGGAGGTTCCAGAAAGGGGCTGTAGTGCTATTACTGTTGACTTTGGAGTGGTGCTTGCATATTGCACGGAACCACGCAGAACCATCTGTAAATGAGGCAGGGGTTTTCACGTTCTCTGTCAACTGAACATAAAGAACTCCCCATGAGGCCATAGAAGCAGACTGGGAAATAGAAGGTAATGTGACAGGCTTGGGGACCATGGGCATTTGAGTCACTTGTGCATTCTCTTCCTCCTCTGGCCCTATGTTTTATATACCACTCGCATTTAATGATGGTGTGCTGCTATGCATGTCCAACTTTATGACTCTGTAGGTCAGACAACACTCAGTTCATGATGGGCAGCTCAGGCAGCATGGTGACTTGGTGTCCCACGGTTAAACGTTCAGTCTCTACTAAGGCGCAGTAACAAGTCAAAACCTTTCTAAAAAGGAGAGTAGTTATCTGCAGAGGATGGCAGGGCTTTGCCCCACAATCCTAAGGGTAATTCATTAATGGGCCTGCCAGCGACTCCAAGTAGCATCTGTGTCTGCTACTGACACTTGAAGCACCATTGGATCAGCTGGATCATATGGCCAAAGAGGCAGAGCAACTTTCACAACAGCCTGAACCTGTTGCAGAGCCTTCTCTTGTTCAAGACCCCACTCAAAACTAGCAGTTTTTCGAGTCACTTGAAAAATATGCTGGAGTAGCACACCCAAATAAGGAATATGTTGTCTCCAAAATCCAAAGAGGCTCACTAGGCGTCGTGCCTCCTTTTTAGTTGTAGGAGCCAGATGCAGTAACTTATTCTTGACTTAAGAAGGAATATCTCGACATGCCCCACACCACTGGACCCCTAGAAATTTCACTGAGGTGCAGGGCACCTGAATTTTTGTGACATTAATTTCCCATCTACCATGCAAATGTTTTATCAGTAAGTCCAAAGTCATTGACACTTCTTCCTTGCTAGGTCCAATCAGCATAATGTCATCAATGTAATGAACCAGTGTGACATCTTGTGGAAAGGAAAGGCAATCAAGGCCCCTGCAGACCAAATTATGACATGGGGCTGGAGCGTGGATATACTTCTGAGGTAGAATACTGAAGGTGTATTGTTGGTCTTGCCAACTGAAAGCAAACTGCTTCTGCTGGTCCTTCAAAACAGCTGTAGAGAAAAAGGCATTAGGCAAATTAACAGCTGCATACCAGGTACCAGGAGATGTATTAATTTGCTCAAGCAGTGAAACCACATCTGGATCAGCGGCTGCAATTGAAATCACCACATGGTTGTTTTCGATAATCCACTGTCATTCTCCAAAATCCTCCTGTTTTTTGCACTGGCTAAATAGGCAAGTTGAATGGGGATGTGGTGGTAACCACCACCTTGCATCCTTAAGTCCTTGATGGTGGCAGTAATCTCTGCAGTCCTTCCAGGAATGCGATATTGTTTTTGGTTTACTATTTTTCTAGGTCAGGCAATTCTAATGTCTTCCATTTGGCTTTTCTACTGTACTTGTCAGGAATCCAATGTGGGGGTTCTGTCAGTTGCTGATTATATCTATTACAAGTATGCATTCAGTGGCTGAGGAAATCACTATAGGATGGATTCAGGGACCCACTGGACCTACTGTGAGACGGACATGAGCTAAGACTCTGTTAATAGCCAGACCTCCATATGTTTTCACTCTGACTGTTGGGCCACAGTGATGTTTCAGGTCTCCTGGAATTAGTGTCAGTTTAGAGCCAGTATTCAGTAATCCCTGAAAAGTCTGATGATTTCTTTTTCCTCAGTTCACAGCTAGTCTTGTAAAAGGTTGTAGACCCATTTGAGGAACTCTAGGAGAAAGATTAATAGTATAAATTTTGGGGAGTATACTGAGATCCTTCCTGACGGGGAACCAGCCTCCCCTTGATTCAAGGGGTTGTGGGTCTTTAAACTCGCTCGAGTTTGGGAATTGATTGAGGGGCGGTGATTCTCTGTTCTGGTGATTCAAGTTAGACTGCTTTTCACTTGACCTAGAATTCAAGTAAATGTTTACAGATCAGGTGAATATTTAGTAAATTTCTTATCTATTTTACCATGTGGCCTAGTGGTTAAGTGCTGTGGCTGCTAACCAAGAGGTCGGCAGTTCACATCCACCAGGCTCTCCTTGGAAACTGTATGGGGCAGTTCTACTCTGTCCTATGGGGTTGCTATGAGCCGGAATTGACTCTACAGCAGTGGGTTTGGTTTTTGGTTTTATTTTACAACTGGGGACACCATGACTAAGTAGCCAATGCCATGCAAGTACATACGAGTCAGGTTATTCTGATTACTTTTGACTCCACTGTCCATTACGGTAACCATGCCCATATTGTGTTTGTCACCTGAGTGCCACCACTTGGCCCCTACCACCATGGGGTCCAATCAGCCCCACTGTAGCTAGGTGTCTTAATTCACTTATGGCAGTTCTCACAGTCAAATCTGATTGACATGAAATAGCAATCACAGCAGTCTTCAAGGCTTCTCGGGTTCCCTTCACAAATTTGTTCCTCACAGTTGTGGTAAAAGATGTGTCCTCTGGGCACTCCATGTATGGGTCTGTGGTTTTAACCTGATAGATAAATCCACTCTAACATGTCAGCTTGCCTAAGCCTTTTTGGATACCTTCTTCTACAGTATACTAAGGTAAGTGTGGTACTTCAAAGAGATTTAGTATAGGCCACTGTGTAATCCAGGCTTAAGCAACCCAAGAAAATATTAGATCTTTTCCCAACCTCTTAAGCTGAAACATTGAATGAAGAAACTGTGCTTACTAAGCCCATATCAATAAACTCAGACTGATCCGTCGTTATGTTCCTTGCACCATTATCCCACACTCTTAATTGCCATTGCCACACATATACCCCAGGTTTCTGTTTGTACATGTTAGAAAAGTCAAGCAGTTCTTCTGGGGTGTAGCATCCCTCCTCCTGGGTCACACTTTGTACTTCACCTTTTGGGGCTCGCTGGGAGTTAAATCTAGTTATAGGTCTAGAAGCTAAAATTGGTGGTGGGGATGTGTTTTGAGAACGTCCAGCATTGTCTTGTGAGGCATCTGTCTCATGCGATGCCCCGGGCAATGACTCAGACAAAGGCACTTTAGATGCAGCTGGGTTAAGCTCATCAGATGGGGGTAGAGTAGCTAATGGTTTTATTGGGGAGGATGGCTTAGTAGACAAAGGTGGAATGATGTCTTCAAATGGGAGTGAGAGGGCTAGTTCTGTTGGCAAGATTGATTGAATGAAATTTAGGGGTTCATTGTCCCCAGCTTTCTGATTTTTTATCCATATGTCCCCATCGCACATTTCAGGATCCCGTTTCTTCCCAATCTGTGCCCTCACTTTAACTTCAGACACCAATGGAGGTTGGGAATTCAGTTGGCTTTTTAGTTCAGCCACTCTCTCTTACAGTAAGACTCTGGGTTTGGTTTTGGCAATATCAGCTCTGTTACTACAGGAAATAAGGCATTCATTCAAGGCACAAGTGGAATCTTTGAGGTCATTTATGCAGCAATTTTTTTTTTTTTTTATGCAGCATTAGAGCTTTGACTCTGAAGTCCTGAGCACATCTGTTCATTTTTACCACTCTCTCTGGCTAAAGTAGGACCAACCAACCAGTTGCCTTATATGTCTCTCTCTAACAAAATTTTAGAAAGGTATCAGACATGCAATCACCTAGAGCCTTGCCTCTCACCACCACTTGTTCTGTTGCCACCTCATGCCATGAATTAGCCATACCCTCTTTACTGCTGTAAGCAGAGTCATCAATATCTTTAAGACTGATCAGACTTGAGAACCAGTTTAGAAAACTCATCCTTAAAATTTTTTTTTCTTTATACACACACACACACACACACACACACAAATATATATCAAGGAAATGGCTCATGTGGTTGTAAAGACTGAAAAGTCCCAAATTCGTGGGTCAGGCTGGAGGCTTCTCTGACTCACCTTGCTGCATGGGCTGGTAGGCACAAGATCCAGAGAACGGAGGCAGACATATTCCAGGATCGACCGGTAAGCTGCTAACTCAAGTCCCAGGAACCAGATGGCAGATGAACAGAAGCCAGTTGCAGGATCCAGAGTGGAGTGGACAAAAGCCAGTGAGCTTTTCAAGAAAGTCCAACTATATTGGATGCAGGCCACACTTCCAAGGAAAGTCCCTTTCAACTGATTAGCTGCAAAGAGCAGATCCCATTATGGAGGTGATCACATATCAGATCTTGTCATGGTGGTGATTGCCTCATTACATGATTACCAAACTGTATCATAACTGCTGGACTACTGAGAATCATGGCCCACCCAAGTTGACACAAAACCTTAACCATCACAAACCCTATCTCTAACCCTAGCTCTCACGGATTGAGTTGTGTCCCCCAAGAAATGTATTAACTTGGTTGATTCCCAGTGTCCTGTGGTTCTCCTCCATTTTGTGATTATAATTTTATGTTAAGAGAATTAGATTGGGATTGTAACATCACCCTTACTCAGGTCACCTCCCTGATCCAATGTGAAGGGATCTCTCGAGATAAAGGTGGCCTGCACCACCTTTTATCTCTTGAGAGAGAAAAGGGAAGAGAAGCGAGCAGAGTATTGGGGACCTCGTACCAGCAGGGAAGCAGTGCTGGGAGCAGAGCTCGTCCTTTGGACTGAGGGTCCCTGAGTCTGAGAAGTTCCTCGACCAGGGGAGGGTTGAGGATGGGGACCTTCCTCTAGAGCCGACAGAGAAAGCCTTCCCCTGGAGCCAACACCCTGAATTTGGACACTTAGCCTACTTTACTGTGAGGAAATAAAAATAAATTTCTCTTTGTTGAAGCCATCCACTTGTATTTCTATTATAGCAGTGCTACATGACTAAGACACTAACCTTCAGCCTAACCCTAACTGCAACCCTAGAGCTAACCCTAGGTATAAACTTAAACCATAACTCTAACCTAATACTTACCCTAACACTAGATCTAACCCTAAACCTAGCAATAGATCTAACCCTAATTCTACTACTTACCCTAACCCTAACCTTACATGTAACCCTCACCCTAACGTTAACACTAGACAAAGCCCTGAACTTAACACTAAACCTTAATCCTAGATCTAACCTTCAACCTATTGTTTTAGTCATCTAGTGCTGCTATAACAGAAATACCACAAGTGGATGGCTTAACAAAGGGAAATTTATTTTTTCACAGTCTAGTAGCTACAAGCCCAAATTCAAGGTGTCAGGTCCAGGGGAAGGGTTTCTCTCTCTGTTGGCTCTGGAGGAAGGCCCTTGTCCTCAATCTTCCCATGGTCAAGGAATTTCTCAGGCACAGGGACCCCAGGTCTAAAAAGGACGCGCTCTGCTCCGGGTGCTGCTTTCTTGGTGGTGCGAGGCCCCCAACTCTGCTTGCTTCCCGTTCCTTTTATCTCTTGAGAGATAAAAGGTGGTGCCGGCCACACTCCAGGGAAACTCCCTTGCATCAGGAAGGTGACCTGAGTGAGGGTCGTGTTACAATCCCACCCTAATCCTCTCAACATAAGATTACAATCAGAAAATGGAGGACAACCACACAACACTGGGAAATGTGGCCTGACCAAGTTGATATACACATTTTGGGGTGGAGGGGGGACAATTCAACCCATGACACCTATCCTGAACCCTATTCTAGACCTAATCTTTAAACTTACCGTAACACTAATCCTATGTCTAACACAAAATCTAACCATAATCTTGACTAAGATCTTAACCCTAAGACTAACCAAAGATGTCACGCTGATCCTAACCCTCACTCTAAAGTTAAACGATAGTGATATGGCTTTTAACCGAAAGGTCTGCAGTTCGAATCCACCAAGCTCCTTGGAAACCCCACAGGGCAGTCTACTCTGTCCTCTAAGATGGCTATGGTTCAGAATCGACTCAGTGGCTACAGGTCAGAAAGCCTAACCTTAACTCTGACTCTATCCTTAATCCTAACCTTAGAACTACATCTAACACCTGAACCATAAGCCTAGATCTAACCGTTTCCTTTCCATAACCCTAAACTTAAACCTAGATCCAACCCTTATTCTGACCCTATCCCTAACCATAACCCAACATCTAATCCTAACCATAAGCCTACACTAATGGCTAATCCTAACCGTAGATGGAACACTAAGCCTAATACTATAACCATAACTGTCACCCCTAATACTAACATTAACCTTATCCCTAATCCTAGAAAGATAACCATAATCCTAGTACTCAACCAGATGAAACTTGAAGCCTAACTCTAACCTTAAAATTCTAAGAGGAAACCAAAATCTAGATGTAACACTAAGCCAATACCTAACTCGGAGCTAACTCCTATTCATAACCATCAGCTTAAACACCCTAGTTTAGCTCTAACCCTATTTCTAAAATAACACTAACCTTAACCCTAGTTCTAACCCAAACGCTAACCTTAACCCTAGGTCTGCCCTAACCCTAATTCTACCTCTTGATCTAACACAATTCTGAACCTTAACCCTAAGCATAACACTAGTTCAAGCTAAAGCCCTAAACCTAGATCTAAACCAAACACTAATACTAAACCAGATATAACTCTATCCCTAACTCTAACACTAACCTTAACACAAATCCTAAATCTAACTTTAACCATAACCTTAATCAAATACCTAACTCTAACACTAATCATAATGCCGAACCTACAGCTAACTATTAATAACTGCAAACTGCTAAACCTAACACCCTTGATTTTACCTTAACCCTAAACGTAACCCTGGATGTAACCATATTCCTAGATCTAACCCTAACTCAAACCCTAACCCTAACAAATAACCTAACACTAAACCTGGATTTAACCACAAACCAAACTCCTGATCTAATTCTAACCATAATCGTAACAGTATTTCTAACCCTAACACTAGATATAACCCAAACACAAGCTAGATCTAACCATAGCCCTAACTTTAATCATAATTGTGGATCTAAACTTAACCATAGCCCTAACCATAAACCTATCCCTAACTGTGACACTAGATCTAAACCTACCCCTACTCTAGCCAGAACCGTTAGTATTAAACCTAAATCTAGATCTAACCCTAACCCTGACCCTAAAACTAACCTCAACCCTAGCCTTATGCCTAGGTTAAACCCTGAACCTTACTCAAATCCAAATGCCGTTCATAACATTAACCATGTATCTAAACCTAACCATCAACCTAAACATAACCCTTACCTTAAACCTAGGTGTAACCATGAGCCTTATAATTCTAACCCTAATCACTACCCCTAATCATAACCCAAATACCCTATCCATAACCCTAAAGGTCAACCTAAACCTAATGCTGAATCTAACCCTAGATCTAACTCTAAACCTAAACCTCAATCTACCCTAGCCCTAAACCTGACCTTAGATCTAACCCTAACTGTAACACTTAACACTAAATCTAATTATAGATCCGCACCTAACATTAGGTCTAATCGTATCACTAAAATTAACCTTAGGTATAATCTAATTTTAACCTAACTGCTAACATCAACTCTGATACTAACTAAATGTAACCCTAAGACTAAAAATAACCATAAACCTAAATAAACCCTAGATTTAGCAATAACTTCAACAGTAACACTAATTCTAATACTAAAACCTAACCTTAACCTTAACACTGTCCTTAATCCTAAACTTAGACCTAACCCTGACCCTAAACTAACCACAGCACCAAGTTTAACCCTAGATCTAAGCTAAACACACTTAGCTCTAATCCTAAATCTAGTCCTAAACCAAAATGTAACAAAAATCGTAATGACAACCCTAAACCTATATGTAACAACAAACCTAACTCTTAATGCTAGCCACTAACACTACTACTAAACCTAAACCTATCCCATACCCTAAACCTAACTATATCTAACCCTGACCACAGCCCTAATCCTAACACTAGATATAACCCTAACCACTAGCACTAATCCAAACCGTAACTACCAACATGAACCATAACCTCGTATCTAAGCCTAACCCTAGAGCAAACATTAACCTAGCCCTGACCAATTCCTAGCCCTAGCCTTGATAACCCTAAACCTAAACCATACCTTAACATTAACTCTAACACTAAATGTAACCCTAACTCTATTCCTTCCTTTAGTCCTAGCCCTAACATTAACCCTAGACCTAGCTATAGACCTTATCCAAACACAAGCCCTAAGCCTAACCTTAAACCTAGCCCTACCCTAGCCCTAATTATACTCTTAAACCTAACCGTAACTCTAACCCTAAGTTATACTCTAACCAAACTTAGCCCTACACTTAGTTTTAATCCTAACCATGATGCTAGTCCGAGCTCTATTCTTAGTCATAGCCCCAAACCTAGCACTAACTCTGATCTTAACGCTAAACTTGTAGCCCTGTTCCTAGCCCTAATTATAGTCCTAAACCAAACCTGTACCCTAACACTAAACTTCACCATAACCCTACATCTAACACTAACTCTAGTTCTAAATCTACCCAGAGCCTAACCAGTAGCCTAACCATAGAACTTACCCTAACCTTAAAACTAATACTAAAGCTAACTCTCACACTAGCCCTAGCCCTTACTCTGACCATAATTGTAACCATGATTCCACATTAACCCTAACCTTAACCGTAAACCTGGATTAAACTCAAGCCTGTCCTTAACTCTAACCCTAGATTTAATTCTAACCCTAATCTAGATCTAACCTTACATTAATCTTAAATGTAACCCTGGAGATCAGAATAACCCTAACTGCAATACTAACTCTAGACATAACCCTAACCATAAAGATAACACTAGGTCTAACCCTGTCTCTAAGCCTAACCATACATAACCCTAACTCTAGATCTAACCCAACACTACTTGTCATAGTTATCTAGTGCTGCTATAACAGAAATACCTTAAGTGGGTGGTTTTAACAAACAGAAATTCTCTCACAATTCAGGAGGCTAGAAGTCCAAATTCAGGGCACCATCTCCAGGGGAAGCCTTTCTCTCTCTGTTGGCTCTGGGGGAAGGTCCTTGTCATCAATTTTCCCCTAGTGGAGGGGTTTCTTAGTGCAGGAACCCAGAGCTCAAAGGACAAGCTCCACTCCTGGATCTTCTATTTTGGTGGTATGAGGCCCTGTCCCCTCTGCTTGCTGTTCTCTTGTATATCTTAAAAGAGATTGACTCAAGATACAACCTAATCCTGTAGATTGTGTCTAGCCTCATTAACATAACTGCTTCTAAACCTGCCTAGCCTAGTTAATATTATTAAAAAAAAAAAAATCCAATGCCATGGAGTCAATTCTGACTCATAGCGACACTATAGGACAGGGTAGAGCTGCCCCATAGGGTTTCCAAGGAGCAGCTGGTGGATTCGAAATGCCCACATTTTGGTTAGCAGCCATAGTGCTTAACAACTGGGCCGTCAGCGTTCTAGTAATTAACATCATAGGGGTTAGGATTTACATCACAAAGGATAATTACATCAGATGACAAAATGGAAGACAAACACGATTCTAGGAATCATGGCCTAGCCAAGTTGACACATATTTTTGGGGAAAACAATTAATCCATAAGACTACCCTTAACCCTAGATCTAACTATAACTGCACTGGGTGTTTTTTTAGATCAAAACTAAACACTAACAGTGACCCTAGCCCTAAACCTAACTCTATTCCTAACGCTAATCCTAATTTTAGATTTAAACCTAACCCTAGTCTAACATTACATGTAATCCTAACCTTAAAACCATTCTAACCTAACCCTAGTCATAGACTTAGCCCTAGACCAAACCCTACACCTAACCATAAGAGAAATTCTGACCCTAACCCTATACTTGGTATTAGCCCTATACCAACTCTGAAACTGAACCTAACCATAAACCTAACCCTAATTCTAAACCTAACCTTAGACTAACCTTAACCATAATACTAACCCTGAACTGTCAACCTAAACCTAGCCCTATCCCTAACTCTAAACCAAGATGCCTGTCCCTAACTCTAGACATAAACCAAAACCAAACCCAGTGCCGTGGAGTCGATTCTGACTCATAATGACCCTATAGGACAGAGTAGAACTGCCCCATAGAGTTTCCAAGGAGCGCCTGGTGGATTCAAACTGCCAACCCTTTTGTTAGCAGCTATAGCACTTAACCACTATACCACCAGGGTTTCTAGACATATACCAACCCTAAATATACTACTAGATCTAACCCTAATTCTAACTCTATCTCAAAGCCTAAATATAGTTCTAACTTCATATCTAAACCTCACTGTGATACTAAAAATAACATCAAACCCTATCCCTAAACCTAAACCTAGACCAAGTGGTAACCCTAAACCAAACCCTATTCCCAACGATAACCCTAGATCTAACACTAATCCTAAACCTAATTCTAACCCTAAAATGTAACCCTAGACCTAATGCAACTCTAACAGCCAACCATAACCTTACTTTTTCCCTAAGCCTAACCCTAACCGTAGTTCTAACCCTAATTCTTGATCTAACCTTAACATTAGACCTAATGTGAATCCTAACCCTAACCCTTGACTAACCATAACTTGAACCCTAACTGTAGATATAACAACTCTAACCCTAACCATATATCTAACTGCTAACCCCAACCCTAACCTTACATCTAAACATAATCCTAATCGTAGATCTAAGCTTAACAGTAATACTAACTATAACCACAGCCATTGACTAAAAAGCCTAACCCTAACTCTGACACTAACACTAAACCTAACACCCTCAACATAAGTCTACATCTAACACTAATTTTGACAGTAACCATAACCTTGACCTTAGATATTACCCTAACCCTAAACATACTGTTCACCTCTAACCCTAACATTATGCCTAACACTAGTTCTAAGCCTATCCTAACCCTAGATCTAACTCTAAACCAAAATTTAACCCTAAATCTAATCCAAGACCAAACCATTATTGATTCCTAACTCTAATCCAATTTAACTGCTAACTCTTAGCCTCACCTTTGATTTATCCTAAAATAAGCCTCACAACCTTAATATTAACACTAAAAATTATACCTATCCTTAACTATGACACTAACCTGAGCCCTAAACTTAACTCAATCCTTAACCCTAATCATAATTTTAATTCTAGATCTAACACACTAACCCTAACTGAAGTTCTAACAAGAACTCTAACCCTAACTGCTCACCCCTAACCCTAACCCTGACCCTAGATCTAACCTTAACTGTAACCCTGGATCTAACTCTGAACCTGAATTTACCCTAAACATAACCCTAAATCTAACTCTAACTTGATCTCTAACACTAACCGCTAACACAGTAACCTGGATCTGACCCTAACCATAACCCTAAATAACCATATTCTAACCCTAAACCTAGATTAAATGTAAGCTTATTCTTAACTTTAACTCTAGCCCTAAACCTAATCATATCCTTGTGCTAACCCTAACCTTAAAGCTAAACCTAAATCAAACTTTACAACTAACCCTAACTTTAGCCTTAGCCTTAATTCTGACTCAGACCCTGACTCTGACCCTAACCAAAAACTTAATCCTAATTTTAACCTAACCTTAGTAGAACCTTGACCGTAACACTAACCATTATTCTCAGGCTAAACCTAAACAATAACCCTAACCCAATCCCTAACTCTAAGCCTAGATCTAAACCTAACAGTAATCTTAATCAAAGTCTTAACCCTTACATTAAATCTAACTTTAACACTAACCCTAAATCTCATACTAACCCCATCTAAACCAAATTCTAATCCTGTCCCTAGACCTAACCCAAAACTTAACCCTAAACACTAATAATAACTGTAAGCCAAACCATCATTCTACAACTAACCCTACCCATAGCCCTCATCCTAAACCTAGTTATAATTCTAACCCTAAGTATAACCATAAACCTAACCATAAACAATAACACAAAATCATAATGCTAACCTTAACCCTAGCTCTAACCCTAAACCTAACCTGAATGTAACCCTGAAGCCTAATCTGATATCTAACTGTAACACAACACTGACCCTAAACCTAACCCAACCACTAATACTAATCCTAACCATAGATATAACCCTAACTCTCAATCTAACCTTAAACCTATCCTTAAATCTAACCCTAATTCTAATCTCATAACTAACCCTAGCCCTAAACATGTTAGATTAAATCCTATCCCAAAACTTAAACGTAGACAAACAGCAACACTAACCCAACACAAACCCTACTTCCAACCCTAATCCTAGAACTAGCAGTAACAATAAACATAATCCTAACCCTAAACTTAATTCTAACCCAAACAGTAACCGTAAGTGTAACCCTAAGCCTAAATCTTACTCTAACCCTAACCCTATTTTATCCCTAAATCCTAATCCTAATCCCAAACCTAAACCTAAGATTTATCCTAGGTATAACTCTAACCCTAAATATAACCATAACCTTAATTCTAACCCTAAACCTAATTCATGATCTAACAATAACTTTAACATTAACCCTTGATCTAATGCTAACCGTAACCCTAGCCCTAACCCTAACCCAAGATCTAACCATAACTCTAACTCTAACTCTAGATCTAATTTTAAATCTGTCATGGATTGAATTGTGTCCCCCAAGAAGATGTGTATCAATTTGGGTAGGCCATAATTCCCGGTATTGTGTGATTGTTCACCATTTTGTCATCTGATGTGATTTTCCGATGTGTTGTAAAACATATCTCTATGATGTTGATGAGATGGGATTAGCGGCAGTTATGTTAATGAAGCAGGACTCGGTCTACAAGATTGGATTGTGTCTTGAGCCAATCTCTTTTGAGATAAAAGAGAGAGGAGCAAGCAGAGAGACATGGGACCCCATACAAAAAGAACGCATTATTGGGAGCAGAGTCTTTCCTTTGAACTGGGGTTCCTACACAGAGAATCTCCTCAACCAGGGAGAGATGGATGACAAAGACCTTCCTCCACAGCTGAGAGAGAAAGCCTTCCTCCGAAACTGATGCCCTGAATTTGGGCTTCTAGCCTACCGGACTAGGAGACAATAAACTTCTGTTTGTTAAAGCCATCTACTTGTGGTATTTCTGATATAGCAGCACTAGATAACTAACACAAACTCTAGCCATAAACCTAAATGCTAACCCCTAACCCTAACCCTAACCTTCCATTTAAACCTAAACTTAGATAAAACCCTAATCCTAACCACAACCCTAGCTAGACTAAACCTAATCCTAACACTATTCTAACCATAACAAAAAAATGTAACCATAACTCAAACCTTATTGCTAACCCCAATGTGAACCATAACCCTAACCCTGGCTCTAACCATAACAGTAGATCAAACCTATCACTAACCCTAAACATACCTTGCTATGTTTGTACCCAAAATACTAGTCCACACCTTAACCTTTACCTAAACCCTAACACTAAACGTAAATCTAATTCTATCCCAAGCCTTAGTCCTACCCTTAACCGTAATGCTAGCTGTAACCTTAACCCTACCACTTACCTCTAGCCCTAGGCCTACACCTACCCCAACCCTAATAAAAACGCTAAATCTAATGCTAGCTTTAACCATATCCCTAGCTCTAACCTAGCCCTAATTATACTCCTATCCCTTTCTCAAACGCTAACCCTAGCTCAGCTCTAATCGCTAGCCCTAAGCCCTAACCTTAATCTTTGATCTTACCCTAACCATAAATCTAAGTTTAAACTTAACCTTAAACTGGAGTAAACCTAAGCATATTCGTAACTCTAACCCGAACCCTAACCTTAGCCCTAAACTTAACAATATCCTTAGACTCTAACCATAACTTAATTCAAGATCTAAACTTAAATGCAATGCTAATCCTAAAGATCAAACACTAATGCTATCCTAAACCCAATACCTAATCCTAATCCTAGGCCTAACCATAAACCTAATAGTAGATCTCACCCTAATACAAACCTAACTCTAACCCAACAATAATCCCTAATATTGACCTAACCAAAACCTAGATTAAACCCTAACCCTAATAATAAACCTATTCTTAAGTTCAAATATAAGTATAATATTAACACTAAACATAGCCTTAACTCTAGGTCTAACCAGAATCCTAACCCTAACAGCTTACTCTTAACACTAACCCTATACCAAACTAAAAGTAGATCTCAATCTAAACCTAAATTCATCCCTAAACCTTCATGTAATTTACCTCGATCCCTAACCCTAACCATTAACACTAACCCTAACCTACATCTTACCCTAACCATAACCCTAATTTTAACCATATTCTAACCCTAAACTTAGATTAAACCTAAGCCTGTCCTTAACTTTAACTCTTAACCCTAGCACTGAACCTAACCCTATCCCTAATGCTAATCCTAACTCTAACCCTAAATCTAACCCTACACCTAACCCTAACCCTAGCCCTAGACTTCAAAATACATAAACTCTAATAGCATTGAAAAGAGAAATACACAGTTCCACAATAATAGGAAGAGATTTCAGTGAAGCACAGAACATCTAGAAAGAAGCTCAATAAAGATACAGAAGATCTAAATGCCACAGTCTACCAACTCGACCTCATATACAGACATATACAGAAAACTCCACACATCAGCAGCAAAGTATACATTCTTTTCCAATGTACATGGAACATTCTCCAGAAGAGACCACACTTTAGGCTAGAAAGCAAGCCTTAACAAAATCCAAAACATCAAAATAATACAAAGCATCTTCTCTGATCATAATGCCATAAAAGTAAAAATCAATAACAGAAACAGCAAGGGGAAAAAAAATCAAATACATGGAAACTGAACAGCACCTTACTTAAAAAATAGGTAATAGAAGAAACCTAGAATGGAATAAAAAATTTCATAGAATCAAAGAATGAAAACACATCTTACCAAAACTTTTGGGACATAGCAAAAGCAGTTCTTAGAGGTCAATTTATAGCAATAAACGCACACATTAAAAAAGAAGAAAGGGCCAAAATAGAAACACTAACCCTGCAACTGGAACGAATAGAAAGAGAGCAGCAAAAGAAGCCCTCAGGCACCAGAAGGAAGGAAATAATAGAAATTAGAGTAAAAATAAGTGAAAGAGAGAACAGCAAAACAATAGAAAGAATCAAGACCAAAAGTTAGTTCTTTGCAAAGATCAACAAATTGACAAACCACTGGCCAAACTGACAAAAGAAAAACAGGAGAGAAAACGAATAACCCAAATAAGATGGGAGATACCACAACAGACCCAACTGAAACAAAAAGGATCATAACAGAATACTATAAAAAATTGTATTGGTGTGAGCTTTTCTCTGAATGTTTGGTGGAATTCTCCAGTGAAGCGGTCCAGGCAGGGCTTTTTTCTGTTTTTTTTTTAAACCTCTTCAATTTCTTGTTATGGGCCTGTTTAGATTTCCTATCTCAGTTTGTGTTAGTTTAGATAGGTAGTGTGTTTCTAGAAACTAGTCCATTTCCTCTAGGTTCTTAAATTTGTTGGAGTACAATTTTTCATAGTATTCTGTTAATGTTCTTTTTTATTTCAGTTGGGTCTGTTCTAATGTCTCCCATCTCATTTCTTATTCGGGTTATTTGCCTCGTCTTCTATATTTCTTTCGTCAGTTCGTTCAGTGGTTTGTCAATTTTAACATCGTCGAAGAACCAACTTTTGGTCTTGTTAATTGCTTCTATTTTTTTTTTCTGTTCTCTATTCATTTATTCCTGCTATAATCTTTATTATTTTCTTTCTTCCTGTGGCTGTGGGCTTCTTTTGCGTTTCTCTCTTTGTTCGAGTTGTATTGTTATCCAAAGCAGGTCCTGCCCTGTGTGGCTTCTCATCAATAAAGGCATATCAAGGTGAGGAAGGAGGAAGAGCATTTATTGGAAGCATGCAGGCAAGGAGCACGGAGGTGTATACCTCAAATCAAGCTCCCGAACAAAGGGAGGCAGAACCTTTTATATCACCCTTCACGAGGAAGTACATACAAACATTATGGGCTACATAGTTTATCATGATGTGCAGGTGTGGTAAGACAATTGCATTTTTTCACCTTGGTATGGAGCCCTGGTGGGGCAGTGGTTAAGGGCTCAGGCTGCTAACCAAAAGGTTGGCAGTTCGAATTCACCAGCAGCTCCTTGGAAACCTTATGGGGCAGTTCTACTCTGTCCTATAGGGTCACCATGAGTAGGAATCGACTTGATGACGATGGGTTATGTACAGAAAATGGTGGATAAGGTCCTGCCCTGGGTGGAGATTTTAATATTCAATTAGGTCTTAATGAGGCTTAGGTTACTTTAGGACATTTGGAGGCTAGTAAACTGATTTTGACTGATTTACAGCAGAAGCTGAGTTATAGGCAATGCTCAAGGTCTTGATGATAATGAACAGGAGCAGGTCTTGCTTGATAGTGACTGAAAAGTTGCTAGCTGTTCTTGCTGTCAGTCCCTCTTTGTTTCTGGGGGTATGGTGATAAGCCCTATTCCCTTGGTAGTGGAGTGCACTTTCTAAATTGGGCAATGGCTTCTTGATGTAGGGGATTGTACTGAACATAAGTTTCTATGCTTTTTTTTTTTAGCTTTCACTGAGATAGACAAAAAGGAAAATATTGTATAGAAGAGTAGAGAAAATTTCCATTACAATTAAAGAAAATAAAAATAGTAAACAGATGCTTTAGCCAATTATAGTTAGGTAACCAGGAGGTGAGCCAGTCAAAGATATTTAACCTATTTTGGTTAGGAACATGAAGTTAAGTAGCTTTCTGATGTATTGACACAGTCAACATTTAGCCATGTTGGTCTCACTTGCTACTGATTGGGCTAATTTGACAAGAGCTTTATTTATTTATTTTTTTATTATGCCAGGCTTGAGCTAGGGGTAGGAACAAGGATAAAAATGAAAAGGACTTCATAGCTTATTGAACAGAAATTTTAGGTCCTTTAAGGGCTCACAGTTCCAGTTGTCCTTTGAGAATGTCATTGGTGAATCAAGGTGTGGAGTAGGTGAAGTCTTTAGCCAGGTGTGGTGAATCCAAGGCTTGACTCCTTTTAGTTTGACTGCCATATGAGTGATTAGAAGCACGTTGAAGGATCCTTTCCACTTGGTCTGGAGGGGCTCATCTTTCCAGGCATGCAGCATGACTGCAGTCTCCAGGTTGAAATTGGTGGACCATCACCTCAAGAGGGTGTTATTATCTGGCAAGGGTGTATCTATGGAGAGACTAAAGGACAGCAAAGAATGCAAATACTCTTATATGACATTGCCACCTTTTACACTCAATTAGTCACCATTCATCAGCCCATGATTTTTCAGGAGAGGGTTTCTATGGACTAGCTCAAACAGGGCTTAATGTAAGTCTGCTTCTGGGAGCCACCCTAACCTTAAGCAAGGCTAAAGAGAGAGCCTGTATCCATGTTAATTTTGCTTCTCGACACACCTTTGCTATGTGTCTTTTAAGTGTCTGGTTCATTATTTCAACCTTTCTACCCGATTGTGGTCTCCAGGTTGCATGTATTCAGTCACCCAGTTTTTGAGTTAGGATGCATGTGGCTATTCCTTGACTCTCATGAGCGAACGGTTCAAAGGATTTTGCTAGATTGGGGAGCTCCAGCGTTGGGGCCAATGTGAGTTTTTCTTTAATTATCTGCAAGACTTGATGTTGTTCATCAGTCCAAATAAAAGGATCTGAGTCTTTTCCTTCAGTTGCTTTATATAAAGGTTTGGCTGTTAATCCAAAGTTGGAAATCCAGATTCTGCAAAAACCTGCCATTCCTAGGAATCCTCGGAGCAGTGTACAGGATCAGGAGATGAGATTGCACAAAGAGCTTCTTTTTTCTCTGGGAGTGATTCTCTTATTCCCTGAGAGAGCTGGAAACCCAGGAAGGCAACTTTGGCTTGGGAAATCTGGGCCTTAGGTCTGGATACTTTGTACCCAGCTCGGCCCAGGAAGTTAAGAGTGGTGATAGTGTTTAAATCTGATTCTTCTTTAGTCTTGCTTTCTGTGAGCAAGCCATCCACATACTGAAGCAGAACTCTGTTTTAGAGGGTTAACTCTCTTAAGTCTTTAGCCAGAGTGGTACCAAACAATGTGGGGCTATTTTTGAACCTCCGTGGGAGTACAGTCAAGCAGAACTGTTGTTTATTGCCCCTTTCAGGGTCCTCCCACTCAAAGAAAAACAGCTCCTGTCTTTTAAACTCTAATGGTATACAAAAGAAGACAACTTTTAAATCCAGAAGGGTGAACCAGGCAAAATCTCCTGGAAGAGTGGCTAGCAAAGTACATGGCTTTGGCAGTACAGGATGGACTGTAGCTACTTTTTGATTAGTTGCTCTGAGGTCTTGAACAAACCTATACTCGTTAGAATGAGGTTTCTTTACAGGCAAAGTTGGCATATTATAAGCAGATTGGCATGGTCTTATGAGTCCAGAGTTTAGATACTGGTGGATAAGTGAGTGGAGGCCTAGCTTCGCCTCTAGCCTTAGAAAGTATTATTTCACTTGCGGTGGGCTCATTTCTGGTAACACTTCAACCTTTCCTGGAACAACATTTTTTATCTCACTCTGTTTGTCCTTGGTCCTGTGCCCAAGGGACTACAACATCTTCTATCTGTTTAGGCACAGTCTTAGTAGGGGCTGCAGTGGACGTCATGAGGGTCAACAGGTGAGCCTGCATTCTCCACCCTTGCCCTTTGGTACTGTTCAATTTAGGTTATGATCTTAGAAGTGGATTTGAGCTTGTAATTTATAAAGCACATCTCACCCTAGTAAAGGAACTGGGCATTCCGGCATATAGGAAAAAGAGTGAGTCAAAGTAGAGTCACTGACCAAACACTCCATGGGTTGGATAAAATTTCTAGTAACCTTTTGTCCTGTAACTTCCACCATTGTTATTAATTTCTTTGATAAGATACTCTTCAGAATGTTAATAACTGAATGGGTGGCTCTTGTGTCCAATAGAAAGTCATTTCTCTCCAGACCTTTACTTTAACCAGGGACTCTTTGGGGGAAACTGGAATTAGATTGGTTCCCAGTCCCCCTCAGTCCAGCCGTTCCCCTTGTCATATCATATCCTTTTTGGGTTCCTTTGGGGCCTTCTGTCTTTTAGGTCATTTTCTCTTCCAGTGTCCTTCATGTTTACACCATGCATGTTAGTTTTTCTCTAGCTTAGGCCAGGTCCCAGACCCCAGGGAAAACTTCCCTGATGGCCAGGGTGGAAGTTTCCTTTTGGTTGGAAGGCTGCTGAAAGCATCTACTTACTGCTTGGCGCACTGGTTCACCTTTCCCTCCTGCACTTGTTCTAAGTTAGAAGAGACCTTGAAGGCTCTTTCTACCAACCGTGAAATTCTCATTCCCACGCTGCCTTCTAGTTTCTGTGATTTCTTTCTTATGTCTGGGGCACTTTGCCCTATGAAAATTGTATATACCATACAAGCGTTTTCAGGTGCCTCAGGATCTAGAGCAGTAAATTGTATGAAAACCATGAAAAATTCATTCTAGGAAGGTGGAGGGGCCTTCCTCCAGTTTCTGTTGCACTTCATAAACTTTATTTAAATTTTTTTGTTTGGGTGCCCCATTTTTGAGCCCAGTGAGCAAGCAGTCACACGGTACTGACTTAATCTGGCTCGGCCAACCTGGTGTTTGGGTCCCAACGTGGTTCAGTGGCCAATGTAGCCAAATCTACAGGGGCATGGCCATTGGCATTTTGTTGGTAAGCCTGTCTCCTTCCCTGGCCTTTTCAAAAACCATTTGCTCTCTTCTGGAGTGAGTAATATAAGGCTTGGCAGTCTGCCGAATTTGCAAGTGGGTTTTAAAAATAGAAGCAAAAAGATCATGCATTTGCTTAGGATCCTCTTGGTATGCTGGTAGATTGTTTTTCCAATTGAATGAGTGAGATATCATGAATGGGCTATGTACCCAGGCCATGTCCTGGGCTCCCACTGCCCTGTTCTCACCTTCACCTGTCACAGGGAGTTGCCTCAATGGGTGTAGCCCTTTTGAGGGTCCTGGGGCCCCTGGACGAATCAGACGCCACTGCAAGCATACACTGAGGAAAGTGTCTGAGCACCAGAGGTCTCAGAGGCTGACAGAGGGTTTATAGGATGAGGGGGGAGATCTATGACCTCCAGTTAAAACTGGGTCCTCTTCCAGAGGACTAAACAAAACAGGGGTTTTAACCTTAGTTTGAACCATGATTATGCATTGTTTCTGCAAACTCTTATTTTGCCACAATGACATAAAAGCTTCAATATACATTTTCTCATCCCTATTTTCTTCTTTAGTACAGAACAAATCTAACTGTAGTATAGTCTTATAGTTTAAGGATCCATTCTTATACCATTGTTCGCCATTCCTGAGTTTGTATTGGGCCAGGTGGTGTTACAAAACAATTTCATTTTAGCCTTTTTCATTGGGTCATACCCAAAATAAGATAAATTCTTCAAAATACACCCTAATGGACTACATTCTAGAATACTTGAATTATTTCCCATGGTACCAAAAACAAAACCTAGAACTACAGATATCTACTTAAAATGAAAGTATTTGACCTGACCTTCACTGGCTAAGCATTACCAGGATCTACAGCCTGTCTACTTTCTACAGATAGGACTTATTTCTGTAGCAAACCTGGAGACATAGATGCCTATTCAAAACAGAAGTGTTTGACCCAATCTTCGCTGGCTAAGCACTACCAGATCTACCATCTATCCACTTTCTGAACAAAAGGATTTATTTCTGTACTCACCAAGGGAGTCTTTTCCCTCTTCCTGGGGCACCTGACAATGTTCTCTCTCTTCCTCAGGTAGTCTGCCTCTGAGAGGTCCAAGGTCAGCTCCAGCCTCAAAGGCAGAAATGAGCCTCCCCAGGAGAAAGGTCACTGGTGTGCACTGGGAGAAGTGGTCAGTTCTCGTCAGCTGGAGGCGATCTCAGGAGCCAGGCAGCACTGATCCCACCTGGGGTGGCCAGAATTTGTTACCTGAAGCAGGTCCTGCCCAGTGTGGTTTCTTGTCAATAAAGATACATCGAGGTGAGGAAGGAGGAAAAGCGTTTATTGAAGGGTGGACAAACAAGGAGCAAGGAGGTGTATACCCCAACTCAAGCTCCCTGAACAAAAGGAGGCAGAACCTTTTCTCTTTCACAAGGAAGTACATACAAACATCATGAACTATATAGGTTAACATGGTGCCCAGGCGCAGTAAGACAAATTGCAAAATTTTTTTCCATTAGTATGTACAGAAGATGGAGGATAAGTCTTGGCCTGGGTGGAAATTTTAACATTTGATTAGGTCTTAATGAGGCTTAGGATACTTTAGGACATTTTTGAGGCTAGTAAACAGATTTTGACCAGTTTGGCTGATTTAAGGCAGAAGCTGAGTTACAGGCAGTGTTCAAGGTCTTGATGATAATGGACAGGAGGAGCAGGTCTTCCTCGATAGTGGCTGAGCAGCTGCTAGCTGTGGTTGCTATAAATATGGCTAACGTTTTTATTTTGGCCATTACTTCTTTCTTGATAGATTGACCTCTGCTCATAGCCTTTACTGTTCCCCAAAGGTTTTGATATGATGTGCCTTCATTTTCATCTGATTCTGGGAGAGTTTATTCCCTCTTTGATTTCTTCTATTACCGAATTGTTTTTAAGCAAGGTATTATTCAATTTCCATGTTTTCGATTTTTTTCCCTTGTCGTTCCTGTTTTTGATTTCTACTTTTATGGCTTTGTGATCAAACAGAATGCTTTGTATTATTTTGATGTTTTGGACTTTATTGAGGGTTGCTTTGTGGCCTAATATGTGGTCTATCCTGGAGAATGTTCCACGTGCATTGGAAAAGAACATTGCAGTTTGCTGCTATTGGGTGGAGTGTTCCCTAGGAGATTCTTATATTTCTCCACCACCTTCCTCTGCCCTAAAAGAGAGCCCATATTCACCCCCTCAGTGGCTGTTAAACTTTTTGCCACTACTATTGCCACTATTGGAAACCCTGGTGGCATAATGTTTAAATGCTTCGGCTGCTAACCAAAAAGGTCAGCAGTTCGAATCCACCAGGCACTCCTTGGAAATTCTGTGGGGCAGTTCTACTCTGTCCTATAGGGTCACTACGAGTTGGAATCGACTCGACGGCAATGGGTTTACGGGTATGATATTGCCACTACTGACCGTATCAAATCAACACTGCAACCCCAGTATACATATATACATACATACGTGTGTATATATGTGTGTATATCTGCGTATATACATATATGTACTTGTATATGCAGATATACATATATATGAGGACATATATACGTATATACGCAGATATACACACATACATATATACGTACATATCTTTGCAATATTTACAATACATACATCCAATACATGCCTTTATTTGCAATGCATTGTAAATTTCTGTACTATTCTGGCCTAGTTTACTCCAGGCTTTTCTTTTTAATCATGGTTGCAATCTACTAATGTAATGACCATTAATGGATAACCATTCACAATCTGAAAAACGCTGCGTGTCTAACAAAACACTCCCTGATTTTGTCTAAGGCCTGTACTGCTTCCCTCCATGCCTCCTTCTTTCTACCCTTTGTGTATCATACCCCGGTTTTCATGCTCTTCCACTCTGCATATATCCGTATTGCCTTCATTTTAGAAGTTCACAGGCTATCTAACTTCTAGTTGACTTGTTGATCATTTGAAACAGCTATCAGTTTCTGTTTTTATTTTTCTGTACGTTATCTCACTCTACTAAATTGTGAACTTCTAGAGAATAGCAAGTTTATTGTGGTCCTTGTTGTATCTGCCCCAAATTTTATTCACATTGAAAGTGTTTTTTAAAAATTAAAGAACCCCATTTATTTTTCTCATTTAGCTTTGTATTCACATTGTTATTGTTGCTGTTGTTAGGTGCCGTCGAGTCGGTTCCGACTCATAGCGACCCTATGCACAACAGAATGAAACACTGCCCGGTCCTGCGCCATCCTTACAATCGTTGTTATGCTTGAGTTCATTGTTGCAGCCACAGTGTCAATCCACCTCGTTGAGGATCTTCCTCTTTTCCGCTGACCCTGTACTCTGCCAAGCATGATGTCCTTCTCCAGGGAGTTCACAGACGTGGGAAATACGGTTGAGATTTTTTTGAAAATAAATATGGCAACACTAGTATGTTAGAAGTATGGCAAAACCTACTCCAGAAAATAAAAAGGCAATGTTTAAAGTGGCAAAAGTCCTTATTCCACTAGTTTGAATCCTATTCAAAAAATGTTAAAGTCTGTGTGTGTGTGAGTGTGCTACAGAAGCATAACCATAAAATCATGGAGAAGTAAATATTCTCATCAGTAACCAAGTGCCTAAAATGAAAACACAAAGTAAACGGGAATATGCCTATTGCTGTCTTCTGTAACAGAAGTGTAGCAACATACAGTACTCTGGCCTGGTAGGTCAGTTTGTTGACTGGTTTGCTTTTAGCCACATTATCCATTAGGTAAAGAGAAAATTTTTACAGTAAATATAGATATGAAAAAGGTTTTCAGTTGTGTTGACAAGGGATACTTCTGGCCTGGCCCTTGGTGTTCGAGTTGCATAAAGAGCATATCTAATATTTACTGGATGCATTTCCAGACACTCCTCTAGGTATTCCACCTGCATTATTTCATTAAATCCTCACAGCAACTCGTTAAGGTGATTGATAGTATTATCCCCTTTATATAGGTAAAAGTATAGATGTATATTAACGTGCGCTACATCAAAAGGGTTATAAGGGAAGAGCACCAGGATTCAAATGTATAGTTTGATTCTTAGAGCCTGCAAAGGTCACTATCATGCTACTCTGTCCCACCTTCTGAAACCTTACTCCAACTCACATAACTTCATGTCTTAAATGCGACTAAACCATATATGTTCTTTGGTTAACTCCGCTCTGCAGATAAAGCCCTTCGCTTCACTGAAAACGGCGAGGCTCTTGGAGTCTGGGTGGGAGCTAGACCGTCCTCTCTCCTAGGCAACAGCCAAAACACGGGCGGCGGATAGCACACCCCTCTCCCAGGACCCAGAGGGGTGATGTCACTTCCTTCACGAGGTTGGCTGCCCCAGCGACGCGTCTGGCCAAAAAACCTTGAGAGCTCCCGGCGGCAGAGAAGTCACTTCCTCTCAGAGACGCTGTTTCCTTAGCAACCGCCTCCCACCTCCGTTTTTAGTCCCGCCCCCTTGCGAAGTCCAGAACCGGGCCTCGGAGCGCTGCCCGACCAAGGCTAAGAACAGAGGCGCTGGCCCAGCTCGAGGCCAGCCTTCGATCCCCGGGACCGTGAGGAGCCCGCCGCAGGAGTGGCGGGGGTGGGTACAATACGCGAGGACCGGAGCCGGAGGCGCGCTCGGGTGGGCACGGGCCTGGTGTGTGCGCCCGCGCGGGTGGGCAGCTGGGTGCGGAGCGGACGGGGACGCGGTCGCCACCTGGACAGGTCTGGCGGGGCGCGGTCGGTCGGCGGGGCGGCCGAGCCCGGGGCCTCTCCTGCAATCGCGAGAGGCGCTCACGGGCCCCTGTGTGCAGGGATTTTAATGCAGACCGCTTGGGATGCTTCGTTGTGTGTTAGGTAGCTCTGTTAACGCTGCTGTGAGACGGAGAAGTAGCTTTAGAAAAATAAGGGAACGCTGTTTGCAATTTGGTATTATGATTACTCCCTGTCAGTAGCGCAGTACGCAAGCAGTGTGTTTTCGTGGTGCAGTCTCATTTGTTTTTTGTGTGTTTCAGCCACCATCGGAGTTGAATTATTTGAATCATTTATTATACATTTTATATATGTAAAGAGTAAAAAATAAAATTACGGTATGTCTGATGAAGTTTTTAGCACAACTTTGGCGTATACGAAGAGTCCAAAAGTCACCAAAAGAACCACTTTCCAGGTAAAGTATTTCAAAGCCCTTTTATTTTTCAATGATTTTGCAATTTAAACACTGTCATCGGAGTGATGGACTTGGAGTGATTCTAGAAACAGTGCATATATAAAGGAAGAGTACATCTGATCATGTCTGGGCTCCAGACTGCAACATTAGCACAGTATTATGTATGTTATTAGTAAGTTAAATGTTAAATCAACTTTTAAATCGCTGTTTTCAGGTAGAAATATAAAACCTTTTTTGGGGGAGTGGTGGCTGGAACATAACATTTTAAGTTTTCTCATTTGGGACTATCGTCATTTTGAATTAAGTCTCTAAATTTGCAGAATTGGTTATATTCTTTTTTGCAATATTCAGAAAGAAAAGCTCTTAAAAAGTACCAGTTTCTTTCAAAATGCCAGTTTATAGCAAATCCTGTCTAAATTGAGTCCCACTTGTTTATTATTCTCTATGTCTAATTATAACGTGTATAATCTGTAATTACTTTACTTGATGTAGTCTGTTCCCTCCTAGTTAAGCTCCAATCACAGTAGGGATCTTGTCTGTCATGTTCTGCACTGACTTTGAGCAAGGTTTGGGTGCCTGGTAAAGTAGGCTTTCAGTGAATGTTAGATGGATGAAACCTAAGTTTGAAGGCAGTCATTAAGCATTATTGTTCAAATAATGAATTCTAAATTTGAGACCTCCAAGTTCAGATGGGAATTGATTATAATTATCTCATTTCAGGATGAACTAGTAAAAGCAATTACAGCTCGCTCAGCCAGACAAAGGAGCTCTGAATACTCAGATGACTTTGACAGTGATGAGATTGGTATGTAAGAAAATGGAAAAGTAAACCACTTTTCTGCTTTTCTCTTCCTTTGTCAGATTTAGACTCTCAAAAAAATCACTTAAAATAATACAGATTATTTCACTGGGTTGTGATTTCCAACTCTCTAAGAGTAGAAAGCCACTCTTAATTTTCAGGAAGTTGTATAATTGCCCTTGGTTGATTCTGAATGTATAAAAATCAACTGACAGCAAGTTTGCAGCAAAGAGATGACTGTCATTGGTAAATCACCTTAGAAATGACAGGTTTGGCTTTCAGGTCAACCTTCTGGGGTCATCTACAGTTAGATAGTAACTAGATACCACAGAAGTAATTTTGGTACACATCAGGATCACCTGGAATGTTGATAAATCCAATTCTTTGGCTGTAACCCAAGTGACTCAGATATAGGATATCAGTTAAAAAAAGATTTTTTAAGTTTTATATGCACCATATTTATGATTTAATTACTCGATTCATTTCAGTTTCTGTTGATTTCATAAGAATACTAACATTTTAGCCTTCATGTGTAAGTGTACAGTGTTCCAAATTTGAAGTTCAGTGTTTTATTCCTTTAGTATTCAGTCACTGGCTAATTTTCTATGTAAAAAAACAAAAACAAAAAAAAAAACAGAGCAGAAGTTAAATGATTGATAAGTGGCTAAGTTAACATTCTTTATTATTCTGTTAGTAGAGTCTAAAGCTCTGGTGTCGGTGGAATTGCAGTTCCAAAAGTTTTATGGAGAATAGTCTAATTAGCAAGTTACTAGTTAAAAATCTTCCATTTACAAATATTTTTGATTTTATATGATCAAGTTTTATGCAAATAAAAGTATAGAATTCGATGTCTAATTTAAATGTCCCAGGGCTGATTGTTTGAGCATCACTTGGATAACTTTTCCCGGAGCAAGCACAGTACCTGACATATTTTAGGCACTCAAATATTTTTTGAATAAATTGATAACATTGAAATTTTTATTTCATAAATGCCAATAAAAGTTATCTAAATTTGCTGTTTTCTAGAGCTATAGATCTATTTCTAAAATAAGTTTGTACCTATTCATGCTTGTAAATTCATTTCTGGTCTTTAAGGCTATCTTACTTATTTTGATTAAGGTAACTTTGTTGTTAGCTGCAGTCTAGTTGGCCCCTGACTCATGGTGACCCCATATGTGTTTAAATGTTTTAAAATATGCCATTGAAGACATTTTTTTCTTTTATATTTTTTAGTGTCCTTAGGTGATTTCTCTGATACTTCAGCAGATGAAAATTCAGTTAAGAAAAACATGAATGATTTTCACATATCAGATGATGATGAAAAGAATTCCCCAAGACTGTCTTTTTTGAAAACCAAGAAATCAAAAAGTGATGTAATCAAAGGTGAGCTAGTATCCTCCATCAAAAACAATGAGGAAGTATCACCCGATGGTTGTGAAGACACTGTTGTAAATTCCTTATCTCAGCCTCAAAATAAAAATCAGGAAGTTGAAAAAGAGAAAATGCAAGTGAAACCGAAACCCAGAATTCTTCCAATCAAAAGCATATCTTCAGGTCATTTATTTGGTTCAGGTAATAACTTCTTTTATGATTGTATCTTTTGAAAATATATTTTAAGATAAGTCACAAAATAGCTTTATATGATAGATATTTCACGTTTTGTAAATATTTACAGGGAAAAAAAATTCAGGGCTTAGGCTTTTCAGTTTTACAGACAAATCAAAGTAACAGAACCTTCGAGAAAAGCCATTAAGTCTGGTGTCAGTTGTTAAATTATTCTGGTGCCTGATGGAAGGCCAGCGCACCTTTCAGTCGTCTGTAATTGAAGCTCCAGAAACACCTAGGCACAGCCTTGCCTAGGCCCATGAGCTTCAATTTTGCTTTTTAGGATAGAATTACGAAGAAATCTTTTCTAATCCACTTCATAATCCAGAGATTAGAGTAAAAGCAACACTGAAATTAGTATTTAAAACAATGATTTCCATACCAGCATTTTGCCAGAATTTTTTTGCCATTTGTATTATTTGAAAGGTGAGACTTCTGTTTTTATTGTTAAAGGAAAGGAATTCTCCATATGGTCTCTGTTCCTTAGGAAAACCCACTAACACTCAGTTTTCTGAGGGGAAGTTCCTGTGATCTGGGATCACAGTAGTTCTTTCCACAATTCCACTGAGGTTTTGGCTCAGGAGAGCAAAGTGGATTGGAGCAAGGTCCAACTCCTCTGAGGTCCCTGGGCTACCACACAGAAACAAGCATGTGCAAGGTCTTCCACTCTTCTTTCGGTTTTATAGAGGAGCAGTGCTGGTAAATGTTTTATGGGACATTGGTGGTTCAGTGATAGGATTCTCACCTCCCATGCAGGAGACCTGGTTCAATTCCCAGGCAAGGTGCCTCATGTGCAGCTATAACCTGCCTGTCAGTGAGGCTTGCATGTTGCCATGATGCCGAGCAGATTTCAGCAGAGCTTCCAGACTACAAAGAACTAGGAAGAAAGGCCTGGTGATCTACTTCTGAAAATCAGCCAAGGAAAAGCCTGTGAATCACAAAGGTCCAGCCCCTAACCAACCATGGGGATGGTGAGGAACAGCAGTGTTTCCTTCTGTTATGCATCGGGCCACATGAGTGGGGGCCTGCCGACTTAGGGCAGCTAGCAGCAACAACAAATAGTTCGTGTTTTGCATATTGAATGTTACTGGTTAACATCAGACAAAACTATTTCAGACATTTATTCTTACAAAGTTATTTGTAGAAATGTCTAAATACATTAGGTATTTGAAGTTTTAGGGAACCATCCTTTCTTCCCATGAGTCTTATTTTCTTTCAGATGAGAAGAGGATATGAGCCAGGCAAAGAACACTTGAATAGTGTAGACTTGGGCAAAACAGAATTGGTGCTAGTTCCTACCCACTGTCTATTAGTTATGTGTGACCTTGGCAGATGGTTAAGCCTATCTGTCCACACAAGGATAAAACCTGTTCTTGTCTTATAACATTGTTTTGAGAATTGAAGGATGTCTCAGAAGCTATAAAATGCTACAAAAATGCAAGCACAAGGCCTAATAAATAGGACTTCCAGGAGTGTACCTTCCCAGCGTAGTGAGTGGAATCAAAGATGGGAGAAAAACGAAGCATAATTTAACTTCGGTAAAAATTTTTTTAAATACAGTGGTTGAATGCAGTAATTCAGTATTTCCCAAAACACATTCTGCAGGTTGTTCCTGGTATTATTGGAGAACGCAGGGTTTTAAAAAACTTAAGCTGATTTCTGTATGACAGAACTCCTTGGAGCTTTTAATAAGAACGTCTGTGTGGCAAGTCTTCGAGAAGGCTAGAGTGGGAAGTGTTTCCTGCTTTTATTTGAGCTTAAAAGGACTTATTTTTGTGGATTGTGTTTTTTCTGATTTACCTTGATCTAAAAAGTTTTCATCAGATTAATAAGAAAATGATGAGCATATAGCAGCTAAAAATATGTCTGAGACAAGTGGCAGTATATAGTTAAAAATTTATAATAGATAACAAAGCAATAATTATCTGTATGATACTTGAAAAAAAAAAGAGTTATGAATTAAACCAGCAGATGGCACCAGGATTCTAAGTATTTTACATAAATTTGCAATTCAGCATTTTTAACAATCATTAGCTATTTGCTATCCTGTATATAAAATAAAAATAATTACCTAAATAGATAATCTTAAACATTTGGTTGTAAAACAAAGCATTTAAAAATGCATAGGCTTTTTTTTTTTTTTCCCCTTTCTCAGAACTTGACAATACTTTTGGAAGTGAAATTTTGGTGTAAAATATATTAGAAGTCATATTTTTAGGTTTTTCGGCCTGGTGAATAAAAATAAATAAAAATTCTCCAGGCACAGAGGATTCATTGAGTATCTCTTTCATGGAATATATGTTCATCCACTTACATTTTCTGCCTGTGTAACTGGTTGAAACCGAAGAAACGGGTGTGTCAAAAAATACGGTTTTTACAGGGTATTGTGTTAGGTGGTGCATCTTGGAGGTGTGATTTTGTAAACCTTTTATCTCTTTTGGCTTTTGTACAGTGTGATAAGCCTTATAAGTATATTCCCGGGTTCCTTATTTGGAAACCCCGGTGGCATAGTGGTTACAAGTTTGAATGCTAACCAAAAGGTCGGCTGTTCAAATCCACAAGCTGCTTCTTGGGAACCCTGTTGGGTGGTTCCACTGTGTCCTGTAGGGTCACTATGAGACAGAATCAACTAGACGGCAACTTTTTTGGCGGGGGGGTGGTTATTTGGGAATCGGCGTTTCTCTTGATGATTCCATGTACACGCAAATACTGCAGTTTCAGGCGCCATACATTGTATGCACCATTTAAGAGATCTAGAAGGTGATGGAAAGTCCAGAGGGACATGTGTGCCCCATAGAAGCCTATCCCAGTGTCCAGAGGGATATGTGTGCCCCACAGAACCCTACCCCAGAGTCCAGAGGGACATGTGCCCCACCGAACCCTACCCCAGAGTCCGAAGGGACATGTGTGCCACAGAGCCCTACCCCAGAGTCCAGAGGGACACGTGTGCCCCACAATGCCCCACTCTAGAGTCCAGAGGGACATATGTGCCACACAGAACCCTACCCCAGAGTGTAGAGGGACATGTGTGTCTCATGGAACCCTACCCCAGAGTCCAGAGGGATGTGTGTGCCACAGAACCCTACCCCAGAGTGCAGAGGGACATGTGTGCCCCACAGAACCCTACTGTAGAGTGTAGACGGACATATGTGCCACAGAACACCACCCCAGAGTGCAGAGGGACATGTGTGTCTCACAGAACCCTACCCCAGAGTCCAGAGGGACATGTGCCCCACAGAACCATACCCCCAGAGTCCAGAGGGACATATGTTCCCCACATAATATCAATCAAAATCCATATTTCATGACAGAATTTTGTAAATACTCCTTGATTTAGCATGCCTTTTTTTTTTTTTTAATATTACAAGGATTGTACTGGAAACTAAGAATACAAAATTGAAAAGACATGGTACCGGTCCTTAAAGACTTTATGGTTCAGTGGGGAGATATATACAAGGTACAGAAAAAAACACAGTCAAGTGGGCACATGTATTTGCCTGAAAGAATCACAGAAGGCTTCCTAGAGGGAATGACGGTAGCAGTGATAACAGCGATGGATTATAGTAGCCACTGTCAGGACTCATGGTTGCAAGTGATCCAACTAAAACAAACATTAAGTGGAAAGGGGAATTTATCATCTTACTGAGCAAAGATGTAAGAAGTCCTTGCCTTAGGAGTGATTAGAATTAGGGAATCAGTACTTTTTGGGGGTCATCTGGATTATATTTTCTGCTCTTTACTCTGCCCTACCACCCTGACTGCCTGGCCCTCTCTTCTCCCTGCCTTCTTACTCACTCAGTTTTCTTGGCCTTATTTTTCTCTGTTGGTTGGCTTCATTTTCTCAGTCAGACCTTCACTTGGCTGGGCAGAAGTTCACCAGCAATCTCCATATGACATCCTTCCAACTTCATGATCTGAAAGGCATGGTCTCATATCCTGCAACTCCAGTGGAAAAGTACTGGCACACTTCCCTGACCTCCCATGCCCACTTCTGGGCCAGCTGCTGTGAACAGGGGAACCGGAGATTCTGTGATAAGCTGGGAGGTGCATCCTGCCCTTCTCACTGAGTATGGAGGAGATACTTGTTAATCACATGGGTGGAGTAGAGGAAAAACTACTCCAATGAAACAGGCCAAAAAAAATTTCACCACAATTTTTCATGTTTGTTGAGCACTTAACTATGCATCAGACGCTATATTATGTATTTTACATGTATTTTATATTGATTACTTCACTGGGTCTCACAGCTACCTTAAACCAAAAACAAACCCATTGCCATTTAGTCAATTCCTACTCATAACAACTCTATAGGATAGGACAAAGTAGAACTGCCCCATAGGGTTTCCAAGAAGCTGGTGGATTTGAACTGCCAACCTTTTGGCTAGCAGTCAAACACTTAACCCACTGCACTACCAGGGCTCCACAGCTACCTTCCAAACCCATTACTGTTGAATCGATTCTGACTCATAGTGACCCGATAGGACAGAGTAGAACTGCCCCATAGAGTTTCCAAGGAGCGCCTCGTGAATTTGAACTGCTGACCTTTTGGTTAGTAGCCGTAGCTCTTAACTACTACGCCACCAGTGTTTCCACAGCTACCTTAAAACAAAAAAACTAAACCCATTGCCGTCAAGTCAATTCTGACTCATAGTGACCCTGTGGAGCTCTTAATTTTTACCAGTGAGAAAGCCAGGGTGTATGGAAGTTAAATGATCTGTGAGTTACATGGCTGGGTGGTACAGTGGTTAAGTGCTTGGTTACTAACCAAAATGTTGGTTTGAACCTGCCTGCTGCTGCACTGAAGAAAAGACCTGGCAATCTCTTGTAAAGATTACAGCCTAGGAAACCATATGGAGCAGTTTTACTCTATCATACAGGGTTGCTGTGAGTTAGAATGGACTTGACAGCATACGACACAATAATATAAGCATAAAGGTTGACAGTTCACACCCACCTAGCAGCACTGTAGAAGAAAGGCTTGGCAACTTGATTCCATAAACATTACAGCCACGTGGGGTCACCATGAGTCGGAATCTACTTGACAGCAATGGGTTTGGTTTTTGTTTTTTTTACAGAGCTAGTAAGCATCAGAGCCAAGATTCAAATTTGACTTACCAACTCATTTTTGGAGGCTTTGAAAGATCTGTTTTTGTCAGGAGGAGAAACGGGGCATATGTTCTAGGCAGAGGCATCGGGTGACCTGTCTGCAAAACTGTTGTTAGCTTAGCGTTTCAGGAACACAGATTACAAAACAGGTGTGCCAGTAAACCAGGCTGCACAGGTTGCCCGGGCTAAGATCATGAAGGTCTTTCGTATTGTTCAAAAGCACGTAGGTGTTTGTTCTGTAGAATTGAATGGTGGGGAGCCACTGAAGGATTTTGTGGAAGGAAGTGACATGTTCTGACTTGTGTTTTATAAATGTCACTGAGGCAGTAATCTAGAAAAGAGGGCCAAGAGGAGCTGGCAGGGGAGATGGAGAAAGATCAGTGAGAGATTTAGCAAGTAGATTCAATGGGGTTACTGATGCTTTGGACACAGTAGAAGAAAGCGAGGGACCTAGGAGGGCTCTTGAATTTTTGGATTGAATATTTGATCAGAATTTAGGACATGGTTAAAATTAGCAATGACACAGTTCTAGGGGTACCAATTTGGTATGGTTGTGGAATCTTTTTTACTAGCAGCATTCATAAATCTAGTTACAGGTACAGAGGAGCAAGGTGTCAGTTAGCCCAGTTTTGAAGTTTTGTCAGGAAAAATGCATCGGTACAACAATGGAGACATAAATACGGATGACAGGTAAAATTTAGGCAAAAAGCGTATACATGAAAAACACACCCTCATCATGTTTTTAGCACTGGAAGCATACCAGCATAAATTCTTTTAAACTTAGGAGTCATGGAAATAGTGGTCGTGGAATGTTAATAGACTGATAGAGAAGTTTTATGGGATTAAAGAACGATGGCTGACCCGTCGTCTTGTTCTGTGTCTCCCCGTGAGCGCTAGTGGTTCTGTGCCCTGCGTGCTAGCATGTGCCTTTGTGTTGTACTTCTGTTTAGAATTTTCTCCCTTACCAACCTGATGAGTCCTTGCACAGGGCCATTTTCACTGTCTTGATTACAGACTCCAGTAATCTCAGTAACATGTACAGACTGTGTACCTGTATATTATGTACTCAGTGTTTGGTGGACAAACCTCCTCACTTCATAGAGGAGAATGAAAGTATTAACTACCTTTGAATACTATGAAATATTCTGGAAGTTCATGACGTTGAAGAGTTAACTTCTCACAAGAATATACTAGTTCCTTCCAGGGTTACAGCTGTTTTTTGCTTGTGAACTGCTATGACTCGTGTGGGCCTTACTGGAGCTCTGCGTAGAGAAGGGTGAGTCTCATCTAGACTCCCCAGGGGACAGAACTAAGGTGCATGGGCACCGCAAGGGAATGTTGTGGGACCCTGGACATAGTTGAGACCATGGCCATTTTTCTGTACACTCACATTAAAGCATTTTATTTCTTAACAGAAAGCAACAGCCTCGACACAGATGCCCACTTTAAACCTTCACCTTGGCCAAGGAGCATGTTAAAAAAGAATAGCCCTGGAGAAGACACAGTAGGAGAAGATAAAGAAATTATCCTCGATGAAGAATTAGACACACGTTCTGCACCTTGTTCCCTCCCAGAAGCTGAGAGAGGATCCTCCTCTGAAGACCTGGATCCCAAGGTTAGCACCATTGCTCAACCGTCGAATTGTGTTCTTGAATTCAGGCCTTTTTTGGATCTGATTTATTCTAAGAAGGAAATAACGGGTAGCTGCTAACCCCCTTTTCCTCATCTACTCCTCTGCAGCATGGGTGTGTAAGGGTCTGCTCTCTGGGGGTTGTGCAAAAGGAGGAGCTCCTTCGTACTGGGCCTAAATGCATGAGTCTTTCTAATCTAGACCCCAAGTACTGGGAAGCACAGTAGGCTGCTGATTCAGATCCTGCTCTGCAGTTCAGCTTTGCCTGTGAAGGTGACAGCTTAAGCCATAGCTGTCTGATTCACACTTTAATTTCATAAATTTGTTCTGAATCTCAGGAGAGGAGAAGGTATCATTTATTAAACTCAGTTTTATACTTCATAGAATTATTTGGCTAATTGGATACCTAACTTTAAGTGCTACTTTCTAGTATTTTTATGTCCATTGATTAAAAAAAAAAATGCTCCTAGAAGTTTTACAGTAACATCATACTATGCCACAATTTAGTAGACAAGTATCTAATGAGAATCCCATCATCAATTAACAACTGTGACCATCTCAATTTCTTTCTAAGCTGTTTTGTACATTTGTTTTATCATATTTTCCATGTCAGCTTTCAGAATGTTTTGTATAATCCTTTTTGTTTGTTTCTCAGTGTTAGGTCATGAAGTGTTTCCATGTTGCTAGATGACCTTGTACCGTGTTCACTTTAATGGCTACAACATAGTCCATGTCTTAGAATTATTCTCCAAGTGTTGGGTGTTTTGGATACTTCTATTTTTAGCAATATAAATTTCCTATATTTCTAGTTATAAAAGTATTTCTGACTGTGCTCTGATCTTCTCGACTCCCACCTCCTCAGGGATGTCTCATTTAATTTTTATCTATCCCTTCTCTCTCAGCATTTGCTTTCCACTGGTTTCTTTCCATCCACACTTGACCATGCTCAAGCCTCTTTTCCTCTAAGTACTGTTTTAGCAGCACCCCAGATTTTTTGATACGTTTTATTTATATTACCATTTCTTTAAATATATTTTCTGATTTCCCTTGTGATCTCTTATTTGACCAATTGATTATTTCGTGACATATGATTTTATTCCTAAATATTTAGGGCTTCTTTTAATATGCTTTTGTTATTGATTTGTAATTTCATTCTATTGTGATTGGAGAATGCGCCTTATATGATTTTAATTTTTAAAATGTTGATATTTGTTTTATCCCAGCTTTGATGTATCTTGTGAAAGCTCCATTTGCAAAGACAGTGTGTTCTGCAGGTGTTGTGTATCATGATCTGTAATTGTGGTTTGGTCAGAAGGTGGCTGGTAATGTCGTTCAGATCTTCCCTATCCTTACTGAGTTTTTTGTCTAGTTGATCTATCAGTTACCAACCTAAAAAAGCAAAAACCAAACCAAACCAAACCCATTGTCGTTGAGTCGATTCTGACCCATAGTGACCCTTTACGACAGGGTAGAACTGCCCCGTAGAGTTTCCAAGGAGCCCCTGGTGGATTTGAACTGCAGATCTATTGGTTAACAACCGTAGAACTTACCCACTATGCCACCAGCATTTCCAGCTTGAGGAGTGTTAAAATCCCCAGTTAAGTTTGTGATTTATCTGCATTTTCTCTTTAGTTCTGTACTTCTAAACTCTGTTATTACACACATACACATTTATTATATTATGTCTCCTTGGTGTATCGACCCTTTTTACCATTATTAAATATTTCTATCTCTATCATGGTCTGTTTTGTCTGATATGTCAGCTTTCTGATATGATTAGTGTTTACATGGAATATCTTTTTCTATCCTTTTCAAACCACTGGTATCTTTGTCTTTAAGTGCACAATAACATTGGATGTCACTGTTTGTTAGCAATCTGTTTACCAGTGTTTAGTTCATTTGCTTTTAAGGCAGGCACTGATAACAGCTGGATTTAGGGCCAGCAGTTTACGGTTTGTTTTCTATTTTATCTGTATTTTCATTTCTCTGTTCCTCCTTTGTTGCCTTTTTTTGGAGAGTTGGTTGTATATTTTTTAGTTTTTCCTCGTTATTTCTCTGTTGACTTTTTAGCTAAACCTATTTGCATTATTTTTTTCATGGTTGCTCTGAGAATGACAGTATGCATCTAAAAATTATCACAATCTACCAAGAGTCAATATCGCATCATTTCACATTTAATGTAGGAAACCTTGCAGCAACATGGTTCCAGACGCTCCGTCATCACTGTGGTATTGTTGTCATATATATCACACCTGCATGTGGTCTCATCCCCATAATACAGTGTTACAACTTTGCTTTAAAGAGCCTTTTAAACTCTTTGTCATAAGCTTTTAAAGAAATTAAAAGAAGAAAAGAGTAAACATTTTTGATTTTCTTAAATATACTTACCATTTCTGGGCATCTTCATTCTTTCCTGTGACCCAGGATATCATCTGGTGTCATTTGCCTTCTGTCCTAGGAACTTATTTTTCCAGTTCTTGTAATGATGTTTGCCAGTGATAGATTCTCTCAGTTTGTATTTATCTCAAAAATTGTTATTTAATCGTCATTTTTGGAGGCTGGTTTAGCTGAATCTGTACTTGAGGACTGACAGTTCCTCATACCCTCCACCTGTTCTTTATAGGTTTTCATTGTTTCTGTTGAGAATTCAGCAATCATTCATTTTGTTGTCCTTGTATATGTAACATATTGGTTTTTTCTGACTGCTTTTAAGAAAATTTTTCAAGGTTTTTGTCTTTTTTGTTTGAATTGCAGGAAATTGACTGAGATGCCTATGTCTGTTTTTTTTTGTATTTATCCTACTTGGAGTTTATTGAGCTACCATCTACATTTTTTTTTCTTTTTCTTTTTGGAACACCAGTTAGACATTCACTGGTCTTTGTGGTTCTGTTCCCTATGTCTTCAGTCCTTTTTATTCCTTGTTTCTCAGACTGAATACTTTGTATTGCTCTATCTTCAGGTTCACTTCTTCTGTCATCTCTGATCTGATATTAAGTCCATCTAGTTAATTTCTTATTTCAGTTATTGTAGTGCTAAACTCTAGAATTTCCATTGCTACTTTTTTATTTCTCTGGTGAGATCTCTGGTATGTTTATCCATCATGCATGAATTTTTATTTAAGTGATTGAGCGTATTTATTTACTTTAAAGTTCTTGTTTACTAATTGCAACATCTGGGCTGTCTCTGAGTTATTTCTGCCTGTTTTTTGTTTTGTTTTTCATGAGTATGTGTTGCCATTTTCTGTTTCTTCACATACTTTGTGACTGTGAATTGTATACTGGGTAGCACGAATGCTGTGTTGTGTTCCTCTGTGAGTGATTCTTTGTGTCCCTCTGAACATGTTTTCTAGCAGGTAATGTCTTGGCTAGACTCAGATTCCCAACTCTGCCCGTCCTGTGAGAGATCAGCTAAAATCGCCACTTAGTTATTTCAGTTTCTGGCTGCTGCAGTTTCACAAGACCCTCTGAGGTCTTCCCCAAGCCACATGTAGATAATCCAAGGGTTTGGGTGCATTTTATGTGCATATTTGGGAGTTCATGTCCTCTGTCTTTTAACCCTTTAATCCAGTCCGGTAAGGCTTCAGCCTTCTACCACTTTGAGCTACACAGGTTGGACAACACCCTCATGCAAAAAGATGCTAACTCCATATGTCTTCAGGTGAAGCTTTTGTCTCTTAAGTTGGACTTCAGTGTCTCAGCCTTTCTGCCATTTTCCTGCATGGTTTCTATCCCTTACTTTTGACATATGATTTTCTTTATACTCATAAAATATTGTGGGACAGAAAATTAAAATATATATACAGAAAATGTGTTTATTATGTATACAGAAAATGTATAATGTGTACAAAAAACTTCTTATACTATATTAACACCTTTGGACTAGATTATAACTCTATAAAGAGTTGTTTATCTAGGCATACAAATGTAAATTATTTCAGATATAATGCTCAGAATTTTCCAAACAACTCAGGAGCGTGAAGTCTAGTATTGCTTCTATCCTGAATATTTGGGATCAGCTGTCTACTTGCTTTTATAAATTGTCTTCATTGGAACAGCTAGTAATATTTGTTTGAAATAAATGTTTTTACCCACTGTCTTCTTGATACATTGTAAGGAAGGAGAGTTAGAGAAAAAGGCCTGAAATCTTTGCCTTAGATTCTTGTAAGATATTTTATTTTAGAGCAGTGAGAGTTTTGAAAATTGCTACAAACAAATGCAGAGGTAGCAGTTAGGTAAAGAACTGCAGTAGGTCTTTTAGTGACTTTTTTTAGTCACTGAGACATCAGAGCTTTAAAGGAAAGCATATGAGCCCCCACTGCCTTAACAATTTTGGTGTTTCAGGAGCAAACTCCTACTAATGTAGATTCCAGAGTTATGAAAAGTCTTAATAATGTTATTGCCACCACAAATCTTTAGAATTAAACTCACATTTTATTTTAAACAGGGTCCATCGTTAACAAGTCCATCATTGTCATCCTTTAGAGAAAGTCTCGGAGATTCTTTTTCGCCAGAATCTGGGGAAAAAACATCCATTACAGGTGCTTATGTCTAATTATTGTATCATATTTTATTTGCGAAGTCTCTGTTGCTTAAAATCCTATTGTAAAAGAAATATTACTCTGCATAATTACAGGAAAAATATATGTGTTTGCCTGAGTTTGAATCCTGATTGCAGTTTACTGATCATGTGATCTTAGATACAGTAATTAATCGCTCAGTGCCTCAGTTTCCCTATTTCATAACAACAGCAATAACTCCTTCTACCTTATAAGGCTGTTGTTTAAATTAAATGACACGGTTCATTTTAGCCATTAATCTACTTCCTGACACAAATAAAGTGATCACTGAATGTGAACTATTATTAACCAAAACCAAACCAAACCCCATTGCTGTCAAGTTGATTCCAACTCATAGCAATCTTATAGGACAGGGCAGAACTGCCCCATAGGGTTTTCAAGGCTGCAGATCTTTATGGGAGCAGATTGCCACATCTTTCTCCCACAGAGCAGCTGGTGGGTTTAAACTGCTGCCCTTTCGCTTAACAGCCAAGTCCTTTAACCACTGTGCCACCAGGGCCCCAAATTATTATTATGTATGGGTTAATGTGGAGCCCTGGTGGCACAGTGGTTAAGAGCTCACCAGCTAACCAAAAGGTTGGCAGTTCAAATCCACGAGCCACTCCTTAGAAACCCTATGGGGCAGTTCTGCTGTGTCCTATAGGGTCTCTGTAAGTCGGAATCAACTGGATGGCAATGGGTTTGGTTTGGTTTTTGGTTATGGGTTAGTGTAGCAATCTGTAGTACAACATAATGGTTAGAAGGACTTTTAGAGTAAGACTAAGCTGGATTTGAGTCCACACACAACTACGTGAGCAAAATAACTTCCCTGAACCTGTATGTTAACCTTTAAACTGGGGATGTTAAGAGTAACCTACCATACAGGTTGTCGTGAGAACTAAATGGGTTCATGCATGTACAGTGCTGAAAACAGTAGCATAGTAAGCACGTAGTAAGTGTCAGGCTTGAGTTTTTAGCATTTTTTCGTTCCCGAGAGCTATGACTTGTAGCTTATTGAGAAGTGAAAGGCATAGCTGTTTCTAAAACCAGGGCGTGTAACTAACATTTATTAAGTGCTTACAATGTAGTATAATTTCTGTCATTTTGCAGACGAGAAAAGCTGAAGTGCAGAGAGATTGGGAAACATACCCAAGGTCAGTGGTGGAGCCACAGTTTGAACCTTTGGCACCAAAGTCCTTGTTCTTTTTACTGAATAGATTTATTAACAGCAGTCAAGAATCCAATAATGATATTTTATGTCATGAGTATTCTCTGAGATGGGAATGTATAATTGTAACAAAAAAGTTGTTTTAAATCTAGCTTACCTCAGAAAGAGTTCACACAAAATGGCTGTAATGAAAGCAGTGGGACTGAAATATTTGTCAGTGAAGATACAGGGTTGGCCAAGAGGTAGGTCCTAGTAGAACGGAAAGTTGGCGATCCATACAAAAACACTGTTTAACTTCTGTTGAGCATTACACAGTGTGGTAGAGTCAGAATAATAGAAGCGATCCTGTAAAAATAAAACTAAATCTCTCCTGCCAGGCCCGGGAGTGCTGAACGGGTGAGTAATGGGCCTATTCTTGCCGTCCCTGTAGGTACAGGAGGCGGCACTGCCTCATGTGTGGGGGTGGAACTTCAGGGGCTGCACCCTTCTACAGTTGCATGAATTCTCTGCGTCTGTACAATTCTGTTAACTGCACTGCTAGTAACTGGAGTGGCATAGAGATGGTATGCCGCCCACTTATACCGCCCATCGTTCCCGCTAAGGAACAAGGCTTTATACAGAACAGATTTTGCTGTCTTAACGTACTTGGTTTATACATCAACAAGGTCTTTTGATGCATCTTTGTTTTTGGATAGTTACTATACTCTATTTATTAAAGTGCTATAATAAAAAAAAAAAAATTTTTTTATTAGATATATCAAATGCTTCAGTAGATTAACTGTTGCAATTTTCTCTTGTGGATCACAGTTGCAAAAAACTGGAGTTTAATGTGATGGTTTTCTTTATGTCTTATTGTGCAAGACAAAATGGATTATAGACAGTCCTCGTGGCAAGGAAAACAAGTGAATTTGTTACCTGATTAAATCAGAAGGGAATTTTAATGTTGTTACTCTATCTCAAAATAGATCAGAATGAAGAATTCACTGAAAACTGCGATTCCTCGAAATCAAAAGAAAACAAAGAGAATTCATTTTTGATAGACTTTGTTCCTTCTGCACTTGAGAAACCCAAGCAAAGCCCAGTGACTGCTGATGCCCTTGAAGGAGAAAAGGAGGAAGCTGAACTGATGATAGGTGATGACTTAACACCTGATCCACTGCTATTTAAATCTCAGAGCGTCCTGACAGCTGTCGGTGCAACGGAATCTGCAAAGGTATTTATATAAATTTATACCTTTTGTTACATAGCTTAAAACTTGAAATAGAATTTTTAAATATTTTGTCTTCCATTTTATGTATGTCTAAATTACCTACAGAAACCCATCTGCAGATATTATATTGTCAAATGCATTTTACATAATTCAATAGAATTTTAACTTCAGGAAAGATTTGGAGTGAATATAGTGGAACCAGCACTGGTGGTGTAGTGGTTAAGAGCTCGGCTGCTAACCAAAGGGTCAGCAGTTCAAATCCACCAGCCACTCCTTGGAAACCCTATGGGGCAGGTCTACTCTATCCATAGGGTCTCTACGAATTGGAATCGACTCAACAGCAATGAGTTTTTAATGTTTTGTTAAAAATTATCAGAGGTATGTTTTCATAATGTATTTTAAATATTTTAGGAGCACATTCCTATAAGTGTATAGGGCTCTATAGGCTTCCATATTATAAAAATGCAGGTATCTGGAACAATATCTGAGGTTTTAATTAGTGATAGTTATTCTTTTGGATGCCATTTTACAACATTTTAACAACTTTAATAAAAACCTTTAATAATTATCAAAATCCATACTTTTTTTTAAAATAGGTGAACAGGGTGATCATTATAATCAGGTAATTGTTATGACCTTGTATAATAATAGCGTCTTGAGAACCAGGTTTATAGTATGTGGGATTACTTGACCCTACACTATATTGTCCAAGAATACTATACTTTTAAAATGTGTGGTATATGCATTTTTAACCTTTATCTCTCTTGACTTTAGTCTTTATCTCTTACCCTGTAGTTAGCTAGCAGCTCTGTGTACTCATTATTTGGGGAAGACAGCACTGCTAGCTGAAAATGTGTTGAGCAGGACTTTTATAGTGTCAAATATTAGCCTTATATTAAAGTTTATAGAGACGGGTCATTAAGCCATGTTCTGTGTGTATCATCCTTAGTGAATCTCCTTAGGAAAAAACTACTGCCAGGTTAGGGATGTGTTTTCTCACCTTAATACCAACGCCCACCTGTCCTTGTAAAGTGAAAATGTTGTGGGAAGGTTTTCAAAGTTCTTGTAGGAAGGGCCTCTTAAAAGATTATTTTGGAAATCATGGACCATACTTTAGAAATCTCTAAAAGAGATAGTTGTAAATTAGAACAGGTAAGTAATATATAACAAACGAGAACATAAAACTTTGGACTAGTTCTTTGGCTTTGTTCTCACTTTCTACTGAGTGATCTTTTTCTTAAGTATAAATCTAGTCATTCCCCTGCTAAAGTCTCTTTGTTGGTTTCTCGTCACAGCAATAAAATCCAGACTCCTTGCCCTTGCCTAAAGATCTGACCTGGTTCTTTTCTGCCCATGTATTTTTTCCCTTCTCCCCCATGTTTACTCTGCTTCAGAACCAATGACCTCCTTCTCTTTCTCAAAAAGTACCAAGTGCTTTCCCTTCTGAGATCTTTCTTCCTGTCTGCAGACTTCCACACAGCCCCTGTCTGTGCATGATTTGTGTCTCAGCTCAGAAGCCAGCCCCTCAGGGACCTTCTCTGATCATGCTCATTGAAGCAGTCCTCAGACCCCGCTCCAGACTGTTACTGTGCCCTACTTTACCTCCTCGGGGGTCACATCTGTTTATGAGTTTATTACCTGTTGATCTTCTGTGATATTTAGTATCTTTCAGGGCATTTTATTCACTGATTTTTTTTTCCTTGTGCCTACTGTGATTAACCCGCATTAATTGCTTAAAAACTGCTGGTTTACTGACAGTCTGGTCTCTAAACCTGTAATAATTATTATGAATGATCCATCTATGACTTTTTCTATTTAATAGAAAATAATCGAAGATAGAAATATAAAGAATAAAAACTCAACAAATAACAGAGCATCCAGCGCATCTGGCAGGTAATCAAGTTAATCAGTCTCTCTCATTTGTGTTTTCTTTCTAGCAAAGCTGGTTGTAAATTTAGCTTTTGTGAAGTAAATTCCATTTGGTGTTGTCTTAGTTATCTAGTGCTGCAGAAACAGAAATACCACAAGCAAATGGCTTTAACAAAGAGAAATTTATTCTCTCAGAGCCCAGTAGGCTAGAAGTCCTAATTCAGGGTGCCAGCTCCAGGGGAAGGCATTCTCTCTCTGTTGGCCATGGAGCAAGGTCCTTGTCATCAATCTTCCCCTGGTCTAGGAGCTTCTCAGGTGCAAGGACCCCAAATCCAGAGGAGGCACTCTGCTTCTGGTGCTGTTTTCTTGGCGGTATGAGGTCCTCATGTCTCTCTGATCTCTTCTGTCTTCTATATCAAAAGAGATTGATTTAAGACACAACCTAATCTCGTAGATTGAGTCCTGCCTCATCAACATAATTGCCGCTAATCCTGTCTCATTAACGTCATAGAGGTTAGGATTTACAACATACAGGAGTGTCACATCAGATAACAAAATGGCGGGCAGTCACACAATACTGGGAATCATGACCTAGCCAAATTGATACACATTTTGGGGGGACACAATGCAATCCGTAACAGGTGGTGCTTGGTTTTTTTTTTTTATCATTTCTATCTCATGAGATTAATGAGATACTTACGATAAAACCCCTCACTTAATTATATTTTTTTTATAAAGAAGGAATTAGTAAAATGGTTGTCTCTAACTGGTTGTTTGTTTAAATACGTGGAATGTTTATGCAGTACCTTTTCATCTCCAGAATCTTCATTCTTCAGGGATATTTTTCTTCTCCCCTAATGGCAATGAGTAGGGATTCCTCATACTCTGTGCTGCTCTTGTAATAGAGCTCCTTTGTCCTGTTTTTTCCTGGTGCTGTAGTATAGTGGAAACCCTGGTGACGTAGTGGTTAAGAGCTATGGCTGCTAACCAAAAGATCAGTGGATAGAATACACCAGCCGATCCTTGGAAACCCCATGGGACACTTCTACTCTGTCCTATAGGGTTGCTATGAGTTGGAATTGACTCAAAGGCAACAGGTTTTGTTTTCTGGTTTTTTATAGATACAGTAATGAAGTTTAAGTCCAGCATTATACATTTACTAAGTACATGAGAAAATGTACTTTTTTTTAAATTGTGCTTTAGGTGAAAGTTTACAGCTCAAGTTAATTTCTCATACAAAAATTTATACACATATTGTTATGTGACATTAGTTGCAATCCCTACAATGTGACAGGCCACTCCCCCTTTCCACCCCGTGTTTCCCATGTCCATCCAACCAGTTCCTGCCCCTTCATGCCTTCTCATCTTGCCTCCGGACAGGAGCCGCCCCTTTGGTCTCATGTATCTGATTGAACTAAAAATCATATTCCTCATGAGTATTGTTTTTTATTTTATAGTCGTAGACAGTCTAATCCGTTTCTGAAAAGTGGGGAGAAAATGTACTTAAAACCCTCCGGTTCTATGGACTAAGTTTGTTTATGATAACAATTGATAGTTTTATCTACACTGGTGATAATGTACGCTAATCACTGGTGATAAATGCTAATCAAAACCTGAATTTTTAAAATTCGCATTAATCGAATTACTTTTAATCAAGTAGAGCAGAGTTTGGGCCATACAGTCTGTTGTAACTACTGAACTCTGCTGTTGGGGGAAGGCAGCCATTGGCAGTATGTAAATGAATGGACGTGGCTGTGTTGCAGCATAACTTCATTTACAGAAACAGATGGTGGGCCAGATTTTCCCGCTGACCCCTGAAATAGAGGTTACTCTTCTTTCCAACTTTATATTTAGAATTGTTCATGTAAAAAAATGCAACAAGATTACTAAAAGAATGATTAAACTTCACTTCATTAATATTACTTTTCCAGTTAACTTGAGATGTGGTCCATGTTTTTAAAAAATGTTCTAATTACAAGTATCTAAACAGAAGAAATCATTTTAAAGCACATAATTTAAATGATGTTGAATAGGGACTTTTTGTATCCTAAGAAAAGACTGTACTCTTTACACCATTTTTAAGATAATTATAATAAATTAGATTAGAATGCAGTTTTCCAGATGTAGTAGTTGCCGATTCTAATGGATCTCCGTTCTGCAGAATGCAGTTGTAACGTTTGGTCTTTATTTACTTGGATCTTTTCAGGTTAATGACCTCTGCATTTTTAAAGAAACCTGGTTCTATAAGGCAAACTCAGTCGACAGCTACGTCTTCTCACTATTTAGGGACTTTGAAAGTCTTGGACCAAAAGCTCTCACAGAACCAGAGCAGAGAGCCTGACAAAGCGGATGATATAAGGGCAGCTGTTTATCAGGTAGAAATGAACATATTTAAAAAAGGAAAAGCAGAAAAACTAATAAGGAAGACAACCGGTTTCCCACAGAATAAAGTAGTGTTATCAGGGATGATGGTTAATACTTAATTTTATTGAAGATCTTCCTTTGTAATACATGAGCAATCCAAAGCCTTTTTTACTAATTTATTTACTTCTTCATTTGGTGTAAATGAGATTACAGATGTTTTTAAAGAAAGAAAATATGTCACTGTAGTTTATAAAAATATAAAAGCAAAAAATGTTAAAAGTGTACAGGGTTTTTTTTCCTTAAAGTTTGTATTATAATGAAAAACGTTTGTAAATTTTTCCTTGCCAAAGACTTCGTATTTGGGCTTTATTTGGGCTTATACAGGAAAGGATTTTACTAGTCCTTTTGTATAGTCTTCCACTATCCCTCAAAAAGGCATTATTTGGCATTTTTTTCTATACGGAATAGTACATTTTAGAAAATGTTACATGACGATTTCAGAGAGAAATTGTTAATGTATTTAAGCATTACATTTGACTTTTGAAGGCTGTTGTTAATACTAACAGAATAGCATACATATAATTTTCTTAATTAGCACTTATCTTTATATATTTAGAATCCTATCAGAAAAAAGAGAAATTTACTAGTTTATTTATAATTTGTAAATTCTTTTTTGAAGTTTTAACCAGGTATTTCAAAGGTAGATAAGAATTCAAATGTTTAATATCATAATGCTTTTTTTGTTCTCACAGGACTGGTTAGAAAAGAAAAATGTGTATTTATATGAAATGCACAGAATCAAAAGGATTGAAAGTGAAAACCTAAGGATCCAAAATGAACAGGTATTATGAAATATAGAAGTAAAACAGATTGTGAACTTTTATGTCAGTAAAATATCTATGAATATTTAATGTTTCTAAATCAACTGTTTTTATATGGCAGAATAACTTGCATATAAAAGAATTGGTTTCTGATTTTTATTTCTCTGTTACTTTATAAATTTTTAGTTTGATATAAATACAGCTTTTTTACATAAAAACACACATATTTTTTCTTTAGCATTACTGATTATGAAGCTATTATTTTAATAACATTACCAGCCATCTTAATTTCCTGTCATTTATTATACTGAGGCACCTCCAGAAATTATGAAAAAAAGGTTTTGAACTAGGAGAAATTACTGTGCCCTAGAGGCAAGTTTAGGCCCACCCAGAAAGGATTTGGTTAAATATGGGGCCAGCCTGGGATGAGATGCATGTGCTGATAGAAGCTGTTTAACTCCACGTTGGCCAAGACACTAAGAAATGGAAACCTGAAATGGCTGAGAATTTGCGTTGAGCTCCCTAAGATCAGTTTAAACCAGCATGGATTGTTCAGGAGAGTGCGGACTTATTAACAGTCATCGCGACTTCCATCTCTTTAACCTTTTCTGCTTTACGTCCATCAACTGCGTGGCTTCGCTGTTCTAATCCATTCTTAGTATCATTATTAGTCACTTCATCTATGCTTTTACAGACTTTCTCAAGTTAAATTACTTTCTGCAGTAATATCACACTTTCCAGACAACCATTTTTCTGCCCCTGATGCTTTTCCTCTGTTTGACAAAGGACTACCAAGTAAAGCTGGGGCAGGAGGTGGGGTGGTCTGATCAACCATGCTAATTTCCTTTGCCCCCAAATTATCATCTAAGTCCACATCTGAGAATACATTGCTGCTCCAGAAATTTTTTGTAACTATTATTTAGTTTAAGACCTCAGTATGTAACTTTGAGCAAGTAACTTAACCTTTATTTCTCAATTTCATCATCTGTGAAAAAGTACCTATCTATAGGGTTGTTGTGAGGATTATGCGAAGAAATACAAGTGTAGCATATAGATTATATGACTGGCACATAAGAAGCACTTGATGCATTTGAGCTGTTGATGTTTCTGTTCCCAGTTGCAGGTGTTTCAGAGATCACTTCTGAGACTTGACCGCATTTACAACTTGGCCAAGAGTATAAAAGCTCCTCAGACACCAGCTTTCGTTTTCCTCTTTTCTGTCTTGAATTTTATCTTTACTTTTAAGATCAACCCCAACCTGCACTCTTGATCCCATACCCTTTCCCACTGATGAGAGCTGTAGCCTTGTTTCATTCTCATCTGCACTTTCAGTCTCTTCCTCTAACCTCTGCCTGGTAGCCTGCAGACATGCTCAGATCTCACCCATCTTCAAAAATAAAGGCCATGATGAGGGCTGTGGGGACCATGGTGTCAGAGAACATCTAGCTGAAGTGGCATAACATAGTTTATAAAGAAAATGTTCTGCATTTTATTTTGATGAATAGTGTCTGGCGTCTTAAAAGCCTGTGAGTAGCCATATAAGATACTCCACTGGTGTCACCCCTTTGGGAACAAGGAAGAATGAAGAAAACTAAAGATACAAGGGAAAGAGTAGTCTAAAGGACTAATGGACCACATCTACCACAGCCTCCACCAAACTGAGTCTAGTACAACTAGATGGTGCCCAGCTACCACCACTGACTGCTCTGACAAGGATCATAGTAGAGTGTCCCAGACAGAGCTGGAGAAAAATGTAGAACAAAATTCTAACTCACAAAAAAAGACCAGACTTACTAGCCTGACAGAGACTGGAGAAACCCCGAGAGTATGGCCCCCAAACACCCTTTTAGCTCAGTAATGAAGTCACTTCGGCCAAAGATTGGGCAGCCCCATAAAACAAAATGAGACTAAAGGTGTACATCAGTCTGGGGCAAGGACTAGAAGGCAGGAGAGAACAGGAAAACTGGTAATAGGGACCCAAGGTCGAGAAGGGAAAATGTTGACATGTCGTAGGGTTGTTAACCAATGTCATAAAACAATATGTGTACTAACTGTTTAATGAGAAGCTAGTTTGTTCTGTAAGCCTTCTGAAGTACAGTAAAAATAAAGGCTGTGAAAAAAACCATTCATTGTTCTGTTCATTGCCAAAATGGACTTAGAAAGAAAGATTCCCACAGTGAGCGGCACTGTGAGTCAGTACCGTGTGGGACAGCCCCACATGGGATGTGCCTCCATACCTGTTCCTGTTACCACATTGGTAGCATTGCACTGCTCTGGTCAGTGTTGTCAGCCTTCTTGTTTAACCTCATAACTCCGTGAGGTAGGTAGTACTTTACTTCTATACTGGTTTATCTCCGTAATGTTTTATCTCATTTGATGTTGAACAGTATTATGCAGCAAATAGAGAAGTTTATGGGATTGGATATTGAAGTAAGTAAAACAACATGCTTGCTTGCTATCCAGTAACCTGCATGTTTTCCAGTACAGTAGATGCTTTAAACATTTGGAATATTTGTGAGTAGGAAGAATCTGATGCCTTGATGTCAGCCAGTACTAGAGTTCAAGCAAAAGATCTGCACTAGCTGTGGGAATTTGGCCAGTTTAGCTTACTCTAACTTACCTTAGATGCCTGTAACTTCCCTGATATTTTTCTTTTTCCTAAAGATTTTATTATGGAACATTTCATAGTATCACTCATCTTATTACAGTTTATTTTCATAACATTTGCTTAGTACACTTGTAAACAAGAAATAGTTGATTTTCTTCTCACAAATGCAGTAGAGCAATAACTGATAAATGCTTTTTAAAAAGGCATCTTAAAATACAATGGATAATTCAGATGACCTGTTTTATAAATCATCTTGTCCAAATCATTCTAAATAAATTATTTGTTTTGAAACATAATTTCTAAATTATGAATGTCAAGGTGATTAAAGATAAATGTGGTATCTATGTATATTGTCTATGTGTATGTATGCTAATGTACACGTACAGATGTGCCTATTATTTTTCCAAAATAGAAAAGAGTGGCTAAGAGAGAAGAAGCATTAGCATCATTTGAAGCTTGGAAGGCTATGAAAGGAAAGGAAGCCAAGAAAATGGCTGCAAAACAGAGGCTCGAGGAGAAAAGCAAGAAGAAAACTGAAGAGGAAAATGCTGTGAGGAAAGGAGAAGCATTACAGGTATTCAAGAGTTTTGAATATTTTTCTTAAGAATTATTTCTAAACATTTAAAATCTGTATTAGTGATCAGCTGTATTTTTGTCCTTCATAGTAAATATTATAAAATAAGTAAAAAGGAAAATTTACGGCAGTAAATAAGAAAACCATTCTGAGTTTTTTTAGGCTTTTGAGAAATGGAAAGAGAAAAAGATCGAGTATCTTAAAGAGAAAAGTAAAAAGGAAAAAGAATACGAAAGAGCAAAGAAGCAGAAAGAGGAGGAAACTGTTGCTGAGAAAAAGAAAGATAACTTGACGGCAGTTGAAAAATGGTAATCCAAAATAATAACTATTTTGATAGATTTTAAACCAATAACACTTCAGACTTCACTAGAGCTGATTTCCTTGAAGTGTACTAATACATCTTAATCTCGTTATTGCCAAAGATTAATTAGGGAATCTTTACTGTATCTTCTATAATTTTCTAGTATTTTATACTATCCTAAATAGGATCGAAAAAAAGGAAGCATTTTTCAAGCAAAAGGAAAAAGAAAAAATAAATAAGAAAAAAAAGGAAGAACTGAAAAGAGCTGAGAAAAAAGATAAAGATAAGCAAGCTCTTGATGAGTATGAAAGATGGTTGGTAAGTATCGTTTTTTTAATGCTCTTCTGTTTTATATCTTTACAGATCTCCTTTAGCTTTTATACTGGTCATTCATCAGGCTAATCAACTATTGAATAGTGAACCTTTTCTTAGATAAGCAGTATGCTAACCAAAAAACCAAACCCATTGTTGATTCCAACTCATAGCGACCCTAAAAGACAGAGTAGAATTGCCCCACAGAGTTTTCAAGGAGTGCCTGGTGGATTTGAACTGCTGACCTTTTGGTTAGCAGCCATAGATAGCACCTAACCAGTATACCACCAGGGTTTCCAAAATGCTCGGTGTTGATAAAAGTTACTTAAGAGCCTACATCGTGTCCCTCCCACAGCCTTTCACTCTAATTTATCCTCTCATTCAGTCTTCAGACTCTCCCTCTGCTAAATTCTAAACACAAACACACACACACTTTCTCATTTGTTGTTTTTCTTCTTGCAAGTCTTAGGAAGAATTCTAAGTATTCTTTCTTAAAATTCTGCCATTCTTTAGAACCATGCCATCTGAAATCTTATCTTTGTGACCTATTCCATTTCGTTGGTTATTGTTTTATTGTTATTATTTTTAATCTTCTTCAGAAGTTTTCTGAAATTTATTTTTAATCTTAAATCTTTTTTAATCTTCATTTTCTCCACAGAGATCACTTCCCTTTCACAAGAAGAGGTCTTAGCTTCATGTGATATTTCATATCTGTATTTCAATACCTATCTTTTCTGCCTCTAATTCCAGTTCTGTTAGCCTTGTGTCCACTGGTGGTTTATACCTAGAAGCTGCCTGTTGAATTAATGCTCCCCTCCTGTACATATCGTATCTTCTCCTAGTTTACTCGTTTCTGTGAATGCGTCTGCTGTTTCCTCAAGCACTCAGACTTAAAACTTCGAAGTCATAACATCCTCCCTCCCTGAGTCCCCACATTTGGTCACTTAGCAGTCATGCCTATTTTTCCTTTGCAGTGACTCACGTCTGAAAGCGTAGAAAGCAAACAATTATACTACTTAGGGTTTGCCAGATGATTTTAGGTGGAACTCCGCGATAATATGTTACAACATTGAATTTAATGGTGAAAAGTTATTCCCTTCTTTATTCTCTTTCAGTCTTTCTTATGACTCCGAGGAGAAAGTCTTATTTAGGTATTTTTTAATGAAAAAAGAGCAGGTATGAGGTTTGGGAGGAAAGCTGCGTAAAGCTGGACTTAGAGTTTTTGTTTGTTTCAGTGTACTTATATTTATACTGCCTGCTGTCTACTGCCATCGAGTCAATTCAGACTCAGCGACCCTCAAGGACAGAGTAGAACTACCCTGTAGGGTTTTCAAGGCTGTAAATCTTTACGGAAGCAGACTGCCACATCTTTTTCCTGCACTTTTATGTTTATAGTTACATTTCATTAATGTAAAGAAAAATGCTATTTTCCATTTTAGATTATCAATGTAAATGTTCATTTTATTAACTTGAGCAAGTTATAAATTCATATAAATAGGTATTTCCCATTAACAGGTAACACATTCACATGATTCATTAATCTAAAAGTGTAAAATTATACATGGTGAAAAGTATGAAATTATGTATAGTCAAAAAGTCTGCCACCCTTGCTGCCCAATCACTTAATTTCTACCTTCCTACCCAAATAAGAAGCCACTATAGTTAGTGCTTCTAGAAACAAATATGAATTTTTTTTGTCCTCTTTTGTATATATAGTAGCACACTATATATACACTGGAAACCCTGGTGGCATAGTGGTTAAGAGCTATGGCTGCTAACCAAAAAGGTTGGCAGTTCAAATCTACCAGGGGCTCCTTGGAAACCCTATGGGGAAGCCCTGCTCTGTCCTATAGAGTTGCTATGAGTTGCAATTGACCCAACAGCAATGGGTTTATAATATACACTGCTCTTCACCTTTTTTTCACCTGACAGTACATCTTGGGGGTGTTTCCTTATTGGCATATATAGAGCCTCCTCAACAGTGCATACTACTCTATCATATGGACTTGCCATGACTTATTTACCTGTCTGCTATCAGGTAAATATCTTCATTATTTGCTTTTACTAAGAAATCTCGGTAAGTAACTCTGTGTAGTCTTTCTGCACATGTACAGAATACAGTAAGATAAATTTCTAGAGTGGAATCGTTGGGTTAGAGGTATACGTATTTTAAATTTTGATAGCTGTTACCAGAAATGCCTTACATAGGGGTTGTATAATTTTGCAATTGATATGGGAGAGAATTTCCCCACAGTCTATTCAATAGAGTTTGTTACCAAACTTTTTTTTTTTTTTAATTCACGCCTATCTCTTAGTTGTGTCCAGGGTTTCTTTGATTTGCATTTCTCTGGTTAGACTGACACTGAGTATCTTTTCATTTGTTAACAGTCATTTGTATTTCTTTTCTTCTGTAAACTGCCAGTTTATAGACTTTGCCTGGTTTTCTATTGGGTTGCTGTTCTTATTTATTTCTAGACGCTTTTTTATATATTAGAAAAATTACCTTATCAAATAATGGCTGCGTGTATTTTTCCTAATATATGTCGGTCATTTAACATTGCTTACGGCACTTTGTGCTATGTAGAATTTTATTTTTAGTATGATATTTATCAATTTTTTTGCTTATGGTTTTTAATTCTCAGGTGTAGTTGAAAGCCCCTTCTCTGTGATTTGATGTTAAAGAAAGGTCCCCATTTTTACTTATAGTAACTTTATGATTTTAATTTTGTGATACTCTATTTAGAATTTATCCTGATATGTGGTGGGAAACGTGATTCCAACTTTAATTTTTCCAAAGGCATCTTTTCTAGAATAGTCCATCTTTTACTTACCAGTGTGGATGCTATGTTTATCATATGATATATTCCCGTGTCTTTTTGGGTCTGATTTTAGACTTTCTGTTTCATTCATCAGTCTCATTGTGCATATTCCAGTAGTACACTTTAATTATTAGGAGTTTATACATTTTTATAAGTGGTTGGATTAGCCTTCCTTCATAATTCTTAGAGTATTTCTAAGTATCCTTGTTTGCTAATTTTTTCATGTAAAGTTTAGAATCAACACTTGGTAGAGAGGCACATGGGACCCAAAGTGAGCTATTTAAAGATAGGAGAAAAAGAGTAAGTTTAGGAGTAAACTTAAAAAATGAACAAGACTGATATAAAGAAAACTTTAGAACGTTCCTGAAGGACACAAATGAAGGCTTGAGAAAATGGTGAATAGAAGCGCTCAACATGATAATATCATTTCTCAAATAGTAGCACACTTAATTTACAAATCTAATGCAACCCTGACTTAATTTACAAATCTAATGCAATCCTAGTAAAATACCAACAGGTTTATCGTTGTTGTTTATGTGTTGACTTTAGCACTGTTGTCATTAGGTATCATGTCAGTTCCCACTCATGGTGACCCTGCATACAACAGAATGAAACGCTGCCCAGTCCTACGCCATCCTCACAGTTGTTGCTGTTTGAGTCCCTTGTTACAGCAGCCACTGTGTCAGTCCATCTTGTTGAGGGTATCCCTCTTTTTCACTGACCCTCTACTTCGCCAAGCAATGATGTCCTTCTCCAGGAAGTGGTACCTCCTGATACCATGTCCAAAGTACATAAGATGAAGTCTAACCATCCTTCCTTCTATGGACCATTCTGGTTGTACTTCTTCCAGGACAGATTTGTTTATTCTTCTGACAGTCCATAATATATTCAATATTCTTCACCAACTCCATAATTCAAAGGCATCAATTCTTTTTTGGTCTTCCTTATTCATTGTCCAGCTTTCACATGCACATGAGGTGAGTGAAAATATCATGGCTTGGGTCAGGTGCACCTTAGTCCTCAAAGTGATGTCTTTACTTTTTAACACTGTAAAGAGGTCTTTTGCAGCAGATTTGCCCAGTGTAACACGTCATTTGATACCTTGACTGCTGCTTCCATGGGCATTGATTGTGGATTCAAGTAAATAAAATCCTTGACGACTTTAGTACTTTCTGCATTTATCATGATGTTACTTATTGGTCTTTAGCACTACTATATGCTAATTCTACCCAGAGAATTAGAAATATAATGTGGTCAAAATTGGTCCAATGATTTGAACGATGCAGGTAGTATTTCATAATGATTCCTTAGATGAATTTTAAATAATGAGCTTTGTTCTAACAAAAAAAAAAAATTTTTTTTAAAGTATCTTAAGTTAATATAGCCTACTCTGTTAGGATCATTTAGGGCAATTAAATTTACCTGTTGGTGTTTTCAGTTTTATTTTCATGTTCTAGTGAAAATAGACTAGAATCCCTAATAACTAAGTCACAGTTAGATACATTATTTTTTATTATAGCTTGGAATTTAATCACTTTCTCATTCTCATCAGTACACTGGAGGATAAAAACCCATCAGTCAAAAACCTAAGACAATATAATGTGTTTCACTATGTAGTATAACATCTACAAATAGAGTGTTGCCGATAAAAACATAAACACACAGCAGGCTGCAGATCTGTTCCCCATCTCACCAGTTATTTATTAAAATGTGTTTACAGATGGAATAGGAAAATGCCTCCCTATGAAAGTCTATTGACTTCAATTGTACTGCACAGTAAGAACTCAAAATTTTGATAAACAACCCAGCTTGCGTAGTGAGCATTTGATGGGTAATTGTTTTAGGGGGAATGGGTAGCCAGAGATCAAGGGAGACTCACTTCTTTATGCCAGCGCACTTATTGATTCATAGCTTCTTTTACTAAGAATATGAGTAAATATCTTGAGTAATTTCCAGCAGACATCAGGTCAGAAGGACTTCAGCAATGCTTTATTTATTATTATTACTCAAGACAGCATTGATTCGTCTTAACCGCTATTAATGTTGAATAGTTAATTGCCTATTTCCTGGCTCTTAAGCCCTCTGTTTCAAGGTCCCATGTTTTGCATTTTTAAGTTTCCATCCTTCTGATGTGAAGTGTAAGTAGGATGGACAAAAAGAGGCTTGTCCCCAGTCAGTTTCCATGAACACTACCAGTCATCCGACTGGCAGTCTCACTCTCCCTTAATCTTAAATTATTGACACGATCCAGTTACAACTTTCCTAATTTAGAATTCTGAAAAGGGATTCACTCTTGGCTCTAATGGAAATAGTGCCAAGTAGCAAGTGTGCAAAAATTCTCATGAAGCAAAAAAGACTCATGAAGTCTATACTGACTGAAAAAAAAAACTCGTATTTATCTTACGGCTTTTTGTTGTATGTGAAAAATTTTTTGAGAATGGAAAGCTCCTATTACCATATTTTTCTAGGGACAATTATCAAATCCATGTGTTTACTGATGAAAGAAGTATAGACATAATAACTCATCAAAAAGCTCTCCACCTCCTGTCCTTTGAGCCCACAGAGTCAGGGTTGTCAGGGCTTCCCTGATGCTGCTGCCCTTTGAGGACTGTGAGGAAACCAGCAAACTTGAATGTTAGCAAAGACTTCATATCTGCTTTCAAGTAGGGAAACGGAGAGACAGTCCCAAGTTGCAGGTGGAAAGAACAACTGCTATTGACATTTCAGGTCTTCCTTGATTAAGTTTAGGCTTCCTATATATCCTCAGATTCTCAGTCATTCTCTTGAAGGGAGTATGTGCAGGGAGGCAAAAGGTTCTAAACTTCACCTGATATAATGTGAGAAAATGGAAGATAGTGTTAAAAAAAATACGAAGCAGAACTGTTTCCATCAAGCAGTAAAATGTAAACTTACTATTCCGTTCCACTGAGGCTTCAGCATTCTTTCCATCTTCCTGGATATTCCCATGATGTTCTAGGATCTATCATCGTAAAGTTAAACTCTCTTAACATTGCAGTTCCCTAAAACTGCGGTTACACATTTGTCTACTTTTTTTTATACCTGAACTTTAAGTTCTGGTTGTATTCTCTACTCCCCAACACTCCCCCCACCCCGCCCCGCAATCCTCTTCAACCGTAATCCATCCAGCCTTGGCTTTGGCGTCATCATTTACACCCAAATGATACTTTTAAAATTGCAATTTCGCCATCCATCTAGCCAATTGGGTGTGTGCTTCTCTGCCCCATTCACAAGACCTCTCAACGTTCTCCACAGGTGCTCCCCGCCTTCTTGCAGTTGTCATGCTGCCCTCACCTTCCTCTTGTCTCTCTGCCCTTCCTCTCAGCGTCACTTGGTGTCTTCTCTTTTACCTAAACTCTAAATGTCATCTCTTTTCTTCTAAATGTCAACATGTAAGACCCCGTATGATATTTCGTCTCCTCGGTCTGCATTCTCATCCAGTGTCCCTCCCCAGTGCCCCACCGAGTTGTGGTCACACTGGCCATCTTGTGTTTCCTTCCACGGTCCAAGTTTCTCCCAAAGAGTGCTAGCACACATACTGTTCCCTCTTCTTGGAATGCCCTCTGCTCAGTGTGCATCATGTGTGGCTTCCCTTATCCGAGATGTCTGATTTTAAAGTGACATTCCTTAAATCTTCTTTTAAAGTAAGTATATTCTTTTATTCTCAGTCACAACAGCTTGTCTATGTGTTTTGTAGAAAGTCACACAGTTTGCAAGTATATATTGTTTATTATCTGTCCCTTTTGAAAGTTTCTTGGGGGCAGGGACCTATCTGTAAGTTTGGATTTTATAATCACTTTGTGCCTGACCCAGAATAGGATCTAGTGTTTAACAATTCAATGAAAAAAACACAAATTGAAGCTGTATAGTACCAGTAGAATATAGACCCACAGGACACTTCAAAACTCTTCACATGTAAAGATGTGGAATATGACAAAGGACGACAAATTAATGGAGGCAGAGAAATAACTATTGGTATTATTTGTGTGACATTTGGACATAAAATCACTTTAGAGCATTGCGTTACAGCAATAGAAACTCTAAAAGAATTAAAGTGTTCAATGTAAAAAGCCAAACAATAGAAAAACCAAAAAAACAGAACTTAATATTTTTTCAATACTCTAAATCTCTTGAGAATGGGCATGCTTTTTTAAAACTTGTAAGTGCTAGGAAAAATCACAAAAAGATGAGCAGGAATCAAAATTTGAAACAGCATATAATGAAAAAGTTGGTGTAGGCGTTGGTGGGAGTGTAGAGCCCTGCAGCCACATTGGGGACTACGCTGACATCGTCAGTGAAGTGGGACGTGTGCACACCCCACAGATCAACAGTTTCGCTACCAGCATATCCACAGAGAGAAGCCTTGGCTTATGTGCACAAGGAAACAAAGACATTGTCTTCAGCCAACAACTAGATGGATAAATTGGTGTGTTCATATAATGGAGTTCTGTACATGAGTGAATTAGAGCTACAGATCCATGTAAATGGATCTTAGGAATGTTATAACAACAATATGAAAAGAAGTTGTAAAAGAGTATATAGCATGATACCTTTTATTACAAAGTTTAAAGAACTGCGAAAGACAATTGTTTATCATCCAGGGATGAGCACAGTTGCAGTAGAAGTGTAAAGAGATGCACTACAGTGTCACGTGGTTACCTCACGTGTGGGGAGGGAGGGCCATACAGTGAGGGGACGGTAATGGTCATGTTTTATTGTGTAAGGTGGGTACCCTTTAAACAGTTTTCCATGACTGGAATATTCATACATTCTTGTAAAAATTAAGGACTAAAAAAAGGCACTGTAGATAAAATGTTTGTTGCAGGATAGTATTAATATTTAGTATATGAAAATATGCAAATTGCTGTTAGATGGGCTAACCACTAACGCAAGCATAGAATTCACAAAAGGGCTAAAAGGTTGTTTGACATTATGCTCAAGGTCAACAATAAGCGAAGTAAAATGAGACCCAATTTAATTGGTACCTTAATATCTATTGATAATATGCTTAGAAATTTGTAATATTCATTAGCAGATATTCCTTTATAACCAAATAAGCTGAAAAATGACATGTAAATATCTAATAATGATTTTTGTACTTTATACTTCAGCAAGCAGCTAGATTTGAAAATAATGTCCATGTAAGTATGTAAACTTAACACTTGAACTTTTTTTTTTTTAGGAAAAGAAAGAAAGACAGGAAAGAATTGAACGAAAACAAAAGAAACGTCATTCCTTTCTTGAAAATGGGACACTTCCTCCATGGAGCCCTCCAAGTAGAACTGTATTCTCAAAAGTGTTTTAATACCTCCAGTTCTTATCTAGTTATTATTTATCAAATAGCTGTTATAGCCATGAGTTGAAAACTATTTGTTTATTTATAGCCAGAACAATCAATTTTCATTCACTGCCAGAAACGTCTGCTGACAGTGGAAAAGATACTGTAGAGTTTACCTAGTGAACTATAGATAAACAAACTGCTTCAGATGAGAAGCTAAATAGATAACTCTATCACGTCCATTAAAATATATAACTCCTTATCATGTTCTGGTAATTCTTACAGCTAGATGGTACACGATTATTTTCATTAAGTTATATATGTTATTGAAGTGTGCTTAATTCCAAGAGTAAAAAGGAAATCATCTTGGTGCCATCATCATAGAAAATAATTGAAGTTTTGAGTGATTGTGTGTCTAGATAGTTTCAGGCTTTAAAATGAATAGTCATTGGAAAGCAGGCATGTATTATTTCTTTTAAAACTTACCTTTAACTCAAAGCAGTTGCATTTGCACTGAAAGTTATAATTTTGGCCAATGGAAGCAGTAGTTCAGGAGAACGATAATCATAGAAGGATTTTAATTTAGGAATTTTTGCCTTATATTTTAAAATGAGTGTACTTTATCTGTTCCAGGCTTAAGTGACAATCATAGGCTCTTTATAGTGAGTCCACCACAGAAATTTTTCTTTTTATGTTCTATCTCTGTTTATCATCTCAGTGATACCAAAAGATGTCCATCTCATGGTAGTTATATACTTACACATTTGTTATGGAAATTCCACAGGAGTTGAAAGGTGCTATAACTATTATTATTTTCCAGAATAAAGCCAGAAAAGTGATTAAGGCAATTATTGTCTTAAGTAATCCAGACTCTCACAGTTTATATTTAGGTGATAGCTGCATGGGAAGGTAAATTTGCAGAAAATGTCTGAAGAATCTTTATTTACTTTCTGTCTGCATATCCTGTATTAATTGGTCTCATACTTGACCTTGACAGCTAATTTATGGCAGGTCAACTGTATGCTTTCAGAGTTAAAATGCTGCTTTAGCCAATAATGAAATACAGAGATGATGGGTGAGAATTAACAGTGACTATTGTATCCTTTCTGATGCGTCTTTACAAGTGTAGTTTCTCATCTTTACAACAATCAGGGTTAAGTGTTACTAGCTTCATTTTACAGATAAAAATACCTAGGCTCGGAGAAATTAGGTAACTTGACTAACTGATAGGCTTAGACTGATTAAATCCGCCTGAGTCTGCCTACCTCCAGCATCAGTGTGCTATTCTTCATGCTCCCACATGGCCTCAGAGAACTGTAGGTTCTGTTAAGACCACTGTATTAAATATGAACTTTACAAAACCATTTTAACTCTCAGGACCCATACCTCACACTGTATACAAAAACTAATTCAAAATAGATCAAAGACCTAAATATAAAGACCAAAACTATGAAGTTCATAGAAGAAAAAATAGGATCAGCACTAGGGCCCTAATACATGGCATTAACAGGATACAGACCACAACCGGAAACACACAAACTCCAGGAGATAAGCTACATAACTAGGATCTTCTAAAAATTAAACACTTATGTACTAATCAGGACTTAAATGTTCATTGTTGTCATCATTTATTTGGTAGCATGAGCCCCACTTTTCATCACTTAATGTATGTAGATGTAGGCTAACATAGGGTTGATAATGGTTATTTGACATTGATGTTTTTAGCATACAAGAATTCTTTGCCTCCTTGGCCAGTCTAGGCCCTACTACTCAGGAGGGTAGTAGGGCCTATATTAAACCAAAAAGACCCAAACCATTGCTGTCTAGTAGATTTCACTCATAGTGACCCTAGAGCACAGAGTAGAACTTTCCCATAGAATTTCCAAGGAATGGCTGGTGATTCGAAGTGCTGACCTTTAGGTTAGCAGCCAAATGCTTAACCACTGCGCCACCAAGGCCCTATGATAGGGCCTCCTAAAAAAGAAAACAAAATACTAATTTTTAAGGTTGTTTGTAAGGTAGGATGAGATGGGAAATTGAGGTGTTTGGAATGGTCCAACATGTCATTTCCCTCAGATATGAACGGGGATTTTTGTCTTATTCCAGTAAATAATAACATTATTTCTCATCAACAGCAGCTTGTGCTGAAATTAGTTGAATAAAATAACCGCTCCTGTATCAAAATAGGAGCCCTGGTGGCACAGTGGTTAGGCTGCTAAAGATTTTAAAAATTACCTGGTCCAAACTAAGTTGGAGAAAGTAATTTCCAAAGACTGACTTGCCCAAGTTCATATAACTAACTGTAAGGAATCTAGACTCAACTCAGGTATCGTTTCCCAGTTGTATTCTGCCCACCGTTCCACACTTTCGACAATATGATAAAGCTTTCACTGTAACTTTGTTACTGTAACCATTATTAATTTAGGTGATTTTTGTTGTCTCACCTGTGCCCTTCTTCCTCCACTTCCTTCTCTGTAACTATCCACCAGATCAAAGCTATTCAGGAGCCTACACTACCAGGTAAAGTGTGGGAAAATACTAGCTTCTTAAATTTTGATCATTGTCAAGATGCAGCTGAGAAAAGAAATTTCACAAAATGGAATATATTGCATGTTAGAATAGTTCTCAAGAATAAATTAGCACAGGAAACTTAGATTTCCCTAATTTAATCTTGGCTCTGATTTCAGTAGTGCTGTATCAAAGGCGTTTAAACATATCTGCTTCCATTCTACACAAAGTGAAGATACTATATATCAACTTTCCTGCTCCCTGGTTACTTTGACAGATAAAATAATAAATGCAATGTAAATGCTGGAAACCCTGGTGGCGTAGTGGTTAAGTGCTATGGCTGCTAACCAAGAGGTCAACAGTTCAAATCTGCCAGGCGCTCCTTGGAAACTATGGGGCAGCTCTACTCTGTCCTATAGGGTCACTATGAGTCGGAATCGACTCAGCGGCAGTGGGTTTTGTATGTAAATGCTAACCTGGGGATTTCCCTGAGCCCTTTTACATTAAATTTCATGTGGCTCTATTATTCTGAAGTATGTGTGTTCCATGTAATTGCGTAATATTGGGTGAACAAATTTCTTGGTCTTGTATTTAGGATGCTGTTTTAAGAATTATTTGGAAAGATGTATTTAATGTCTGCTTCTTTACTAGCATGTTTTCATGCAGTGCTTGTTAAAATCAGCCGTTCAGGTTTAATTTTGTTGGGTGATATGTTTGGCTGTGTGCCACAATTTTATTTCATAGTGTTAAAAAATGTTGTGGTGTTAAGTTTTATTTGTGGACTAAGGTAAAACATAATGATACACCTTCCATTATAAATGACTGAAAATTTGTATATATGACTGATTTTTTTTATTTTAAAAAGCTTAACAAATTAAAAAGATAATTATGTAATTGATAATCAGAAAATACAAATAAGCAGAAGTCACTTATGATCCCATCACCCAAGACAATTGTAGTTAACACATTTAAGGAACCTAGCAATGTAGTAGTTAAAGAGCTTGGCTGCTAACCAAAAGGTGGGCAGTTTGAATCTACCACTGCTCATTGGAAACCCTATAGGGCCGTTCTGCTCTGTCCTGTAGGGTTGCTTTGAGCCGGAATCAGCTTAATGACAACAGGTTAATTTTTTAAAAATATATCCTTCCTTCTATTTTACTTTCCAGTGCATTTTCCCCTGTAGCTAAAATTAAGGTGAGAATGAAGAAGAGATACAGCCTCTCTCTCTGTCTCTTTTTTCATTTATAGGTCTAAATGTGTGCATATATGTATATAAAACATAAACACATGCACATGTGCATATATGCAAACAAACATACATACATTAAAAAAAATGTGGTCAATTTGATTCCAACTTGTATACGTACATACATTTTAATTCTTTGAAATAAAAATGAGATCAAACTAAATTTTTGGTAACCATATTTTCCATTCAATAATGTATCATGAACATACTCTCACACTAATATACCTTTCTAATAATCTTTGGTGCTGCAACTACAATTTATTTAACCTATTACTGGGTAATTTGTTTTCTTTAAAATATTTTACTATGGTAAATAATGATACAGTTAATACCCTTGTGGCCATATCTTTGTGTATGTTCTTTTTCTTTAACATGATTTCCAAAAGTGGAATTACTGGGTTAAGTGGCAAACTCCCTTTGAAGGCTTTTGATATATATTTTCCAGCTGCCCTTTTTTTTCATTTTTTAAATCTTTTCCAGTTTGATATTGAAAATTAGTGTCACATTGTCAATTTTGAAATGAAATACCAGTGCAGTAGAATATCTTTTCATGTTTATTGCCAATTAGTATTTCCTTCTCAATTAAGTTGATAAAAAACCAAAACCAAACCCATTGCCATCAAGTCCGACTCCTAGTGACCCGGTAGGACAGAGTAGAACTGCCCCATAGGATTTCCAAGGAGCTATCAGTGACTTTAAACTGCCAACCTTTTGGTTAGCAGTTGAATGCTTAACCACTGCACCACCAGGGCTCCTTGATAGCTAGGCATTTTAAATGTAGTAGACTGAGCTGCTTGAGATGACCATCTGTGAATTCTTTCTGAATCTGTACCATTCAACAAATTTGTTTTGAGTCCTTGGTATATAGGAATCAAGAGTACAGCACTAAACAAGAAAGACATGTCTTCATGAAGCTTACAGATTAGTGGTGACAGTTAACTTCTAATTTTTTTGAGAATTTTTGTACACATTGTTTAAAGTCAGACACATGAACACTTATAAAGGTATATATGTGTATACTAGCATTTTTGGAGAGCTCAAATACAATGTATGGAATTTGAAATGACATAGTGTATCTAAAGTCTCTGTTCTACCTGATGTCTATATAACTTACTTTGTTGAAAGATCAGAATTAGAAAATATTGTATTTTACCATGTATCAATACACAAAGAATCATAAGACATAATTTCATTTTTAAGGTACTTAAAAATCTCATTGCAATGTGGCATAGATTTTCAGAGACAGACCATGCTCCCACACCCAGGTAAGACTAGATTAATTTCCCAATGTTCTTAGCCAAACAAAATATTTTTTTATTGTACTTTAGATGAAAGTTTACAGAACAAACTAGTTCCTTATTAAACAGTTAGTACACATATTGTTTTATGACATTGGTTAACAACCCCATGACATGCCAGCGCTCTCCCTTCTCAACCTTGGGTTCCCTGTTACCAGCTTTCCTGTCCCCTCCTGCCTTCTAGTTCTTTGCCCCTGGGCTGGTGTGCCCCTTTAGTCTCATTTTGTTTTACAGGCCTGTCCAATCTTTGGCTGAAGGGTGAACCTCAGGAGTGACTTCATTGCTGAGCTGAAAGGGCGTCTGGGGGCCAGACTCTCAGGATTTCTCCAATCTCTATCGGGCCAGAAAGTCTGGTTTTTCAGTTAGATTTTGTTCTACCTTTTTTTCCAGCTCTGTCCAGGACCCTCTATGGTGATCCCTGTTGGAACAGTCAGTGGTGGTAGCTGGGCACCACCTAGTTGTACTAGACTCAGTTTGGTGGAGGCTGTGGTAGATGTGGTCCATTATTCCTTTGGACTAATCTTTCCCTTTTGTCTTTAGTTTTCTTCATTCTTCCTTGCTCCCGAAGTGGTGAGACCAGTGAAGTATCCTAGATATACGCTCACAGCCTTTTAAGACCCCAGATACTACTTACCAAACTAGAACGTCGATCATGTACTTTATAAAGTACGTTATGCCAAATGAGCTAGATGTTCCCCAAGACTGTGGTCCCCACACCCCTTAGGCCAGCACTTCAGTCCCTCAGCGAGTATGGATGTGTCTATGGAGCTTCCATGACCTTGCCTTGTACAAGTTGTGCTAGCTTCCCCAGTATTGTGTACTGTCTTACCCTTTGCCAGAGTTACCACTTGTCTATTTTTCCATCCCCACCCTTACCCTCCCTTGTAACCATTAAAGATTGTTTCTTTTTATGTGTAAACCTTTTCATAAGTTTTTACAGTAGTGGTCTCATACAATATTTGTCTTTTTGTGATTGACTTATTTCACTCAGCATGATGCTCTCCAGGTTCATCCATGTTGTGAGATGCTTCACAGATTCATCGTTCTTTATCGTTGCGTACCACTCCATTGTGTGTATGTAACGTAGTTTATCTGGTCATCTGTTGATGGGCATTTAGGTTGTTTCCGTCTTTTTGCTGTTGTGAACAATGCTGCAATGAACGTGGGTGTGCATATGTGTATTTGTGTGACGACTTTTATTTCTCTAGGGTATATTCCTGGGAGTGGGAATTGTGGATCACATGGTATTTCTATTTCTAGCTTTCTAAGGAAGCACCATGTCATTTTCCAAAACGGTAGTATCATTTTTGCATTCCCACCAGCAGTGCATAAGAGTTCTGATCTCCCAGCAGCCTCTCCAACATTTGTTATTTCCTGTTTTTTTGATTCATGCCGGTAATGCCAGGGTGAGATGATATCTCATTGTGGTTTTGATTTTCATTTTTTTTTTAATGCCTAGTGATCATGAGCGTTTCCTCCTGTATCTGTTGGCCGCTTGAATGTCTTCCTTGGTGAAGTGTCTGTTTATTTCTTTTGCCCATTTTTTATTTAGGTCTTTGATCTATTTTAAATTAGTTTTTGTATATGGTGTGAGGTATGGGTCCTGTTCCTTTTTTTTTTTTTTGCAGATGGACATCCAGTTTTGCCAGCACCATTTATTAAAAAGACTGTCCTTACCCCATTTGATGGACTTTGGGCCCTTGTCAAAGATCAGGTGACCATAGCTGGATCGATTTACATCTGGGTTCTCAATTCTGTTCCATTGGTCAATGTATCTGTCATTGTACCACTACCAGTCTATTTTGACTACTGTAGCTGCATAGTAGGTTCTGAGGTCAGGTAGTGCGAGTCCCCCTACTTTATTCTTCTTCTTCAATAGTGCTTTACTTATCCAGGAGTACTTCTCTTTCCATATAAAGTTAAGGTGTTTTTCCACCTCTTTAAAGAATGTTGTTGGTATTTGGATCGGGATTGCATTGTATTTGTAAATAGCTTTGGGTAGAATTGTCATTTTCACAATGTTGAGCCTACATATGCGTGAGCATGGTATGTTTTTCCATTTATGTAGATCTCTTGGTTTCTTGCAGTAGTGTTTTGTAGTTTTCTTTGTATAGGTCCTTTACATCCCTGGTTAGATTTATTCGTAAGTATTTTATTTTTTTAGGAGCTACTATAAATGGTATTGTTTTTGTGATTTCCTTTTCATCATTTTGTTTATTGGTGTATAGAAATCCAACTGATTTTTGTATGTTTATCATGTATCGTGCTAGTCAGTGGCATCTTTCTATTCCAGTAGTTTTCTCATGGATTCTTTTGGATTTTCTATGTATAGTATCATATCATCTGCAGATAAGGACAGTTTACCTTCTTCATTACCAATTTGTATGCTCTTTATTTCTTTTTCTTGCCTTATTGCACTAGCTAGGACTTCTAGCGCAATGTTAAATAGGAGTGATAATAAAGGGCATCCTTGTTCCTGTTCTCAAGGGGAAAGTTTTCAGCCTCTGTCCATTAATAATGATGTTGGCCTTTGATTTTGCATAGATGTCCTTTATTATGTTGAGAAATATCCCTTCTATACCTATTTTATTGAGAGTTTTTATCAGGAATGGGTGTTAGACTTTTTCTAATGCGTTTTCTGTATCGAGATGATCGTGTGATTCTTTTCTTTCTTTTTATTAATGTGGTGGATTATGTTGATTGATTTTCTAATGTTGAACCATCCTTGCATACCTAGTATGAATCCCACTAGGTCGTGGTGTATTATTTTTTTTGATATGATGCTGAATTCTATTGGCTAGAATTTTGTTGAGAATTTTTGCATATGTATTCATGAGAGATATTTGTAATTTTCTTTTTTTGTGATGTCTCTGCCTGGTTTTGGTGTCAGCGTTATGCTGGCTTCATATAATGAAGAATGAATTCAAAAGTATCACTTCCTTTTCTAAGTTCTGAAATAGTTTGCGTAGTAATGGTGTAAGCTCTTCTTTGAATGTTTGGACCAGGGCTTTTTTTTTGTTGGGCATTTTTTTTTTTTTTTTTTTACTTTTTCAATCTCTTGTTATGGGTCTGTTCAGATTTTCAACATCATTTTGTGTTAGTTTGGGTAGTGTGTTTCTAGAAATTTATCCATTTCCTCTAGGTTTTCAACTTTGTCGGAGTGTAGATTTTCATAATACTCTGTTACGGTCTTTTTTATTTCAGTTGAATCTGTAGTTATGTCCCCCATTTCATTTCTTATTTGGGTTATTTCTGTCCTCTCCTATTTTTCTTTTGTCAGTTTGGCCAGTGCTTTGTTGATTTTGTTGATCCTTTCAAAAAACCAAGTTTTGGGTTTGTTGATTCTTTCTATTGCTTTTCTAGCCTCTATTTCATTTATTTCTGCCCTGATCTCTATTATTTCCTTTCTTCTGGGGGCTGTGGGCTTATTTTGCTATTCTCTATTTGTTCAAGTTGTGTAACTAATGTTTTGATTTTGTCCCTTTCTTTTTTGATGTGTGTATCTATTGCTATAAATTGACCTCTGCGCACTGCCTTTGCTGTGTTCCAGTGGTTTTGGTATGATGTGTTTTCATTCTCGTTTGATTCTAGGAATTTTTTGATTCCATCTCTGATTTCTTCAAATCCCTGGTTGTTTTTAAGTAGGGTGTTATTCAGTTTCCATGTAATTGTTTTTTTTTTTTTCTTTCTTGCACTTCCTTTTGTTAATTTCTACCTTGATGGCATTGTGGTCAGAGAAGATACTTTGTATTACCTCAGTGTTTTGGATTTTGTTGAGGGTTGCTCTGTGGCGTAAAATGTTGTCTCTTCTGGAGAACGTTCCATGTGTGTTGGAAAAGAATGTGTACTTTGCAGCTGTTGGGTAGAGTGTTCTGTTTATGTCTATGAGGTCAAGTTGACTGATTGTGCCTGTTAGATCTTCTGTATCTTTGTTGAATTTGTTTCTAGATGTTCGGTCCTTCACTGAGAGTGGTATGTATGTCTCCTACTATTATTGTGGAACTGTCAGTTTCTCTTTTCAGTGCTGTTAGAGTTTGTTTTATGTATTTTGGAGCCTTGTCATTGGGTGTGTAGATGTTTATTATGGCTAAGTCTTCATGATGGATCATCCATTTAATCATTATATAGTGCCCTTCTTTGTCTTTTAAAGTTTATTTTATCTGAGATTAGTATTGCCACTTCTGATTTTTTGGAGTAGTTATTTGCTTGATAAATATTTTTCCATTCTTTGATTTTTAATAAATTTACATCTTTGTTAACTAAGGTATGTCTCCGGTAGATAGCATATTGATGGATCCTGTGTTTTTATCCATTCTGTCACTTTCTGTCTCTTCATGGGTGCATTTAGGCCATTTACATTCATTGTAAGTATTGATAGGTGTGAGTTTATTGCTGTCATTTTGTAGTACTTTTTTTTTTTTTTTTTTTTGTGGTGCTGACACTTTCTTTGTTCCTCTTACTTTCCTGTGCTGAATTCTTTTTGTTTGTGGGTTTCTTTTTCATTTGTTTTGTTTTTGTAGATTCTGTTTTTATTGAGACTTTCTGTTTTTATTCTTTATTTTGATGCGTAGGTTTGTTAACTATCTTTGTGGTTACCTTGAAATTTACCCTTATCTTCCTAGGTTTGAACTAGTGTATTTGCCTTGCCTTCCTCTCCATTAGAAAGTTGTGTACCCACACTGTTTATTTCCTCTTTTATTGTTCTGACGTGGTTGTCATATACAGATTAAACTCTGTGTTTCCCTGTTGTAATTCTTTTGGTTATAAGTAGTCCTTGAGAGTTCATTTCCTAGGTTGGTATCTGGCTGGTACAATCTCGCATCCTAGATTCAGGCTGTGGTCTGATGTTGTTTGTTCTCAGAGTGAAGGACTCCCTTTAATAATTCTTGTAAGTTTTTATATATTCCCTTAATTTCTGTTTATCTGGAAATGTCCTAATTTCACCATCATATTTGAACGAAGGTTTTGCAGGATATATTATTTGTGGTTGGCAATTTTTTTCTTTCAAGGTTTTATATATGTCATCCCATTGCCTTCTTGCCTTCAAGGTTTCTGCCGAATAATCATAGCTTAGTTTTGTTTCTCCTCTGTATGTGACTTGTTTTTCTTGAGCTGCTCTCAGGATTTTTTCTTCATCTTTGGTTTTAGCGAGTGTGATTATGGTATGCCTTAGTGATTTTATTTTGGGCTCTTCAATGGCACTGGGCCGGGGGGGGGAGGTTGGGGTCCTGCATGGGGTTCGTTGAGCTTCTTGGATGGTCAGCTTGTCATCTTTCATGATATTAGGGGAGTTTTCTGTCAGCAATTCTTCAGTAATCCTCTCTGTGTTTTCTATTTTCTCCCCCTGTTTTGGAACTCCAATCACTTGCAAGTTTTTCTTTTGAGTGTATCCCCTATCCTTCTCAGGGCTTCTTCATTTTTCTTCGTTCTTTTTTCTGATTTTTCCTCAAACAAAGTTGTATCCAAGTGTTTGTCTTGAGTTTTGCTGATCCTGTCTTCCATCATTTCAAACCTGCTCCTCAGGCCTTCTATGACACTGTCCATGTCTGAAATCTTGTTTTTTATCTTTTGGACTTCTGTTTTTGTATGATTTCTAGTTTTTAATTTATTTTAGCATTTTGTTCCTGTATTATTTTCCTGAATCCTTCCATTTCTTTGTCTGTATTTTCCCTGAATTTATCTATTTTTTTCTTTTTTGTCTTCTTTTTGTTTCAACTCTTGGGTCGCTCTGAATATTAGAGATTTGAATTCCCTGTCAGTGCCTTTTCTTCTACTGGAAAGTTATCTGATGTTTTATTGTATATGCCTACTGAAATCATCCTGTCCTGGTTTTTTATGTTTTGGTAGTGTCTCCTGTCATCAGGACATTCAGTAGTTATTTTCTTCGTTTATTGATTGTAGATCTGTTTTTTTCCCCTGCTTTATTGTTTTATTTGGTTATGTCTGAGCAGGCTGTCTGTGTGTTCTTTGTTTTTACTCATCTGTGGTCACAATACTTTTCATCTCCTTGTCCAATGAGCAGGGCCAATTGCTCATCTATGGTGCAGCAGGGCAGGCCCAGCTGAAGCGGAGGGGCTGGGATGGGTTGTTTGTGGCACATATGAGGGCCAACAGGGTGGGCCAGGAATCAATGCTGGGGGCATTCCCGTGGGCTGTGCCTGTGCTGCTCGGGGGTGTGATGTTCTGCGCACGGTGCAGGTAGGCAGGAAGGAGGGGGGAGGTTGTGATGTGTGGAGCTAGTATGGGTATGGGAAAGAGGAGAGAGAAACAGGAGTCAAAAACAAAAAACAAAGAGTGCCCAGGGACCTTGCCATTGGAATGGAGAGATGAGAAACTGAGAAATAGAGAAAAACAAAAAGGAAAAAAAAAACAAAAAAACAGAGGTGGTTAAAAGAAAAAAATCTAGATAAAAATTAAAAAACAAACAAACCCCAGAGGCTTCACCAGTGTGGCTGCAAAGACTGGAAAGCGGCTCCCATGCTGGGCAGTATAGCCTGGTAGAGGGGTTATAGGGTCACACAGTGCCAGGTATTCAGGAGACATGAAAAGAAGGTAAGTATGGAGAGACAAGAACTGAGACATGAAGAAAGACAAAAAAGGAAAAAAAGAAAAAAAAAAAAGCCCCCAGGGATCCCACTGATGCAGCTGTGTAGACTAGGGAGGTGGCTCCTAAGCTGTGCAGTGCAGCCCGGCTAGAAAGGGCTCCCAAGCTGCAAAAAGAAAAATAAAGCAAACCAAAACAAAGGGGGAAAAAAAAAAAGCCCCAGGGATCCCACCAGTGTGGTGTCACGGGCCGGGGGCATGATTCCACAGTCCGGTGGCACTTCCCAGCCTTTCAAGAGGAAAGGTGGCACACTGGGCCAGGTGTTTGAGAGAAAGGAGGGGGAGGTGGTGGGAGGCATGGAAAAAACCAAAAGAAAAAGAAAAAAGCAACATCAGCAACAGAGGGCACTCAGGAAGCCAACCAGTGTGGGCGGGGTGCATCCAAGCAGCCTGGGGTCGAAGTAGTGGAAGGCTAGGGGTTGGAGGGAAGAAGGGTGGGAGTTAGGAAAGCATATATCGCTGGTTACTGGATGCTGTGTCTACTGCTGGGAACTTTGTGAAGCTGCTTTCCCATATTCCCTGTCCACCAATCTCCAATTTGGTTGGGGTGAATTCAAGCGGCATGGACACAATACTTCCTGGATGGCTGAGCCACCATGGCCAGCTAGAAAGCATGGAGGTAGAGCAATGGGGAAAGGATAGGGGTGGGAAAGTGTGTATCACTGGTTACCAGGTGCGCTGGCTCCTCCTGAGAGCTCTGTGAAGCTGCTTTCCCATGCTCCCTGTCCGCCAATCTCCAACAGGAGTCCAAGATGGCAAATCTGTGCTATGTTAGGTGATAGGGGACCTCTGCACGTGTCTCTCCTTGCTCTCTGTTCTCTGTCAGTTTCTTATTCCATTCGATGCTTAGCTGAGTTCTTTACCTCTTCATTTGATACTTTGGGTTCCAGGATTGACATTTGTCTCTGTTTTACTTTTTCAGGTCTTTGCTGTGGAGGGACAACATGGTGCTTCTGTTTATGGTGCCATGTTGGCCGGAACAGCCAAACAAAATCTTATCAAGAATGTGGTGATAACCCAGGCAGGGACAGATGCAGCACATCTGAGCACTCCTGACCTCAGACTCCAGAATCCCAAACAAGCAAACTGCCAGTGATGCTGTCTGTGCAATGTAAGGCTTTAAGAAGTTCTGACAAGTCCTGTTCTTCTTCCTGTGCCACATTGTTGTTGTTAGGTGCTGTTGAGATGGTTCCAACTCATAGCGACCCTATACACAACAGAGCCACATTACCATTCCAGAAAAATAAACACCAAACATACATGATTCCTTTTAAGGGAATGTTTACAAGAATTTAAGTTCTCGAATGAAATTAACCATCAACAAAGCATGCCTTCATCTGGTAGGAGAAAGTAGAATCAGTGCGATTATAACACCCTCAAGGTTTTCAGTGCCATGAAAGACTAATTTACACACTCCAACTCCACAGTCTGATTTAATATTTATTCAGTGTCATTCTGATAATAAGTGTAGTTCAGGGACTAAGATTGCAAATCTGACTTTAAAACAAAACAATAATGATTTCTTATGGGGTTTGTAATAATAAGATAGGAAGAAAGGCCTAGAGATCTACTTCCAAACATCAGCCAGTGAAAACCCTATTGATCACATGTAGTTGCTGTTAGACGTCATTGAGTCTGATTCATAGCAACCCTATGTACAACAATGAAACACTGTCCAGTCCTGTGTCATCCTTACAGCCGTCATGTTTGAGCCCATTGCTGCAGCCACTGTGTCAATCTGTCTTATTAAGGGTCTTCTTCATTGACCCTCTACTCCACCAAGCATGATGTCCTTCAGGGACTGGTCCCTCGTGATAATGTGTCTGTTGTGGCTTGAATTGTATCCCCCCAAGATGTGTCAGCTTGGCTAGGCCATGATTCCCAGTATTGTGTGACTGTCTACTATTTTGTCATCTTATGTGATTTTCCTCTGTGTTGTAAATCCTACCTCTATGATGTTAATGAGGCAGGATTAGAGGCAGTTATGTTAATGAGGAAGGACTCAGTCTACAAGATTATGTTGTATCTTGAGTCAATCTCTTTTGAGATATAAAAGAGAGAAGCAAAAAGAGAGACAGAGGAACCTTATGCCACCAAGAATGAAGAACTAAGAGGGGAGTGTGTCCCCGTGCTTAGAAAGGGGAAGATTGATGACAAAGACCTTCCCCAGAGCTGACAGAGAGAAAGCCTTTCCCTGGAGCTGGCACCCTGAAATCAGACCTCTGGCCTCCTATTCTGTGAGAGAATAAATTTCTCTTTGTTAAAGCCATCCATTTGTGGTATTTCTGTTATAGCAGCACTAGATAAGTAAGACAGAATTTGGTACTGAGAGTGGGGTGCTGCTCTAACAGATACCTAAAATGTGGAAACAGATTTGAAACTGTGAATGAATACAGGCTGGAAGTGTTTTAAAATGCGTGATAGTAAAAGCCTAGAATATCATCTTAAGGAGACTATTGGTGGAATTATGGACATCAAAGACAATTCTGTTGAGGACTCAGAAGGAAGTGAGGATAGCTGTAACTCTGGAGATGGCCCAGACAGTGAGAAGCAGCAGCGGAGAAATGGCAGCAACAGCACTAGGAGACCAGTGTGAGACAGCACTAGAGCCAACACACGGAGCAAGAGAGCTGAGTGCCTTTGTACGTGAGGCTTCCTGGTTGAGTGGGGTGCCTCCAAGCACTTATTGGTGTCTAGGCTTGCTGAGCTATGGAGCAAGAGAGCTGAGTGCCTTCTGGTTGAAGTTTATTGGTGGAATGGGGTGCCTCTAGGCACTTATTGGTGGAGCTAAAGAGCTTTGGAACACTTGCCCCAGCAGGGCAGATGTGGGCAGCAAGGCCTGAGGGGCCAAGAGGCCAAAGAACCAGGAAAAAGAAGCTGAAGAGACAAGGAACACAGGAAGCAGAGCTGCCTCAGTCTCAAAGGGCAGGACCATGACCTCTGGAGTTTGTAAGGGTGGAGCCATGGCCTCTGGGGTTTCAAGGAGTGGGGCCACAGCCTCCTAGGTTTTGAAGAGTCACATTTTCACCAACTGAGTTCCGGAGTGTGGGACTGTCTTTCACAAGTACCAGTGGGATGGGGCCAAATCTGCCCAAAGCTGTGGAGGCAGGGCTGCCATACCCAATGGGCAGAAGATTGGAGCCTGCCAGGGCAAAGGGGGTATGGTTGCCAATCAGGTGGAATAGGAGAATGGGGCCACCCAAAGCTGAGGGAGCAGAGTTGCTGTTCCACTGGGTCTGGAAGGTGGAGCTGAAACCCAGGGCTGAGGGGCCTCCATCCAGAATCCAGAGAGTGTGGCCAACACCCAGAATCTGGAGGGCAGGGCCATTGCCTAAATGTTTCCAGGGAACGGAGGATTATTTTCAAGCCTTGAGAGCTAATGTAGTGTGTTCAGCTGACTAGTTTGGTGCCTGTTATTTCCTCTTTCCCTCCAGTTTCTTGCATTTGTAATAGAAATGTCTAGCTTGTTCTGTTCCACCATCATACTTTGGAACCAGATAACTTGTATTCTAGATTTCACAGATGAAGGGGAATTTTTTGAATTTGGGACTTGGAGTTGAGTCAAGACTTTTGCTATGATATGATAGGGTGAATGTATTTACATGTGGCAAGGACATGAATTTTTGGAAGCCAAAATGTGGAATTTTATGAATTGAATTATGTAGGTCAACTTGGCTAGGCCATGATTCCCAGTGCATGATTCCCAGTGTCATGTGATTATTCACCGTGTTGTCATCTGATGTGATTTTCCTATGTGTTGTAAATCTTACTTCTATGATGTTCATGAAGCAGGATTAGAGGCAGTTATGGTAATGAAGCAGGACTCAATCTGTAAGAGTTAGGTTGTGTTTTGCATCAATCTCTTTTGAGATATAAAAGAGAGAAGTGAGGAGAGAGAGAGGGGAATCTCATCCCACCAAGAACGAAGAACCAGGAGGTGAGCAGGTCCTTTGGACTTGGGGTCCCTGGGCTGAGAAGCTTCTAGGCCAGGAGAAGATTGATGACAAGGGCCTTCCTCCAGAGCCAGCAGAGAGAGAAAGACTTCCCCTGGAGCTGGTACCCTGAATTCAGACTTCTGGCCTCCTAGACTGTGAGAGAATAAATTTTTCTTTGTAAAGCCATCCACTTGTAGTATTTCTGTTACAGCAGCACTAGATGACTAAGACAATGTTGAAAGTAGCTCCTGGCTTCCAAGGAGCATTCTGGCTGCACTTCTTCCACGACAGGTTTGTTTGTTCAGTCCATGGTATATTCGATGCTCTTCCCCAACACTAAATTCGAAAGCATCAATTCTTCAGTTTTCCTTATTCATTGTCCAGCTTTCATGTGCTTATGAAGTGATTGAAAGTACCATGACTTGGGTCAGGTGCACCTTAGTCCTCAAGGTGACACCTTTGCTTTTTAACACTTTAAGGGATCACACATGGATCCCCAGCTGATCATAGGGATGGTACAGGACCAAGCACCTTTTCGTTTTGTTGTGCATGGAGTTACCATGAGCCAAGGGCTGACTAGACAGCAGATAGCAACAACAAAAAGCTATAAGACAACAGTTGCTCAAAAATTAGGAAGGGATAAATGAATTTAAACTGTATTAAGGTTTTTTGCATCATCCAGGAAGTGTTAAAAGCACTTTTTTTCCTTTGCTGTCTACTTTAGCTTCCTACTTCCTTGGTGATTTTCTTGGTGTTTATTCTACTTGGGATTCATTTAGCTTTTTGAATCTGAGCAGTGTATCTTTCATTTGTTTTAGAAAAAAAGCAGATGTTGTTATTGCTTCTATCCCATTCTCTTCTCCTCCTTGTAGGGGGACTAACTCATCCCTGTTTTTCTGAGACTTTCCTGGTTTTATCACTGAAACTCCCATGACCAGAAACTTCCATAGTCCCAGGCAGAATGGGGTGGTTTGCCTGGGACTGTCTCAGTTTTAAAATCCAAAATACCACATTCTTGGACACCATCTCAGTCCTGGGTAATCCGAACAGTTGGTTAATATTGGTATGAAATCTAATTACCATAGGTTAGACCTTGTCACCACACCTTTCAACATTTCACCACTCTCTTAACCAGAGGAAGCCAGCACTTAATCTCTCTTACTGTTTTCTAATAGGACATCCTTCCCACATGCTACAAATTGGTAAATTCTTGTAGGGGAAAAGCAGGGGTGAATGTGGAGCCAACCCTGTTGTACATCCCGTCTCTTGGGGCTAAGAGCCTTTCAAGTCCTTCCTGCATCCACTGCCTCCATATCTTGAAACAATTGTTTTATGTGTTATGTCTAGCATTTATATTTATTTCCTGTTAGTCCTGTAGGGTAATGCTATTCAGCTATATGCATCCCCTCCCTAATGGAATCAGCTTTGCTCTTCCCGGAAGCATGCTGGGGATAAATTCGGGATGGACTTGGGCTAAGGTACAAGGCCAGGAGTGGCATGACTGGGCCAGCGGCCAAGGCTGAAGAATGTCTTAGCAACACAAAGGAAAACATCTGGGCCTGGATGTGAAGTCCCTGGGAGCAATGACTGCCCAAGGATGTGGGAGGAAACAATGAGCCTTGGTTCCAACTGGAACAGCATCTAAGCTTGGGCCCCTTGCTAGATGGTTGCGAAAAATACTCCAGCTGGCCGCCACTGGAGAGCAGCTGCTTGCCCATGTTAGTAAGTTCGCCTGAATAAACGTATGAATCTGGAAAGGGCTATGTGTCAGTTCTTCAGATTATCTGCCAGGATGCACAGCGAGGGTCTTTCCTTGCTGGGGCTGTCCCCCAAAAGTCCAATACAAGCAATTTGTTCATAATTGTATCTTAATTAAAGCCTTTGTATTATTATGTATATAGTGGTTTTATATATTATTAAAAAAAAAAAAAGTTGCCATTGAGTCGATTACGACTCACATCGACCCTATAGGACAGGGTAGAACTGCCCCATAGGGTTTCCAAGGAGTGGCTGGTGGATTCCAACTGCTGGCCTTTTTGTTAGCAGCCTAGCCCTTAACCACTGTGCCACCAGGGATCCTTATATATAATTAGTGGCTATAATTTTTAGAAATAAAATAGCTTAGAATATAATTACAAATTATTTTAAAATGTCTTTAGTGTTGGAAGGAGAGTGAATGAGGGTAGATTTAGTACTAGTTATCAGAGAAAAATACAAGCTTAGTAATTGGTAAATTTATGAAGATGACCACAAGTAGAAAAGAGACATAATCAAAAAGATCAGAATGGAGGGGAAAGATAAAAGAAAAAAAATGTGATTAAGTCAGGCAACATGAAGAAAATAATAAAAAGAAAAAAAAGTAAACTGTAATACAAGAAGATTTAACCTACATACTTCCCCCATGTAAATTCAAATATCACTGATTAAAATGTTCGCTTTCAATCTGGATCAAAAATTAAAATTCAGTTGTGTAATTTTCCATTTAAGAGTCCAATTAATTACCTTAAAAATAAGATGAAAACGTTTTGCAAAAATTTAAAAGGATCAAAAATTAGAAAAAATTAAAATAAAAATATGAACAAAGACGTGTTGTCCTGTTATGAAAGAAATACAACTGAAATGCATTCAGCTGGACTATTAAAATTTTTAAAAATGCATTTAGATTTGGTAATTTTACTTAGAATCAATTCTAATTAAATAATCCAGAATTTTTTCAGAGATCTGTGTACAAGGAAAGCAAAACAATTTGGAGATAAACGAAAAGTTCAATAGTGGTGTAATCACGATATAAAATTTGGTATATTCATAGAATAATTAGAGCTTTTAAAGGTTAGGCTCTAGATAAATTATTTTTACATTGAAAGGGTCATGATTTAATGAGAAACATTTAAAGTATATATACAAGATTGTGCCAATTATTAAAACTATAAAGATACAAAAATATGCATATAATAAAAGATATGCAAAAATATTAAGGACAGTTATTTTTGAATTATGGGAGTTTTTATGACTTTTTAATATATTTCGGCATTTTTCAAGGTTTCTACTTTAGTATGTATTACTTTAAAGATCACATAGAACAGTAAAAATATTTTAGCAAACAACTGGATAGAATCAAACAGAAATGATTAGACATAAGGAAAGAACTCAGAGCACTGACTTTAATGCATGGAAGGGGCTGATCCTCCTCTAATAGGATGTTTTACTGACAAATTCCATAAGACTTTTAACTCAGGACTTCAAGCCTTTCATTTTGGTTCAAACCTCTGCTGAGAATTTGCATTTCCACCACAGATATACTGAATAAGAATCTACATTTTAACAAGATCCCAAGGTGACTCTTACGTATAATAAATTTCAAGACCCACTGGTCTACTAGTGATTCCTAAGCAGCAGCATTATCATCACCTGGAAACTGGTTAGAATTGCAAATTATCTTCAGAAGGAACCAGTATGTAGCTAGCTCTAACTCAAACAAGTATGAACAATAAGACAGAAGTATTTTCTCACAAGAGAGGAAATCTCTTAAGTGAGGGTAATGGAGGGGGCCTGGGGTTGAATGATTCAGTACAGTGGTGTCGTCATTGACCAAGTTTATTTTTGGCTCTCATACTGTCATCCACAGCACGTGCCTCCATCCTAAGACTGAGTTGCCTCCTGGAGGCAACACAGCTGCCCACAGTAATTGGGAATAGTGCTTCTTTGTTCATACACGGAGATATCAAGAAAGATTTTCCCCTGCTCATAGAATTTGCCTTTTCTTTTCCACATCCAATAATGTTTCCTGGAAAAATGCCATTTGCTGATGAGCGTAAACCTTGGTTGAATGCAGAGTAAGAAAGCAACATTGCCACCTAAATCTTCTAATAACTCTTTATGGATTCTATTTTCTTGGATATTATTGTAATTATTTTGTGCCTGAGCCGGGCACTCCTCCGTGAAACAATGCTTTGTATCCCAAATCAGCCTGAGGGATCACCGGGCTGACGTGCAAATTCCTCAAGAACCCTGGCCTTAATTTCCCCATCTAATCCGAGTTAGGAAACCCTGGTGGCATAGGGGTTAAGTGCTACGGCTGCTAACCGAAGAGTCAGCAGTTTGAATCCACCAGGCACTCCTTGGAAACTCTATGGGGGCAGTTCTACTCTGTCCTATAGGGTCGCTGAGTCAGAACCGACTCAATGGCACTGGGTTTGGTTTTTTTTTGGTTTTAATCCGTGTTAGGGAGCCCTCATGGAGAAATGGTTAAGAGCTCCGTTGCTAACGCAAATGTTGGGAGCTTGAATCCCTGAGCAATCCTCGGAAACACTTATGGGGCAGCTCTACTCTGCCCTATAGGTCCTTATAAGTTGGAATTGACTCAGCATTAATGGGTTTTTGGTTTTTAGGTAAAAGTTTACAGTGCGAATTAGTTTCTCGTTCAAAAATCTTAAATTTGTTTATGACATTGATTGCAATCCCTTCAATGTGTCAGCAATCACCCCCTTTCCACCTTGGGTTCTCCGTGTTGATTTATCCAGTTTTCCTGTCCCTTCCTGCCTTCGTGTGTTTACTTTTGAGCAGGTGTTACCCATTTGGTCTTGTATACTTGATTGAACTAAGAAGCACATTCCTTATGTGTGTTATTATTTGTTTTATAGGCCTGTTTAATCTTTGGTAGAAAGGTGAACTTTAGTTCTGAGTTAGCATGGTGCTTGGGGCCATAGAAGCGGGTGTTCCTCCAGTCCCTGTCAGACCAGAAAGCCTGGTCTTTTTTTGTGAATTTGAATTTTCTTCTACAGTATTTTCATGCTCTGTCTGGGACCCACTACTTTGATTCCTGTCAGAGAGGTCAGTGGTGGTAGCCAGGCACCATCTAGCTCTTCTGTGCTTAGGCTGATGGATGTTGAAGTTCGAATGGTCCATTAGTCCTTGGAACTAATATTTTCCTTGTGGCTGGTTTTCTTTATTCTTTGCCCCGGATGGGATGGGACCACTAGATGTATTTTAGATAGCTGTTTGCAAGCTTTTTGGACCTTGATGCTACTCATCAAAGTAGATTGTAGAACATTTTTTTATGAGCTATGTTATGCCAATTGACCTAGATGTCCCCCGAGACCATGGTCCCCAGACCTCAACCCCAGTAACTTGGTCCTTCCAGGTGTTTGGATGTGTCTAGGAAGCCTATATGACTTTGACTTGGTCAAGTTGTGCTGACTTCCCCCATTGTGTATTGTTTTTCCCTTCACCAAAGGTAACACTTGTCTACTATCTAGTTAGTGATTTCACCTTTCTACCCACGCCTTCCCCAGTAAACATCAAAAGTTTTTTATTTTTTTCTTTTCTGTGTATAAACCTTTTCTTGAGTTTTCATATTAGTGGTCTCATACATTATTTGTCCTCTTGTGACTGACTTATTTCACTCAGCATAATGCCCTTCAGATTCACCCATGTTGTGAGATGTTTCAAGGATTGATCATTGTTCTTTATCATTGCATAGTATTCCATTGTCAGTATGTACCACAATTTGCTTACCATCCAACTGTTGATGGGCACTTAGGTTATTTTCATCTTTTTGCTTTTGTGAATAATGCTGCAATAAACATGGGTGTGCATATTTCTATTTGTGTGATGGCTCTTATTTCTCTAGAATATATTTCCAGGAGTGGGATTTCTATATCTAGCTTTTTAAGGAGGTGCCATATTGTTTTCCTAGTGGTTGTACCATTTTACATTTCCACAATCAGGGCAGCCTCTCCAACATTTGTTATTTTCTGTTTTTCTTATTTGTGCCAGTAATGTTAGGGTGAGATGGTATCTCATTGTGGTTTTGATTTGCATTTCTTTAATGGCTAATGATCACAAGCATTTTCTTATGTGTCTGTCAGCTACCTGAATGTCTTCTTTGGTGAAGTGTCTGTTCATATCCTGTGCCCATATTTTAATTGGATTTTTTATCTTTTTGTTGTTGAGGTGTTGAAGTATACTATAGATTTTAGATCCATATTTGTGCCCTTTCCAAGGAAAGATGATTCAACAGAATGAAAAAATTATCCAACAATATCATTAATATCACATGCAAGTAAATTTTTGCTGAATATCGTTCAAAAGCAGTTGCAGCAGAACACTGACAGGAAACTGCCAGAAATTCAAGCTGGATTCAGAGGATGTGGAATGAAGGATACCATTTCTGATGTCAGATGAATCTTGACTGAAAGCAGAGACTACCAGAAAGATATTTACTTGTGTTTTATTGACTATGCAAAGGCATTCAATTGTGTGGATCATAACAAATTATGGATAAGATTACAAAGAATGGAAATTTCAGGACACTTAATTGTGCTCGTGCAGAACCTGTACATACATGAAGAGGCAGTAACTCTAACAGAACAAGGGGATACTGCATGGTTTAAAAGCAGAAAAGGTGTGTGTCAGGGTTGTATCTTTCATCATACTTATTCAACCTGTATGCTGAGGAAATAATCCAAAAAACTGGACTATATGAAGAAGAATGCAGCATCAAGATTGGAGGAAGACTCATTAACGACCTGCAATATGCAAATGACACAACCTTGCTTGCTGAGAGTGAAGAGGCTTTGAAGTACTTATTGATGAAGAGCAAATGCTGCAGGCTTCAAGTATGGATTACACCTCAACATAAAGAAAACAAAAGCCCTCACAACTGGACCAGTAAGCAACATCATGATAAATGGAGAAAATATTAAAGTTGTCAAGGATTTCATTTTACTTGCATCCACAATCAATGTCTATGGAAGCAGCAGTCAAGAAATTAAACGACGTATTACATTGGGGAAGTCTGCTGCAAAAGACCTCTTTTAAGTGTTAGCAAAGATGTCACTTTAAGGACTAAGGTGCGCCTGACCCAAGCCATCGTGTTTTCAATCACTTCATATGTATGTGCAAGCTGGACAATGAATAAAGAAGACTGAAGGAGAATTGATATATTTGAATTATGGTGTTGGCGAAGAATATTGAATATACCATGGACTGCCAGAAGAACAAACAAATCTTTCTTGGAAGAAGTACAGCCAGAATGTTCCTTGGTACCAAGGATGGCAAGACTTCATCTCACATACTTTGGACGTGTTATCAGGAGGGATCAGTCCCTGGAGAAGGACATCATGCTTGGTAAAGTAGAAGGCTGGCAAAAAAGAGGAAGACCCCCCAAGGAGATAGACACAGTGGCTGCAACAAGGGGCTCAAGCATAACAACAATTGTGAGGATGGCACAGGACCGGGCAGTTTGTTCTGTTATACATAGGGTTGCTATGAGTTGGAACCAACTTATGGCACTTAACAACAACAATGCTTTGCTTATCTGGTGCCTCTTTCCTTTCCATATAAAGTTGGTAATTAGATTTTCCATCTCTTTAAAGACTGCTGTTGGTATTTGGATGGAGATTGGATTATATCTGTAGATCACTTAGGGTAGCATTGACATTTTCACAATGTTGAGTCTTCCTATCCATGAGCATTGTATGTTTTTCCATTTATGTAGGTCTCCTTTGGTTTCTTCCAGTAGTATTTTGTAGTTTTCCTTGTGTAGTTCTTTTACATCCCTGGTTAGATTTATTGCTAAGTATTTTGTTTTTTTTTAGGGGCTATTATATACGTGTGTGTATATATGTTACATATGATATATATGTATAAATACATATACATATATACATATATGTGTGTCATATATGTATGTGTGTGTGTATGTATATATATAAAATATCATATGTAATAGCCCTTAAAAAATAAAATACTACCTGATCTCAGAACCTACTATACAGCCATGGCAGTCAAAACAGCCTATAGACCAATGGAACAGAATCAAGAACTCAGATGTAAATTTATCCACCTATGATCATCTGATCTTTGACAAAGGAATCCAGTACACTAAAAAGGGAAAAGGCAGTCTTTTTAACAAACAACATTGACAAAACCGGGTAAGTCTCAGTTGCTAACCAAAAGGTCAGCAGTTCAAATCCAACAACTGCTCCTTGGAAACCTTATGGGGCAGTTCTGCTCTGTCCTAAAGGGTCACTATGGGTCAGAACTGACTCAACAGTAATGAATAAGGATAGGATCATATGTGTGAATAGGGATAGTTTTACTTCTTCCTTTTCAATTTGGATGCACTTTATTTCTTTTTCTTGCCTTGTTGCTCTAGATAGGAGTAGTGATAAAGGTCATACTTGTACATGTTCTCAGAGGGAATGCTTTCAGCTTCTCCCCATTGAGAATGATGTTGGCTGTTCGTTTTGTATAGATGCCCTTTATCATGTTGAAGAATTTCCTGCCTATTCTTATTTTCTTGAGAGTTAATTTTATCAGGAATGGGTGTCGGACTTTATTGAATGCCTTTTCTGCATCAACTGAGATGATCATGTGACTCTTTTCTTTTGTTCTATTTTTGTGGTGGAGAATGTTGATTGATTTTCTAATGTTGAACCATACTTGCACACCTGATATGAATCCCAGTTGGTCGGGGTGTATTATTTTATTTTATGTGATGCTGAATTCTATTCACTAGTATTTTGTTGAGAGTTTTTGCATCTATATTCATGAGAGATATTGGGCTGCAATTTCATTATTTTTTGATGTCTTTGTCAGGCTTTGATATCAGGGTTATGCTGGCTTCATAGAGTGAATTCAGAAATATCCCTTTTTCTATGTTCTGAAATAATTTGAGTAGTACTAGTGCAAGCTCTTCTCTGAATGTTTGGTAGAATTCTGTGGTGAAGCCATCTGGCCTGTTTTTTTGTTGTTTTTGAGAGTTTTTTTTTTAATTACCTTTTTAATCTCTTGTTAAGGGTCTGTTCAGATTTTTTACCTCAGTTTGTGTAAGTTTAGGTAGGTAGAGGGATTCTAGAAATTTGTCCATTTCCTCTAGGTTTTCAAATTTGTTGGAGTATAGTTTTTCATAGTACTCTGTTATGATCCTTTTTATTTCAGTTGCGTCTGTTGTAATGTCCCACAGGGTAAGGCTTTCTCTCTCTGTCAGCTCTGGGGGAAGGTCACTGGGGTAGCCACGTGCCAGAGATTGTCCAGCCAAGTGGTACAGTACAGCCCACCAAGAATTGAGGGGGCCATTGCATGGGGCTAGGTGGGTGGGAAGAAGGAAAGGAAGGAAGGGAGAGAGAAGAAACAACAAAAACAACAAAAGAAGAAAAAGAAAAAAACACAAAAACAAGAACAAACAAGAAATAAATAAATAAAATGGCACTGAGGGAGCCAGTTGGTGATGGTGATACAGACCTGGGGAGGCCGCGTGCAGTGACTCTCCAGCTGAGTGGTACAGAATGGCTCCTCGATAAGGGGCAGGGTTGATGCACAGGGCTGGGTGGGCAAGAGGAAGGAAAGGAAAAAGAAACAGAAAAAAAAAAGAAGAAAGCAAACAAGCCGAAAAATCACAGCCTGTTGAGAGGGAGGGGATGATACACAGGGCTAGTTGGGTGAGAGAAAGGAAAGGAAGGAAGGGAAAGAAGCAACAAAAAAACCCCACAACAAACAAAATAAACAGACAAAAATGTCACTGAAAGGCCCAGCTGATGGGGGTGGGGTGGACCCAGGTGGCAGTGAGGTTGTGTCTCTCTGGCTGAGTGACCATGTCACATCGGAAAGCAGCAGAGGCCAAGTATAAGGAAGAAGTGTGGGGTCGGGGGTGGGGTGGTGGGAAAGCATTTATCCCTGGTTACTAGATGCTCTGTGTCCTGTTGGGAGCTCTGTGGAGTTGTCTTCCTGTACTCCCTGTTCATAGTCCTGGGTGACTGAGGTCTAAGATGGTGAATCTGGGCAGTGGTGAGCTGGTGTCTTCTCCAGCTGAGCGACCATGGCCCACTGGAAAGTTGCAAAGGCCCCATACAGGGAAGAAGGGATGGGGGTTGGGAAAGCATGTATCCCTGGTTATATCCTATTGGGAGCTCCGTGAAGTTGCCTTCCTGTACTCCCTGTCTGCATTCCTTGGTGGTTGTAGTCCAAGATGGCGAATCTATGCCTTATTAGCTGGTAGGGAACCTCCATTCTGTAGCTCTTCTTGTTCTCTGTCAGTTTCTTATCTCATTTGGTGTTTGATCGAGTTCTTTATTCCTTCTTTTGATGCTTAGGGTTCCAGGATTGATGTTTCTATCTGTTTTACTTAGTGTTTGGGTCTTTGCTTTAGAGGGACAGCATGGTGCTTCTGTCTATAGTGCCATGTTGGCTCCTCCTTATTTGATTTCTTGACTGCTGCTTCCGTGGGCATTGGTTGTGGATCCAAGTAAAATGAAATCCTTGACAACTTTGATATTTTCTCTGTTTATCATGATGTTGCTTATTGGTCCATTTGTGGAGATTTTTGTTTTCTTTATGTTGAGGTATAATCCATACTGAAGGCTTTAATTTTCATTAGTAAATGATTCAAGCCTTCTTCACTTTCAGCAAGCAAGTTTTTGTTATCTGCATATTGCAGGTTATTAATGAGTTTTCCTCAAATCCTTGATGCATTCTTCTTCATATAGCCCAGCTTCTCAGATTATTTGCTCAGCATACAGATTGAATAAGTACAGTAAAAGGATATAACCCTGACACACATCATTCCTGATCCCTGAACCACGTAGTGTCCCCTTGTTCTATTTGAACAACTGCCTCTTTGTTTATGTACAGGTTCGATGTGCATGAGTGCAGTTAAGTGTTCTGGAATTCCTATCCTTTGCAGTGTTATCCATAACTTTTTAGCATCCATACCATTGAATGCCTTTGCATAGTCCATAAAACACAGGTAAACATCTTTCTGGTATTCTCTGCTTTCAGCCAAGATCCATCTGACATCAGCAATGATATCCCTCATTCCATGTCCTCTTCTGAATCTGGCTTGAATTTCTGGCAGTTCCCTGTCAATGTACTGCAGTGATCATTTTTGAATTATCTCCAGCAAGATTTTACTTGTGTGTGATATTAATGATATTGTTCAATAATTTCTGCATTCTGTTGGATCATCTTTCTTTGGAATGGGCATAAATATGGATCTCTTCCAGTTGATTGGCCAGTTAGCTGTCTTCCAAATTTCTTGACATAGAAAAGTGAGTGCTTCCAGGGTTGCATCTGTTTGTTGAAACATCTTAACTGGTATTCTGTCAGGTCCTGGAAACATCAAAAGAACCTGGAAGGAATATACAAAGTCACTGTACCAAAAAGAATTTGTTGACATTCAACCATTTCAGGAGGGTAGAGTATGATCAAGAACTGATGATACTGAAGGAAGAAGTTCAAGCTGCACTGAAGGCATTGGCAAAAAGCGAGGCTTCAGGAATTGATAGAATACGAATTGAGATGTTTTATGAAAAGGATGCTATATATATATATATATATATACAGACACGTATATACATATCTACATATAATGCATATGAAGAAGGATACAATGAATATATATTACGTATAATGCATATGAAGGACAATGTTATTTGATATGTAAATTGATTATAAATATTTTTAAAATGGTATTACAAATTGTGAATATTGTAACTATTATGAATATTTTAATCTTTTTACTATAAAGTTTATTATTTTGAGCTCTTCTTTCTAGTCAGTCTGAGTCTGCATTCCTTTGCTATCCGTCTCATGTCCATGGGTTTGGTTGTGATAGTACCTCTTTTATTTCTGATATTAGTAATATATGTTTTCTCTCTTTTTTTCCTGATTAGCTTGAGCCTGACTAGAAGTTTATCAATTTTATTGACCTTTTCAAAGAACCAGCTTTTGGTTTCACTGATTTTCTCTGTTAATTTTTTTCTTTCAATTTCACTGATTTCTGCTCTAATTTCTATTATTCCTTTCATGGTTCGTACTTTGGATTTAATTTGTTCTCTCTTTTTGAGTTTCCTAAGGTGAAAAACCTTGAGAGTTTAACTGTAAAGTATACATGACAAGCTACTTCTAAAAAGAACCGCTGTCAGCATCTTTGGTTAACACTTTTGTCTTAATCAGACCAAGTCTGCAATATTTCCTTTATCATCATTTCTCACAGTGTCACAGGGGATCATCTTGTGCATATCATATTACACGTGGGAGAGTATATGTGTAGCATAAATGTTGACAAATGGAATTTCTGGATCAAAAGATACGTGCACTTTTGATATTGAGAAATATCACCATATTATACCAGCAGTGTTGACTAGGCAGCACAGACTTGCCTACACAATGTTACCAAACATTTTCTCTTTACCTCTAAATCACTTTTAATTTTTATTCTTTCAGTACATTCTCACTTCACTTAGAACACATAGGAATATTTTCACTTCCACCTAGAAATATGATTGCTCCTATTTTTCTTAAAGCATGGAGCTGGCTCTATCTTCAGATTTCCAGTTTTAGCAGACATAATTAAAAGAAATATATGACTTTCTTTCTGACTCTACCACAAGAAAAATCATTGAAAAGTATGATGGTAAATGTAACTGACATGTGACCCATTATGGAAGAAACAAAAATGAGGGATTAGGATAACTCTAAATTGGGATACTGAACCTAGCTCTTCCTTAGCAACAGCCAGTGGTTGCCTTGACAGAATTTGTATTTAAAACAATACACAGCTATTTTAACTAAACAAACAAAACTCTTACAGTTAACACTGTGAGGCCCACATAAAACAGATCCGTAAATCAGCCCACAAGCTTCCTGGTTGCATTCTGTACTCCAGAAATTCGAACTAGTGTGGCAAGACGTGTACATGTGCCAAAGCACACTCGTGCTACTAATGGCTATGGGCATGTTGTTCTTTGTCAAGGCAGTCAGGGGAGGCTTGGGGAAGAGCCCCCACTGAGTCATCTCTGCTGTAAGCTGCTTCACCTAGGCTCTGAGGAGGGTGCCACAAGGGGACATGAGTCTAATGGCATACTACTGATTGCTACACAATGTGGAACACCTGGCACTCATTGCTCTGCCCCAGTGAGTCATAAAGACCCTCAATCACCTGGAGTCTATTTCACTAGCCAGCTGCGTAGTAGGCCACTTCCCATCAAGAGTTGCTGGAGGAGCTTATATCTCAGGTGCCTAAAAAGCACAGTGACAGTGGGCAGCCCCTATAGGACCAGTGGAAGACGGGTGGTGCTTGGAGGCTAAGTGGATTCTCCTACAGAGCACATTTCTCTGTCTTCAAGTATGTGCTGCCCTTTGTAGCTTGTGTGCACTTTCTGTAGCATTCAAGCTAGCTGCAGAGTGACTGCTCTAACCATATGTATGCCATTTTGCAAAGCAGAGCTTCACAATTCATTTGATATATGCTATATGAGATGAAAATATTCTATATGATTTGAAGTCCATTTGCTTTGTCATAAGAAATTTCAACATTATGACTGTTAATAAAATATAAGAAAGCTGTTTGATTCTTTAAATATAATGCCAATTACAAGGTTTTAATGGTGCAAAATATGCTTTCAAAAGTTTATCTCCCATTTATGAACTGACTCAACGGCAACTAACAACATGCTAACCAAATATCTCGTCTACAGGAGTGTCCAGGAATTTGATGAGACTACTATTAAAAATTTCAATAGCAATTTATAGTGACATCTCAAATATAAAACCTGATATGAAAAACTCAAGCCCTTAAAAGCAAATTCAAGTTTCTAATTTTAAAATAATTTCCTAATAGTTTTTATTTTTTACTTTTAAATCGGAAAATAATAATATTTTTTTTTAACCAAGCCTGATACAAATACCTTAAGCAATCAGTGTCATCAATGATAACATTGTGTTCTCTGATGCCATATGAAAAATCTCGGGACACTCAGCTCAGCCCTTCTCCGAAACAGTGGCTACCTCGTTTCTTCGACATGCATAACCAAAAGGGAATCCTAAAGTCTCTCGTCCTTTTGCTTTAGCTGCTTGATGTTCTGTGGTACATAGGGTCGTTATGAGTCGGAATCGACTCCAAGGCACCTAACAACAACGACGAAGTTACTCTTCTCCAAGGAGATCTATCCAACTATACTTATTTTCTTCACACACTAGCTATGGAGGTATGTCTTAATTACTTAGTGCTGCTGTAACTGAAACACTACAATTGAGTGACTTTAAAGAGCAGACTTTCTCTCTCATAGTTCTGGAGGCTAGAAGTCAGACTTTAGCACATCGGCCAGGTCAATTCCTTTTGAGGGCTTTGAGAAAGAAATTGTTCTGTGCCTCTCTCTTAGTTTCTGGTGGCTGCTGGCAATCCTTGGCATTCTTTGTTGATTATAGATGCATCTACCTCTGCCTTCAAGGAGCTCTTGTGGCACAGTGGTTAAGTGATGGGCTGCTAACCTAAAGATCTGCAGCTTGAATCCACCAGCTGCTCCACGGGAGAATGATGTGGCAGTCTGCTTCCGTAAGGATTACATCCTTGGAAACTCTATGGGGGAAGTTCTGCTCCATCCTGTAGGGTCACTATGAGTTGAATTGACTTGATTGCAATGGGTTTGGGTTTGGGTATTGGATACCTCTGTCCTGACATGGCATCTTCCCTCTGTCTGATTCAGTCCTGTCCTCCCCTTTTTGAAAACACCATTCAGAAAGGATTAGGATTGGGACCCACCCTACTCCTGTATGACCTTGTGTAATTTAACTGATTACAAAAGAAAATCCCTATTTCCAAACAAGCCACATTCACAGGTATAGGGATTAGGACTTCAGAATCTTTTGGGGGGACACAATTCAGTGCACAACCCTAGGGAAATAGCATTTGGACCAGTAGGACCTCATAGGGCATGACACAGGCTTTGGTTACATTCTAAGTATTATGGTATAAAATCGGAGAATTGAGAGCAGAGGCCTCAAAAGATCTTATTACTTAGAAGGTTTTCTTTGATTGTTGAGTATAAAATAGACTTTAGAAGGCCAAAGTGAAAACCTTGGAAACTGAAAAGTTGCAGTTGTTCCGGAGAAAGATAGTGGTTGAAGGAGGTGCCATGCTGTCAAATTCCAGATGTGTTTGAGGTAGAAGCTCTAGGATTTACTCATGGGTTGAATGAGGGTATAGAAGAAATACAGGCATTAACAGACTTGCAACTGACTGAATGTGGTGCCATTTACCAAAATGGGGAGCACTGGGAAGTCAGGTTTGAAAAGGAAAACCAATTTCTTTTTTTCGTGGAAATATTAATTCTACAGGGAGATATAATGTAACTAGTTTGGATAGTCACGTGATGGGAGAGTAGCTCCAGAAATATAAATGTGGGAGTCATTAACATACAGATGGCATGTGAAGTCATGGGATAAAGGAGATCACCTATGAGTGAATATAGATTAAGAAAAATACGGAGTCCTAAACTATACCCTAGGGCAACCTAATCTTTGGAGTTAAGGAGGAGGAAAGACACAGCACATGAGTCTGAGAAAGACTGGCCTGTGTAGCAAGAGGAAATCCAGGAGAGGTGGGCTCCCTGGAAGTCAATGACATAAAGTATCTCAAGAAGGGGAATGACCAACAGTGCCAAATGAGAGATCAAGTAATCAGGGAACTGATGATCGACCTATTTGGTAATACAGAGTGCAGTGGTGACCTAAGAAAAAAGATTTCAACAGAACTACGGAAATGATTTTTTTTTATTTATGGAAATGAAGACCTGATTAAAGTGTTTTCAAGAGAAATCAGAAGAAAACTGCAGATGCTTTGCTGCAGCCAGAAACAGAGAAACGCAGAGTGGGGGCATAGTTGAAGGGGATGTGAGATCAAGGGAGGGTTCATTTGTTTGTTTTTAAAATGGGAGAATTTATAGCTTGCTTGTAATTATTACTTAGCAAAACGAAACAGAATTGCACCTTATATGAGTTGCAGGGAGTACATATTTTAGTATTGCAGAAATAAATTAATTTAGATTAAAATTATCTCTGCCGTTCCGGTACTACTGTGAATGCTCTCCTCTTTATCAAGCACAATCTAATAAGGAAAAAATATCTTGAGTAATAAAATTAAAATGCAATGCCTATATATCATGGAGATTATTTGATATCTGTCATGGTTCTTTCAGGTCAACAGTACACATTTCTGCTCTTGCTAAATAGACACACACACAAAATATTGTATTAGCCAGCTATAAAAGTCAGCATTAATAAATGTTTATTTGAAATATTTACAGAAAATAAATGCAAGGCTTTTGATATATTTCCCTAAGTAACAAATACATTTATGTGGAAATTTCACTAAGTATTAACATGTAATCACAGAAAATGTGTTATGAAAATATACTGTCTTGGTTATCTAGTGCTGCTAGACCAGAAATACTACAGGTGAGTGACTTCAATAAACAGAAGTTTACTCTCTCACAGTCTAGGACACTAGAAGTCCAAATTCAGGACATCAGTCCCAGGGGAAGGCTTTCTATGTCGGCTCTGGAGGAAGGTCCTCTTCATCAGTCATCCTCAACAGGGGGCTTCTTCCCCCACAACCCTGGGTCCAAAGGACATGCCGTGCTCCCAGCACTGCTTTTCTGGTGGTATGAGGTTCCCCTGTCTCTCTGCTTGCTTCTCTCTTTTATCTCTTGTAAGATAAAGGGTGATGCAGGCCATACCCCAGGGAAACTCGCCTAACATTGGCTCAGGGATGTGACCTGAGTAAGGGTGTTACATCCCACCTTAATCCTTTTTAATATAACCCAATCTTGCCCCATTAACCACAGGCAGAGAGTAGGGTTTACAACACATGGGAAAATTACATCAATCATGAAATGGAGGACAACCACACAATACCGGAAATCATGGCCCTACCAACTTGGCACATATTTTTGGGGGACACAGTTCAATCCATAACATAAACCTTCACACACTTATTTTTTGTTTTGAAGGTAACATTTGCAAGGAAAATAAATAGAATACATAAATACTGTGAATACATGTATAAAAAAAATTTTAGTTGTTGAACTTCTCTGCTTGAACTACCCCCATATCAAAAAAAGAAAAAAAAAGTTAGCCTTCAAATAAATGATAATTATTATCATCCATGAGTCATGACAGAACAAATGAAATCTATCATAAATGCAATATATAAAAGTAGTTTCCAATTGTTTTTGCCAGGGCAAAAGTCTATTTTATATATGATTCACACAGGAGAGTTGCTTAATTAGAAACTCCAGGTAAGATAAATCAGAAAAGATGTCAGTGTATTCTTCATTGCTATTATGCACTCAAAACTCAATGAGAAGATAATTATCTAATTAAAATTAAAAGTTAAATGGAAGTGTAAAAATCTGATTAAATAAACTGGCATATGGGAAATTCTGAGGCTTTAAACCAGAAAACTTTTATACACAATCTCGCTTTCTTTTTCCCCATAACTTGAAAAGCCTTCATATAGATATCAGATGTTTTTGTTTCTTTCTCATTGTATGGGAAACAAGGAAAAAAGCACACAAGAAAGAGCTGGGTTTTCAGTTGGCAAGTAGCCTTCCATGTGGAAGCAGAAGTTATAAATAGATAAAAATACAGAGCCTTTTCAGAGAGATGATTATTTCTGCTAACTTTAGGTATTCAGTAAAAAATATTCTCTCTGTTGATTTTTCCTGGATTTGCATATCCCCTGTATAGAAGAACACCCAGGACAGGCTCCAGTGTTACCCCTATGTGTGACAGACATTGTCAATTAAACAAAAAAAAAAAAAATCTGTTGCTGTTGAGTCTATTCCAATTCACAGTGACCCTATAGGACATTGTAGAACTTTCCGTTTCCAAGGAGCAGCTGGTGGATTTGAATGGCCAGCCTTTTGGTTAGCAGCCGTAGCTCTTAACAACTGCACCACCAGGGCTCCAAACTGACATTGCCGATTACCTAGCCAATATCCATTCCTCAATTCTTCCTTGGTAATAGGACCATAGTTTTGTGTGGGGCGACATGTATCCATTTAAATGCTCATTTTCCTCTCATCCCTTGGGGCTAAAAATGATACACTTCTGCCAGTTTGATATTTGTGTTGATTTCTGCTGAGAGGTTGAGAAAAACTTTAACTTTCCTGATAAAAGGAGACAGATGCAATGAGCTTCTCTACTTTCTGCCTGCCTTGAATATGAAGATGAGGGTGGGAGCCACAGCAGCCATTCTGCAATCATGAGGGAATGACCAAGAGCCTCCCAGAGAAACTGCATGCTTAAATATGAGGATAACTGCTACTTATGGACTTTTCTTTTTTTGTAAATAGAACAAATACCTCTAGGTTGAAGCTGCTGGAAAAAGTTTTCTATTACTTGGGACCAAAGAAATTCTGACTGACACGCTCTCCTGCTATTAATACAGCAGAAGTGTGAAACTGGCGTTCTGTAATATGTGAAATATTTAGATTCAGTAGTGTATGAGTCAAGGTAATGCTAGTTACTGCAGTAAGTGACGTCCCAAATTTCAGTGACCTTAGCTCAAAAGAAGTTTAGTTTTCATGCCCTTAAAGCTCTGTGAAGTGTGACGAGGGAGTGCAAATAGTGGTGATGGTGGCCTCAGCTCCTGCAGTCAGAGATTCAGGACCTGCCAGCCTTCAGCAAGTGACTTCTAACATTCAGGTAGCAGAGGGGAAGAGAACGTGTAGAGAATATAACTCATGAGAGGATTTCACATGCTATCCTGCAAGTGGCGGCACACATTGCTTCTGCCCACTCCAGCAGCAGGAACCCAGTACCTGGAACCACCTCACTTTGAAGGAGGGCATGTAAGGAGCCCTGGTAGCACAGTGGTTAAGAGCTCATGCTGCTAACCAAAAGATCTTTAGTTCAAATCCACCAGCCGCTCCTTGAAAACTCTATGGGGCAGTTCTACTCTGTCCTATAGGGTCACTATGAGTTGGAATTGACTCTACAGCAACGGGTTTAGGGCATGTAAGCTAGATGTGGACACAGGAGGAAAAGGAAACATTTGTTTGGTAAATAGCCAATTTCTGTCATAAGTAACAAGTAGAGTTTTGATGTGTCTGTCAACTTTTTCTTTTGCTAAATATCTCACTGTGTATCTGTCTGCACATCCGTCCGTCTGTCTGTCCATCCGTCCATCCACCCACCCATCCACCCAGCCATCCAACTGTTTATACATGTATCTATCTAATCAACTATATATTTTAGCATCTGTTGGGCATCATTTTGTTCTAAGCGTTGTGTTAAATGCTTTGCATGCATTTGTTATTAATCCTCTTAAACATCTTATGATGTAGGTACTGTCATTGTCTATATTTTCCTGATAGAGACACTAAAGCTCAGAGAGTTTAAGTAACTTGTCCAAGAAAACAGAGTCAACAAGTGTTGCAGATAGGAATCTTTCTTTGCCCTGAAACATCTCTATTTTTCAAGAGCACTGTGGAGGCTGATTAAGTTTAAGTGTCATCTTCATAGAAAGACTAGACAATATGGATCGATTTCACCTGTACAATAAATGGAAACCTTGGTGGCGTAGTGGTTAAGAGCTGTGGCTGCTGACCAAAGTGTTGGCAGTTCAAATCTACCAGGTGCTCCTTGGAAACTCTGCGGGGCAGTTCTACTCTGTCGTATAGGGTTGCTATGAGTCAGAATTGACTCCACAGCAATGGGTATGCTATGGGTACCATAGACTACTGTCAGGTTCTTCCTCCGAAGTGTCTCTTCCCTATATCCATCTGCCCACTATCTTGTATGTACTTCTAGAAACTGAGGTAGTTTTCAGGGTTATTATAGATGAAAATGTTTTTATTTCTAAATACTTGGTTCTACAGTTAGACTCAGATGTTTCTGCTTTATTTGAATGTATTTCATAAGGAATTAGGCAGTAACTTGATGGTTTACATCATACCTGATCCTGATAAGTATTATTGCCCTTGGAGATAGCACTCTACTTGAGTCCTATATGAAATGGAACTCAGCCAAATGCAGTAATATTCCATAAAGTAGCAATTAAAGCCTATCTGCTGCCTGGTCGGTGAAGCACCTTCACCTTCCCTTAGCTGTCTAATTCAATAAATTGGCCTCTTCTTTATGTTATCCGAAATGCTATGCTGTTTACGCAGATTGACCTCCAGAAAGGTTCTCTGCTTACCAAAAAATCAATTATCTGCAAAATTACAATGATCTGTTCTCTTTTACATACATCTTACTTAGTCTCACTTCTCTAAAGTTAAAATGTAGCATAAATTAGGCCACACTGTGGAAATGAGTAATGACTTTTCATTTGGCCTGTCAAGTTATACTATATAGTTTATGAAGAATAATTTGCCTTTATTACTGTTTTAGACATCTTTAATTAATCTATTCTCCAGACATTCCAATGAATTTGGTAAATGTTAGCATCTCAGCTTCATACATGTCTGACCTGAGGGAAACTGACCCTGAATTACTTAGAGATATTCAGGTTATTGGTAGTCTAGAATTTCAGCTTATAAAACCAGGGCTTAACCTCTTCATTTTAATGATTTCAAGTCGTGGATACTTATAATTCATGCATGCATTTTAAAAATTGGTAACCAAGTCAGGTGAAATTTACAGGGGGTGATTGTCAGTGCATTAAAAAAAAATGTGTTTTCTATTGCAGTATAATTTATATACAGTAAAATGTTCAGGTCTTAAGAATACCATTCAATCAGTTTGAGAAATGTACACATTCCCGACACTTAAACTAGAATGTTTCCATCATGCCAGAGAGTTCCCTTGTGTACCTCCCAGGTCAAAGCCCCTCCCAAATCACCAATATGATTTCTAGCATCGTGGTTAGCTTTGCCCATTATAGAATTAGATATAAATGGAAACGTGCTGTATACACCTTTTTGCTTCTTGTTTCTTTGATTCAGGAAAGAGACTCATCTGTGTCGTTACACGTGTCATCAGTTTGGTTCTCTTTTTATTGCTGAGTAGAATGCTGCTGAGTACTGTATGGATACATAGTGCTTTGTTTATTCATTCTCCTGTCGATGGACATCCAGCTGTTTCTATTTTTTGGTGATTACGAGTAAAGCTTACATAAGCATTCTTTTTTTTTTTAATTAATTTTTTATTGTGCTTTAAGTGAAAGCTTACAAATCAGGTCAGTCTCTCATACAAAAATTTACATATGCCTTGCTATATACTTCTAATTGCTCTCCCTCTGATGAGATAGCACAGTACTTCCCTCCCTTCCTCGTGTCCATTTGGGTAGCTTCTGGCCCCCTCTGTCCTCTCTCTCCCCTCCAGACAGGAGATGCCAACATAGTCCCATATGTAAACTTGATCCAAGAAGCTCGTTCTTCACCAGTCTCATTTTCCATCCCCTATTCCAGTCCAATCCCTGTCTGAAGAGTTGGGTTTGGGAATGGTTCCTACCCTGGGGTAACAAAGTCTGGGGTCCATGGCCCCTGGGGTACCTCCTGTCCCAGTCTGACCATTAAGTCTGGTCTTTTTACGAGAACTTGGGGTCTGCATCCCACTGCTCACCTGCTCCCTCAGGGTTTCTCTGTTGAGTTCCCTGTCAGGGCAGTCACCGGTCGTGGCCAGGCACCATCTAGTTCTTCAGGTCTCAGGCTGATGTAGTCTCCGGTTTATGTGGTCCTTTTTGTCTCTTAGGCTTGTAATTATTTTGTGTCTTTGATGTCCTTCATTCTTCCTTGTTCCAGATGGGTTGAGACCAATTGATACATCTTAGATGGCAGCTTGCTAGTGAGCTTACATAAGCATCTTGTTCATTGTTTTTGTGGACATATAGTTTCTTCTTTCTTGAATAAATACCTATGTCTGTAATTGCTAGATTGTAAAGTGGATGTGTATTTAACTATTTAAACACTGCCAAAGAATTTTCCAAAATGATTGTACCATTTTACACCCCACCAGTAGTGTATAAGTGTTCTGGTTGCTCCATAGCCTTTTCTAGATTTGGCATTATCGGTCTTTTTCGTTATAGCCACTTCAGTGGATTCATAGTGTTTCCCATTTTTGTTTTCATTTGCATTTTCCTGATGACTAACAATGGGAAAGCACTTTTTTTTTTCATGTGCTTATGGCTCATTTGTATCTTTTCTCTTGTGAAGTGTCTATTCAACTTTTTTTTTTTTGCCATTTTTACTTTATTATTTATGTTTTTATTATTGAATTTTGTGTCCATGAGGCTTATAATAAAGTTATATACATACTCTATTAGAACTAAAAAAAGGAATAATACTTGACATGTGTCAACCAATTTAAAATAAATTTACCACCACATTATCAGCCTTTAAGCTTTGAATCATATGTGTATTTTATAGATGACTTTTTTTTTTTTTTACCAGAAAGAGATCCTTGGCATATTTTTCTTTTCTTTTTTGCTTTCACAGAGTGTGTCCCAAAGTAAATGCGGATGACTTAGCTTCTATCACAAATCAGATTTAAACCAATTAGGTAGCTATGAATATTAACCTGTCATTTCATAAATACCACTGCCTGTAGCCACCGTGAATAGACTATTGCTAGCTATTTAAAATATCAACCACACAGGACGAGAATGCAGTGAATTTTGCAAAAATTCTTATGCTAGCTTTGTTTAACAAGAAACACTTCTTTAAAGTGTGGGATTATTCCACAGTCTATCAAAGTGTGTAACTACGTATATGAGTGCTCAATGCAAAATTAGTATGCAGTCTTTTATGAGTTCTATCAGTGTGCATTACCAGACACAGTTTGCCAAAAAAGAAGTAATTCTTTACAAAAATATGTGCACTATTTTTTAAAGATAATAACATTGGAAGTAATTAAAAATTGGACTCAATTCTTTAACCAAATGAGGGTGTTTGGAGGAAAGTTGAAGTGTCAATAAGGGAAAAAAAAAAAGTTTTAAATAAATATTGATTTTTTTAAGGTTTTCATTGATTCACTAATATTTTTGCCTTGTCCCAGGAAGAATTTAAAAAGATATCATGCTTGGTAAAGTAGAGGGTCAGTGAAAAAGAGGAAGACCCTCAATGAAGTGGACTGACACAGTGGTGGCAACAATAGGCTCAAACATACAAGGATGGTGAGGATGGTGCAGAGATGGGCAGTGTTTCATTCTGTTGTACATGGGGGTCTCTATGGGCTGGACCAGACTTTATGGCACATAACAACAGAACGAGTGCCAGAGATTTATCTAGTCTCCTCCAACGCGGAATGTTTTTTAAAAGGTTAATTTGAAATGTGGTCATCTTTTGTCTAAGACAAAAATTGTTTAAATTATTTCAATTTTGTTTCTCTAACACCCAGTGATCAGGTTGTAAAATATGTGATCCACTCAGTATTTTCAGTGTTGTTTTATTGGCAGTGTCTTTTTTCGTTTATAATCAGAAAAATACAGTCTTCACCATTACCTCATACATTATTTCTTCCACTCCCAATTTGTGTTATGTTAGTTCTACATTGTCATTATTTGAAACATTTATGTTCTATTCTTTAACTATAACACAGTTTTAGTGTTAATCCTATAGTTAAATGGATTCAGAGCTGATCATTTTTGCCATGGTTTAACCATCTACTACTTGGTTTTATGAAGTTTATCCTGTAGTACATTTGACAAAAAGTTGATGCCAGCTATATTCCTTGAGTTATATGTTTAAAAAGATGTAGGGTTATGGCCTTAACACCTAAATGGTGATTTTTTTGCTTATAAAATTAATGGGTTTTTAATTCTTTTCTTTAGGACTGTATAGTATTGCCTGCTGTCTTCTAATATCAATGGAGAAGTAAGTGGTTGAACAGAATTTTCATTCCTTACAGATTTTTCCTTTAGCCAAATACTACAAGGATTATTTCCTTGTTGTTTGACTCCAATAAGGTATTTGGATATGTGTTGCCTTGGTCATTCTATATAAGTTTTTTCTGGAACAGAATACTTTGTTGCAATATATGGACTCTAATTAGATTTAGTTTTAGAAAGTTTTCTTGAATTGTATATTTGAATATTTTTGTCTTCCATTTGTTTAGGTTTCTTCTTCAGTGACACCAATTATGCACGTGTTGTATTTCCTGTCTGTCTTCATATCTATTATTTTTCTCTAATCCTATTTATCCTTTCTCACTACATATTATTATCCCCACTTTTCTCAGTCCTGTGCTCTGTATCATTTACTGTGCTTTAGTATTATCTATTTTATTCTCCTTTGAGTTGGTTCCAATGTGGTCTTCATTTTTGTAATGCTTTTGTTCCATTTCTATCCTGAGCTCTATCACAGTTTTATCTTCTCCTCTAATCTTGCCATATATTCCCTAAGCTCTTAGTTTTTTTTTTTTGAGTTTTTAAAAATTAATTTCACTAAGCCTTTAGAGTTCCGATTTTTATACACTGTTATATCCTCAGTAGTGATATTTTTGTCTACCGTCTTTCTTGTTCCTATTTCTTTCCTTTCTTTCTCCTAGTAGTGGTACCATGTGTAGATCTGTAGTGATTATTTTTACTTATTACTGTTCGATTTAAATGGTCTCAGCCAAACCTAATTCAGATGTTTTAGGAATTTAGTGTATGAGAGGGCCTACAGAATACAAAGCTAGCAGGATTTCACTCCTGTTCAGAGTGAAATATTTTATGCTAAAGAGCTGCACATATATGTGTGGGTTTTTTTTTAAAGCACATTTTCCCACTGCCCTCCAGAGATTGACATTTGTAAGATGCTCATAATATAGAGTTTCTCTTCACCTTTCTGTGTCATTGATATACTACTTTGTGCAATGGTGTCATTTTCATATTTTCTTACTTAAATCTAACTCTCCTATCACTCTGTGGAACCACTAAATGTTCAGGGGTAATCCCCATCTTTTGAAAGGACCCTGTTCTGTTTAGTCCCTGTGATCTAAAAGACTAAATGGTTTTGCCTTATTGTATACCATTTACATTGGAAAATTGTGGTGGTTTTCCAGCTTTATTTGAGCTCTAGGGCAGCATGTACCCCAGTGGCATGAAGAAAACTCTGAGTCTTCTTATACTGTAATGTAATCTTTGCTGTATTTGTTATTCTTTCTTTGTTTGTTGTTTGGAGCACAAATGATTCCTAGAGTCATCAAAGATTTTTTTTCTCCCCCTTTGGATTTTTGTCATTTTGGAATGATTTCCACAAGAAGAAGAAAATGACAGAGGTGTCTTTAAGACATCATATTAAAATTTGAAGTACACAAACATGTTTTTTATCTTAAAGGCTTTCTTCCTTTCCCATCTCCTCCATAAGTGTGTAAGGCAGGATGGGAAGAAATCCTAATGTGAATCACTTATAGGAAACATTAAGAGGTCACAGGATACCACCAGACAACCTAGCTAGTTAAGATTCTATCACTTTTACTGGTCCCCCCACTCCTACTCTCCCCAAAGTCGAGAAAATAGAGGATATTGGAGACTGTATTTAGGTTTCAAGGCATGAAGGTTAACACCACAGTGTTAAAGAGGAGAGATAGAAGCTTCCTCACAAAGTCTTGGGGAGAATGCTCTAGAAAGGCAGAGAATGTATCCTGCTGTAAGGGAGAAACCTAAAAGAAATGGGCCTAATTTGGGAGCACACCCAGTATTTTAGGGGTGAAGCATATTTTAGAACCACACCAATGACTTTCCCTTGAAATTCCTGGAGACCATTCCTAAAACAAGGATATTAAAAAGAAATAATAACTTTTGCGTGTCTAAAAGTGCTCTGATATCATTTGCATATAGCAAGGTAGCTATGCACAGCTTCAGAATTTGCATACTACTCATGCCTAGGGGTGCAGGTCATATGAACTATGAAGTGACCCTGAAATCTAGGCAATCCCGTGTCTGCTAGAAGATACGTCATTTTCCAAGATAAGGTCTTTGTATTTGTTTTCTGTTACTGCTCTAATAAATTCCCATGAACTTAGCTTAAAACAACACGCATTCATTATCTTACAGTTTTGTGAATCAGAAGTCCAGTATGGATCTCATCAGCCTAAAATCAAGATTTTGGTAGGCTGCCTTTGTTTTTGGAAGCTCCAGAAGAGAATCCATTTCCTGCTCATTCAGGTTGTTCACAGAATTCATCTCTTTGTGCTTGTAGGATCAAAGTCCCAATTAAATTGCTGGTTGTAAGATGAGGGCCATTCCCAGCTTCCAGAGAGCACCACATTCTTTGGCTTCTGGTCCATTTCTTCCATCTTAAAAGCCAGCAATGGTAGGTGGAGTCCTACTCACATTTCTGCCTCCCTGTTTAGCTTTTATGCTGAGTGAAGTAAGTAAATCACAAAAAGGCAAATATTGTTTCATCTCACTAATACAAAATAACTACAATAGGTAAATATTTGGAGATCAGAGTTTGATAGTGATTACCAGAGGTGAGAGGGAAGTTGAAAGGGGAAATTATTATTTAGGAACTATTGAGTTTCTGTTTATGGTGATGGAAAGTTTGGCAATGGATATGGTAATGGTTGCACAACATAATTGATGTAATTGGTGTTACTGAATTTTATACATGAAAAACATTGAACTGGCAAATGTGTCACTTATATATTTACAACAATAAATAAATGGAAAAGAGTAATAAAAACTGATTACTATTTTTAAAGAGAGTAAGCAAGTTCATGTGATTAGATTAGTTCTACCCCCAAAATTCAAAATAATCTTCCTATCACAAAGTCAGTTGATTAACAACCTTATTTCTATCTGCAACCTTAAATCCCATTTGCCATGTAACCTAATATATTCACAGGCTCTGGGAATTAGTGCAAGGACACCTCTCCAAAGGAGGGTGAGTTATCCTGCCTATCACAGATTTGCTTGAAATGAAGGGTAGAAGTAGATGTAAAAAGCCGTTTGTATAAGACTTGTATCAGGGAACATAGCAGGGGTAAGAAACGGCAGCAACCAGAAGGAAGGAGTAGGGCCAGAATGGGGAAAGGATGCACACAAGTGTGGGGGTCTGTGGTGGCATTACATCAGGGACCTGCATATAAACTGTACAAAAATACTTTCAGTTTCTAGCTCTCACCACACTGCCTAGCTCCAGGTCTTCATAGAGTGTGCTAGTCTCACTGGAAGGTTTTCTCCATCTGCATTTACCTACCCAACTCCTACTTATCCTATATGGGTCAGCTTAGAGATTTCTTCCTCCAGAAAGCTTTCTCTGATCATGCCAGTCTGAACTGGCCATTTATATCTGTACTTCTGTGTCCTCCTGAGCTGTCCTACACCACTATAACCAAGACGTAACATGTTGTTTAACTTTTCTGTACCCCCTACTCTATGCTTAAAAAAGGCACAGAAGTCTTCTTTTTCCTGATTACATTCTCTGTTCTTAGCAGAGTGCTCAGTTCCCACCAATTGTCATAGAGTCATTTCTGCCTCATGACAATCCCGTACGTGTCAGAGTATAACTCTGCTCCATAGGGCTCTTAATGGCTGATTTTTCAGAAGTGAATCACCAGGCCTTTCTTCTCTCTGGGTGGATGTGAACCATCAATCCTTTGGTTAGCAACTGAGCATTTTAACTTTTTACACCACCTAGGAATGCTGTCCAACTCCTAGTATATGCTAAATACATATTTTTTCTGAATAAGGGACTTAATAAAGGAATGAATCATATGCAGACTCTGGGCTTTAGTTCCACATTAAATGATTTGCCCCAACCTCTAGACAGACAAAGGAGATCGTAGGGTGTTTTTCAGGAAGATCTAAGCATTGATGAGAAGTAAGAGTGACTTTATAGCCTCTCCAAATTCCGGCAAGGGTTAGAGCTAAATAACACTATTATTGTAATCAGAGATTTGGATTTCCCCTATAACAGCTGGAATTGGGGGTGGAAAAAACTGATTGCATATGCCCTTACATCCTTTAAAGAGAACTAGATTTAGTGTCTCTAAGCTTGCGTTTGAACCCAGACTCTGACCTCTCCTGGGTTGCCTAGAGAAGCAAAACTAGTAAAAGATACATACACATATATGTATGTATGTATAGAAAGAGAGAGAGAGAGAAATTTATCTAAAGGAAATTACTCAAGTGGTTTGTAGAGGCTGGCAAGTCTCAAGTCTGTGGGTTAGGCATCAGGCGTCGGGCTGGAGGCTTCTCCTGACTCACATAGCTGCAGGGGCTGATGAACCCAAGACTGGAAGTTCAGATGGCAGGGCACTGGCTCACACAGGCTGACAAATCCCAAGATCAGAAGGTAAGCTGCTAGCTCAAGTACCAAGAACCAGAGGTCAGATGATGATGAGCTGGATGCAGGATCCAGAGTGAAAGCCTTGTTGGAACTTTGATTTATATACCTAAGGCAGGCCACACTCCCAAGGAAATTCCCATAGCAGATCTCATCATGGAATTGATTACATCATTAAGTAACTGCCAAATTATATCATTACTGACAAACCACTGAGAATCATAGCCCAGCCAAGTTGACACACAACCTCAACTATCACAATATTATTGGTCTAAATAATGAATGAGAGCTGTAGGCACTGCTAACATTGGGTGGACCAAGGAGAAATTAGATTATCTGAATAAAGTGATTTCTCTCAAGCTGTCTGCATATTTATATGGTGCCAGTTACTGCAGTAATTGGATACTAGAATAGGCACATTAGGATAAATTAATAATGAAAAGTCATCCCTTTTCATTTGTACTAGAATCATGAGGGAAGCAGTTCTTTGACTTTTTAGATGCAATCTGTCAAGAACTGGGGAGTAGTGACCCTAGAAGCAGATCTTTCATTGTCTCCTGAATACGGTTCTGCTTGCATGAAATCAGATGAGAAGAGGCAACTTTCACCACGATGGAAGCCGTCATCTAGAATGATGTTTTCCCCATGTCTTTTTGTCTGTTCCCCAGGTCACAGCCACAGCTTGTCTGCAAAAGGCAAAATCAAATCAGGTCACAATTTGGTCACAACCCATTCATTTAGGAGAAAGCAGAATAGACTTTTAATCTGTAAAAGAATTGGAGTCATTCGTTGGTTAGGCTGTACCTAGGCTACTATTACTATAACTATCATTCAGGAATTATTTGCTGTCATCTTTGAATTCTATGGCCTTAGAGGTTCATTACATCATTTTACCACCTACTCAGATAGTTAGGAAGTTTGTTAACTAAGCAGATCCTGTTACCATAAGAGAAACTTATTGTCACTGGAATATGACATAGGAATCTGCATGTTTAATGAGCATCTTTGAGTAATTCTTAGGTATTTTTGAAGTTTAAAAATAATTGTACTATGTGGTCTTATATGATCCCTTCCTCTGTAAAATTCTATCATGTCAACCAACCACTCCTGAACTACCTCAGAGACCAGCCTCTCAAATATACAGTTCTAGTTAAAAAAAAAAAAAAAAAAAAAAAATTATTTACATTTGAACCTTTCTTGAGATAGAGAATTTTAAACTTTACCTTCTAATTTGTTGCTGTGAAGCTGAATCCTGCTGCTAGGTGGCAGTGCTGCAGTAGGGTGTGTTATGGATTGAATTGTATCCCCCCAAAATATGTGCTGTAAATTTGAACCCCTATAGCTGTGGCTGCTAACCAAAAGGTCCGCAGTTTGAATCTCCCAGCCACTCCCTGGAAACTCTGGGGCAGTTCTACTTTGTCTTAGAAGGTTGCCATGAGTCTGAATCGACTTCATTGGCGATGGGTTTTGTTTTGGGTTTTTATAGCTGTGATTATAATCCCATTTGGGAACGGGTTTTCTTTGTTATGTTAATGAGGTAGTATCAGTACAGGTGTGTCTTAAATCAGTGATATAAGTGAGCAGATTAAGCAGGGAGGAGCAAGCAATCAGAGATGGGGAAATACACCAAAGAAGATCTGTTCCTTGGCGATCGATCGTTGATGTGAAGCTCAAAAACAGAAGCTCAAAAGAGACAAAGACCTTCCTCTAGAGCCAACAGAGATATAAAGCCTTTGCCTAGAGCCAGCACCCTGAGTTTGGACCTCTAGCCTTCTAACTGTGAGAAAATAAAATTCTGTTTGTTAAATCCACCCACTTGTGATTTTTCTGTTATAACCGCACTAGATAGGGTGCCATAAGGATCTCCCATTTCTCTCCTCCCACCTGAGCAGGGGTGACCCAGTGACAACCAGAGGGGCTCACAGCTTCAGTAGGCTCATGGCAGTCACATGATAAGGAACCACCAGAATACAGCAACCACAGGCCAATCTGCATGAGTGCACCTTGGATGAACTTGAGTTTATACAGGGGTTTTCGGTTCTGCCTTCAAACCCCACTCTTCTATAGAAGATTGTATTAGTTTATTAGGGCTGCCATGACAAATGATCACAAATAGGATGATTTATAAAAACAAATGTATTGTCTCACAGTTCTGGAGGCTAGTAGTCTGAATTCAGGGTGTTGGCTGGGCCATGTGCTCTACCAGGCTCTAGTGGAAGACCCACCCTTGTCTCTTCTCAGCTTCTGGTGGCCCAGGTGTTCCTTGCTGTGTAGCTGCAGTTTCACTTGGCCATCATCCCTCTGGCTGTGTTTGTCTCCGTGTCTCTTCTTCTCTTTTATAAAGACACCACTCAGACGGGATTAGGACCCATCCTTCTCTGGTATGACCCATTTTAACTGATGACATCTTCGAAAACCTTATTTCCAAACAGAGTCACATTCACAGTTACCAGGGGTTATAGGACTTTAATATATCCTTTTGGGGGACACAATTCAATCCATAACAAATACCTAGTCTGAATTTTCTGAAATACTCAGGATAAATTCTAGGTCGAGAAGGTCGGGGACAGAAGTGCCTTGAGGCATGGCTTAGTTTTCCAAAGCGATGTACCAACTACTGTTCCCCAAACCCAGGGTTAGAGCAGCCTCATGATGTATGTGGACGAGAAGAGAGATGGATTGTGAAATAATGTGGAAGGAAACTTTATTTTTGCATTTGAAATTATAATCCTTTAATCAGAAAAAACAAACAACAAAAAGAAACCTCTTAATCGAGCAACTGAAACAAGGTAAAATAGTTAATATTCTACAAAGTAAATTGGAATTTGACTTATTTTCTATCTACAATGGTCTTATCTCTGAAGCGAACTGAACTGATCGAGCTTATAAAACCAGAAAGGGAAATAATAAACTAGTAAAATAGTTCCTCTTAATGTTGAAATAAAAATGAATAATTGATGCCATTTAGCCTTTTCCCTAATGATCTCTCTCTGAAAGGAACATTTGAATAAAAAACTGTAATAATTATTTAACCCCCCCGAAAACCTACATTAGATCATATTTATATTCCTTATGTATTTCATTCTGATATCACTACAGATGACTGCATTTTCCATGAAAAAATAAAAGTCAAAGCATTTAGGTTTTACCCCTCTATCCCCATGAAGAAAAGGTGATTGGTACTAGCATGTAATAATGTAAACACAAATTGCAAAGAATACAGGTTTTGGAATCAGAATAACTTAGATTTAAAGCACAGTTCTACTTAATAGTCACACGACTTGAAGAAAAATCTGTGAGCCTCAGTTTTCTTATCTGTAAAATGTAGAGGCTTTGTAACATTTTGGTAAGATGCGAGAATGTGAAAATAGTAGGGCTATTATAATGGTGAGGAGCCCTGGTGACGCAGTGGTTAGGAACTACAGTAAGCTGCGGCTGCTAACTAAAAAGTCGGCAGTTCGAATCCACTAGCCACTCCTTGGAAATTCTATGGGGCAGCTCTGCTCTGTCTGATTGGGTCACTAGGAGTCGAGTCGACACCAACAGGTTTTGGTTTGGTTATTGTAATGGCACAGAGGTGTCCTGGGAGATTAAGTTCCTCTGGCTGATTTTCCTGCATTAGCTAGTGAAAGGGCCGCTGTAAAGTCTTTGGTTGCCCCAGGCAGAGATCACTTCTGATGGGCTGAAGTGCCTTTACTGTCTCTTGTAGACTGCATGAATTATGCTATTGTCCAGGATGCAAAGTGTGTGAACGTTGTATTTGGGTTTATTAGGAAAATCTGCCAGATTTGGAAAGGGGCATGGGGAGGTGCTGTATAAATGAGTCAAAGACTGCTTATGTGTGTTCTCCCAGTTTACTTCTCCATAATAGGCTTAGGCCATTATGCTGCCAAAATCAAATTTTTACACACCCAATTGTTTGAAAAATAGCCAAATAAGCAGATTTCAAGTCACTCAGAGCCTGCCTGCCTTGCATACTCTGCAGAATTGTAACCAACTGTCTGCTATTGTGTTGTTGTAGAACTGCCCGTAGGGTTTCCAATGCCGTGATCTTTAAGGGAAGGGAGCAGACAGCCAAGGCTTTTCTCCCTCCAGCCAGTGGTGAATTTGAACCACTGACCTTTCAGTTAGCAGCCAAGCACTTTAACCGTTACGCAACCACGGTTCCTTATGATTCTGTAGTTATAAGGACCCCAAGCCACCGCTACCCTTAAATGGCACTCTCTGACCCAGAGACTCCCCCCCAGGGACCAATTACCCAGTAAGCAAGATAGGCATGAGCTTGATTGTGCTCACTTACTCATCTGTACTGAAAAATTCCACCTCGGTTTCATTACAACTTTGCTTTTCACCAGACGAAATTGTTCACTACAAGTTAGTAAGTAAACCCAATTAAGCTCTCTTGTACCTTGCTTACTGTAAACCCGTGCATACCGTGTTGTGTTTACCAGTTAATCCGCCCCTGCTCCCCACCTTCGTGTTAAGGGACGACACCTAGACCTGTAAATCCCCCTTCCAATTTCTTCCTCTTTTTTTTTTTTTTTCCTGAGTTTCGGAGTTCCATCGCCTGCCCTCTTCCCCTTCTGGTGTCTCCTAGCAACTAGCCTACGGATGGTTTCCTGCTGAGAGGGGTTGCAAATTGTCAACAAGGTTGGACCCAATATAAAGATTGTGCAACACTGCCATCTAGTGGTCATATCTTTTTCCTTGCTCAATTCTGGACGACCTTGAATTCACTACAGGAAGAGACTAAAAAAAAAAACACAGTTGCCATAGAGTTGCTTCTGACTTATGGGAACCCTATGTGTGTCAGAGTAGAACTGTACTCCACAGGGTTTTCAATGGCTGGTTTTTCAAAAGTAGATCACCAGGCCTTTCTTCATAGATGCCTCTGGGTGGACTCAAGGCATATGACTTGAAAAAAACCCTGTGAGCACTAACTTTTTGCACCACCCAGGGACTCCAGAGACTGAAGTTACCCAGTACTTTTTTCCTTCAGGAGAATGGGAAGATAGCAGTGTAATCCAGGAAATGGTTATCATCAAGTCTTTGGGTTTGAAGGTCCAGAAAGTCTGGTGTACAGGGAGGCTGACCGGGATGGTCAACAGCCTATTTGCTGAGCCCAAACTATGGCCCTGAAATTAATGATGTGCACTGATAAATGATGGCAGAAAAAAAAACTGGGATCAGGAACTAAACCAGAAGACCCAGTTTTGCAATATTTTTCCCTAGTAAAGACCAAGTCAGCTGTTAACATTTCTCAATAGGAAATATTTATCCCTAATTCTAACTAGCTACTCCATAAGTCAAAAACAGGGATCCTGAGACCTCTATTTTAGATATGATCTGATCCTGAATCATAAAGAACATGTAAAATATCATCTCCCCCACCCCAGTATTCTTTATTCTCTTACTTTGCGTTATATAAGACTTATGAATTCCTGATGTGTTTTTGTATATTTTTGTCTCATTCCCTTGAACTTAAGTTCCATCAAGACACAGACTTGGTGAGTTTTGGTCACTTCTGTGGGATACCTGCTTATGGGATCAATCACAGATTCATCGTTTTTCTTAATTGTTGCATACTATTCCACTGTGTGAATATACCACAATTTATCCATTCATTTGTTGATGGGCACCTTGGTTGCTTCCATCTTTTTGCTATTGTAAACAGTGCTGCAATCAACCCAGGTGTGCGTACAGCCATTCGTGTGAAGGCTCTTACTTCTTTAGGATATATTCCAAGGAGTGGGATTGCTGGGTCTTATGGTAGTTCTATTTCTAGCTTTTTAAGGAAGCGCCAAATTGATTTCCAAAGCGACTGTACCATTTTACATTCCCACCAGCAGTGTAGAAGTGTTCCAGCCTCGCCACAACCTCTCCAACATTGATTATTTTGTGTTTTTTTGAATTAAATGCCAGCCTTGTTGAGTGAGATGGAATCTCATTGTAGTTTTGATTTGCATTTCTGTAATGGCTGATGATCGTGAGCATTTCCTTACGTATCTGCTAGCTACCTGAATGTCTTCTTTAGTGAAGTACCTGTTCATATCCTTTGCCCATTTTTTAACTAGGTTATTTGTCTTTTTGTCATTGAGTTTTTACAGTATCATGTCAATTTTAGAGATCAGACACTGAGCGGCAATGTCATAGCTAAAACTTTTTCCCAGTCTGTAGGTAATCTGTTTACTCTTTTGGTGAAGTCTTTGGATGAGCACAGGTGTTTGATTTTTAGAAGCTCCCAGTTATCTAGTTTCTCTCCTGCATTGTTAGTAATGTTTTGTATACTGTTTATGCCATGTATTAGGGCTCCTAACATTGTCCCTAGTTTTTCTTCCATGATCTTTATCCGTTTAGATTTTATATTTAGTTCTTTGATCCATTTTGAGTTTGTTTTTGTGCATGGTGTGAGGTATGGGTCTTGTTTCATATTTTTGCAGATGGATATCCAGTTATGCCAGCACCATTTATTAAAAAGACTGTTTTTTCCCCATTTAAGCAACTTTGCGCCTTTGTCAAACATCAGCTGCTTATATGTGGATGGATTTATGTCTGGTTTCTCAATTACATTCCATTGTTCTATATACCTGTTGTTGTACCAGTGCCAGGCTGTTTTGACTACTGTGGCAGTATAATTGAGGCCTCCCACTTCGTTTCTCTTTTTCAGTAATGGTTTACTTTTCTGGGGCCTCTTTCCCTTCCATATGAAGTTGGTGATTTGTTTCTCCATCTCATTAAAAAATGTCGTTGGAATTTGAATCGGAATTGCATTGTATCTGTATATCGGTTTTGGTAGAATAGACATTTTTACAATGTTAATTCTTCCTATCCGTGAGCAAGGCATGTTTTTCCACTTATGTAGGTCTCTTTTGGTTTCTTGCAGTAGTGCCTTGTAGTTTTCTTTGTAGACCTTTCACATCTCTGGTAAGATTCATTCCTAAGTATTTTGTCTTCTTGGGAACTACTGTAAATGGTATTGATTTCATGATTCCTTCTCGATGTTCTTTTTGTTGGTGTAGAGGAATCCAACCGATTTTTGTATGTTTATCTTGTATCGTGATACTCTGCTGAACTCTTCTATTAGTTTCAGTAGTTTTCTTGAGGATTCTTTAGGGTTTTCTGTGTATAAGATCATATCATCTTCAAATAGAGATACTTTTGCTTCTTCCTTACCAATCTGGATGCACTTTAATTTCTTTATATGGGCTAATCGCTCTGGCTAGGACCTCCAGTGCAATGTTGAGTAAGAGTGGTGATAAAGGGCATCCTTGTCTGGTTCCCGATCTCAGGGGGAATGCTTACAGACTTTCTCCATTTAGGATGATGTTGGCTGTTGGCTTTGTGTAAATGCCCCTTATTATGTTGAAGAATTTTCCTTCTATTTCTATTTTGCTTAGAGTTTTTATCATGAATGGGTGTTGGACTTTGTCAAATGCCTTTTCTGCATCAATTGATAAAATCATGTGGTTCTTGTTTTTTTGTTTTATGTAAATGATGGATTACAGTAATTGTTTTTCTAATGTTGAATAATCCCTGTGTACCTGGTATGAATCCCACTTGTTCATGGTGAATTATTTTTTTGATGTATATTTTTTTAATTCTATTGGATATAATTTTGTTAAGGATTTTTGCATGTAAGTTCATGAGGGATATACGTCTGTAATTTTCTTTTCTTTTTTTTTTTTTTGTGGCGTCTTTACCTTTTTTTTTTTTTTAACCTGGTTTTTGTATTAGGGATATGCTTCCTTCATAGAGTGAATTTGGGAGTATTCCGTCATTTTCTATGCTCTGAAGTATCTTTAGTAGTAATGGTGTTAACTCTTTGAAACTTTGGTTGAACTCTGCGGTGAAGCTGTCCGGACCAGGGCTTTTTTTTGTTGGGAGTTTTTTGATTACCTTTTCAATCTCTTCTTTTGTTATGGGTCTATTTAGTTGTTCTACCTCTGTTTGTGTTAGTTTAGGTAGGTAGTGTGTTTCTAGGAATTCATCCATTTCTTCTAGGTTTTCAAATTAGGTAGAGTACAATTTTCATAGTAAGCTGATATGATTCTTTTAATTTCAGCTGGGTCTATTGAAATATCGCCTATCTCATTTCTTATTCAGGTTATTTGCTTCCTTTCTTGTTTTTCTTTCTCAGTTTGGCCAATGGTTTATCAATTTTCTTGCTTTTTCGAAGAACCATCTTTTGGTGTTGTTAACTGTTTTTCTGTTTTCTATTGCATTTAATTCTGCTCTAATTTTTATTATTTGGTTTCTTCTGGCTCCTGAGAGTTTCTTTTGTTGCTCTCTTTCTATTTGTTCAAGTTGTAGGGATAATTCTTTGATTTTGGCCCTTTCTTCTTTTTGGATGTGTGCATTTATTGATATAAATTGACCTCTGAGCACTGTTTTCGCTTTGTCCGAAAGGCTCTGATAGGAAGTGTTTTCATTCTCATTGGATTCTATGAATTTCTTTATTCCATACTTAATGTCTTCTATAACCCAGTCATTTTTGAGGAGGGCATCATTCAGTTACTAAGTGTTTGATTTCTTTTCTTTGCTTTTTCTGTTGTTGATTTCTACTTTTATGGCCTTATGATCAGAGAAGATGCTTTGTAATGTTTAGATGTTTTGGATTCTGCTAAGGCTTGCTTTATGACCTAATATGTGGTCTAGTCTAGAGAATGTTCCATGTGCACTAGAAAAGAAAGTATACTTGGCTGCTGTTGGGTGGAGTTTTCTGTATATGTCTATGAGGTCCAGTTGGTTGATTATGGCATTTATATCTTCTTTGTCCTTATTGAACTTCTTTCTGGATGTCCTGTCCTTCACCGAAAGTGGAAGTCTCCTACTATAATTATGTAGCTGTCTATCTCACTTTTTAATGCTGTTAGAGTTTGTTTTATGTATCTTGCAGCCCTGTCATTGGGTGCATAAATATTTAATATGGTAATATCCTTCTGGTGTCTTGTCCTTTAATCATTATACAGTGTCCTTCCTTTTCCTTTGTGGTGGATTTAACTTTAAAGTCTGTTTTGTTGGAAATTAATACTGCCACTCTTTCTCTTTTTTGGTTGTTTTTTGCTTGATATGTATTTTTTTCCATCCTTTGAGTTTTAGTTTGTTTGTGTCTCTAAGTGTAAGGTGTGTTTCTTGTAGGCAGCATATAGACGGATCGTGTTTTTTCATCCATTCTTCCACTCTCTGTCTCTTTATTGATGCATTTAGTCCATTTACATTCAGTGTAATTATAGATAAGTATGAGCTTAGTGCTGTAATTTTGATGCCTTCTTTTGTGTGTTGTTGACAGTTTCTTTTTCGCACTTAATTTTTTGTGCTGAGTAGTTTATTTTTATATATTGTCTTTTCCTCTTATTCGTTGTTGTTGATTTTGTTTTTGCTGAGTCTGTACTTTTTTCTTGTATTTTATTTTGATGAGTAGAATAGTTAGTCTCTTTTGTGGTTACCTTAATATTTACCCCTATTTTTCTATGTTTAAACCTATGTTTTATTTCTTTATAATGCCTTCTCTTCCTCTCCATATGAAAATCTATGACTACATTTTTTAGTTCCTCTTTATTGTTTTAGTGTTGTCTTCTTTTATATAATAACATCGTTGTTTCCCTGTCGTGAATGTGTTTTTTTTTTTTTATCTTGATTTATTTTTGTGATTTCTCTATCTGGGTTGACATCTGTATGCTTTGTCCAGTGTTCTAGTCTTGGGTTGACACCTAATATTATTGGTTTTCTAACCAAAGAACTCCCTTTAGTATTTCTTGTAGTTTTGGTTTGATTTTTACGAATTTCCCTAAACTTCTGTTTATCTGGAAATGAGCTAATTTCACCTTTATATTTGAGAGACAGTTTTGCTGGGTATATGATTCTTGGCTAGCAATTTTTTCCTTCAGTGCTTTTTATAAGTCATCCCATTGTCTTCTTGCCTGCATGGTTTCTGCCGAGTAGTCTGAGCTTATTCTTGTTGACTCTCCTTTGTAAGTGACTTTTCATTTATCCCAGCTGCTCTTCAAATTCTCTCTTTGTCTTTGGTTTTGGTAAGTTTGATTATATCTTGGTGACTTCCTTTTAAAATCTACCTTATGTGGAGTTCGATGACCATCTTGGAGAGATATCTTCTCATCTTTCACAATATCAGGGAAGTTTCCTGCCAACAAATCTTCTGTGTTTTCTGTTGTCCCTCCCTGTTCTCATAATCCAATCGCTCATAGGTTATTTCTCTTGATAGAGTCCCAAATGATTCTTAAGGCTCCTTCATTTTTTTAAATTCTTTTATCTGATTTTTCTTCAAATATATTGGTGCCAAGTGCTTTATCTTGAAGCTCACTAGTTCTGCCTTCCTCTTGCTCAATCCTACTCCTCTGACTTTCTATTGAGTTGTGTAATTCTGTAATTTTATTGTTAAACATCTGAATTTCTCATTGCTGTCTCTCTATGGATTCTTGCAGCTTATTAAAATTTTTATTATGGCAGGGAGGGGGACAAGATGGATGACTAGGTAGATGCTACCTCGGATCCCTCTTGCAACAAAGACTCGGAAAAACAAGTGAATCGATCACATACATGACAATCTACGAACCCTGACCAACAAACAGATTTAAAGAGTTGACCTGAGTGACAGAGACTGAGAACGAACAACTACAGGGAAGCAGTGACTGTTTTCGGAGCCTGAAGCCAGCGTCCCAGTCAGGAAACCTTGGCACAGGGCTTTGGACTGGGCGTGGGGGAGCTGAGCACGACATCCTGTGACGGTGCAAACACAGGGCACAGCCCCAGCCCCCTGAACTGACCTCGGGGGAAGCCCAGCCAGTGCACACAGGCAGTGCAGCAACACGGCTGACAGGAGGAGAAGTCACCGGGAGGCAGCGACCATTTTTGGAGCCGGGAGTGCAGCGTCCCAGCTGGGGAACCTTGACGCTGGGCTTTGGACTGGGAGCGGAGGAACTAACAGCAGCTTCTGAGACAGCACAAACACGGGACATGGGCCTGACCCTCGGGGGCAATCTCTACCCAGCCAGTGCACAGAATCTCAGATAAAACAGTCATCCCAAGCAAGATAAGTAACTTTGTCTATATTCAAGGGTGCTACTCTCTCCTGTTTTTCTGAACCCTCCCCTGACCTTCCCAGGTGGCTTCATTAACATTGGAATTTCCTGAGCCAGAGGGAGAACTGCTCCACGGTTTTTCTCTTCCTTTTTTTGGTCTTTTCCTAACCCACTCTTCTGGCCTGAAAGAAGCAAGCACAAAAACCCAGGGACCAAAAATCCTTCCCTAATTGGACTAAAAACACAGAACCAGCTCGAGCCAAGCATATGTGATCCACAGTCTCGGGCTTTCATCTCTACAGGGAACAAGGTGGCTATTATAATGCAAAGGCATTTCTGGTAGGGATCTGACTGCATTTGTTTTAGTGGATTTACTGGAAAGACAAGTTTCCCAGGTCTGATATCTCTGCGTATTCAACAGAGCCCTCATTGATCCACAACAGGAAACTGAGGGCTGAAGCTCCCCCCAGACCACCTAGCCTCCTGCCTTAGGGGTCTAAGGAGGGTGACACCTACCAATCTGTAGAGGTACTTGCATTGGGGGCTTAAGGTACAGCTGCAGAGCCCTCCCACCAAGGTGCTTTAGGAATAGAGACACACCTACCTCACTGACACTTGGGGGAAGCCTGTCAGCATCCTGCACCCCCTGGAGTGTGAACCCCAGCTGCTACTAGAATCTGGTGCACACAACTATCACCACTACTTCTCAAGGTGGATAGGTGACAGTGTGCATCACACACTTGATGACCCCAAATCAGATTCTACTCAAGAATAGTGAATGGACTCAGGCATATATATCTGGTAACAGCCCAAACCAGCTGGTAATAGGTCATAAGTGAGTCAAGGGCTACAACAATCAAGACAGCACAATCTAGTAGCCCATCTATGTATATTGAAAGAAAACAAAACAAGATAAGACTCAGTGAGCAAATATAGAATAAATCACTACAATATCTTAGTGATGGCTTGGAGACAGCAGTTGATATCAAACCACAAAAAGAAGCAGACCATGACTGCTTCTACAACCCCCCAAACTAAAAAATCAAAATCTTTCCCAAATGAAGATACAATCCTGGAATCGCCAGATACAGAATATAAAAAACTAATTTACAGAATGCTTCAAGACATCAGGGATGACCTCAGAAATGAAATAAGGCAAGCTACAGAAAAAGCCAAGGAACACACTGATAAAGCACTTGAAGAACTCAAAAAGATTATTCAAGAACATAGTGGAAAAATTAATAAGTTGCAAGAATCCATAGAGAGCATTCAGAAATCCAAAAGTTTAACAATAAAATTACAGAATTAGACAATGCAATAGGAAGTCAGAGGAGCAGACTTGAGCAATTGGAATGCAGAGTGGGAAATCTGGAGGACCAGGGAATTAACACCAACATAGCTGAAAAAAAAATCAGATAAAAGAATTTAAAAAAATGAAGAAACCCTAAGAATCATGTGAGACTCTATGAAGAAGGATAACTTGCATGTCATTGTAGTCCCAGAACAGGGAGGGATAACAGAAAACACAGAGAGAATAGTTGAAGATCTGCTGGCAGAAAACTTCCCTGACATCATCAAAGATGAAAGGATATCTATCCAAGATGCTCATCGAACCCCATTTAAGATTGATCCAAAAAGAAAAACACCAAGACATATTATCCTCAAACTTGCCAAAACCAAACATAAAGAGAAAATTTTAAAAGCAGCCAGGGAGAAAAGAAAGGTCTCCTACAAGGGAGAATCAATAAGTTCAGACTACTCAGCAGAAACCATGCAGGCAAGAAGGCAATGGGATGACATATACAGAGCACTGAAGGAGAAAAACTGCCAGCCACGGATCATATATCCAGCAAAATTCTCTCTGAAATATGAAGGCGAAATTAAGATATTTACAGATAAACACAAGCATAGAGAATTTGCAAAAACCAAACCAAAGCTACAAGAAATACTAAAGGAAATTGTTTGGTCAGAAAACCAATAATATCAGATACCAGCACAACACAAGGTCACAGAACAGAACATCCTGATATCAACTCAAATAGGAAAATCACAAAAACAAATTAAGATTAATTAAAAAAAAAAATGCTCAAAACAGGGAATCATTGAAGTCAATATGTAAAAGATTACAATAATCAAAAAGAGGGACTAAATACAGGTGAGATAGAACTGCCATACGGAGACTGATACAAGGCGATATAGGACAATACAAGTTAGGTTTTTACTTAGAAAAATAGGGGTAAATATTAAGGTAACCACAAAGAGGTGTAACAACTCCATAACTCAAAATAAAAACCAAGAAAAATGTAACGACTCAGCAAACATAAAGTCAAATACTATGAAAATGAGGACCACACAATTTACAAAGAAAAATGTCTCAGCACGAAAAAGTATGTGGAAAAATGAAATTGTCAACCACACACATAAAAAGGCATCAAAATGACAACAGTAAACACGTACTTACCTATAATTACGCTGAATGTAAATGGACTAAATGCACCAATAAAGAGACAGAGAGTCTCAGACTGGATAAAGAAACATGACCCATCTATATGCTGCCTACAAGAGACACACCTTAGACTTAGAGACACAAAGAAACTAAAACTCAAAGGATGGAAAAAAATATATCAAGCAAACAATAAGCAAAAAAGAGCAGGAGTACCAATGTTAATTTCTGACAAAATAGACTTCAAAGTTAAATCCACCACAAAGGATAAAGAAGGACACTACATAATGATAAAAGGGACAATTGACCAGGAACATATAACCATATTAAATATTTATGCACCCAGTGACGGGGCCGCAAGATACATAAATCAAAGTTTAACAGAACTGAAAAGTGAGATAGACACCTCCACAATTATAGTAGGAGACTTCAACACACCACTTTCGGAGAAGGACAGGACATCCAGTAAGAAGCTCAATAGAGACACGGAAGACCTAATTACTACAGTCAAGCAACTTGCGCTCATTGACTTTTACAGGACTCTCCGCTCAACTGCTGCGAAGTATACTTTTTTTTCTAGTGCACATGGAACATTCTCTAGAATAGACCACATATTAGGTCATAAAACAAACATTTGCAGAATCCAAAACATCGAAATATTACAAAGCATCTTCTCAGACGACAAGGCCATAAAAGCGGAAATCAATAACAGAAAAATTAGGGAAAAGAAATCAAATACTTGGAAACTGAACAATACCCTGCTGAAAAAAGACTGGGTTATAGAAGACATTAAGGAGGGAATAAAGAAATTCATAGAATGCAACCAGAATGAAAATACTTCCTATCAAAACCTCTGGGACACAGAAAAAGCAGTGCTCAGAGGCCAATTTATATCGATAAATGCACACATACAAAAAGAAGAAAGAGCCAAAATCAGAGAACTGCCCCTACAACTTGAACAAATAGAAAGTGAGCAACAAAAGAATCCATCAGGCACCAGAAGAAAACAAACAATAAAAATTAGAGCTGAACTAAATGAATTAGAGAACAGAAAAACAATTGAAAGAATTAACAAAGCCAAAAGCTGGTTCTTTGAAAAAAGTAACAAAATTGACAAACCATTGGCCAGACTGACTAAAGAAATACAAGAAAGGAAACAAATAACCCGAATAAGAAACGAGATGGGCCACATCACAACAGACCCAACTGAAATTAAAAGAATCATATCAGATTATTACAAAAAATTGTACTCTAACAAATTTGCAAACCTAGAAGAAATGGATGAATTCCTGGAAAAACACTACCTACCTAAACTAACACAATCAGAAGTAGAACAACTAAATAGACCTGTAACAAAAAAAGAGATTGAAATGGTAATCAAAAAACTCCCAACAAAAAAAAAGCCCTGGCCCGGATGGCTTCAATGCAGAGTTCTACAAAAGTTTCAGAGAACAGTTAACACCGCTACTACCAAAGACATTTCAAAGCATAGAAAATGTCGGAATACTACCTAACTCATTCTGTGAAGCCACCATTTCCCTGATACCAAAACCAGGTAAAGACATCACAAAAAAAGAAAATTACAGACCTATATCCCTCATGAACACAGATGCAAAAATCCTCAACAAAATTCTAGCCAGTAGAATTCAACAACATATCAAAAAATTAATCCACCATGACCAAGTGGGATTTATACCAGGTATGCAAGGCTGGTTTAATATTAGAAAAACCATTAATGTAATCCACCATATAAATAAAACAAAAGACAAAAACCACATGATCTTATCAATTGATGCAGAAAAGGCATTTGACAAAGTCCAACACCCATTTATGATAAAAACTCTTACCAAAATAGGAATTGAAGGAAAATTTCTCAACATAATAAAGGGCATCTATGCAAAGCCAACAGCCAACATCACTCTAAATGGAGAGAACCTGAAAGCATTACATTTAAGAACGGGAACCAGACAGGGATGCCCTTTATCACTGCTCTTATTCAAGATTATGCTAGAAGTCCTAGCCAGAGCAATTAGGCTAGACAAAGAAATAAAGGGCATCCGGATTGGCAAGGAGGAAGTAAAATTATCTCTATTTGCAGATGACATGATCTTATACACAGAAAACCCTAAGGAATCCTCTAGAAAACTACTGAAACTAATAGAAGAGTTTGGCAGAGTCTCAGATTATAAGATAAACATACAAAACTCACTTGGATTCTTCGACATCAACAAAAAGAACCTCGAAGAGGAAATCACCAAATCAATACCATTCACAGTAGCCCCCAAGAAGATAAAATACTTAGGAATAAATCTTACCAACGGTGTAGAAGACCTATACAAAGAAAACTACAAAGTACTACTACAAGAAACTAAAAAGGACCTGCTTAAGTGGAAAAACATACCTTGCTCATGGATAGGAAGACTTAACATAGTAAAAATGTCTATTCTACCAAAAGCCATCTATACATGCAATGCACTTCCGATCCAAATTCCAATGTCATTTTTTAAAGTGATGGAGAAACAAATCACCAACTTCATATGGAAGGGAAAGAAGCCTCGGATAAGTAAAGCATTACTGAAAAAGAAGAATAAAGTGGGAGGCCTCACTCTACCTGATTTCGGAACCTATTATACAGCCACAGTAGTCAAAACAGCCTGGTATTGGTACAACAACAGGCACATAGACCAAAGGAACAGAATTGAGAATCCAGATACAAATCCATCCACATATGAGCAGCTGATATTTGACAAAGGCCCAGTGTCAGTTAATTGGGGAAAAGATAGTCTTTTTAACAAATGGTGCTGGCATAACTGGGTATCCATTTGCAAAAAAATGAAACAGGACCCATACCTCACACCATGCACAAAAACTAACTCCAAGTGGATCAAGGACCTAAACATAAAGACTAAAACAATAAAAATCATGGAAGAAAAGATAGGGACAACCCTAGGAGCCCTAATACAAGGCATAAACAGAATACAAAACATTACCAAAAGTGACGAAGAGAAACCAGATAACTGGGAGCTCCTAAAAATCAAACACCTATGCTCATCTAAAGACTTCACCAAAAGAGTAAAAAGACCACCTACAGACTGGGAAAGAATTTTCAGCTATGACATCTCCGACCAGCGCCTGATCTCTAAAATCTATATGATTCTGTCAAAACTCAACCACAAAAAGACAAACAGCCCAATCAAGAAGTGGGCAAAGGATATGAACACGCACTTCACTAAAGAAGATATTCAGGCAGCTAACAGATACATGAGAAAATGCTCTCGATCATCAGCCATTAGAGAAATGCAAATTAAAACTACCATGAGATTCCATCTCACTCCAACAAGGCTGGCATTAATCTAAAAAACACAAAATAATAAATGTTGGAGAGGCTACGGATGGATTGGAACTCTTATACACTGCTGGTGGGAATGTAAAATGGTACAACCACTTTGGAAATCTATCTGGTGTTATCTTAAACAGTTAGAAATAGAACTACCATACAACCCAGAAATCCTACTCCTCGGAATATACCCTAGAGATACAAGAGCCTTCACACAAACAGATATATGCACACCCATGTTTATTGCAGCTCTGTTTACAATAGCAAAAAGCTGGAAGCAACCAAGGTGTCCATCAACGGATGAATGGGTAAATAAATTGTGGTATATTCACACAATGGAATACTACGCATCGATAAAGAACAGTGACGAATCTGTGAAACATTTCATAACATGGAGGAACCTGGAAGGCATTATGCTGAGTGAAATTAGAGGTAAAAGGACAAATATTGTATAAGACCACTATTGTAAGATCTTGAGAAATAGTATAAACTGAGAAGAACACATACTTTTGTGGTTATGGAGGGGGGAGGCAGGGAGGGTGGGAGAGGGTTTTTTACTGATTAGTTAGTAGATAAGAACTACTTTAGGTGAAGGAAAGGACAATACTCAATACATGTAAGGTCAGCTCAACTGGACTGGACCAAAAGGAAAGAAGTTTCCGGGATAAATTGAATGCTCCAAAGGTCAGCGGAGCAAGGGCGGGGGTCTGGGGAACATGGTTTGCGGGGACTTCTAAGTCAATTGGCAAAATAATTCTATTATGAAAACATTCTGCATCCCACTTTGAAATGTGGCATCTGGGGTCTTAAATGCTAACAAACGGCCATCTAAGATGCATCAATTGGTCTCAACCCACCTGGATCAAAGGAGAATGAAGAACACCAAGGTCACACGACAACTAAGAGCCCAAGAGACAGAAAGGGCCACATGAACCAGAGACCTACATCATCCTGAGACCAGAAGAACTAGTTGGTGCCTGGCCAGAACCGATGACTGCCCTGACAGGGAGCACAACAGTGAACCCCTGAGGGAGCAGGAAATCAGTGGGATGCAGACCCCAAATTCTCACAGAAAGACCATACTTAATGGTCTGACTGAGACTAGAGGAATCCCGGCTGTCATGGTCCCCAAACCTTCTTTTGGCTCAGGACAGGAACATTCCCGAAGACAACTCATCAGACATGCAAAGGACTGGACAGTGGGTAGGAGAGAGATGCTGATGAAGAGTGAGCTATTTGTATCAGGTGGACACTTGAGACTGTGTTGGCATCTCCTGTCTGGAGGGGGGTTGGGAGGATAGAGTTGGAAGCTGGCAAAATTGTCACGAGAGACTGGAAGGGCTGACTCATTAGGGGGAGAGCAAGTGGGAGTACGGAGTAAGGTGTATATAAACGTATATGTGACAGACTGACTTGATTTGTAAACGTTCACTTGAAGCTCAATAAAAATTAAAAAAAAATTTTTTTTATTATGTTCTTGAATAACCTTTTTAATTTCTTCAGCTACTTTATCTGTGTGTTCCTTGGCTTGTTCTGCGTATTGCCTTATCTCCTTCCGAATCCCATTCCTGATGTCTTGAAGAGTTCTGTGTATTAATCTTCTGGGAATTCTGCATCCGGTAATTCCAGGAAGGCCCCTTCATCCAGAAGATCCATTGATTCTTTGTTTTGAGAGCTTGCTGAGTCAATCATGGTCTCTTTCTTTATGTGATTTGATATTGACTCTTGTCTCTGAGCCATCTATATGTTATTGTATTAGTTTATTTTATGTTTGCTTAGTGTATCCTAGCTTATTGCTTTGTTTTGTTTTGATAGGCCCCAAATTGTTTCCTTGAGTGAGCTACCTTATTTTCACCTTTGAAGCCCTGATGTCCTGTCACCAGCTGGCTGGAGTTGTTATCAGGTATATCAGTCTAGGAGTCCATTCACTTTTCTTGTATGAATTCAGCTCAGGTGTCCAAGTAGCTGGTCATCAAGTGAGTGGCACAGGCTCTTTCCTACAGTCTTAGAGGGGGAGGGATGATTGGCATAGGCAGCAGTATCTGGTTGCAGCAGGGGGCCATGCCCTGAACAAGCAGGGGGCTGAGAACTGTCCCCCGAGTGTCTGTGAGCAAAGCATGTCCCTGTTCTCTACAGTGTACAGGTGGGTGGGTTTTGCTGACGGACCATGGGCACCCAGTACTTTTGGTTGTAATGACTGGGAGGTACCAGTTATCCTTGGACCCCTGTCATGTGTGGATGGGTGACCTGCTTGGAGCCATCAGTTCTTAGGCCCCTGATGTGGATAGGTGAGGACCCTGTTTAATAGGCAAAGTGGTGTCAAATATCAAACACCCACCTCTTCACTGCACAGCTGAAACAGTTGCAGTCTGCCAACAAGGGCCTATTCTCCTGAAGTAGGCCAACACAGATCCAAGCAGGGGGGAGAAGGTACTCAAAGTTCACGGACCATTTATCCCTGGACAGGAGCTGCTTCTGTCCTGAGGTTCCCCAGTTAGTGGAGCTGGCAAAGTGTCTTTTCCCCCAACTGTGAATTTATTCCTACTCTAAAGCCGGGAGGATGGCTCCAGGTGCTCAATAAGGCCTATCTCAGGCTCAGGGAAATCAACTGCCTCTGAAGCTGGCTTGGTGGCAGAGGGAGCGGTAAAATATATGCAAGTACTTAGCTTTTGCCGAGAGCACCATTCTTCTCTGGTTCCAGAGGCGTGAGTAGGCTGCATGGCTGGCTGCTTCTCCCTGAGGAAACTGTGGCAGAATGCTACTACAAGCCCACCACAGCCACTCCCAGGAATGGTGCCTGAGGGATTTCGGTGATTCAGGTCCAGCAAATCCTCTCCACTTCTGAACCGTATCTCTGTCAGCCTGCTGCTCAGTCCATTTTCTAGCTTTGCATTTGATGTTCAGGTCTCTTAGCTTGTCATAAATATAATTGTTTCCCTTGAGTTTTCAGGTCTTTGTCGTAAGAGGGATCGCAGGAAGCTTCTAGCTATTCCACCATCTTGGCCCCACCTCTCCTTTGTGATAGATTTAAGTTTGAAGTCTGTTTTGTCAGAAATTAGTATAGATACTCCTGGTATTTTTTGATTTTTGTTTGCTTGATATATTTTTTCCATTCTTTGAGTTTTAGTTTGTTTGTGTCTTTAAGTCTAAAATGTGTCTCTTGTAGGCAGCATATAGATGGATCATATTTTTTTTATCCATTCTGCAACTCTTTGTCTCTTTATTGGTGCATTAGTATGTGGACATTTTAAAAGTCTGTGCTTTTATAAAAGCAAAAAGGGAGAACTGAGAAAGTCCAGGAAAAGAAAAACAACACAGAAGCTGAAATTAGAAATTTTTGAAAAGGAATTTCAGGAAAACAAACCAGAGAGTGTGCAATAGAACTGATTAAGTGGATTTCTACAGCTCCATTGTGCTTGTTTTGTAGGTAGAATGGGACTGTGTGCCTGCATGCAAATTGCTTCCTTGGGTTAGAACTGTATCTCATGAAGAGGTTTGGCTACTTTCCCAGAAGAATAGCCTCTTTAGGTTGTGCCTTCTGAGTGACTCAATAATGTCTTTACAGGGTCATCTGCCTGGGACCCATCAAAATAATGAAGTACTGCTGCTCCACTGGAGCCCTGGTGGTATAGTGTTTAAGCTTGGCTGCTAACCAAAAGGTCAGCAGTTGGAATCCACCATCCGCTCCTTGGAAACCCTATGGAGCAGACCTACTCTGTCCTATAGGGTTACTATGAGTTGGAATTGACTCAACAGGAACAGGTTTTTTTCCTTTTACCCCTTCTACCAACATTTAGTACTCTAGATATCAAGGAAATAACATATCCTACATGAAAGAGAAGGAGCCCTGGTGGCATAATGGTTAAGAACTTGGCAGCTAACTGAAAGGTTGGTGGTTTAACCCTACCCAGCAGCCAGTGGTGTCACTAGGGTTGGTGTCAACAAGTGGAATAACTCATTGTTTCACCCCCACCCTCCATGGACCTCCTCCTGGGCCAGACCCTACAGAATCCTCAGTAGTGGTTTTGCACTAATGTTAATCATAAATTGTAATTCCAGAATATCACTCCTTCTTTTCCTTTAATTCTTACTTCATTCTCAAAAAAGTTATTGATATAGCTTCACAAATACTAATTACCACAGTATTTCAGCTGGAATGCCAGAAAATATGACAAAATCAGTGACTATGAAAACACCAGCAGCAACAAAAAAAAAAAGCATTTGCTTGTAGCACATGCGGATGAAACCTCATGGTTCGAAGCATCATTGTAATTGGTTATAATGACAGCTCTGACTGGAGGGCATTAGTAGGTTCAAAAAGTAAATTTGCATGGAGTTTTAGCTTTGTAGGTATATTGAACATGTAAGCTGGGCTTACGAAAAATGTTTTTGTTGTTATAACTAACTACAGATATATATTTTTCTGCTGAAACAGTGCACAGAATTTTAAGAACAGTCATTTTGGTGTCATCCCCTCTAACAGTTTCCCACAGTGCAGTCTGCACCCCCTGCACCCCCCAGTGATGCCACTGCCAGTGGCTCTGCATAAGAAAGACATGGGGATCTGTTTCCAGAAAGGTTAGAGCCAAGAAAACCCTATGGGGCAGTTTTACTCTGTCACATGGGGTTGTTTAGGAGTTGGAATTGACTCAAGGACACCCAACAACAACAACTTGAAAGAGAGAATTCATGTTTAAGTGCATGTTTAAATAGTAAACACTGTGCTGCAGCCAGGGGCGAGGGTTTATGGTATTATAAAAGAAGAATCTTTTTATTAGTGAAGTGTGCAATTAGGATATACTCAAAGTTGTACTTTGGCTCTCGTGGACTTGTTTTAATTTTCTTCAGCTTCAGCATGACTTGCATATGACCAATTGACGGTCTGTTCCAGCCAGCCCCTGGCCTTGTCATGACTGATGATATTGAGCTTCTCTATCATCTCTTTGCACATATGCAGTTGATTTGATTCCTGTGTACTCCATCCAGTGAGACCCTTGTGTAGTCACAGTTTATGTTGTTGAAAAAAGGCATTTGCAATGAAGAAGTTGTTGGTCTTGCAAAATTCTATCCCATGATCTCTGGTATCATTTCTATCACCAATGCCATATTTTCCAACTACTGATCATTCTTCTTTGTTTCTAATTTTTGCATTCCAATCACCAGTAATTATCAATGCATCTTGATTTCATGTTTGGATCAATTTCAGACTGCAGAAGTTGGTAAAAATCTTAAATCTCTTCGTCTTCGTCATTAGAGGTTGGTGTGTAAATTTGAATAATAGTCATATTAACTGGTTTTCCTTGTGGATGTGTGGCTATTGTCCTATCACTGACAGCGTTGTGCTTCAGGATAGATCTTGAAATGTTCTTTTTGATGATGCATGTGATGATGTTCCTCTTCAATTTGTTATTCCCAGCATAGTAGAACATATGATTGTCCATATCTGTGGTATTGTTATTTTTGTTCTATGCCATCCAAAGTATGACCTTGAGTATACAACACATGAACTTAGAGACAATCTCAAGAATAGATTTGACACATTGAACACTAATGGCCACGGATCAGATCAGTCATGGGATAACATCAAGGTCATCATATGAGAAGAAACCAAAAGGTCATTAAAGAGACAGGAAAGAAAGACCAAAATGGATCTCAAAAGTGACTCTGAGCCTTGCTCTTGAATGTAGTTAAAGAGAACAGAAGGGATGATGAAGTAAAAGAACTGAATAGAATATTTCTAAGGGCAACTTGAGAAAACAAAGTAAAGTTTTATAATGAAATGTACAAAAACCTGGAGTTAGAAAACCTAAAGGGACAAACACCTATGGGATTTCTCAAGCTAAAAAAACTGAAGAAAAAAATCAACTCTTGAGTTGCAATATTGAAGGATTCTATGTGCAAGAAGAAGACCCTCAATGAGATGGATTGATTGTGAGGATGGCACTGGACCAGGTAGTGTTTTGTTCTGTTGTACATAGGCAGTGTTTTGTTCTGTTGTACATACGAGTTGGAACTGACTCAATAGTACCTAACAATAACCACAATGGCAAAACATTGAAAGATTCAGGAAGCATCAAAACAAGATGGAAGGAATACTCAGAGTCACTGTACCAAAAAGAATTGGTCAATGTTCAACCATTTCAAGAGGTAGCACATGATTAAGAACAGATGGTACTGAAGGAAGAAGTCCAAGCTTCACCTCAGGCATTGGTGAAAAACAAGGCTCCAGGAATTGACAGAATATCAGTTGAGATCTTTGAACAAATAGAAGCAGTGCTCACTTGTCTTTGCCAAGAAATTTGGAAGACAGCTACCTGGCCAACTGACTGGAAGACATTCATATATATGCTCGTTCCAAAGAAAGGTGATTCAATGGAATGCAGAAATATTGAACAATATCAATATCACATACAAGTAAAATTCTGCTGAAGATAATTAAAAAAACAGTTGCCACAGTACATCAACAGGAAACTGCCAGAAATTCAAGCCGATTCAGAAGAGGACATGAAATGAGGGGTATTATTGGTGAAGTCAGATCTTGGCTGAAAGCAGCAAATACCAGAAAGATGTTTACCTGTGTTTTATTGACTATGCAAAGGTATAAGTCTGTGTGCATCCTAACAAATTATGGATAACATTGTGAAGAATGGGAATTTCAGAACACTTAATTGTGTTCACGACGGCACTGGGTTACTGGGTTTGGTAATTGTGTTCATGAGGAACCTGTACTTAGACCAAGAGGCAGTTGTTTGAACAGAACAAAGGAATACTGTGTGGTTTAAAGTCAAGAAAGATGTGTGTCTTACTAATTCAATCCGTATGCTGAGCGAATCTTCTGAGGAGCTGGACTATATGAAGAAGAATGCAGCATCAGGTGGAGGAAGACTCATTAACAACCTGTGATATGCAGATGACACAACCTAGCTTGCTGGAAGTGAAGCGGACTTGAAGCACTTACTGAAGAAGATCAAGGACTACAGCCTTTGGTATGGGTTACACCTCAATATAAAGAAAACAAAAATCCTCAAAACTGAACCAGTAAATAACAACATGCTAAACAGAGAAAATATGGAAGTTGTCAAGGGTTTCATTTTACTTGGATCCACAATCAACACCCATGGAAGCAGCAGTCCAGAAATCAAACAAGGTATTGCAATAAGCAAATCTGCTGCAAAAGATCTCTTTAAAGCATTAAAATCAAAGATGTCACTTTGACTACTAAGGCAAGTCTGACCCAGCCGTGGTATTTCCCATCACCTCATACGTGTGCAAAATCTGGACAATGAATAAGGGAGGCTGAGGAAGAATTGATGCATTTGCAGTATGGTGTTGGTGAAGGATATTGACTATACCATGGGCTACCCAAAGAATACATATATCCGTATTAGAAGAAGTATAGACAGAATGTCCCTTAGAGGTGAGGATGGTGAGACTTTGTCTCCCCCGTACTTTGGACATATTATCAGGAGGGACCAGTCCCTGGAGAAGGGCATAATGCTTGGTAAAGTAGAGGGTCAGCAAAAAGCAAAAAAAAAAAAAAAAAAAGGAAGACCCTCAATGAGATGTATTGACACAGTGGCTGCAGCTTGGACCCAAGCACAGCAATGATTGTGAGGATTGAGCAGGACTGGGCAGTGTTTCATTCTGTTTTACAGAGGAGCACTATTATTCAGAACCGACTTGACAGTACTTAACAACAACATACAACTGGGAAGCCAGTTTTAGCTCTGACTTGCTCTGAATATCTTTCCCCAACCAAAAAGAGAGAAGTAAACTTTCCTCCTTCCCACTTCTGAACCATGGCAAAGAGAAATATGACATACTGTGGAGAGAAATTTATGTATTTGAGAGAGAGGTGGAGCACATGGTCCTCTTTGCATAGCAGAAACAAGCTATCCATGAGCAGCTAGCAGAGGACATATTGAAGAGGGAAATCCATGGAGGACCAAAATATATAGTTCTGTATAGGCAGGCATAGAAAAGAGAAGGTTTCCAGAAAGACATGAAGAGGTCTACCTAAATTATGAACTGTGAATGGAAATATTGAGAATTTTCTGTCACTGACTCTATTCTCCTCACCTCCCCATAAAAAAAAAAAATTCTCTAGATGTAAGTTTGATTGTGTTATTCCATGGTTAAAATTATTCAGTGTTTCACCATAAAAACCAATCAACCCCGTTGCTGTTGATTCTGACTCATAGTGATCCTACAGGACATAGAAGAACTGCCCCATAGGGTTTTCAAGGAGTGGCTGGCGGATTTGAACGGTTGACCTTTGGTTAGCAGCAGAGTTTCACCATAGGTTTAGAATAAGTTCTAAATTTCTTGGCAGAGTACATCATAATTTGGTCATCTATCCAGCTGTGATGGTTAAGATTGTGTATCAACTTGACTGAGCCATGATTCTCAGCATTTATATGTGATTATTCCCCTGATAGAATCTACTGTGAGTAGCCAGTCAGCTGAAGGGGAGTTTCCTTTGGGGTGTGTCCTGCATCCAAATATAAGCAGTCGTTCTGGCTTTTTGCTCGCTCTGTATCCTGTGGCTGCCTCCTGTTTGTCTGACCTCAGTTTCTTGGGACTTGAGCTGTCAACTTATCTGCTGATATTGGGATTCGTCAATTTTCACAGTCTCTGAGGGGGAGCCCTGCCCTCCAACCTACCGATCTTGGGTTCGCCAGCCCCTGCGGCTGTGTGAATCGAGAGAAGTCTCTATCCTGATCCAAGGACTTAGGACTTTCCAGCCTCTACAATTGCATGATCTGTTTCCTTGATATAAATCTCTCTGTATATATATTTATATGCTTTACTGGTTTTGCTTCTCTAGAGAACCCAGCCTAAGACACCAGCCTCATCTCTCTTCATTTTTCTCTTTATCCCTATACTCCATCCATACTGAATAACTTCCATACCTTAAGAAAGTCATGTTTCTTATTCTTCTAAACATTTTCTTGTGCTGTTTTCTCTACTCAAATAGCACTTCCCTACATTTTTTATTTTATAATATCTAATGGCCCACTGGAATTGAGTTTAGGCAACACTCTTCCAGGAAGGCTTCAGACTGGGTGCTCTGACTCCGTGCCCATCCAGCCCATGTGCTTGTATCTGTCACAGTATTTATTATACTATGTTGTAATCATTGCTCTGCTTATCTATTGGCGTCATTAGATGGTGAGTTCTTTACAATCAGTGACTATGTATTTTTTTCAGAAATCCCTAGCAATCAGTGTATTTTATGCTACATTATAGATATTAAATAAATTTTCATATCATGTGTAAATGGATAAGTAGTATAGATTACATTCCTTATCAGAATTTAAAAGTTTCAGGAAGGGTTCCCTTAACCCATTAAATAGTGGCACTAATTAGGCACAATTTAACTCAAGTGTATATTGCTTGTATACTCAGTGTACTATAGAATGTAAAAAGGCAGAAAATATCTTTCCTTAAAGATAATAATGTTTTTTTCATTGCAGTTTCAATTAAACGAATAAAGAATGAGCACCTACTATATGAGGAAGGCCCTTAATGAGATGGATTGACACAGTGGCACAACAATGGGGCCAAACATAGCAACAATTGTGAGGATGGTGCACAACTGGGCAGTGTTTCGTTCTGTTGTACATGGGGTTACTATGGGTCAGAATAGACTTGACAGCACCTAACGACAACAACCTACTACATGCAAAACTTTTTCTAGGGGATATAAAGATAAGTAAAAGGGGAGCTTATAATCTACTGGTCTAGAGAACATATACATTCATGGTGACCAGCACTGGTGCCACACAGGGGAAGTGTCTTAGGCTTCTCTAGAAAAATAATGTATATATATATATATATATACACACACACACACATATACACACATACATACATACATATATGTTGTTAGGTGCTGTCAAGCCTATTCGACTCATAGTAACCCCATGTGACAGAGTAGGACTGCCCCATAGGGTTTCCTAGGTTGTAGTCTTTATGGAAGCAGACAGCCAGGTCTTTCTCCTGCAGAGCTGCTGGGTGGGTTCCAATTGCTAACATTTTGTTTAGCAACCAAACACTTAACAATTGTGCCAACAAGGCTCTCTCTATGTAGATACGAAGCCTAAGTTTTTAAGACCATGAATTTCCATACATGTCAAACATAGGAGTCATATTAAACAAAATACATGAAGGGTTATTGTTGCCCTGAACAAATATCCCCATGTAGCGGCATTTAAGAGTAACTCATACTGTCTTATCTCCAACACTCAGTATATTTTCTCTGCAGTGATCTAGGAATTATTTATCACATCACAACAAATACCCGTGAATATGATTTCCTTCTCTACCCACTAAAATAGATGTCTGGATAGTTGGATAGAAATATTTTCATAGATAACCCCTCTAACTCTCCAAGGACCAGTTGTTAAGTAGACAAAGTGTTAATAAAAAGAAGTAGATTTCAGGATCAAACAAAAGGGGACGCTGTTTTTTCCAAACCATTAGATATGCACTTGCAAAAAAATAGAAACCTACATATGAGAGCATTCTTAGCCACTTTCCACAAGCATGTATACACACACCTGACAATATCACTGCCACCAACAATCCACCTAGATTTTACCAGTTTCAAAGGGTAGATCCCTTCCTTGGGTCTCTCCTTAAGCTAAAGTGGTTATACAGAGTACTCAGACCACCTACATTTGAATTCCAGCTCCATGACTTAATAGGTGTGAACTTGATCAAGTTATGTAGCCATTTAAAACCTCATTCTCTAATGAGTGTTATAAAGTACCTATGAGGACAACATTGTGAACCAGAATCAGCATAAAGCTGATCCCTGTTAGCAGAGGTGAAATAGACCTCCACTTTCTCCAAAACCCAAAAACACGAAACCCATTGCCGTCCAACTTCCCACTTCTCTATTATTTAGCTTTTTCTATTTTTCTCCTGGGTTTGCTGCAGCAACCACAAAGAACTCAGAAACTATACTCACAGTTACATGGTTTATTAGGGTGCCAATGCAGAAGTAACAGGACACAATTCAGGATGCAACTTAAGGTAAATGTCAGGAAACTCAGGATACAACTCAGGGAAAGGTCTGAGGGCAAGGTCTGGGAAGGTCCCTGAAGAATAAAGTGCATCTCTCCCTTTGCCAACCAGGGCAGCTTATGTGAAACTGAGACAGGTCTTCCTTAGGGCAACGCTAGGGCAGCTCTCTTCTTGATCAGGATAGCTCTGCCCTCAGGTTCCAGGGTTCTTACAGGCTACCCCATGTACTCCTTGCCAATTACAAGGTGGGCTCCCTAACTCTGACTCCTATCCAGGTAAAAGTCAGCTGCTAAGTGGGGCTCCCCAGCCAATCCTTGTAAAGATCTACTACTGGGTGCTGCCTCCCCCAGCCAATTCTTATAAAGGTGATGGTAAACTGACCAATCTTGCAAGCCCCTTATGTGGATAGCACACTAACCAATCACTTGATTGATTGTGGCCTAACCAATTGTTTTGGGGTAATTGCAAACTGGGCCAGAAAGACCATGTAAGAGAAACCCATTGTACCACAGTACCTAACTCACAGAGTTATTGTGAAGATTAATGTAACCCATGTAAAGTGTTAAGCAGTATATAAGTACACGATTAATTCTGTTGCTATTGTTACTATTATTATTATTAAATTAAACTGATTCTTTTTCAAAGACCCCCCCCAAAAAAAACACCAAAACCCACTGTCGTCGAGTCGATTCCGATTCATAGTGACCCTACAGGACAGAGTAGAACTGCCCCATAGAGTTTCCAAGGAGTGGATTTGAACGGCTGATTTGAAGTGCTGTAGCACTTAACCACTACACCACCAGGGTTGCCATTTCAAAGACATCACTATAATATTTTTCAGATTAATTAAAATGATTTAATCAATGGCTTCATAGAACAGCTTCTTTTCATCACTGAGCATAAAGGGTAACAGTAAAAATGCAAGTAGAACAAAGATAATAAATGGAAATGGTGGGAAATAATACCTAAATTTCATGATGGCTGTTTTTCTATTACATGGAGAAGAGAGCTCCCCTAATAAGTCACCCACCCAGGACTAATAAGTCACAGATGCGTCATTAAAATTAAGTGAATACTTAATTATCTTTGGGGAGGGTCTTGGAAGGACTCTGCAATGTGATCTATAATTCACATTAATTATAGATGAGAGAAGATCCATATCCGAAACCCTCCCTAACTATTTGCTGTCTGAAAACATTACAGTTTTATGGATTTAAAAAAAAATCATAAAACAGAATTTAAATAGAATCAGAAGAGACTTTCTGTAAACTCCATTTACCACATCTACCACCCATGCCAGCATTTGTACCCATGTATTCTTCCTCCCTTCCCGTTACTGAGATGAAATGCCTGCCTTCCCACCAGATACAGAGATGAAGCATGTACTTCAACTGGCCAATCCCCCACTTGTACACTAGATCCTATATTCTCTTCATCTCACCTGCTCAGGGACAGCACTGTATCAGTCTGGCAGTTTTCCTTTCTCTTTCTTTATCCCGTGACATCAATATAATCCTCTTTACTACATTATTCCCACAATTATAACTGTGTGCTATGTTTTTCTGTCATCCCTAATACACAAACAAACAAAAATCTCTCCGACACTTCTTCCTCTAGCTATTCCTCCTTATAAATAGGTAAGCAGTTACTAGGATGGCTACTAGATGGAGAAAATAGATATTCTGGTCTGAGCACTGTATATCCATGACTAAGCTTCCTGTAAGGAGCCTTGGTGGCACAAGCAATTAAGCTCTGGGCTGCTAATTGAAAGATTGGTGGTTCAAACCCACTCAGGGGCTCCAAGGGAGAAAGACCTGGCTATGTGCTCCTGTAAAGATTAGAACCTAAAAAACCCTATAAGGCAATTCAAATTTGTGACATGGTGTCATTATGGGTTGAAATTGACTTGATAGCACTTAACAACAAGCTTCCTGTGGTGCAACTTACTCATTCTCCCCACCAAACTCCCACCTCTTCCAGCATACTCCATGTTTTTCAAAAAAAAAACCCCCCAAAAACAAAAAACCAAACCCAGTGCTGTCGAGTTGATTCTGACTCATAGCGACACTATAGGACAGAGTAGAATTGTCCCATAGAGTTTCCAAGATGCACCTGGCGGATTCAAACTGCTGACACTTTGGTTAGTAGCCATAGCACTTAACCACTACGCCACCAGGATTTCCAGTGTTTTTCCTCACACATGATAAAGCAAGTTAAGAAGCTATAAGACTTTTACTTATTCCAACTTGTTAGAGTTAATAAACTTACAGCCCCTTCTTTCTTTCTTCTCTCCACAGACAGGGGTATGTGGCCATGGCGTTAATATGGATATCAGTGAAGACATATATGTTCATTAAGGGCTGTTTTCCTTTCCTAATGTTTGCAAAAGGCAGGACATTTCTGGAATCTGGTTTCATGTTCTCGTTGTTAGTTGTTCAGTCTTAGATATGTCACTTAGCCTTTTTCAGTCTCAGTTTTCTTATATCATCAAAGAAGGGAGATTAAATGAGCATCTGTGTAGGGATTTGACAATACCTTCACCTTCATATTATTTCCATGTTCAGTGGTAAAAATTAACCAAAACTACATCAATCTAATAGAAATAGGGCTACCAAAGGCAGGAATTAAATTGTGGATTACATTAGTAAGGAAAGAACCGTAACTACCTTCTAAAACATGGCAAGTATGATGTACTGAAGAAGTGAGAAGAAGTTCTACAAACAATAAATTTTGTAGAACTACAGTTACTGACCTATTTTTGTTCTTTAAAATAATATATATTTCATAGGAATACACTGTCTATTGTGATTAGCGTAGCATGCCTCCACTTGAACAGTAATGTACTTACATGCTCCAATTCCTTAGGCAAACTAGGTCAGTCGATAGAAAACTCTCAAAGGAGCTCTTCTCATTCACCCATCAAAATGATCAGAAATGGAGCCGCAACTTGGCAGTGAAATGGATCCATGGTTACTCTACCCAGAAAATGAGTTACTCCTACAACCAAATGCCAGGTGCTAGAACTGAAGCAGAAATCATTCCTGAACACGTACTTCACCTGGGCCTGGTACTACGAGGTGGCCAGGATTCTGAACTTCACAAAACATAGGTCAATACCTGGTTCCAGACCTAAATGATGGAAATGAAAAAGAAGAATAAGGAGAAATGCTCCAAAGGAAATTGACCCAGGATTCTCAGTGGTTCTCTACTAATTTTGCAAAAGCTCATGTACAGTGAACTGTGAATGCATTAGTGAACTGAGCCTAGAGAAGTTGAATCTGGCACAGATCATGCATTCTTTAGAAATAATACGTATTTGAAGCCACAAGGTTCTGGAGCAATTTGTTATGAAGCCATAGCTAGTGATAGAGTTCTTCTTGTACAAAGGCTCTTCCATCCCCCGGCCTTCCTTTTTGGCAGAGCCCACTTCCCATACATTTGCTTTCTCAGGGTGTATAACCCAGTGCTGTTCTGTGGGGCTTCAAGGAAAGGCTTCTGGGAACTTCTCACAAGAAGTTTCTCTCTTCCTCCATGTTATGAGCTTTTTTTTGAAGGATATGAAGCTCCATGCTGCTGAAGCCACCTTGTAACCATCAGCATCCATAGGGATAGTAACAATACCAATCTCTGAAGGGTTTGTGAGCAGTAAATTAGCATATATAGAAAAGTACCTGGAAATGTTATTTAAGTCTTAGCTAAAAGTCGAGTGCATGTAAAGTAAATATACTCGTGATATGACTTCATTATAAAGCACCTGGCACCTGGTTGGAACTCAGCTATTTGATGGCCACCACTATTATTGACAGAAAGGAGAGTTTCATAGAATTGTGAAATTTAGAATATAGATACTATTAAGTAATTAAAATTTAAAAGATTATAAAATAAAATTCAAATATATGTATTTAAATTTTATTTAATATGTGCATAAATATTCTGAGTAATAAAACTTAATTTTTCTTAAATTTCTCAACATTCATGAAGGCGTTGGTTCTCTCTGCCCTAAGCTTTATTGTAACAGATAAAGTACCTACATAAAATATAATTTTTCTTGTTTCCAAAAATCATTTATGGTTGCTTTTCTTTGAAAACAAAGAGTGATTTATTTGTAATACAATACCATTTAGATTTTGCCATTCTAAAGTTTGGCATTGCTAACATGTATAAATAAAATTACTAAAATGATTGAAATAGCAGGCAGAAGTGGAAAGAATGCCGAACCAGAAGACCCGGTGTGCTTCTTGCCTCTTGCACTTACTGTGTGGTCTTTGAGATTTCTGGTCCTCAAGTTATTCATCTATAAATTGAGGAGATTGACTGGGTCATTTCTAAGACATCTTTCAGACATGAAAGCTTACGAGTTAAAAAAAAAATCTTTCAAATGAACCCTCATAAGGCCACACATTATTTTATATTATTAAAAACAGATGGAAAAACCTTTGTAACATTTTGATTATTAACTGTTTTTGTAGATCCTGTTGTACTTATTATTGTAGAAAACTTCAGACAAAGTTGAGACTGCTCCTAGCACTGAAGTCTCTCACTGGAATGGAGCACTGAGGGAAAAGTACAGGCTTGGCCCAGTGCAACTTATTGAATTCCCAGACATCATTACTTGCTCCCAGGGGATCAAACTTAGGCCCTGGCAGGGACAGCACCCATAAAATGTCACTTAGCTGAACATTTTGCTTTTAGTTGTACTTTACAAAGCAAAACAACACAAAAGTGATAGCATTAAGAGAGGTCAGGTTTATGGCACGGATTTTCAAAAAGGTCTATCTAAATGTCTTTGTGATTTTGTTTTCCATTACATAAATATCATTAAAACTGTCATTACTTTCAAGAATAATTGTTGTTTTCTATATTTCTGTCATACTATAAAACATTTTGTATAGTGACAATTTATTTATATTCATTGTGTATTACACACATTTTAGTCTGTAAATGTGTGTATTTTTTTTCCATCTTAGAAAAAATAAATCTTTTTTTTAAATTTTGTGAATCACATTTTCTTTTTTTTTTTAATTGTACTTTAGGTGAAGGTTTACAGAACAAACTAGCTTCTCATTAAACAGTACACATATTGTTTTATGACATTGATTAACAACCTCACGACATGTCAACACACTCCCTTCTTGACCTTGGGCTCCTTATTACTAGCTTTCCTGTCCCCTCTTGTCTTCTAGTCCTTGCCCTTGGGCTGGTGTGCCTCTTTAGTCCCGTTTTGTTTTATGGAGCTGTCTAATCTTTGGATGAAGGGTGAACCTTGGGAGTGACTTCATTACTCAGCTAAAAGGGAGCCTGGGGGCCATACTCTCAGGGTTTCTCCAGTCTCTGCCAGGCCACCAAGTCTGGTCTTTCTTTTCGAGTTGGAATTCTGTTCTACATTTTTCCCCAGCTCTGTCTGGAACCCTCTATTGTGATCTCTGTCAGAGCAGTCAGTGGTGTAGATGGGCACCATCTACTTGTACTGGACTCAATCTGGTGGAGGCTGTGGTAGATGTGGTTCATTAGTCCTTTGGACTGATCTATTCCTTGAATCTTTAGTTTTTTTTTTATTCTCCCTTGCTCCCAAAGGGGTGAGACCAGTGGAGTATCTTAGATGGCCACTCACAGGCTTTTAAGGCCCCAGACGCTATTCACCAAGAAAGAATGCAGAAAATTTTATTTATGAACTATGTTATGTCAGTTGAGCTAGATGTTCCCTGAGACCATGGTCCCCTCACCCCTCAGGTCAGCAATTCAGCCCCTTGGGGAGCTTGGATGTGTCTATGGTGTTTCCATGACCTTGCCTTGTACAAGTTATGCTGGCTTCCCCACTATTGTGTACTGTCCTACCCTTCACCAAAGTTACCACTTATCTCTTATTTTTCCATCCCTACCCCTCCAATCCCTCCTAAACAAAGAAACAAAGGTGGTTTCTTTTTGTGTGTAAACCTTTCATGAATTTGTACAGTAGTGGTCTCATACAATATTTGTCTTTTTGGGATTGGCTTATTTCACTCAGCATAATGCCCTCCAGATTCATCCATGTTATGAGATGCTTTGCAGATTCATCCTTGTTATGAGATGCTTTGCAGATTCATCCTTGTTCTTTATCATTGTGTGTATGTACCATTGCATGTATGAACCATAGTTTGTTTATCCATTCATCTGTTGATGGGCATCTGGGTTGTTTCCATCTTTTTGCTGTTGTGAATAATGCTTCAGTGAACATGGGTGTGCATATATCTATTTGTGTGATGGTTCTTCTTTCTCTGATATATGTCCCTAGGAGTGGAATTGCTGGATCATATAGTATTTCTATTTCTAGCTTTCTAAGGAAGAACTATATTGTTTTGCAAAATGATTGTATCATTTTACATTTCCACCAGTGTGCATAAGAGTTCTGATCTCCCCACAGCCTCTCCAACATTTGTTATTTTCTGTTTTTTTTTTGATTAGTGCCAGTAATGCCGGGGTGAGATGGTATCTCATTATGGTTTTGATTTGCATTTCTCTAATGGCTAGCGATCGTGAGCATTTCCTCATACATCTGTTAGCTGTTTGAATGTCTTCTTTGGTGAAATGTCTGTTCATTTCCTTTGCCCATTTTTTAATTGGATTATTTGTCTTTTTATTGTAGAGGTGTTGGACTTTCGTGTAGCTTTTGGAGATTAGACCTTTGTCTGATTTGTAATAGCCAAAAAAATTTTTCGCTCTTTTTACTCTTTTGGTAATGTTTTTGATGAGCATAAGTGTTTAACTTTTAGAAGATCCCAGTTATCTTGCTTATCTTCTGGAGTTTGTGTGTCATCTGTTATAGTTTGTATCCTGTTAATGCTGTGTATTAGGGCCTCTAGCATTGATCCTGTTTTTTCTTCTATGAACTTTATAGTGTTTGGCTTTATATTTAGATCTTTTATCCATTTTGAATTAGTTTTTGTATAAGGTGTGAGGTATGGGTCCTATTTCATTTTTTTGCAGATAGACATCCAGTTTAGCTGGTACAATTTGTTAAAAAGACTGTCTTTTCCTAATTTGATGGACTTTGGGCCCTTGTTGAAGATAAGACAACCATAGTTGGATAGATTTATTAACTAGGTTTTCATTTCTCTTCCACTGGCCAAAGTATCTGTCTTTGTACCAGTACCAGGCTGTTTTGGCTACCTTAGCTGTGAGGTCAAGCAGTGTGAGTCCTCTTACTTTGTTCTTCTTCTTCAGTAGCATTTTACTTATCTGGGGCTTCTTCCCTTTTCCATCTCTTTGAAGAGTGTTGTGGTATTTGGATCGGGATTGCACTGTATTGTAAAACACTTTGGGTAGAATTGTTATTTTCATGATGTCGAATCTACCTGTCCATGGGCATGGTGTGTTTTTCCAATTATGTACGTCACATTTGGTTTCTTGCAGTAGTGTTTTGTAGTTTTCTTTGTATAGGTCTTTTGCATTCCTGGTTAGATTTATTCCTAAGTATTTTATTTTTCTAGGGGCTATTTTAAATGGCATTGTTTTTGTAATTTCCTTTTCATCATTCTCTTTATAGGTCTATAGGAATCCAACTGATTTTTGTGTGTTTAACTTGTATCCTGACACTGCTGAATCTTTCTATTAGTTCCTGTAATTTTCTCGTGGAGTCTTTTGGGTTTTCTGTGTATAGTATTATATCACCCACAAATAGGGGGAGTTTAACTTCTTCATTACCAAATTTGGATACCCTTTGTTTCTGTTTCTTGCCTTATTGCTCTAGCTAGGACTTCCAGCACAATGTTAAATAGGAGTTGTGATAAAGGGCATCCTTGTCTTGTTCCTGTCCTCAGAGGGAAAGGTTTCAGTCTCTCTTCATTAAGAATGATGTCAGTCTTGGGTTTTGCATGCTGTTGTTGTTAGGTGCCGTCGAGTTGGTTCCAACTCATAGCGACCCTATGCACAACAGAATGAAACACTGCCTGGTCCTGCGCCATCCTTACAATCGTTGTTATGCTTGACCCCATTGTTGCAGCCACTGTGTCAATCCACCTCGTTGAGGGTCTTCCTCTTTTCCACTGACCCTGTACTTTGCCAAGCATGAAGTCCTTCTCCAGAGACTGATCCCTCCTGACAACATGTCCAAAGTATGTAAGATGAAGTCTCGCCATCCTTGCCTCTAAGGAGCATTCTGGTTGTACTTCTTCCAAGACAGATTTATTCCTTCTTCTGGCAGTCCATGGTGTATTCAATATTCTTCGCCAACATCACAATTCAAAGGCATTAATTCTTCTTCGGTCTTCCTTATTCATTGTCCAGCTTTCACACACATATGACGTGATTGAAAATACCATGGCTTGGGTCAGGCACACTTTAGTCTTCAAGGTGACATCTTTGCTCTTCAAAACTTTAAAGAGGTCCTTTGCAGCAGATTTACCCAATGCAATGTGTCTTTTGATTTCTTGACTGCTGCTTCCATGGCTGTCAATTGTGGATCCAAGTAAAATGAAATCCTTGACAACTTCAATCTTTTCTCCGCTTATCATGATGTTGCCCATTGGTCCAGTTGTGAGGATTTTTGTTTTCTTTATGTTGAGGTGTGTCCTTACTGAAGGCTGTGGTCTTTGATCTTCATTAGTAAGTGCTTCAAATCCTCTTCACTTTCAGCAACCAAGGTTGTGTCATCTGCATAATGCAGGTTGTTAACGAGTCTTCCTCCAATCCTGATGCCCCGTTCTTCTTCATATAGTCCAGCTTTCTGAAATTGATTGAACATGCAACCAAGATACATTGATAATAACTGGTGATTTTAATGCAAAAGCTGGAAACAAAGAAGAAGGATCAGTAGTTGGAAAATATGGCCTTGGTGATAGAAACAATGCCAGAGATCGAATGATAGAATTTTGCAAAACCAACAACTTCTTCTTTGCAAATACCTTCTTTCACCAACATAAACGGTGACTATACACATGGACCTCGCCAGATGGAACACATAGAAATCAAATTGACTACATCTGTGGAAAAAGACAATGGAAAAGCTCAATATCATCAGTCAGAACAAGGCCATGGGCCGACTGTGGAACAGACCATCAATTGCTCATATGCAAGTTCAAGCTGAAACTGAAGAAAATCAGAGCAAGTCCACAAGAGCCAAAATACGACCTTGAGTATACCCCACCTGAATTTAGAGACCATCTGAAGAATAGATTTGACATATTGAACACTAGTGACCGAAGACCAGACAAGTTGTGGAATGACATCAAGGATATCATCCATGAAGAAAGCAAGAGGTCATTGAAAAGACAGGAAAGAAAGAAAAGACCAAGATGAATGTTGGAGGAGACTCTGGAACTCGTTCTTGAAAGTCGAGCAGCTAAAGCAAAAGGAAGAATTGATGAAGTAATAGAACCGAACAGAAGATTTCAAAGGGCAGCTTGAGAAAACAAAGTGAAGTATTATAATGACATTTGCAAAGAGCTGGAAATGGAAAACCAAAAGGGAAGAACACGCTTGGTGTTTCTCAAGCTGAAAGAACTGAAGAAAAATTCAATAGTGAAGGATTCTATGGGGAAAATATTAAATGATGCAGGAAGTATCAAAAGAAGTTGGAAGGAATACACAGAGTCATTATACCAAAAAGAATTAGTTGATGTTCAACCATTTCAAGAAGTAGCATATGATCAGGAACCAATGTTACTGAAGGAAGAAGTCCAAGCTGCTCTGAAGGCATTGGCGAAAAACAAGGCTCCAGGAATTGATGAAATATCAACTGAGATGTTTCAACAAACAGATGCAACGCTGGAGGTGCTCACTCGTCTATGCCAAGAAATATGGAAGACAGCTTCCTGGCCAACTGACTGGAAGAGATCCATATTTATGCCTATTCCCAAGAAAGGTGATCCAAACGAATGTGGAAATTATAGAACAATATCATTAATATCACATGCAAGCAAAATTTTGCTGAAGATCATTCAAAAACGGCTGCAGCAGTATATCGACAGGGCATAGCCAGAAATTCAGGCCAGTTTCAGCAGAGGATGTGGAACCAGGGATATCATTGTTGATGTCAGATGGATCCTGGCTGAAAGCAGAGAATACCAGAAGGATGTTTACCTGTGTTTTATTGACTATGCCAAGGCATTCGACTGTGTGGATCATAGCAAATTATGGATGACACTGCGAAGAATGGGAATTCCAGAACACTTAATTGTGCTCATGAGGAACCTTTACATAGATCAAGAGGCAGAGATACTGATTGGTTTAAAGTCAGGAAAGGTGTGCATCAGGGTTGTATTCTTTCACCATACCTATTTAATCTGTATGCTGAGCAAATAATCCGAGAAGCTGGTTTTGCATAGATGCCCTTTTTTATGTTGAGAAATTTACCTTCTATACCTATTATAGTTTTTTTCAGGAATGGGTGTTGGACTTTGTTGAATGCCTTTTCTGTGTCGATTGAGATGATCATGTGGTTCTTTTCTTTCCTTTTATTTTTGTGGTGGATTACATTGATTGATTTTCTGAAGTTGAAACATCTTTCCATACCTGGTATGAATCCTACTTGGTCGTGTTATATTATTTTTTGATATGATGCTGAATTCTATTGGTTAGAATTTCATTGTGAATTTTTTCATCTATATTCTTGAGAGGTATTGGACTGTAGTTTTCTTTTTTTTGGTGTCTTTGCCTGGTTTTGGTATCAGGGTTATGCAAGCTTCATAGAACGAATTTGGAAGTATCCCTTCCTTTTCTATGTTCTGAAATATTTTGATTAGTACTGGTGAAAGCTCTTTTCTGAATGTTTGGTAGAATTCTCCAGTGAAGCCATCTGAGTCAGGGTTTTTTTTGTTGTTGGGAGTTTTTTTTTAGTTACCTTTTAAATTTCTTCTCTTATTATGAATCTGATCAGATTTTCTACTTCAGTTTGTGTTAGTTTGGGTAGGTAGTGTGTTTCTAGAAATTTGTCTATTTCCTCTAGGTTTTCAAATTTGTTAGAGTATAGTGTTTTGTAATACTGTTATGATTCTTTTTATTTCTGTTGAGTCTATTGTAATGTCCCCCATTGCATTTCTTATTTGGGTTATTTGCATTCTCTTCTGTTTTTCTCTTGATGGTTCGGCCAGTGGTTTGTGGATTTTGTTGATCGTTTCAAAGAACAGACTTTTAGCTTTGTTGATTCTTTCTATTGTGAAAAGTATGTCTCTATGTCATTTATTTCTGCTCTGATCTTTATTATTTCCTTTCTTCTAGTGTTTGCGGGCTTCTTTTGCTTTTCTCTTTCTATTTTTTCAACTTGTGTAGCTAATATTTTGATTTTGTCCCTTTCTTTTCTTTTTGATGTGTGCATCTATTGCTATGAATTGACCTCTGAGCACTGCTTTTGCTGTGACCCAAAGGTTTTGGTATGATGTATTTTCATTCTCGTTTGATTCTAAGAATTCTTTCATTCCATCTCTGATATCTTCTATTACCCAGTGGTTTTTAAGCAGGTGTTGTTCAGTTTCCATGTAATTGATTTTTTTTCCTTGTTCTTCCTCTTGTTAGTTTCTACTTTGATAGCACTGTGGTCAGAGAAGATACTTTGTATTATCTCAATGTTTTGGAATTTGTTGAGATTGCTCTGTGGCCTAAGATGTGGTCTATTCTGGAGAACATTCCATGTGTGTTGGAAAGGAATGTGTACTTTGCAGCTGTTTGGTGGAGTGTACTATATATGTCTATGAGGTCGATTTGGCTGATTGTGCCCTTTAGCTCTTCTGTATCTTTGTTGAGTTTCTTTCTAGATGTTCTGTCCTTTACTGAGAACGGTGTGTTGAAATCTCCTCCTATTATTGTGGAATTGTCAATTTCTCTTTTCAGTGCTGTTAGAGTTTGTTCTGTGTATTTTGGAGCCCTGTCATACAGTGCATAGATGTTTATTATGGTTAAGTCTTTGTGATGGGTCATCCCTTTAATCCTTATATAGTGCCCTTCTTTGTCTTTTATGGTGGATTTTGTTTTAAAGTGTATTTCATTTGAGATTAGTATTGCTACTCCTGCTCTTTGGTTGCTGTTGGCTTGATGTATTTGTTTCCATTCTTTGATTTTTAATAAATTTCATCTTTGTTTCTAAGGTGTGTCTCTTGCAGACAACATATTGATTGATCCTGTTTTTTATTTTTATCCATTTTGTCACTTTCTTTTTATGGGGGCATTTAGGCCATGTATATTTAGTGTAATTATTGATAGATGTGAGTTTATTGTTGTCATTTTGTAGTGCTTTTGAAAAAAAGGTTTATTTTTTTGTGTGTGTGCTGCTGACACTTTCTTTGTTCCTCTTATTCTTCTGTGGTGAATTCATTTTGTTTGTGGATTTTTTTTTTTCATTTCTTTTGTTTTTACTGAGACTTTATGTTTTCTTCTTTATTTTGGTGAGTAGGTTTGTTAACTATCTTTGTGGTTACCTTGAAAGTTACCCTTATCTTCCAGGGTAGATAGACTGAACCAGTCTACTATTACCTGGTGTTACCTTTCCTTCCTCTCCATTATAAAGTTCTATACTTATACTGTTTATTCCCTCTTTTATTGTTTTGACATTGTTGTCATTTATAGATTAAACTTTCTGGTTCCCTGTTGTAGTTCTTTTGGTTTTGGATAGTCCCTGAGAATTCATTTCCTAGTTTGGTACCTGGCTGGTACAATCTTGCGTCCTAGATTCAGGCTGTGGTCCAATGTTGTTTGTCTGCAGACCGAAGGACTCCCTTTAATAATTCTTGTAAATTTGGTTTGGTTTTTACATATTTCCTTAGTTTTTTTAACCTGGAAATGTCCTAATTTTACCATCATACTTGAATAAGAGTTACGCAAAATGTATTATTCTTGGTTGGCAATTTTTTTCATTCAAGGTTTTATATATGTCATCCCATTACCTTCTTGCCTGCATGGTCTCTGCCAAATAATCAGAAATTAGTCTTATTATTTCCCCTATGTATGTGACTTTTTGTTTTTTTCGAGCTGCTCTCAGGATTCTTTCTTTGGTTTTAGTGAGTGTGATTATGATATGCGTTTGAGATTTTCTTTTGGGGGTCTATCCTATATGGGATTCATTGAGTCTTGGATGGTCAGCTTTTCATCTTTCATGATATTATGGAAGTTTTCTGTCAACAATTCTTCAAAATTTTCTGTGTTTTCTCCCCTGTTCTGAACTCCACTCACTTGCAATTTTTTTCTTTTGATTATGTCCCACACAATTCTCAGGATTTCCTCATTCTTTTTTTTCAGATTTTTCCTCAAACACAGTTGTATCCAAGTGTTTGCCTTCAATTTCACAGATCTTGTCTTCCATCATTTTAAACCTGCTCCTCAGCCTTTCTATGACACTGTCCGTTTCTGAAATCTTGCTGTTTATCTTTGGGATTTCTAATTGTTGTTTTTGTATGATTGTCCTAGTTGTGTATTTATTTTGGCACTTAGTTCTTGTATTATTTTCCTGAGTCCTTCCATTTTTTGTCTGTATTTTCCATGAATTTGTCTATTTTTTTCTTCTAATTTTTGTCTTTTTTTTGCTTCAAAACCCGTGGATAGCTCTGAATATTTGAGATATGAATTCCCTATCAGGTAGTTCTGGTGCCTTTTCTTCCACCAGAAAATCATCTGGTTTTTTATTTTGTATGCCTAATGGAACCATCCTGTCCTTTTTAAAAAAAAAAAATGTTTTGATATCGTCTGCTGTCTTCAGGACATTCAGTAGTTATTCCCTTCATTTATGGACTGTAGATTTATTTGTTTTGTCCTGCGTTTTTGTTTTATTTGGTTGTGACTGAGCAGGCAGGCTGTGCACTCTTTGTTGTTTGCTCATCCTTGAGCATGACACTTTTCACCTATTTGTCCAATGGGAGGGCCAGTTGCTCAGTTATGGTGCAGCAGGGCAGGTCCAGCAGAAGGAGAGGGATTGGGATGAGTTGTTTGTGGCATGCACTAGGGTTGAAAGGGCAGGCTGGGATTCAGTGCAGGGCAATTCCAGTAGGCTGTGCTTGTGCTTCTCGGGGGTGTTATATTCAGTGCATGGTGCAGGTACGCTGGAAGGAGAGGTGAGATTGTGATGTGTGGAGCTAAGATGGGTATGGGAAAGAGGAGAGAGAATCAGAAATAAAAAACAAACAAAAAACTAGTGCTAAGGGAGCTTGGCGTTGGAGTGAATAATAAGAAACTGAGAAATGGAGAAAAAAACAAAAGGGGAAAAAGAAAAATAAATAAATACAAATTAGAAAAAAGAAAAGCCCCCAAGGATTTCATTTGTGCGGCTGCGAATACTGGGGCAGCTGCTCCCAGGCCATGCAGCATAGCCTTGCTGGAAGGGGTAGAGATGTCACACAGTGCCGGGTATTCAAGAGACAGGAAAAGAAGGTAAGTGTAGAGAGACGAGAATCTGAGAAAAATAAGAAAGACCAAAAGGCAAAAAGAAAAAAAGAAATGCCCCCAGGGATCCTACCGATGCAGCTGTGCAGACCAGGGAAGTGGCTCCAAAGCTGTGTAGTGCAGCCCGGCTAGAAGGGGCTCCCAAGCCATGAAAAGAAAAAGAAAACAAACAAATGGAGAAACAGAACAAAACAAAACAACACAAAAAAAGCCCCAGGGACCCCACCAACATGGCTTTGCAGGCCAAGGTAGCAGTTCCCCAGTTCAGCAGCATTTCACAGCATTTCAAGAAGCAAAGATGTCACACAGAGCCAGGTGTTCAAGAGAAAGGAGGGGGAGGTGGTGAGAAGCATGGAAGAAACCAAAAGAAGTGGGAAAAAGCAACATCGGTAACAAACAAATGGCACTCAGGGAGTCGGCCAGTGTGGGCAGGGTGAATCCAAGAGACACAGGGCTGAAGCCAGTGCCTCCTAGCCAAGAGACTGCAGCCAGCAGGAAGCAGAAGAGCCCAAGTGGTGGGGGGAAGGAGGGTGAGGGGTGGGAAAGCATATATGGCTGGTTACTGGGTGCTCTGTCTCCTGCTGGGAGCTTTGTAAAACTGCTTTCCCGTACTACCTGTATGCAGAAATCTGATGTGGGCAGGGCAAATCCAAGTGGCACAGACCTTGCACTTCCTGGCCGACTGAGCAACCACAGCCAGCTAGAAAGCAGTGGAGGTAGAGCAGGGGGGAGAAAGATGGGGGATGGAAAAGCGTGTATTGCTGGTTACTGGGTGCTCTGTCTCCTGCTGGCAGCTCTGTGAAGCTGCTTTCCCATACTTCCTGTCCACTGATCTCCGACAAAAGTTCAAGATGGCCAATCCCTGCTGCATTAGCTGGTAGGGGACCTCTGCACGTATCTCTCCCTGCCCTCTGTTCTCTGTCAGTTTCTTATTACATTCAGTGCTTGGCTGAGTTCTTTATCTCTGCATTTGACACTTAGGGTTCCAGGACTGACATTTGTGTCTATTTTATTTAGTTTTTTGGGTCTTTGCTGTGGAGGAATGGTGTGGTGTTACTGTCTATAGAGCCATGTTGGCTCTGCCCTCTCTGTGAATCTCCTAATAAATCTTTTCAATAATTATACTTAGAAGATACTTACATGGACTTGGAGGAGCTGTGGTGACACAGTGGTTAAAGCACTTGGCTGCTAACTGAAAAGTTGGCAGTTCAAGCCCATCAGCTGCTCTGTGAGAGAAAGATGTGTTGGTCTACTTCTGTAAAGATTTACAGGCTTGGAAACCCTATGAGGCAGTTCTGCTCTGTCCTATAGGGTTGCTATGAGTCAGAATCAACTCAGCAGCAGTTGGGTACATGGACTGGGGAGAAACTTAGATGGGCCAATTTCTGTTCTTTATATCGATGTTCAGTGAGCATGACCAACCCCACAGTTAGATGTCCCATCCTTATTTTAGTCCAACAATTTTAAAAGATATTGGGCATCCCTATACATTTCAGGCCCCACCCCAGTTTTTCAGGTGGAATGTAGGTTGATCTAAGCCAATTAAGATCATTCTACTGTGCTCACCAATGATTGGTTTAGGCATGGGTGTCCTGGACAGTAGAATTTAAAGATTCCTGTTCAAAAAAAAAAAAAAACTTTTTTTTTTTTGTTCCTGCCTTTGGACATTGCTATGTGAGGCTCTGATAATTAGAGCAGTTGCAGCCATCTTGAGACCAAGAGGGAAAAGCCAATAGTATCACAGAATTTTTAGCTAGATCTTTGGCTGTATTGAGCTAATGTTTTAACCAACCTTGGAACCACCTACTTCCAGACCTTCTGTTATATGAAATAACATATATTCTTATTGGTTAAAATACTTTGGGTAAGATTTTCCATAATGAGCAGCTAAAAGCATCATTAGAATTTCTATGCCCTTCCCCTGTTGTCCTTAGGCAGCCAGGGACTCGGGAGAACTCAGTACAAGTTCTGTAGTGTCTAAAGGTGGGCCTGAGATCAGTGTTCGACAGTGCCAACATTTCATATTTGTCTTTATAAACAAAATGCTATTGAAGACTTTTACATTATTTAACAAAAGAAACAGCATAGGAAATGTACCTTTCCAGATACAAATGCTTCAGATTCTCTAGCTATTTGTATAAAAAAATTCTATAGCTTAAGCCACTTTCTTCTAATCATTTCCTCTCTATTCTTAAAAATGTCTTCTGATATCCTAAATGATTACTAACATTAATATTACAAGACTCCACAATTTTTCTGGAAGTTGTATACGATTCTTCTGCTTATATTTCATTGGCCATAATTTTGTCACATGGCCACTTGCTTCAAGCGAAATTGGGCAATAAAGTATTTTTTTTTTAATTAACTTTCATTAAGCTTCAAGTGAACGTTTACAAATCCAATCAGTCTGTCACATATAAGTTTACATACATCTCACTCCCTACTCCCACTTGCTCTCCCCCTCTTGAGTCAGCCCTTTCAGTCTCTCCTTTCCTGACAATTTTGTCTGCTTCCCTCTCTCTCTATCCTCGCATCCCCCCTCCAGACAAGAGTTGCCAACACAATCTCAAGTATCCACCTGATATAATTAGCTCACTCTTCATCAGCGTCTCTCTCCCACCCGCTGACCAGTCCCTTTCATGTCTGATGAGTTTCTTCGGGGATGGTTCCTGTCCTGTGCCAACAGAAGGTCTGGGGACCATGGCCGCCGGGATTCCTCTAGTCTCAGTCAGACCATTCAGTTTGGTCTTTTTATGAGAATTTGGGGTCTGTATCCCACTGATCTGCTGTGCTCCCTGTCAGGGCAGTCATCTATTGTGGCCGGGCACCAACTAGTTCTTCTGGTCTCAGTATGATGTAGGTCTCTGGTTCATGTGGCCCTTTCTGTCTCTTGGGCTCTTAGTTGTCGTGTGGCCTTGGTGTTCTTCATTTTCCTTTGCTCCAGGTGGGTTGAGACCAATTGATGCATCTTAGATGGCCGTTTGTTAGCATTTAAGACCTCAGACGCCACATTTCAAAGTGCGATGCAGAATGATTTCATAATAGAATTATTTTGCTAATTGACTTAGAAGTCCCCGCAAACCATGTCCCCAGACCCCCTCCCTTGCTCCGCTGACCTTTGAAGTATTCATTTTATCCCAGAAACTTCCTTGCTTTTGGTCCAGTCCAATTGAGCTGACCTTCCAAGTATTGAGTGTTGTCTTTCCGTTCACCTAAAGCAGTTCTTATCTACTGATTAATCAATAAAAAACCCTCTCCCACCCTCCCTCCCTCCCCCCCTCATAACCACAAAAGTATGTGTTCTTCTCAGGTTTACTATTTCTCAAGATCTTATAATAGTGGTCTTATACAATATTTGTCCTTTTGCCTCTGACTAATTTCGCTCAGCATAATGCCTTCCAGGTTCCTCCACGTTATGAAATGTTTCACAGATTCGTCACTGTTCTTTATCGATGCGTAGTATTCCATTGTGTGAATATACCACAATTTATTTACCCATTCATCCATTGATGGACACCTTGGTTGCTTCCAGCTTTTTGCTATTGGAAACAGAGCTGCAATAAACATGGGTGTGCATATATCTGTTTGTGTGAAGGCTCTTGTATCTCTAGGGTATATTCCGAGGAGTGGGATTTCTGGGTTGTATGGTAGTTCTATTTCTAACTGTTTAAGATAACGCCAGATAGATTTCCAAAGTGGTTGTACCATTTTACATTCCCACCAGCAGTGTATAAGAGTTCCAATCTCTCCGCAGCCTCTCCAACATTTATCATTTTCTGTTTTTTGGATTAATGCCAGCCTTGCTGGTGGGAGATGGAATCTCATCGTAGTTTCAATTTGCATTTCTCTAATGGCTAATGATCGAGAGCATTTTCTCATGTATCTGTTGGCTGCCTGAATATCTTCTTTAGTGAAATGTGTGTTCATATCCTTTGCCCACTTTTTGATTGGGTTGTTTGTCTTTTTGTGGTTGAGTTTTGACAGAATCATGTAGATTTTGGAGATCAGGCGCTGGTCTGAGATGTCATAGCTGAAAATTCTTTCCCAGTCTGTAGGTGGTCTTTTTACTCTTTTGGTGAAGTCTTTAGATGAGCATAGGTGTTTGATTTTTAGGAGCTCCCAGTTATCGGGTTTCTCTTCATCATTTTTGGTAATGTTTTGTATTCTGTTTATGCCTTGTATTAGGGCTCCTAGGGTTGTCCCTATTTTTTCTTCCATGATCTTTATCGTTTTAGTCTTTATGTTTAGGTCTTTGATCCACTTGGAGTTAGCTTTTGTGCATGGTGTGAGGTATGGGTCCTGTTTCATTTTTTTGCAAATGGATATCCAATTATGCCAGCACCATTTGTTAAAAAGGCTATATTTTCCCCAATTAATTGACACTGGTCCTTTGTCAAATATCAGCTGCTCATACGTGGATGGATCTATGTCTGGGTTCTCAATTCTGTTCCATTGGTCTATGTGCCTGTTGTTGTACCAGTACCAGGCTGTTTTGACTACTGTGGCTGTATAATAGGTTCTGAAATCAGGTAGAGTGAGGCCTCCCACTTTCTTCTTCTTTTTCGGTAGTGCTTTGCTTATCCGGGGCTTCTTTCCCTTCCGTATGAAATTGGTGATTTGTTTCTCTATCCCCTTAAAATATGACATTGGAATTTGGATCAGAAGTGCGTTAAATGTATAGATGGCTTTTGGTAGAATAGACATTTTTACTATGTTAAGTCTTCCTATCCATGAGCAAGGTATGTTTTTCCACTTAAGTATGTCCTTTTGAATTTCTTGTAGTAGAGCTTTGTAGTTTTCTTTGTATAGGTCTTTTACATCCTTGGTAAGATTTATTCCTAAGTATCTTATCTTCTTGGGGGCTACTGTGAATGGTATTGATTTGGTTATTTCCTCTTTGATGTTCTTTTTGTTGATGTAGAGGAATCCAAGTGATTTTTGTATGTTTATTTTATAACCTGAGACTCTGCCAAACTCTTCTATTAGTTTCAGTAGTTTTCTGGAGGATTCCTTAGAGTTTTCTGTGTATAAGATCATGTCATCTGCAAATAGTGATAACTTTACTTCCTCCTTGCCAATCCGGATACCTTTTATTTCTTTGTCTAGCCTAATTGCCCTGGCTAGGACTTCCAGCACGATGTTGAATAAGAGCGGTGATAAAGGGCATCCTTGTCTGGTTCCCGTTCTCAAGGGAAATGCTTTCAGGTTCTCTCCATTTAGAGTGATATTGGCTGTTGGCTTTGCATAAAAAAAAAAAAAAAAAAATTGCATAGATGCCCTTTATTATGTTGAGGAATTTTCCTTCAATTCCTATTTTGGTAAGAGTTTTTATCATAAATGGGTGTTGGACTTTGTCAAATGCCTTTTCTGCATCAATTGATAAGATCATGTGGTTTTTGTCTTTTGTTTTATTTATGTGATGGATTACATTAATGGTTTTTCTGATATTAAACCAGCCTTGCATACCTGGTATAAATCCCACTTGATCAGGGTGAATTATTTTTTTGATGTGTTGTTGTATTCTATTGGCTAGAATTTTGTTGAGGATTTTTGCATCTATGTTCATGAGGGATATAGGTCTATAATTTTCTTTTTTTGTAATGTCTTTACCTGGTTTTGGTATCAGGGAGATGGTGGCTTCATAGAATGATTTGGGTAGTATTCCGTCATTTTCTATGCTTTGGAATACCTTCAGAAGTAGTGGTGTTAACTCTTCTCTGAAAGTTTGGTAGAACTCTGCAGTGAAGCCGTCCGGGCCAGGGCTTTTTTTTGTTGGGAGTTTTTTGATTACCGTTTCAATCTCTTTTTTTGTTATGGGTCTATTTAGTTGTTCTACTTCTGAATGTCTTAGTTCAGGTAGGTAGTGTTTTTCCAGGAATTCATCCATTTCTTCTAGGTTTGCAAATTTGTTAGAGTACAATTTTTCGTAGTAATCTGAAATGATTCTTTTAATTTCATTTGGTTCTGTTGTGATGTGGTCCTTCTCGTTTCTTATTTGGGTTATTTGTTTCCTTTCCTTTATTTCTTTAGTCAGTCTAGCCAATGGTTTATCAATTTTGTTAATTTTTTCAAAGAACCAGCTTTTGGCTTTGTTAATTCTTTCAATGGTTTTTCTGTTCTCTAATTCATTTAGTTCAGCTCTAATTTTTATTATTTGTTTTCTTCTGGTGCCTGATGGATTCTTTTGTTGCTCACTTTCTATTTGTTCAAGTTGTAGGGACAGTTCTCTGATTTTGGTTCTTTCTTCTTTTTGTATGTGTGCATTTATCGATATAAATTGGCCTCTGAGCACTGCTTTTGCTGTGTCCCATAGGTTTTGATAGGAAGTATTTTCATTCTCGTTGCTTTCTATGAATTTCCTTATTCCCTCCTTGATGTCTTTTATAACCCAGTCTTTTTTCAGGAGGGTATTGTTCATTATCCAAGTATTTGATATCTTTTCTCTAGTTTTATTGCCTTGTGGTCTGAGAAGATGCTTTGTAATATTTCGATGTTTTGGACTCTGCAAAGGTTTGTTTTATGACCTAATATGTGGTCTATTCTAGAGAATGTTCCATGTGCGCTAGAAAAAAAAGTATACTTTGCAGCAGTTGGGTGGAGAGTTCTGTATAAGTCAATGAGGTCAAGTTGGTTGATTGTTGTGATTAGATCTTCCGTGTCTCTATTGAGCTTCTTACTGGATGTCCTGTCCTTCTCCGAAAGTGGTGTGTTGAAGTCTCCTACTATAATTGTGGAGTTGTCTATCTCACTTTTCAGTTCTGTTAAAATTTGATTTATGTATCTTGCAGCCCTGTCATTGGGTGCATAAATATTTAATATGGTTATGTCTTCCTGATCAATTGTCCCTTTTATCATTATATAGTGTCCTTCTTTATCCTTCGTGGTGGATTTAAGTCTAAAGTCTATTTTGTCAGAAATTAATATTGCTACTCCTCTTCTTTTTTGCTTATTGTTTGCTTGATATATATTTTTCCATCCTTTGAGTTTTAGTTTGTTTGTGTCTCTAAGTCTAAGGTGTGTCTCTTGTAGGCAGCATATAGATGGATCGTGTTTCTTTATCCAGTCTGTGACTCTCTGTTTCTTTATTGGTGCATTTAGTCCATTTACATTCAGCGTAATTATAGACAAATAAGTTTTTAGTGCTGTCATTTTGATGGCTTTTTATGTGTGTTGTTAACAATTTCATTTTTCCACATACTTTTTTGTGCTGAGGCGTTTTTCTTAGTAAATTGTGAGATCCTCATTTTCATAGTGTTTGACTTTATGTTTGTTGAGTCGTTACATTTTTCTTGGCTTTTATCTTGAGTTATAGAGTTGTTATACCTTTTTGTGGTTACCTTATTATTTACCCCTATTTTTCTAAGTAAAAACCTAACTTGTATTGTTCTATATCGCCTTGTATCACTCTCCATATGGGAGTTCAATGCCTCCTGTATTTAGTCCCTCTTTTTGATTATTGTGATCTTTTAGCTATTGACATCCATGATTCCCTGTTGTGTGTATTTTTTTTTTAATTAATCTTAATTTGTTTGTTTTTGTGATTTCCCTATTTGAGTTGATATCAGGACGTTCTGTTTTGTGACCTTGTGTTGTGCTGGTATCTGATATTATTGGTTTTCTGACCAAAAAATATCCTTTAGTATTTCTTGTAGCTTTGGTTTGGTTTTTGCAAATTCTCTAAACTTGTGTTTATCTGAAAATATCTTAATTTCACCTTCATATTTCAGAGAGAGTTTTGCTGGATAAATGATCCTTGGCTGGCAGTTTTTCTCCTTCAGTGCTCTGTATATGTCGTCCCATTCCCTTCTTGCCTGCATGGTTTCTGCTGAGTAGTCTGAACTTATTCTTATTGATTCTCCCTTGAAGGAAACCTTTCTTTTCTCCCTGGCTGCTTTTAAAATTTTCTGTTTATCTTTGGTTTTGGTGAGTTTGATGATAATATGTCTTGGAGTTTTTCTTTTTGGATCAATCTTACATGGGGTTCGATGAGCATCTTGGATAGATATCCTTTCGTCTTTCATGATGTCAGGGAAGTTTTGTGTCAGGAGTTCTTCAACTATTTTCTCTGTGTTTCCTGTCCCCCCTCCCTGTTCTGGGACTCCAGTCACCCGCAGGTTGTCCTTCTTGATAGAGTCCCACATGATTCTTAGGGTTTCTTCATTTTTTTTAATTCTTTTATCTAATTTTTTTTCAGCTATGTTGGTGTTGATTCCCTGGTCCTCCAGATGTCCCAGTCTGCATTCTAATTGCTCGAGTCTGCTCCTTGACTTCCTATTGCGTTGTCTAATTCTGTAATTTTATTGTTAATCTTTTGGATTTCTACATGCTGTCTGTCTATGGATTCTTGCAACTTATTAATTTTTCCACTATGTTCTTGAATAATCTTTTTGAGTTCTTCAACAGTTTTATCAGTGTGTTCCTTGGCCTTTTCTGTGGTTTGCCTTATTTCATTTGTGATGTCTTGAAGCATTCTGTAAATTAGTTTTTTATATTCTGTATCTGATAATTCCAGGATCGTATCTTCATTTGGGAAAGATTTTGATGCTTTTGTTTGGGGGGTTGGAGAAGCTGTCATGGTCTGCTTCTTTAAGTGGTTAGATGTGGATTGTTGTCTCCGAGCCATCACTGGGAAACTAGTTTTTCCAGAAAATCCGCTAAAAAAAAATGCAGTCAGATCCCTATCAGAGTTCTCCCTCTGGCTCAGGCTATTCGGATGTTAATGAAGCCGCCTGGGGAGGGTGGGGGAGGGAACAGAGAGATAGGAGAGTAGCACCTCAGAACATAGCCAGAGTTGCTTGTCTTGCTTGGAATGACTATCATATCGGAGATTCCCATGGGGCGCGTTGCCTATGTGTGCTGGCTGTGTGGAGATTGCCCCCGGGGCGTCTGGCCCGCTGGAGTCACGGTCAGATCCTCCGCTTCCAGCCCCACGCCCAGCGTCAAGGCTCCCCTGCTGGGATGGTGCACTCTCGACTCCAAAATCAGTCGCTGCCTCCCAGGGACTTCTCGTCCCTCCAGCCGCGTTGCCGTGCCGCCTCCGAGAACCGGTTGGGCCCCCTCCCGGGGTTAGTTCAGGTGGGTGGAGCAGCTCTCCGTGTTTGTGCCATGACCGAGTGTCCCGGCTGGGACGCTGTTCTCCCCGCTCCAATACCAGTCGTTGCCTCCCGGGGACTTCTCCTAGCGGCTGCGTCCCACGCTGCCCTCCCGAACCAGCTGGACCCCCTCCAGGGTTAGTTCAGGGGGGTGGAGCAGGTCTCCGTGTTTATGCCGTACCTGCGTCCAGTCCAAATCCCGGCGGGACGGTTCCCCGGCTGGGACGCTGCTCTCCCCGTTCCAAGACCAGTCACTGCCTCCCGGGGACTTCTCCTACCGGCTGCGTCCCACGCCGCCCGCGGAACTGGCTGGTCCCCCTCGCGGGGTTAGTTCAGGGGGGTGGAGCAGCTCTCTGTGCTTGTGCCGTACCTGACTGGTACGCTGGCTCCAGGCTCTGAAAACAATCGCTGCTTCCCCGTATTAGTTCGTTCTCCGTCTCTAAATCTGTGTTTGTTGTTCAGGGTTCGTAGATTGTTATGTATGTGATCGATTCACTTGTTTTTCCGTGTCTTTGTTGTAAGAGGGCTCCGAGGTAGCGTCTGCCTAGTCCGCCATCTTGGCTCCGCCTCCGGCAATAAAGTATTTATTCTGAGTTTTAATGCCCAGTTAAAAAAAAAAAAAGGGCAGGCATTTTATCACTAAGAAAGAGAAAAATAACATGTGCTAGGGAACTCTAGCAGTTTTGTCATATACCCTTAGTATGGGGTAAGACATTTTTATTTGCTTACTTAGTACTTTTTTCTACTAATTAAAAAAAACTCTCTGTATGTATATATATATATATATATATATATATATACATAAAATTAAAACACACACACACACAAAAAACTCATTGCTGTCAAGTCTATTCCTACTTCTTGCGACCCTATAGACAGAGGAGAACTGCCCCATAGGGTTTCCAAGGAGCTGCTGGTTGGTTTGAACTGCTGACCTTTTGATTAGCAGCCAAGCTCTTAACCCACTGTGCCACCAGGGCTCCATACAGACATACATTTATATATTGTAACCAATTGCAACCAAATATATTGTAACCCACTTGAAAAACACAGAAAAAATAAAAATATAAATATAGCTATTATACCCAACAAAAGTTAACTACTGGTAGCATTTCAAACTTCTTTTCAAACCCATTCCTATTTACTGATATATTTTTCTGCTCAACAACACCATACCTAAATATTGTTTGTAGCCAGCTTTTACTTTTCAGTGATATATCATACTATCTTACCATGTAAATAAATATTTTCTTATAATATTGTTTTCAATGTATTCCATTTAGAAATTTGCCTTAGTTAAGTTGGGCAGTTCCCTACAGTTTAGTTGTCCCCTAGCTAAAAACCCTGTAGCAGATGACAGACTGTTTTTCAGGCTATGACTGCTACGACTATGATGAATCTTGTTTTTTTCTTTTTTAATTAAATTTTACAATTTTTTTAAATTGTGCTTTATATGAAGGTTTACAGAGCAAATTAGTTTCTCATTCAATAATTAATACACGTATTGTTTTGTGACATTGGTTGCCAACCCCATGACATGTCAGCACTCTCCCCTTCTCATCCTTGGGTTCTCCATTGTCAGCTTTCCTGTCTCCCCCTGCCTTCTCATCCTTGGTCCTGGGCTGGTGTACCCTTTTAGTCTCATTGATGAGTCTTGTTTTATTTCAATCATGTTCAGATTAATCTATTTTTTCATGATCAACTCCTAGCAGTGGAATTGACAGGTTAAAATACATCCACATTTCTGATTATTCTGCACAATTGCACTTATGACAGATAGTCATAGGTAGCTTTTATAACCATGCCTGTATCTCCACATTCTCAGTCAGTTGCTCCAACATTTCCTAGTTCCTCCTATTTGGTGGGCAAAGATAACTCTTGTTATCACATTCATTTCTTGGATGCTCTGTGAAGCTGAACTTCTTTTTTCAGATTCATTAGTCGTAATATAATTGCTTCTTCCCATTTACCAGTGCAGGGTGATGTATCTAAGACATTATATGCTTAGATTCTCAGTGGTACCTGCAGGGTTGGATAATGCTTCTTCTTGCAATGATTGTAAGCTTCATGATGGCAGGAAAGTGACTTCATATTTTGTACTGTATTCCAGTAAAGTGGACTGTCATGGATTGAATTACGTCCTCCCAAAATATGTGTCAATCTGGCTAGGCCACAATTCCCAGTGTTACGTGATTCTGCTCCATTTTGTGATCTGATATAATTGTCTTACGTGTTGTAAATTCCAATCTCTGCCTGTGGTTAATGGGGCAAGATTAGGTTATGTTAAAGAGGATTAGGGTGGGTTGCAATACCCTTACTCAGGTCGCAGCCCTGATCAGGTATAAGGAGAGTTACCCTGGCGTGTGGCCTGCATCACCTTTTATCTTCCAAGAGATAAAAGGAGAAAGAAGCAGGCAAAGAGTAGGGGGACCTCATACCACCAAAAAAGAAGTGCTGGGAGTGGAGCGTATCCTTTGGACCCCGGGTCACTGCACTGAAAAACACCTAGGGTAAGACTGATGACAATGACCTTCGTCCAGAACCAACAGAGAAACAAAGCCTTCCCAGAGAGCTGGCTCCCTGAGTTTGGACTTCTAGCCTTCTAAGCTGTGAGAGAATGAATTTCTGTTTGTTAAAGCCATCTACTTGTATTTCTGTTATAGCAGTACTTGATAACTAAGACAATGGACATATAATACATGCTGACTGTGGTGCTGATTAATTACTTTCTGTGTGGTATTTATAGCCATGGTCTTGTAACTCCCACCCAGGTGATTGTGTGATAGGGTAATTGAGACCTACCAAGGGGATTGGTCAGTTTTGCCTTAAAAGAGAGCCAATTCCAGAGGAAAGAGGAGGAGCCCACCACTGACAAGGAAGGAAAGACATGAAGCAGAGATCTAGCAGCAGGAGACAGCGCTGTGGGCTTCCTGGCCTATGGAAAGAGAAAGCTGAGTGCCTTTGGGCAGAGGCTGAAGACCAGAGAGAGGCGCACCTGCGAGCACAGCTGGGGAGAGCCTATTTGGATGGAAGAACTGTATACTGAGTGTTCTTGAGCCTGAATTGTAACTGTTACTTCCCTAATAAACCCCATAATTGTGAGTATGGTCTGTGAGTTCTGTGTGGCCATTGCAACGAATTATCAAACCCAGTAGAGAATGCTGTGGGAGGACCAGCTGGTGTCAGAATTGGTAGAGATGATGGGGAGAGGAGGCTTGTCTGATTTTCACCTCATAGGAACAGGCCTTGGGCTATTGATCTTGGTTTTCCTTCCCCCTTGTGGGGTTGGAGGAGGTCAGACACCTCCCTCAAGCCATTTTCACACTGACAACATAATGAAAGAATAAATTAATAAGTAAAGAACTATAACTCTTAGGTCATTTTCTTAGTTCTGCACTTTTTGATTGTCCTCAGTTAATTATTTACATGATTGGAAATGGAATTCAGGTCAATTTTCACTTTCTTTTAGTGTATACCACCATGTCTAACACACTATAGGCAATGTCAGTTGTTGAATGGATGCAAGAATGAATAAATAATAACCAACATCAGTTTTAGTGTGAATGGAATCTAATATCTTTGTATATATTGTACAAGCACAACATTTGTTTCAGTGTGTTTTAAATATTTTTAATGTTACTTTTATAATGATTCGAATAGCGCTAAAAATATTTTCTCTGTTTCTCTTTCAGTTTTGACAGAAAAAAATAGAGTTTTGCTTCATGTTTTAGTTCTGCAGTTCAACTTTTTACACAAATTAAATTCCGATTGTAGAGTATGTAATACTATGTGTTAACCAAAAATAATATCATTCATAATAATTTCATTTTGGTCTTCTATTCCAGCTCTCATTAAGATGATACAGGGTATTTCTTTATAAAAATATTGTTTTTGAAAATATTTCATATTATTAGTAGAATAAATCATACTCTTAAAATAGTATGATTTATTTCCCTTCTGCTCTGAGAAGTGTAAATTAATTTTGATTTCCATCAGTTCTACACATGGTAATAATTTAAATTTTTCTGTTTGTATTTTAATTTTCTGCTTTGAATATTCACTTTTTTGTAAAATTTTGTTCACTGATAGTAAACTGGATTGTTTAAAATTTTAGATAGCTACCAAGTTTTTTTTTAATATTAGAAATATATTTAATTACTAGCAGTGGTATTTTTGAAATCTTTAAAGATTACATTTATTATTAATGTAATGCAATTGGCAGTTATCATAAAATAACACCTTGAATGCGTGAATTTAATTTATATTCTATTCTATACATCTTGAGGGCAAAAGCTAATATTTTTTTACTCATCCTTAAGATAGGAGTAATAATGATATCTATCTCATGGCCACTGTAAATAATAAGACAAATTAATTGTTTAGAACGATGAATGACTTTTTCCTTCTCATTATCCTTGTTATTACCATCTTTTGGTCATGTTAACTACTCAATAATTACCATATAAACTAAAATATTTGGCTATCAGATGATAGATTTTTATATGTGTGCCTTAGGCATCTAGTGCTGCTATAACAGAAATATCAGAAGTGGATGGCTTTAACAAAGAGAAATTTATTTTCTCACAGTAAAGTAGGCTAAAAGTCCAAATTCAGGACATCAGCTCCAGGGGAAGGCTTTCTCTCTCTGTTGACTCTGGAAGAAGGTTCTTGTCATCCATCTTCCCTTGGTCTGGGAGCATCTCAGGGCAGGAACCTCATGTCCAAAGGAAGCACTCTGCTCCCAGTGCTGCTTTCTTGGTGGTATGAGATCCCCAACTCTCTGCTTACTTCCCTTCCCTTTTATCTCTTGAGAGATAAAAGGTGGTGAAGGCCACACCCCAGGGACAATCCTTTTACATTGGACCAGGGATGTGGCCTGAGCAAGGGTATTACATCCCACCCTAATTGTCTTTAACCACAGGCAAAGATTATGATTTATAACACACAGGAAAATCACAAAATAGAGGATAACCACACATAGCCTAACCAAGCTGACACATATTTTAGGGGGACACAATTCAATCCATTACAACGTATAAGAGAACAGAGACCATAATTTATATATTTTTGGGTCCTGCATTGTCTTAAGTGTTAATTTGATTCATTTCTTCATTCCATGTTCAAGTATGTCACATTGCATTATCCATGGTTCAAAAATATTTCTCAAACATTACTTTTATGTTATGCACCTTTGCCCGACATAAAGGTAAGGAAATGGACTTGAATCTTGTTAACATATGAACAAATGAGAAACTCAAATATTCTTAAGAATACAGAGTATTTGTAATACAGGAAATTATCCTATGCTTTAATCACTTTCTTATATCAATCCCTCTCCAATCTTAAAAACTTTTCTATTATTTATGAAAAGACACAAACCATTAGCAAACATCTACAAAACACCATTAGAAGTTCTACACTAGAACTCTAAAAAGTATAACAGACTTATTGAAGAAGGGTAACTTAAAACATCTGCACTTATTAGCATGGAACCAAGTTGGACAAAGGCCTCAAAAATTAGCTTATGAGTATATTAAGAATTGTTTTAAATGAAGAAAAAAAACTTGTTTATATTTTCATCACTATCATCACAAACATTCATACAGTTCACAGCATAGGTAGTGTAGTTAAATGCCATTAGAAAATATGGGAAATATTCTCTGACTTCACATAGCAGAGTACCTAAGGTGGTTGAAGTGGTGATGACGAGATGGGCATTAAAGGTGTGCCTGGTATAGTTTTAGGCTTTATACTAAATGTAAGGGTTGAAAAATACGGCCTCATAAGGGAAATGGAAAACTTAATGGCTTGAAATAAGTCCATCAGTATTCATTTGAGACTTTGTTTCCATCTATTAAATGCACCTACATGAAAAATATATAATTCTGTAATCTGTTGTGTGCTATTATACGTGGTTCCCCAAAGGGTTGACTTAAATGACAAAAGACCATCAAATGCCAAGGAGTATACCTTATTGCATCAGCCAAAAGAGGGAGAAGGACTGGGGAAGAAATGGGCTTATTAAGGAGAACAACCTCAAGTGGATTCTACCCAAAGTTTTTGTGATTGGAAATCCAATCAGCACTTTACCAGCAAGTTGGTTGCTATGTAAGGTAATTACTCCTTGTAGAATATTAATTGATTTATTTTTATTATAGATTCCACTGGATTGTAAATACCATGATAATTTCTTCAGTGGTGGCCTAGGGTGGTTGTGGGGGGGGGGTGACACCAAATGACTGTCTGTAAAAATATCCCTGTAGTTAGTTATAACAACAAAAATATTTTTCATAAGCCCAGCTTACGTATATCAATATACCTACAAAGCTAAAACTCCATGCAAATTTACTTTTGTAACTTTTAATGCCCTCCAGTCAGAGCTGTTGTTTTACTCAAGTACAACGATGCTTTGAATCACGTAGTTTTGTCTGCATGCACTACAGGCACGCGCTGTTGATTTTGTTGCTACTGGTGTTTTCATAATTGATCATTTTATCAAATTTTCTGGTGTTTTAGCTGCAATATTGTGGTAATTAGTATTTGTGAACCTATATCAATACCTTTTTTTGAGAACAAAGTAGTACCTAAAGGAAAAAGAGAAACGGTAAATGGGAATTATGATTTATAAGTAACATTAGTACAAAAACAATTACCGAGAATTCTGTATGCTCTGGTACAGGAGGAGGTTATGGAGGGGCAGTGACACCATGAGTTACCACACTGGGTGATACCAACCCAGTGATGCCACTGCTTCTCTTAATACTTGGTGGTGGTATCTTCCATTTATCTTCAGTTGTCCCTCAACTAAAATACAAAGGACAGGATGATCACCCAGATTCAAAACACTGCCTGGTCCTGTTTCATCTTCATGGTTATTGGTATATTTGAGTCCATTGTAGCAGCTACTGTGTTATTCCACCCATTGAAGGTTTCCCTCATTTTATTGGCCCTCTGCTTTACGAAATATGATGTCCTTTTTATTGATTTGTTTTTCCTGAAGACATGTCCAATGTAAGCAAGCCAAAGTTTCTCCATCCTCCCTTCTAAGGAGCATTCTGGTTGTATACTTCTTTTAAGACTGATTTGTTTGTTCTTCTGGAAGTCCATGGTATATTCAATATTCTTCACAACACGGTAATTTGAACACACCAATTCTTCTTCTGTCTTCCTTTTTCATAATCCAGCTTTTGCATGCATATGAAGTGAAAGCAAAGACCATGGCTTGGATCAGACACACCTTAGTAGTCAAAGTGGCATCTTTGCTTTTTAAAACTTTAGAGAGGTCCTTTGCAGCTTATTTGCCCAATGTAATGAAATCATTGACAACTTCCATTTTTTCTCCTTTCATCGTGACGTTATGAGTCCAGTTGTGAAGATTTTTGTTTTTTTCACATTCAGGTGTAACCCATACTGAAGGCTTTCATCAGTAAGTGCTTCATTTTCAGCAAGCAAGCTTGTGCCATATGCATATCACAGGTTGTTAATGAGTCTTCCTCCAGTCCTGATGCTGTGTTCTTCTTCATACAGTCCAGATCCTCAGATTTCACAGTTCAGCACACAGATTGAGTAAGATGAAAGGATGCAACCATGCCACACACCTTTTCCAATTTTAAACTAATTTTGAAAAACATATGGATAACAACAGAATGTTGTCTATCCAGGTACCTGAAGCAAAATAGGGTATGTTGTCCTAAACTATTGGCCACTAGAGAATACGTACATTGCTCCACCCTTTCTACATTTGTACATTTGATGTTATAATAGTTTTCAAAACACAGCAAGCATTCCTGCTTGAATGCCCTCTAGGATCCAAACATATATGGGCACATCCGGTGGGCAAATTGATTAGGGTCATCAGAGACCACTTTGCATAAAAGTTGGAGAGGACAAATGAGACTCATGCACTTTGCCTAAGAGCAAAACCCTAATGTGATAGAGAGAGCTGTAGCTCAGTTTTGTTTTGTCTTTCAGATTGTTAAAAAAAAAAAAAAGAAGAAGAAAGAAACAAGGACTGAAAGGCAAGGATTAACTAAAAGAATTGTTTACTTGCAAATTCTCTGTGAGATATTAGGCATTTCCTGAGTTAAACATGTAAAAATGGAGAGAAGGAATTAACCCACTTTAGCACAGGGGTGTCAGCACTGTGAGGCACAGCTGAAGTGCAACTTGGGAGGCAGGGATGTCAGGGGCACCAAATTCAGCAGTGGATCCAATACCAGTTTCGAGAATCCATGCCTTTAGATGACACATCGGAGCCCTCAGAGGGTATAGTTACAGCAAAGCATAGCTCTGTGGGCACTACAGAGCTCAGCAGGCAGTGAAGCTGAGAAGATGTGTTTGTGGGCACTCGTGAGGTACTTTCAGGGAACTCCTGAAAATAATTTGGAGAAACATTGGACGTAGGGGATGAAAATAGAGGGATGTGGATTAATATTTTACTTTAGCTGGATGGTGTTAGTACTGGAGAATTTTTTTTTTTTCTTTTTTAATTTAAAGTAATGTTATTACCTCCAGACTGGGGCAAGTACATGTTACAACAGGCGAGAAGGAAGTGCTTGAATTGGTATTTGAATAAAGCAAGGAGACATTGTTGATGTTTCAGAGAGTAGTAACATTTGTGGTTAAAGTTTGTTCTGTCTCCAAAACTGAATTTTCATTGAATTGAATCCTTTTTCATTAAATCCACTTGGATTTTGTTTTAAATGACATTTTTATCTTTCCCTGATTTGTCTCCATTTAGGAACTGACTGCAGGTCTCCTTCTTTATTGAGAGCCTGAGCTTACGTAGGAAAGTATCCAGAAAATTTAATTGATTTGGCAGAATCTGATTTTCATAAGATGGAAGCCACCAAAATGACTTAAAAAGAAATAAAAAGGCAAAAGGCAAAGCAATAATTTTGAAAAATAACCTTAATTTATCTAATTATTTTTTAGATTTAAAATATTATGGTAAAATATTGCATTATAAAATCATTTCCCAGGGACTTCAAATCACTTATTGAGGAGTTATCTCATATTTTAGCTAAGCATAGCTATATATAACTATCCTTACTGCCTTATTTTACAAATAGATTTTTTAAATATAATATCCCTACCAACCCTGGTTTGGTTTGGGCCACTGTCTCATAATCAAATTTATTAATATTTATTTCAAGTGGGATAAATAAAGACAGCAAATACCCTCATGTCAGCATGTCAGTTCAAGACAGGTTTTGCCACCGAACAAGTTATAAAAAATATCTTTGGTTTTTAGAGCTTTATAGATTTCATAACTGTGTATAAAGGATTTGGGGGAAAAAAATTGTTGTCTGCCTTTCCCACAACATGAAAGCTCCTTTTGAGTAGGGACATGGTTTGCTTGGTTTATAGGTACTCAGAAAATACTTGATAACTAAATTAATAAAACCACTAGCCACTGGATGATTCCTTTGGACTGTAATCAATAGACACTTGGCTAGACTTTTAATTATCTTTCAAATGGTTGAGAGAGTTGTTGGTCTGAGTGGCGCTGGAATCTGAGATATCAGAGGAAGTATCATATAGAGTTACATTATGAACTTTGTGGCTAAGCTGATCTACCATCCAAGCACCACATTTGTCCTACCACATTCTCTGGGGGCCTCCAAGAGTTTCAATTTCTTCTCTGTAAAAAGGGAGAAAATGCTCATCGATGGCTGAGCGGATAAAGAAAATGTGGTATATACATACAATGGAATACTACTCATCCAGTGAGAGAAAGGAAGCCTTGATACAAGCTACAATATGGACGGAGCTTGAAGACATTATGTTGCATAAAATAAGTCAGTCACAAAGGTCAAATATTGCATAGCCTCACTTATATAAAAAGATAAGAACAGGCAAATGTGTACAGATCAAAGTTCATTAGTGGTTACCAGGGGAGGGAGGGTGGGGAAAGAGGGGATTATTACTTATGAAGTACTTAGTTCTGGTTTATGGTGATGGACAAATCGCATAGACTAAGAATAGGATTGCACAGCCAATTAATGTACTTGCTGCCAATAAGTTGCACACTTGTAAAAAGTTGTACTGGCAAATGTTGTGTAACAGATATATTTACAACCCAGAGAAAGAAGAGCTGCTGAGGCTGCTTATGTAAAATGAAACAGCTCATGGGATTTGCTTCCATAGTTTGGAGGTTATGGTCATGGTTTCATGGGACATCCCAGTGAATTGGCCTAATAGTGTGTTATTGCTTCTGTTCTACCTCCTAGTTCTTTGCTTAGTGCCTAGGATTTTAAAAGCTTGTAAGTGGCCTTTCAAGGTACAATAATTGGTCTTTATTCACCAGGAGCAACAGAGGAAGAAGGAGAGTCAGTAATAGGAGGAAATGGAATGTGTGACTAATTGCCTCCATGAACAACTGCCTCCTTTGCCATGAGACCAGAAGAACTAGATGGCCTGGCTACCATTACTGAACATTTTGATCAAAGATTCTATAGAAGAATCCTGATAGAAAGGGGAAAATGGAGAAAAGAATTTCAAATTTTCATGGAATCCAGACTTTCTGAAGCCACAGAGGCTGGATTAACCTTGGAAACTATTGCCCTTAGGTAATCTTTACCCTTTAAACCAAAAACAACCCCTGGAATGTGGCACTATAGGCAGAAACACCACACCGTCTCTTCACAGCAAAGACTTGAAAAACTAAGTAAAAAAGAAACAAACATCAATCCTGGAACCCTAAGCATCAAATGAAGAGATAAAGAACTCAACTGAGCACCAAATGGAATAAGAAGCTGATAGAGAACAGAGAGTGAGGAGAGATACATGCAGAGGCCACATATCAGCTAACGCAGCAAGGATTTGCCATCTTGGACTCCTGTTGGAGATCAGCTGACAGGGAGTATGGGAAAGCAGCTTAACCAAGCTCACAGCAGGAGACAGAACACTCAGTAACCAGCGATATACATTTTCTTACTCCCTCATTCTTCTCCCCACTGCTCAACTTCCACTGCTTCATAGCTGGCTGGTGTCACTCAGCCATTTGGAAAGTGCAAGGTCAATGTGGCTTGGATTTGCTCTACCCACATCAGAGTTTGGTGGACAGGGAGTACGGGAAAGCAGCTTCATGGAGTTCCTACCAGGAGACAGAGCACCTGGTAACCAGGGATATATGCTTTCCCATCCCCCGCCCTTTCCTCTCCCAACCCCTCCCCCACTTTGCCTCCTCTGCTTCCCGCCAGCTGCAGTCTCTTGGCTGGGAGGCACCAGCTTTGGCCCCATGCAGCTTAGATTCACCCCACCCACACTGGCCAGTTTCCTGAGTGCCATTTGTTTGTCACTGGTGTTGCTTTTTTCAGCTTCTTTTGCTTTCTTCTGTGCCTCTCACCACCTCCTCCCCCTTTCTCTTGAACACCTGGCACTGTGTGCCATTTTTACTTCTTCTTGAAAGATTGTGAAGCCTGCTTGACTGGGGAACTGCTTCCCCGGCATGTGTCACCATGCTGGAGGGATCCCTGGAGCTTTTTTGTTTTGTTTTCTTCTGTTTTGTCTCCTTTGTTTGTTTTCTTTTTTTTTTCCTGGCTTGGGACCCCCTTCTAACTGGGCTGTACTGCGCAGCTTGGGAGCCACTTCCGTGGTCTGCACAGCTGTGTTGTTGGAATCCCTGGGGCATTACTTGTTTTCTTTCTTTTTTCCTTTTTGTCTTTCTTCATTTCTCAGTTTCTTGTCTCTCTATACTTACCTTCTTTTTCTGTCTTCTGAATACCTGGCACTATGTGACATATCTACCTCTTCTAGCCAGGCTGTACTGGGAGCCACTTCCCTGGTCTTCAAAGCTGCACTGGTGGGATCCCTGGGGTCTTTTCTTTAAAAAAAAATTTTTAATCTATTTATTCCCCTTCTTTTTTCCCCTTTTTATTTTTTTCCATTTCTCAGTTCTCTTCACTCCAATGGCAAGCTACCTTGGCACTCTCTGTTTTTGTTTGTTTTTGGCTGCTGTTCCTCTCTCCTCTCCTCTTTCCTATCCCCATCTTAGATCCACACTTCACAACCTCCCCCTCCTCACTTCCTACCTGCAGCATGCATTGAACATTACATCACTGAGCAGCACAGGCACAGCCTAATGGAACCTGCCCTGCACTGATTCCCAGCCACGCTGTCGGCCCTAGTAAGTACCATAAAAAAAACATTCCAGCCCCTCCCCTTCAGCAGGACCTGCCCTGCTGCACCATAAATGAGCAACTGGTCCTGCCCATTGCAAAACGAGGTGAAAAGCATGCCCACAGATTATCAAACAACAAAGAAAGCACAGCCCACCTGCTCAGACATAACCAAATAACATAAAAAAAGCAGGACAAAACAAAGTCATCTAGAATCAACAAGCAAAGAAAATAAATACTAAATGCCCTGAAGAAAACAGACAATATCAAAACATAAAAAAAAACAGTACAGGTTCCAAAATAAAACACCAGTAGAAGAAAAGGCACTAGAACTACCTGATAGGGAATTCAAAACTCTAAGATTCCGAGCTATCCAAGAGTTGAAGCAAAAAGCAGACAAAAAAAGAGGAAAAAATAGACAACTTTATGGAAAAGTCAGACAAATTCAGGAAATGGAAGAATTCAGGAAAATAATACAACAACAAAATGCAAAGATAAATTCACACCTAGAAATCATAAAAAGCAACAATTAGAAATCCCAAAGATAAACAACAAGATTTCAGAAATGGATAGTGTCATAGAAGGGCTGAGAGGCAGGTTTGAAACAGTGGAAGACAGGATCGGCAAAATTGAAGTCAAACACTTGGATACAACTTTGTTTGAGGAAAAACCAGGTAAAAGAACCAAGAAAAATGAAGAAACTCTGAGAATTGTGTGGGATACAATCAAAAGCAAATCTGTGAGTGATCGGAGTTCTAGAACAGGCAGAGAAAACAGAAAACACAGAGAGGATCATTGAAGAACTGCTGACAGAAAACTTTCCTAATATCATGAATGATGAAAAGCTGACCATCCAAGAAGCTCAACAAACCCCATATAGGATAGACCCCAAAAGAAAAACACCAAGGCATATCATAATCACACTCACTAAAACCAAAGACAAAGAAAGAATCCTGAGAGCAGCTTGAAAAAAGCAAAAAGTCACATAAGGGGGAAACAAGAAGACTAAGCTCTGACTACTTGCCAGAAACCATGCAGGCAAGAAGGCAATGGGATGACATATGTAAAATCTTGAAAGAAAAAAATTGCCAACTAAGAATAATATATCCTGCAAAACTCCCGTTCAAATATGATAGTGAAATTAGGACATTTTTAGATAAACAGAAATTAAGGGAATATGGGGAAACCAAACCAAACTTACAAGAATTATTAAAGGGAGTCCTTCGATCTGAGAATAAACAACATCAGACCACAGCCTGAATCTAGGATATAAGATTGTACCATCCAGATACCAGTCTATGAAATGAACTCTCAAGGACTATTCAAAACCAAAAGAATTACAACAGAGAGCCAGAGAGGTTAATCTGTAAGTGACAACAATGTCAGAACAGTTAAAGAGGGAATAAATGGTGTAGGTATAGAACTTACTAATGGAGAGGAAGGCAAGGTGATACCAAGTAATAATAGGCTGGTTCAAACCTAGGAAGATAAGGGTAAGTTTCAAGGTAACCACAAAGAAAGTTAACAAACCTACTCATCAAGACAAAGAAGAGAAACAAAGTCTCAGTAAAAACAAAATTACATAAACAAAAGAAATGAAAAAAAAATCCAAAAACAAAAGGAATTCAGTACAGGAGTGTAACAGGAACAAAAAAAGTCAGCACCACAAAAAAGGCACTACAAAATTCAGCAATAAACTCATACCTATTAATAATTACACTGAATGTAAATGGCCTAAATGCACCCATGAAGAGACAGAGAGTGACAGAATGGATAAAAACAGTATCCATCAATATGCTGGCTACAAGAGACACACTTTGGAAGTAAAGATGTAAATTTATTGAAAATCAAAGGATGGAAACAAATATATCAAGCAAAGAGCTACCAAAAAAGAGCAGGAGTAGCAATACTAATCTCAGATGAAATAGAATTTAAAACAAAATCCACTGTAAAAGACAAAGAAGGGCACTATATAATGATTAAAGGGATGTTCCATCATGAAAACATAACCATAATAAATATCTATGCACCCAATGACAGGGCTCCAAAATATATAAAACAAACTAACAGCACTGAAAAGAGAAATCAACAGTTCCACAATAATAGTAGGACATTTCAACACACCACTCTCAATAAAGGACAGAACATCTAGAAAGAAACTCAGCAAAGATGCAGAAGAGCTAAAGGGCACGATCAGCCAACTTGGCCTCATAGACATGTATGGAACACTCCACCCAATGGCTGCAAAGTACACATTCTTTTCCAAAGCACGTGTAACGTTCCCCAGAATAGACCACATCTTAGGCCACAGAGAAATCCTCAAAAAAATCCAAAACATTTAGATAATACAAAGTGTCTTCTTTGACTACAACACCATGAAGTAGAAGTTGACAACAGGAAGTGCAAGGAAAAAAAAATCAATTACATGGAAACTGAATAGCACCCTGCTTAAAAATCACAGGGTAATAGAAGAAGTCAGAGATGGAATAAAAAAATTCCTAGAATCAAATGAGAATGAAAACACATCATACCAAAACCTTTGGACTCAGAAAGGCAGTCCTCAGAGGTCAATTTATAGCAATAGATGCACACATCAAAAAAGAAGAAAAGGACAAAATCAAAACATTAGCTATGCAACTGAACAAATAGAAAGAGAATAGCCATAGAAGCCCACAGCCGCCAGAAGAAAGGGAAAAATAAAAGATGAAGGCAGAAATAAATGAGAGAATAGAAAAACAATAGAAAGAATCAACAAAACCAAAATTTTGTTCTGTGAAAGGGTCAACAAAATTGACAAGCCGCTGACCAAACTGACAAAAGGAAAACAGGAGAGGATGCAAATAACCCAAATAAGAAATGAAACGGAGGACGTTACAACAGACCCAACTGAAATAAAAAGGACCATAACAGAGTATTATGAAAAACTATACTCCAGCAAATTTGAAAACCTAGAGGAAATGTACAAATTTCTAGCAACACACTACCTACCCAAACTAACAAAAATGATGTTGAAAATCTGAACAGACCCATAGCAAGAGAAGAGATCGAAAAGATAATCATAATAATAAAAAAACTTCCAGCAAAAAAAAGTCTTGCCAGATGACTTCACTGGAGAGTTCTACCAAACATTCAGAGAAGAAGTTACAGCAGTACTATTCAAATTATTTCAGAACATAGTAAAGGAAGGGATATGTCTTAGTCCTCTAGTGCTGCTATAACAGAAATACAAGTGGATGGCTTTAACAAAGAGAAATTTATTTCTTCATAGTAAAGTAGCCTAAAAGTCCAAATTCAGGGCATCATCTTCAGGGGAAGGATTTCTCTCTGTTGGCTCTGGAGGAAGGTTCTTCTCATCAATCATCCCCTGGATTAGGAGATTCTGTGCACAGGAACCCTGGGTCCAAAGGACACACTCTGCTCCCGTTGCTTGTTCTTAGTTGTATGAGATCCCCCATCTCTGCTAGTTTCCCTTTCCTTTTATCTTTTGTAAGATAAAAGATGGTGCAGGCCACATCCCAGGGAAACTCCCTTTATATTGGAGCAGGGACGTGACCTTAGTAAGGTTGTTAACAATCCCACTCTAATCCTCTTTAACATAAAATTACAATCACAAAATGGAGAACACCACCACAATACTGAGATTCATGGCCCAGCCAAACTGATGCACAGATTTTTGGGGGGACATAATTCAATCCATGACATTCCACACTTTGCCTCCCAAAACATCATATTCTTGCAACATGCAAAACATATTCACCCCATCACATCATAGCAAAAATCTTAACTCCAAGTCTAAAAAGCCAAAGTCTTAACTCCAAGTCTAGAATCCAAAAATTCCTCTTCATCTGTGAAGTCTAGAATACAAGCGACCTATTTCAAAGGTACAATGGCAGAACAGGCACAAGCTAGACACTTCTATTACAAATGGGAGAAACTGGAGGAAAAGAAGGGATAACAGGCACCAAGGCAGTCAGTGGAACACATTACATTAGCCCCCAAGACTTTGGAAATAATCCTCTGTTCTCTAAGACCATTCACACAATGGCCCTGCCTTCCAGACTCTAGGTATTGGCCACACTGTCCAGATTCTGAGGGGAAGCCCCTCAGCCCTGGGCTTCAGCTCAGTCTTCCAGGCCCACTGACACAGCACCTTTGCTCCATTGGTTTTAGGCACACCATTCTCCTAGTCCATCTGAGTGGCAACTCCACCCTTAGAAACACCAGAGGTCATGGCTCCACACTTTGAAATCCCAGAGGTCCTGGCCATACCTTTTGAGACTAAGACAGCTCGGCTTTTTGTGTTCTTTGCCTTTTTAGCTTCTGCTTCCTGATTTCTTGGCCTCATGCCTCCATCTGCCCTTCTGGGGTAAGTGTTCCAAATCTCTGTAGCTCCACTGATAAGTGCCTGGAGGCATCCCACTCCACCAGGAAGCCTCCTGTGCACAGGCACTCAGCTCTCTTGCTGTGTGCGTCACCAAGCCTAGCTTCACTGATAAGTACCCATTGCTGGTGGGAACGTAAAATGACACAGTCACATTGGAAAAGAGTTTGGCAGTCTTTTATAAAACTAAACATGCGCTTATCATAAGATCCAATAATTGCACTCTTGGGCATTTTTCTCAGATAAATGAAAATTCATGTTCACACAAAAAACACGTACACAAGTTTTTGTAGCAGCTTTTTTCACAGTACTCCGAAACTGGAAACAACCTAGATGTCCTTTGAAAGGTGAATGGTTAAAAAACTAGCACACCGATATTGTGAAATACTGTTGAGGATGGTTGCCACTGAGCTGGCTCTGACTCATGGTGACCCCATGTACAAAATAATTAAATGTAGCCCAATCCTGCACCATCTTAAGGACATTTGGTATGCTAGAGTCCATTGTTGGGGTCTGTTTCCCATCAATATATCAGATAATATTCTTTTGTGGTCCATAGGGTTTTGTAGGCTAATTTTTAGAAATGGACTACCAGGCATTTCTTTCAAGACTATCTTAATCTAGAAGTGCCTCTGAAACCTGTCCAACATGGATGACCCTGCTGGTATTTGAAGTACTGGTTGAATAGCTTCCAATGTTATAACAACATGCAAGCCACCACAGTATAACAAACTGACAGACTGGTGGTGGATGGAATACTGCCCATCAATTAAAAAAAAAACTATACATGCAACAACTTGGGTGGATGTCATGGATGCTCAGTGAAATAAAACCAATCCACAAATATTTATATACTATACAACACAAACAGTAAAGCCTAATGTTAACTATGGACTTCAGTTAATAATAATACAATAATGTTCATGAATTGTGACAAACATCCCACATGATGCAACACATTACTAATAGGAGAAACAATGTCCAGGGAGAGAGGGTATACAGGAACTCTGTACTTCCTGCACAATTTTTCTGTAACTCTAATATTGCTCTTAAAAAAACCTATTAAAAAGTTTAGATGCTGTATCATTCCATTTATAGAACCTTTCTGAAGTGATAAAATAATAGAGATGGAAAACATATTACTGTTTGCCAGGGATTAGGGAAGGGAAAAGAAGGATGGATGGGATTCTTGTGCTGATGGAATTGTCAGGTATCTTGACTGTGACGGTGGTTAAACAAATCTCTTTAAGGTTTAAAAAGCAGGGATGTCACTTTGATGACGAAGGTGGACCTGACCCAAACCATGGTCTTTTCAATTGCCTGTTATATATGCGAAACCTGGACAATAAAAAAAAGAATTGATGAATTTGAATAGTGGTGTTGGTGAAGAATATTGAATATACCTATACCGTGGACTACCAGAAGAACAAACAAATCAATCTTAGAAGAAATACAACGAGAATGCTCCTTAGACGTGAGGATGAATGAGACTTCAGCTTACTTATTTTGGACATGTCATCAGGGAAACCAATGTTTGGTAAAGTGCAAAAAGAGGGAAACCCTTAATGAGGTGGATTGACACAATAGCCACGATAATGGACTCAAACACACCAATGATCGTGACAATGGCACCCAAGGAATGCCTGGGGCTTCCACCAAGGAAGGAATCTGCACTGCCAAGACACTGGTTTGGATTTTTAGCCTTCAGAACTGGGAGAAAACAAATTTCTGGCAATATTTTATTCTGTTATCCATGAGGCTGCCATGAGTTGGAGTGGACTCGACAGCAACTAACAACAACACATGTGACAAAATTGCAAAGAACTAAGTATACAAACACACAGAAATGAGTGCTTGTAAAACTGGTGAATCTGAATAAGGTTTGTATTGTATCAATGTCAATTTCCTGGTTGTGACTGTGTACCACAGTTATGTAAGACACTACCATTGGGGAGAACTGAGTGAAAAGTACCCAGATTTCTCCATATTATTTCATACAACAGCAAGTGAATCTATAACTAACCCAAAATAAAACATTTAATGAAGAAAATGTATGCATATGAGCTCTTTTTCATTTAGGATAAAGCAGTAAGTGGGCTATATTTTCTTTGATTCTGTATAATTTTATAATTTTTATCCCTTTCAGTAGTCTGGAATTTTTCCATCACTAGATGATAAATGATTCATATAAAAGAGTTAACAAGCTATTGGAATGCATTAATTAGAGAATTAAAGTTATTAACATGAATCAGCTTGAAATGGAAACATTTACCCTTTGTGTTTAGAAAATTTATCTTTCTGCTGTAGCCAGCAATTGGCTGAAATCCATCACCAAATAAAGCCAAAATTTCCAGAATTTTAACACAACAGATTATTATTGCCAAGCAACATACTTGGATTGCAATAACAGAAACTGAAAATCAACTTTGGTTTAGCTTTCCCTGTAAATCAATAGGTAAAGATAACTGCAATTTCAATGTCTAGTGATTCAAATTGCTGCTTAATAAGATGTGACATGGCTGTCATTGATAAATAAGATCTTTAACAAACTCTTTGTTTTAGATTTACAGAAAACTTGTGAATACAGTACGGAGAAATCTTATATACCCAACACCCAGTTTCTCTTATTATTAACATTATGCTTCATTATGGTACAATTTCCACAATTAATGAACCAATATTATACATTATTATTCACTGAAGTATATTATTATTATTTTTTAAAATAATTTTTATTCTGCTTTAAGTGAAAGTTTACAAATCAGTCAGTCTGTCACATATAAGCTTATATACACCTTACTACATACTCCCATTTACTCTACCCCTAATGAGTCAGCCCGCTCCCTTCTTCCAGTCTCTCCTTTCGTGACCGTTTTGCCAGTTTCTAACCCTCTCTACCCTCCCATCTCCCCTCCAGAGAGGAGATGCCAATACAGTCTCAAGTGTCCACCTGACACAAGTAGCTCACTCTTCATCAGCATCTCTCTCCAGCCCATTGTCCAGTCCCTTCCATGTCTGATGAGTTGTCTTTGGGAATGGTTCCTGTCCTGGGCCAATAGACGGTTTGGGAACCATGACCGCCTGGATTGTTCTAGTCTTAGTCAGACCATTGAGTCTGGTCTTTTTATGAGAATTTGGGATCTGCATCCCACTGTTCTCCTGCTCCCTCAGGAATTCTCTGTTGTGTTCCCTGTCAGGGCAGTCATAGGTTGTGGCCGGCCACCATCTAGTTCTTCTGGTCTCAGGATGATGTAAGTCTCTGGTTCGTGTGGCCCTTTCTGTCTCGGGCTCATAGTTATCGTGTGACCTTGGTGTTCTTCATTCTCCTTTGATCCAGGTGGGTTGAGACCAATTGATGCATCTTAGATGGCTGCTTGTTAGCATTTAAGACCCCAGACTCCACACTTCAAAGTGGGATGCAGAATGTTTTCATAATAGAGTTTATTATGCCAATTGACTTAGAAGTCCCCTGAAGCCATAGTCCCCAAACCCCGACCCTTGCTCTGCTGACCTTCGAAGCCTTCAGTTTATCCTGGAAACTTCTTTGCTTTTGGTCCAGTCCAGTTGAGATGACCTTCCGTGTATTGAGTATTGTCCTTCCCTTCACCTAAAGTAGTTCTTATCTACTAACTAATCAGTTAATAACCCTCTCCCAGCCTCCCTCCCTCCCCCCTCTAGTAACCACAAAAGAATGTGTTCTTCTCAGTTTATACTATTTCTCAAGAACTTATAATAGTGGTTTTATGCAATATTTGTCCTTTTGCATCTGACTAATTTCACTCAGCATAATGCCTTCCAGGTTCCTCCACGTTATGAAATGTTTCACAGATTCATCACTGTTCTTTATGGATGCGTAGTATTCCATTGTGTGAATATACCACAATTTAACCATTCATCTATTGATGGACACCTTGGTTGCTTCCAGCTTTATGCTACTGTAAACAATGCTGCAATAAACATGGGTGTGCATATATCTGTTTGTGTGAAGGCTCTTATTTCTCTAGGGTATATTCCGAGGAGTGGGATTTCTGGGTTGTATGGTAGTTCTATTTCTAACTTTTTAAGAAAATGCCGGATAGATTTCCAAAGTGGTTGTACCATTTTACATTCCCACCAGCAGTGTATAAGAGTTCCAATCTCTCCACAGCCTCTCCAACGTTTATTATTTTGTGTTTTTTGGATTAATGCCAGCCTTGTTGGAGTGAGATGGAATCTCATGGTAGTTTTAATTTGCATTTCTCTAATGGCTAATGATCGAGAGCATTTTCTCATGTGTCTGTTAGCTGCCTGAATATCTTCTTTAGTGAAGTGCATGTTCATATCCTTTGCCCATTTTTTGACTGGGTTGTTTGTCTTTTTGTGGTTGAGTTTTAACAGAATCATATAGATTTTAGAGATCAGGCGCTGGTCGGAGATGTCATAGCTGAAAATTCTTTCCCAATCTGTAGGTGGTCTTTTTACTCTGTTGGTGAAGTCTTTAGATGAGCATAGGTGTTTGACTTTTAGGAGCTCCCAGTTACCTGGTTTCTCTTCATCATTTTTAGTAACGTTTAGTATTCTGTTTATGCCTTGTCTTAGGGCTCCTAACGTTGTCCCTATTTTTTCTTCCATGATCTTTATCGTTTTAGTCTTTATGTTTAGGTCCTTGATCCACTTGGAGTTAGTTTTTGTGCATGGTGTGAGGTATGGGTCCTGTTTCATTTTTTTGCAAATGGATATCCAGTTATACCAGCACCATTTGTTAAAAAGACAATATTTTCCCCAATTAACTGACACTGGGCCATTGTCAAATATCAGCTGCTCATATGTGGATGGATTTATATCTGGATTCTCAATTCTGTTCCATTGGTCTATGTGCCTGTTGTTGTACCAATACCAGGCTGTTTTGACTATTGTGGCTGTATAATAGCTTCTGAAATCAGGTAGAGTGAGGCCTCCCACTTTCTTCTTCTTTTTCAGTAATGCTTTACTTATCCGGGGCTTCTTTCCCTTCCATATGAAGTTGGTGATTTGTTTCTCCATCACTTTAAAAAATGTCATTGGAATTTGGATCTGAAGTGCATTGTATGTATAGATGGCTTTTGGTAGAATAGATGTTTTTACTATGTTAAGTCTTCCTATCCATGAGCAAGGTATGTTTTTCCACTTATGTAGGTCCCTTTTAGTTTCTTGCACTAGTACTTCATAGTTTTCTTTGTATAGGTTTTTTACATCTTTGGTAAGATTTATTCCTAAGTATTTTATCTTCTTGGGGGCTACAGTGAATGGTACTGATTTGGTGATTTCCTTTTCGATGTTCTTTTTGTTGATGTAGAGGAATCCAAGTGATTTTTGAATGTTTATCTTATAACCTGAGACTCTGCCAAACTCTTCTATTAGTTTCAGTAGTTTTCTGGAGGATTCCTTAGGGTTTTCTGTCTATAAGATCATGTCATCTGCAAATAGAGATAATTTTACTTCCTCCTTGCCAATCCGGATGCCCTTTATTTCTTTGTCTAGCCTAATTGCTCTGGCTAGGACCTCTAGCACAATGTTGAATAAGAGTGGTGATAAAGGGCATCCTTGTCTGGTTCCCGTTCTCAAGGGAAATGCTTTCAGGTTCTCTGTGTAGAATGATGTTGGCTGTTGGCTTTGTATAGATGCCCTTTATTATGTTCAGGAATTTTCCTTCAATTCCTATTTTGCTGAGAGTTTTTATCATGAGTGGGTGTTAGACTTTGTCAAATGCCTTTTCTGCATCAACTGATAAGATCATGTGGTTTTTGTCTTTTGTTTTATTTATATGGTGGATTACATTCATGGTTTCTAATATTAAACCAACCTTGCATACCTGGTATAAATCTCACTTGCTCGTGGTGAATTATTTTTTTGATATGTTGTTGAATTCTATTGGCTAGAATTTTGTTGAGGATTTTTGCATCTATGTTCATGAGGGTTATAGGTCTGTAATTTTCTTTTTTTGTGGTATCTTTACCTGGTTTTGGTATCAGGGATATGGTGGATTCATAGAATGACTTAGGTAGTATTCTATCATTTTCTACGCTTTGAAATACCTTTAGTAGTAGTGGTGTTAACTGTTCTCTGAAAGTTTGGTAGAACTCTGCAGTAAAGCCATCCAGGCCAAGGCTTTTTTTTCTTGGGAGTTTTTGGATTACCGTTTGGATCTCTTTTTTTGTTATGGGTCTATTTAGTTCTACTTCTGATTGTGTTAGTTTAGGTAAGTAGTGTTTTTCTAGGAATTCATCCATTTTTTCTAGGTTTGCAAATTTGTTAGAGTACAATTTTTCATAATAATCTGATATGATTCTTTTAATTTCAGCTGGGTCTGTTGTGATATGGCCCATCTCATCTCTTATTCGGGTTATTTGTTTCCTATCCTGTATTTCTTAATCAGTCTGGCCAATGGTTTATCAGTTTTGTTACTTTTTTCAAAGATCCAGCTTTTGATATTGTTAATTCTTTCAATTGTTTTTCTGTTCTCTATTTCATTTAGTTCAGCTCTAATTTTTTTTTCTTCTGGTGCTTGATGGATTCTTTCATTGCTCACTTTCTATTTGTTCAAGTTGTAGGGACAGTTCTCTGATTTTGGCTCTTTCTTCTTTTTGTATGTGTGCATTTATCGATATAAATTGACCTCTGAGCACTGCTTTTGCTGTGTCCCAGAGGTTTTGATAGGAAGTATTTTCATTCTCTTTGCATTCTGTGAATTTCTTTATTCCCTCCTTAATGTCTTCTATAACCCAGTCTTTTTTCAGGAGGGTATTGTTCAGTTTCCAAGTATTTGATTTCTTTTCCCTGATTTTTCTGTTATTGATTTCCACTTTTATTGCCTTGTGGTCTGAGAAGATGCTTTGTAATATTTCGATGTTTTGGATTCTGCAAAGGTTTGTTTTATGACCTAATATGTGATCTATTCTAGAGAATGTTCCATGTGCACTAGAAAAAAAAGTATATTTTGCAGCATTTGGGTGGAGTGTTCTGTATAGGTCTATGAGGTCAAGTTGGTTGATTGTAGCAATTAGGTCTTCCATGTCTCTATTGAGCTTCTTACTGGAAGTCCAATCCTTCTCCAAAAGTGGTGTGTTGAAGTCTCCTACTATAATTGTGGAGGTGTCTATCTCACTTTTCAGTTCTGTTAAAGTTTGTTTTATGTATCTTGTGGCCCTGTCATTGGGTGCATAAATATTTAATATGGTTATATCTTCCTGGTCAATTGTCCCTTTAATCATTATGTAGTGTCCTTCTTTATACTTTGTGGTGGATTTAACTTTGAAGTCTATTTTGTCAGAAATTAATATTGGTACTCCTGCTCTTTTTTGATTGTTGTTTGCTTGATATATTTTTTCCATCCTTTGAGTTTTAGTTTGTTTGTGTCTCTAAGTCTAAGGTGTGTCTCTTGTAGGCAGCATATAGATGGATCTCGTTTCTTTATCCAGTCTCAGACTCTCTGTCTCTTTATGGGTGCATTTAGTCCATTTACATTCAGTGTAATTGTAGATAAGAATGTGTTTAGTGCTGTCATTTTGATGCCTTTTTGTGTGTGTAGTTGACAATTTCATTTTTCCACTTACTTTTTTGTGCTGAGACGTTTTTCTTTGTAAATTGTGTGTTCCTCATTTTCATAGTAGTCAAATTTATGTTTGCTGAGTCATTATGTTTTTCTTGGTTTTTATTTTGAGTTATGGAATTGTTAGACCTCTTTGTGGTTACCTTAATATTTACCCCTATTTTTCTAAGTAAAAACCTAACTTGTATCGTCCTATATTGCCTTCTTTTTCTGTCCATATGGCAGTTCTATGCCTCCTGTATTTAGTCCCGCTTTTTGATTATTGTGATCTTTTACATAATGACTTCAATGATTCCCTGTTTTGAGCATTTTTTCCTTTTTAAAATTAATTTTAGTTTGTTTTTGTGATTTCCTTATTTGAGTTGATATCAGAATGTTCTGTTCTGTGTCTTTGTGTTGTGTTGTTATTTGATGTTATTGATTTTCTGACCAAACAATTTCCTGTAGTAATTCTTGTAGCTTTGGTTGGGTTTTTGCAAATTCTCTAAGCTTGTGTTTATCTGTAAATGTTTTAATTTCATCTTCATATTTGAGAGAGGGTTTTGCTGGATAAATGATCCTTGGCTGGCAGTTTTTCTCCTTCAGTGCTCTGTATATGTCATCCCATTGCCTTCTTGACTGCATGGTTTCTGCTGAATAGTCTGAACTTATTCTTATTGATTCTCCCTTGTAGGAGGCCTTTCTTTTCTCCCTGGCTGCTTTTAAAATTTTCTCTTTATCTTTGGTTTTGGCAAGTTTGATGATAATATGCCTTGGTGATTTTCTTTTTGGATCAATCTTACATGGGGTTCGATGAGCATCTTGGATAGATATCCTTTTGTCTTTCATGATGTCAGGGAAGTTTTCTGCCAACAGATCTTCAACTATTCTCTCTGTGTTTTCTGTTATCCCTCCCTGTTCTGGAACTCCAATCACATGCAAGTTATTCTTCTTGATAGAGTCCCACATTTTTCTTAGAGTTTCTTCATTTTTTTAAATTCTTTTATCTGATTTTTCTTCAGCTATATTGGTGTCAATTGCTTTATCCTCCATCTCCCTCACTCTGCATTCCAATTCCTCAATTCTGCTCCTCTGACTTCCTATTGAGTTGTCTAATTCTGTAATTTTACTGTTAATCTTTTGAATTTCTGAATGCTGTCTCTCTATGGATTCTTGTAGCTTATTAATTTTTCCACTATATTCTTGAATAGTCTTTTTGATTTCTTCAACTGCTTTATCAGTGCGTTCCTTGGCTTTTTGTGTAGATTGCCTTAAATCATTTTTGAGGTCATCCCTGATGTCTTGAAGCATTCTGTAAATTAGTTTTTTATGTTCTGCATCTGGTAATTCCAGTATTGTATCTTCATTTGGGAAAGATTTTGATTCATTAATTTGGGGGGTTGTAGAAGCAATCATGGTCTGCTTCTTTATGTGGTTTGATATCGACTGCTGTCTCCGAGCCATCTATAAGATATTGTAATGATTTATTTTATATTTGCTCACTGAGTCTTGTCTTGTGTTTTCCTTCAATATACACAGATGGGCTACTAGATTGTGCTGTCTTGATTGTTGTAGGCTTTGAATCACTTATGTCCTCTTACCAGCTGGTTTGGGCCAGTACCAGAAATATAAGCCTAAGAGTCCCTTCACTATTCTTGAATAGAATCTGATTTTGGGTCACCAAGTGTGTGGGTGGACTGTCACCTATTCGCTTAGAGGAGTAGTGGTGATAGTTGTGTGCACCAGATTCTAGTAGCAGCAGGGGGTCACATTCCAGGGGGGCAGGATGCTGATAGGCTTCACCCAAGTGCCGGTGAGGTAGGTGTGTCTCTATTCCTAAAGCACTTTGGTGGGTGTGCTCTGCAGCTGTACCGTAGGTACCCAATGCATGTACCTCTACAGATTGGTAGATGTCACTATCCTCAGACCCCTATGGCAGGAGGTTAGGTGGTTTGAGTGAAGCTTCAGCCTTCAGTTCCCCATTGTGGGTCAGTGAGGGCTCTGTTTAATACGCAGAGATATCAGACCTGGGAAACTTGTCTTTCCAGTAATCTGCTAAAACAATTACAGTCAGTTCCCTATCAGAATCGCCTTTACATTATAATAGCCACCTTGTTCCCTGTAGGGATGAAAGCCCAAGACTGTGGATCACAAATGCTTGGCTGGAGCTGGTTCTGTATTTTTAGTCCAATTTTGGGAAGTCAGGGAAGGATTCTTGGTCCCTGGGTTTTTTGTAGCTGCTTCTTTCAGGCCAGGAGAATGGGTTAGGAAAAGACAAAACAAAGAAAGAAAGAAAAAAAAAAAGAAACCACCGAGCACTTCACTCTCTGGCCCAGGAAATTCCAATGTTAATGAAGCCGCCTGGGAAGTGGAGGGGAGGCATCAGATAGATAAGAGAGAGTACACCCAGGAATATAGACAAAGTTACTTATCTTGCTTGGGATGACTGTTTTATCTGAGATTCCCGAGGGGCATGTTGATTGTGTGCTGGCTGGGTAGAGATTGCCCCCGAGGGTCAGGCCTGATGTCCTGTGCTTGTGCTGTCCCAGAAGCCATGGTTATTTCTTCCGCTCCCAGTCCAAAGCCCAGCGCCAAGGTTCCCGGCTGGATTCCGCACTCCTGGCTCCAAAATCAGTCTCTTCCTCCTGGTGACTTCTCCTCCTGTCAGCCGCATTGCTGCACTGCCTGCGTGCACTGGTTGGGCTTCCCCCGGGGTCACTTCAGGGGGCTAGGGCTGTGCTCCGTGTTTGCGCTGTCTCAGGATGCCATGCTCAGCTCTCCTGTGCCCAGACCAAAGCCTGGCGCCAAGGTTTTCTGACTGGGATGCTGGCTCCAGGCTCCAAAAACAGTCGCTGCTTCCTTGTGGTTGTTCATTCTCTTGTTAGCCCCATCAGTGTGCAGCCTGCTTGCAGTGGCTGAGTGTCTACGGAGGTTACCCCAGGGGACTAGGAGTTAGGGCTGTGTCCCATGCCTGCCCCACCTCAGCAAGCCACAATCAGCCCTGCCACTCGGCATCAGGGAACCGCAGGGGCTCAAGGCTGTGGGGTGGGTCGCGGGTTCCAGAAGCAGTCGCTGGTTCAGGGGGCAGCTTTTTGGTCACCTGTCACTCAGGTCAACTCTTTAAATCTGTGTTTGATGGTCAGGGTTCGTAGACTGTCATGTATGTGATCGATTCACTTGTTTTTCTGAGTCTTTGTTGCAAGAGGGATCTGAGGTAGCATCTGCCTAGTCAGCCATCTTGTCCCCGCCTCCTGAAGTATATTATTATAAACAAAAGACTTTATTTTATTCAGATTTTCTTAGTAATCTCTCCTTAAGCTCTTCTGGGTTGTGACAGTTTCTTAGACTTTGTTTTTGATGACCTTGACTGTATTTGAGAAGTGCTGCTCAATTATTTTGTAGAATTTCCCTCCCTCCATTGGAATTTGATGATTGAACTGAGATTGTAAATTTTTGGAAGGAAGAGCACAGAGGTAAAGTGCCATTGTCAACACATCCTACCAAGGGTAATAAATATGATTTTGACATCTAAAAGTTTAGTTGGAGGGTATCCACACACGGTTCTGGAGAGACAACCATGAGACCGAGGTCCTGGCCTCTGTTCTATCAGAAGCAGCTGGGTGACTCTGAGCCTCGTTTGCCCCCTCCAGATTCCTGTTTGCTCATCTGAAGAACAAATTTCCTTTCATTCCTAAAATCTCATTATTCACACCAACCAAAGGCAATAAGACTGACTGCTCGCTCATGAATTTCCTTGGAATCTGGGCCATCGCTTTTGAACAGACATTTTTACGATAAATATCATGTAGGTAAAAAGAATGGTACAGAGGCCTGGATTCTAAGACAGGTTGAGCTGTGGTACAGTGCAGACTAGCTGCTCTTTGCCTAGTGAAAAATTTTATCAGTATTGTTATGGATTGAAATATGTCCCCCCAAAATATGTATTGAAATCTTGACCCCTTTATGTGTAACAAATTGTGTTTGAAAATAGTGTTTTCTTTGTTATGTTAATTATGCCATTCCAGAGCAGGGTGGGTTCTAAATCTAATTACTTCTGAGTTATAAAAAGAGCAGAATGGACACAGACACGTGAAAGAAGACACAGACACATGTTATGTGAGAATTGTCTACAAGGAACACCAAGGAACCAAGGAATGCCGGGGTTTCCAGCAAGGAAGGAATCTATAAAACCGAGACCCTGATTTGGATTTTTAGCCTTCAGAACTGTGAGAAAATAAATCTTTGTTCTTTAAAGCCGCCCAATTGTGGTATTTGTGTTACAGCAGCACTAGGTAACTAATACAAATACTAAATCAGGAATTTATTTCAAAAAAATGAAATGGCTCCTTCCTCCACACTTCCTCTGCCTTGTTCCTCTACTTCCCAACCTGTACCATTGATCCATGTCAGAGTTAGCCAATCTTTGGTTATGGTAAGTTTAAGAAAAGTGTTTTATTTAACTAGATTTAAATTACTATAATATGTAATCAGTACATATATAGAAATATTTATCTGTTTCCATTTATGCACAGAAATTAAAATCACATGTGCTTAGAAGTACCACTGCTGAAAGATGTATGTGTATTTTATTTTATTGTACTTAAGGTGAAAGTTTATAGTACAAGTTAATTTCTCATTGAAAATTTATACAGGTATTGTTTTGTGACATTGCTTGCAATTTGTCCAGTTCCTGTCCCTTCCTGCCTTCTTGTCTTGCTTTTGGGCAGGAGCTGCACACTTAGTCTCATATATTTGATTGAACTAAGAAGCATGTTCTTCAAGTGTGTTACTGTTTATTTTTGTCTAATCTTTGTCTGAAAAGTGGGCTTTGGGAGCAGTTTTAGTTCTGAATTAACAGGGTGTCTGGGGGCCAATGTTGAATTTTGTTCTACATTTTTCTCCCTCTCTGTCTGGGATGCTCTGTTGTGATCCCTCTCAGAGTGGTTGGTGGTGGGAATTGTGAACCATCTAGTTCTTCTGGGCTCTGGCTGGTGGAGACTGTGGCTCATGTGGTCTTTTAGTCCTTTGGGCTAATATTTTCCTTGTGTCTTTGGTTTTCTTCATTTTCCTTCACTCCGGATGAGATGGGACCCAAAGATACACAAGCCACCTAAGCATATTTTTATTCCTTCTCTGACCATCTGGTATATTTTCCAAAAAAGCACTAAAAAGGCATTAGGACAAGGGAAATCAAAATAAAAGATTTTGAAAATCCACTAATTGGGTCATCTGCCTTTTAAAAAATGAGAATTTAACTGCACTTATCTGTTTCGTGCGGCCACACTCCTGACTCCCTCTACCCTCCAGAGCTTAGAAGATTCCATCCCTTTCCACAGGGTCATTTATAGTAAGTCACCAGGAGAAACCTGAGCGTGGTACACAGAGCCCAGATTCCTGCAATGCTCACAAGGTTTGACAAATACAGATGGTGTATTCTAAGAGATAGGTAAATACATGAGTTACCCTCTAGTGGGACACTGCTGTACAAAACCACAGAGAAAATTCACCCTGACATTTGGAAAATATCAGTGTCCACAGATGGGAGTAACTGTTTATTGGCAGTAGAATTAAAGTCTAATAGCCAACCAACCAACCCAGAGTACATACTACGCATTGTTTGCTACTTGTTATTCCAAAGTAGAATATTCTGGATCATCATTAAATATCTCCTTTCCATTAAATTTTTTATTTCTCATAACCAATTGTATGATATACTTTTTTCTAATTTTTTTTTTTTTTACCTTTAACTTTAGGGAATAAATTTAAGGTTTGGCATAAAGGGATTTGAGTCCTGGCAGGAAAACTTCCATAACTGCATCTACTTTGAAGGTATTTTTAAAAAATATATATTATTAAGCAAATTTTATTCTCTCCAACTGTTCACGCCCCTTGGCACTCCATGTGTACACCCATTGGTCACTAAAGCACATATTTTATCCCTGAAGCCAAACGGTAGCCTAACTGCTCAGCTGAAAGCTCAGTGCGTACATTCCCTGCTTACTTTTAAGCTCCCCCAAAAAACAAAAGCAAAAACAAAAATGAAACAAAACCAGTTGCTGTTGAGTCAATTCCCAGGTGTTTCAGTGTAGAACTCTGCTCATTAGAGTTTTCAATAGCTAACTTTCCAAAAGTAGATCGCCATGCCTTTCTTCCAAGGTGCTTCTGGGTGTCCTCAAACCTCCAAGCTTCTGGTTAGTAACTGAGCGATTAACTGTTTGCCCCACCCAGGGACTCCTCTACCTCTCCAGCTCTCTGAAGTTCACAAGAGATGCCTCAATGAAGGGGAAGAGGCCTCATATGAAAGCTCAGACCTGAACACCTGTGCTGCAGGCTTCACTCCCCTGTTTCTCATCTTCAGCCAAAATGCAGCAATAACAAGATTGAGAAATGTTTGCTCATAACTAAATCTTACTCTTCAGTATCTCTCTCTCTTTTTTTTTTGCTAAGAATGTGGATTAGAAAAGATTATTAACTACCTTTTACATAGTAAAAATAAAATTATAACAATTATGGAACATTTGTGTTCCAAGTGCTGCCCATGTGTAGGAAAAAAAAAAAGCGTTTTGATATACAATTTGTTCCTCCATTTATTTTTCCTTTTCCTTGCCCCAAAATAAAAATTCCTTGTCCTCAGGACAAGAAATGTTTGAGCATACAGAATAGGGAAAAAGTTGTCGTTTCAGCTAAATTTTCTTTAGAAGGATGACAGTATTTACATAAATTGTATAGGAAGGTAAGGAAAATATAGGTATGGGTGGCACAGTGGTTAAAGCTTTGTACTACTAACTGAAAGGCCAATGGTTTGAAACCACCAGCAGCTTGGCAGGAGAAAGATGTGGCAGTCTGCTTCTCTAGAGATTTACAGCCTTGGAAACCCTATGGGCTCACTATGAGTTGAAATTGACTTGAGGGCAATATGTTTGGGTTTTTTTGCGGGGGGGGGATTCATAGATGCTTTGACGGAGAAATTTTTGTGTTAAAAAGGAAATCATATGCATGAAATATCCCAGCTGTCACAAAGTGTCTGACAAAATGAATAAGCTCCAAGTGAGACAGCTGCCAGCATGGGGGAGCTCCCCCTTCTCCAACCACTTCGTTTTAAACTGTTCTCCTTTCTACTTCCAGGATTTCTGAATGAAGAGGAGGTTTTTGTTGTCCACGTGTACCCAAGAACTAAGATAGGGTTGAGAAGTCATCCAGCGGGTGAAGAAGCCCCCAAGCTAGTCAGGTTCTCACGTGTAGCTTTAGGAGCGCAGGGCTGAGAAGAAGGAAGGATTTGGAGTTTTGAAAGACAGGTTCTAAGTTAATAACTTTGTAGCTTTGAAATGTGAATAATTTTCAAAAACTTATCACTGAATCATCTTCCAAGTTTTTTACACCACATCCCTGCCTTCCTCCCATCTTCCTACATTTTTCTTGCTGTACGCGTTTTTCGCCTTCCTCCCTCTCCTTTCTCTTCTCTCGTTTTTTCTCTACCCAAATAGCTCTTTAGTGTGTTCAATTCATGTGTGTCGGGTGAGGAAAAATGCTTTTCAGACTTCCATCTTCTATGAAGTATCTTGAGTTATTGAATTTAGGGACAGTATTAGTTTTCTATTGCTACATTAACAAATTACCACAAATGTAGTAGTTTAAAGCAACATACTTTCGTTGTGTCATAGTTTCCCTGATGCAGGACTTTGGGAAGAGTTTTGCTGGATCCTTTGCGTAGGCTCTCACAATCAAGGTGTTGACCAGGCTGGGCTCTCATCTGGAGGGTTGACTGAGGAAGAATCTGTATTCAAGCTTACTCAGGCAGAATTCATTCCCTTGGGGTTGTAGGGCAGAGGGCCCAGGTACTTACTGGTGGTGTAATGAGACCACCCACTTATGCATCTTATGCATAGAAATGCTCAACTCTAGGGTTTCATCCCTTGTACTCTTCCATCAAACCTTTTTGAGTCCAGAGACTACCATATTAACTACCCATATTTAACAAAATACACCTTCTCCTCACTTGTTGACTATCTCGTTATCCAACATTTCAGATTTATGACAATAGTAAAAAATTTATTATCTGGCTATTTTGCACATTAACAATGTACGTTTGGCAGGAATGAATGCCAAGGTGGGAAGCAAGAGTAACAGTGGCTTTGATGGTTAAGGTTATGTGTCAACTTAGCTGGGCCATGATTCTCAGTGGTTTGGCAGTTATTTAATGATATAATTTGGCAATTATGTGATGATGTAACTTGGCAGTTATGTAACAATATAATTCGGGAGTTATATAATGATGTAGTCATTCTCCATTTTCACATAACACCAATTTCGTGTAATGACCTGGTCTTTGAAACCTAACCATGTTGATAAGTGAGGAGGGGGAAAGGGTGCATTTTAAGTACTAAGAAAAAATATGATATCTACTTAAAATTCAAACTCCAAACTGTGAACACAGCTTGAAACACTCTTCAAGCTGTGTTCATAATTTTACCCATTTTTCATAATGAATGGAAAATTCCCAGAGATGGGGAAAGCCGAACATAAAACATGCATTAAAACCCACATCAATAATTTATTTCTTTTCCAGAAATGCCTATCATTTCCTTTTTTAGCTAAACATATTGGATTTTAAACTTGTTTCCCAAAAATATCTGTACTAGCACAAAATAATTAATCTACACATTAATGTTTTCAAAGATCTTGCATAATATACTTCAAAATTAATAGCTGCTGAATGATATACAACAAAACAGACTGATCACATCATCTCCCCTACAATGCTCAAGTCTGAGACAAATAGCTACAGAAAATGAAACTTTAATCTAAATCATGATGCAAGGATTTAATCAAGATGATCATGATTTCTTTTGCATTAATTATTCTCTATTTGCATATCTCAGGGAAGGAATGTGCGATTATGCCACCTAAATACATCTCTGATTTTTCTCCTTTCCATCTTAGTGACCTCAGCTGGGCTATTGTAATCATCTGCCTCCCTTTATCCAGTTTCTTCCCACTGTAGTCTAAGCTTTGTATAGTCCTAGAGTTGATTTTCCTAATTAAAACCTGGCAGCGGCATCTCTTTGCCTACAGGGGAATACCCAAATTTCTTAGTACATTATACAGACTCTTTCATTCTCTAGTCTCAACCTGCCTTTTGAGTGTTATCCCTTGTTTTGCTCTGTCCAACCACACAGAGTTATGCTCACTGGTCTCTAAATATACCATGTTTTTGCATCATTTTTCCCTTTATATGAATAGTCTTAATGCTAATTGTTCATGAGTCCAATTCTCTTCTCATTCTCTTTATGTTGATATCCTATGCATCTACCAGGAACCAGTTGAAATGTCTGCCTTGTGAAGACCTCTTCAAGTCTCCTAGAAATTAAAAATCTTTATCCATATTGCACTTGAAAAAGACTTACATCATTGTGCCATATTGTAATTATTTCCAACTATAAACTGTTGTTATTGGGAACTACTTAAATCTGCTACTATGAACTACTGTTACTATGAAATACTCCAAAAAGGTTATCTGCAAATTATTTTATTCCAAGTACTTTCTGTGGTGTCTGTTCCATGGTGGAAAGGTTCAATGATTTTTTATTAAATTAATAATTTGTCTTGTACATATCTGAAATTAGTTGGGATTGTGAAATATCACTAATTTTTATAATTAAATTAATACATGTATCTTTAGTTAATCAATGTTATCATTCTCAATTAAAAATGTAGAAATGCTTCAATAAGTACACCTATAATTCTATAGTTTTTCAAATACAAATTCAATTTATCAAACATATGTTGGACCAACATCATGTTTAAATCAAACCCTGTTGCCATTGAGTTGATTCTGACTCATAGTGACCCTATAGGACAGAGTAGAACTGCCCTATTAATTGGACCCCTACCATGCTTGAGACACTGCCTAACAGTGGGAATAAACTCATAGTCTAAATGTAAAGAGATTAATATTAGCCAAAAATTTAGTGCTATACTAGAGATATGTATAAAATGCATAGAAACATAAATACATGATTAATTATGGTTAGAGGATTCATGGAATATTCACTAGTGTGTGAACCTTAAAGGTGTCAACAAGTTTGAAACAAAGCGGAGCTAGAGAATAACATAAGGAGCACTGGTGGTGAAGTGGTTAAAACTCTCAGCTGCTAGCCAAAAGGTCAGCAGTTTGAACTCGTCAGCCACTCCGCAGGAGAAAGACGTGGTAGTCTGCTTCCTTAAAGATTACAGCCTTAGAAACCCTATGAGGCAGTTCTACTCTATCCAATAGGGTTGCTGTAAGCCAGAATCAGCTTGATGGCAATGGGTACAGAATACCATGTACACAGAGAGAAGTAGGAGACAGCTATAAGAAGGGAGGGTAGAATGAATGGTGTGGATGTGGGAAATTACCATAATTTTGTAAATACCATGTTGGACTTTGGCTATGTAAGAGGAAAAAACAGAAGGTGGTGGGAATTGTACTATGTTCACAATAGGAAAGTCTCAGTCTACCTGAGAGGTTACTCAGCATCTAGTCTCATCTTTATGCCTACATTAAACTCCAAACAACGCAATGAACACCATCTTATAAAATGAGGCAATTCTCCCTCGTACAAACATTGGTGAGCTTACTTTCTCTCCAAAAACAAAAACACAAGGTTCCGAGAGACACAGTGTCGATATCTGGATTACGTTCATTCCTCTTCTACTTAGTCACAGCCTCTCTGGATGTTTTATAACCTAAGACTACATTATTAAGTTACCTGACACCAAAACTCCTTATGTAAGATACGAAGTTAAATAAATAGGGAAAAATAACACACACATAACAAATACATAGAAAAGAAGAAATCTTGCATAGCTGCTTCAGCCCTCGTTTTTCTAAGTGCTTATGAGGCCATAGTTGCTATTAGTTCCTCCCCTGGGAACAAAGAGCTCTTAACCAGCAGAGACTAAAATTGTATTGATGGGATCACATATTTTGTGAGTGTGTCATTAGATGTAGAACAGGATTTATTAGCCTCAATATTATTGACATATTAGGCTGGGTAATTCTTTGCTGTTGGACGCTGTCTGGTGCACTTAGGATGTTTAGCAGCATAACCACTGATGTTGTTCTTAGGTGCTTTCGAGTCAGTTCTGACTCATAGAGACCTTATAAAAAAAAAATGACCCTAAAGGACAGAGTAAAACTTCCTCATAGGGTTTCAAAGGAACAGCTGGTGGATTTGAACTGTTGACCTTTTGGTTAGCTCCCAAGCTCTTAGCCACTATATTGGCTTAATATCTAGAAACCAGTAGCACCTCCACAATTATGAAAATAAAAAATGCCTGCAGACATTGTCAAGTGTCCTATAAGAGGCAAAATCACCCCCAACTGTAAAACACTGGTTTAGAAGAATAGAAACCACTTCCCTTTTTACCCCTGGATTCCTGAAACTGTGTATTCTGCCTCCATCTCAGAGCATACAGCATACCCTTGTAGGTCAGCTTAGCCTCCTTGCAGGGCATTGTCATCCAGTTAGGGGCATGACTCAGTCATCATTAGTCTATTCCACCATTTGATCAAACCAGATGTTGGTGTACATAGGAATACCTGGGAATCTCATGGGTGTCAGTCTTTCACTCACTTATTTTGCTCTAAAATGAGTTCTTTGTTGAGAATTTTGTTTGATATATTACAATGGCAAATAATGTATTCAGCAACTCCACAGATGGTGATACTGACAGAAGCGCTGCAGGCAGAGAACGCAAATCCATACCCAGAGTCAGTGTCTATTTGTGCACAAATTGCTGGTGGTTCTGTATGACCAACTCAGCACCAAAGGTTGGTTGGTTCACTCACGAATGAGCCTTGAGAGAAGGCTCGACTATGGCCTCTGCTCTGGACCCTCAGTTGGGTATTTAATCACCTGATGAGCCTTCATGAGGACAAGTCTATGTTGTCGAGTCCATGCATAAACTCCATCCCTGAATTTTGTTCATATGCCTATTGGGTAAGAACTATGGAGGGGATAGAGGCCGACTGATATTCACAGAATGGTTTATTTGGTCCACATGATCATTGACAGCCTCCTCAGCAGTGAGTACACTTTGATGATCATTTCCATGATATATAAATATCCTCATATTTTGTGATCATTCCTAGAAATCTATCAATATAGTTTTCTATACGTTTTTATCAATGTTTTAGCCTCATCCCTTCCAAGTCCATGAGAATCTGACTAATTCCTTAACTACTTATTTAAAAAATATTGCTCTACAGCCATACTCCTGGCCATTTATTTTAGTAAGTAAATGGACAACTATTTGAAGTTTTGCTCACTTGGAGGACTTTTCCACTATCCTTCAGGGGCCACCTCTGATGAGCTACAATGCTGTAGAAGTCCACTTTTATCCAGCACCAAAGTATTAGGTGAAATGATCTATAAACAAAGAATGAATCTTTTCTTATTCAGTATAAATTTAAGGAAACTCACCATGAGGTCATAGGTGAGGATGGAGGAGGAAGTGGAGTAGGTGCCATGGGTGTTTGAGCCACCTGTTTATGAAGCACGCCTGTGACTTCAGGGTCTGCTAGAACTCTGTCTCTCATATAACCCTTCTACTTGATCATGGTATTTACATGTCCAACTTTATGGCTTGTTGAATCAGATGGCACCCAATTCACAATGGGCGGCTCAGGTTTCATAGTCATTTGAGGTCACACGGCCAGATATTTAGTCTCTATTAGGGACCACTAGCAAGTTAAAAGCTGTTTTTATTTTTATAAAAGCTGAGCGGTTTTCTTCTGAAAGGCCTCTTTGAAGTGTTAAAAAGCAAAAATATCGCTAAAGTGTGCCTGACCCAAACCATGGTATTTTCAATCACCTAATTTTTTTAATATGCATGCGAAAGCTGGACAATGAATAAGGAAGGTAGAGTTGATGCCTTTGACTTGTGATGTTGGTAAGAATATTGAATATATCACAGACTGTCAGAAGAATGAGCAAATCTGCCTTAGAAGACGTATAGCCAGAATGCTCCTTAGAAGCAAGGATGGTGAGACTTCACTTAACTTACCTCAGAGAGTTATCAGGATGGGCCATTCCCTGGCTAAGGACATCATGCTTGGTAGAGAGTCAGAGAAAAGAGGAAGACCTTCAATGAGATGGATTCACACAGTAACTGCAACATTGGGCTCAAACATATCAACGATTGTGAGGATGGTACAGGATTGAGTAGTGTTTCACTCTGTCGTACATAGGGTATCGACAGAACAGCATCTTACCACAACAACAACATCACGTTACAGTTTTAGTCTAAAACTCTATGAATTTGAACTGTGATTCTCTTGCTGTGGTTTGCCAGAAGCTCCATAAAGCATCTGTACCTACTATAGACATTTTGAGCATCTTAGAAATTTGAGGGTCATAAGAACTAATTGACAGAAAATCATACTGCAGCACAGTCTATCTATCCACAAAACTTTCTCTTGTTCTGGAATCCACTATACACAAGAGGCCTAACAAGCTTATTAATACTATATGGATTAAAACATCAGACCAATGTGGACATATGTTGACTAGAAATCACTAAGAGGCCCATCAAATATTGTGCTTCTTTCTCAGTGGTAGGTTATTCAAGATGCAGCAATTTTTCTTACTCCTTGGACTAGAAAATTTGTTATGTCCTAGACAACAGGATGTTTAGAAACTTCAATGAAGGAGCAGGCATCTGAATTGTAATGGGGCTGATTTCTCTCACTCTGATACATATCTTACTAATGCGTATAGGGTGTATGCTACTTATATCCAACAGATTCAATCTGCATGATGTATTCAATTTAATGAGTAAAAAGTCATGCCTATGGGAATTATGAATAACTCTGCAAAGAATGGGAATTCCAGAACACTTAATTGTGCTCATGTACATAGATCAAGAGGCTCTCATTAGAACAGAACAGGGGTTTAAAGTCAGGAATGGTGTGCATCAGGGTTGTATCTATTCAATCTTTATGTTGAGCAAATAATCTGAGATGCTGGACTACGTGAGGAACCATGGGGCATCAGGATGGGAGGAAGGATAATTAACAACTTGAGATATGCCGATGACACAACTTTGCTTGCTGAAAGTGAAGAGAACTTGAAGCACTTACTGATGAAGATCAAAGACCACAGCCTTCAGTATGGATTACACCTCAACATAAAGAAAACAAAAATCCTCACAACTGGACTGATAAGCAACGTCGTGATAAATGAAGAAAAGATTGAAGTTGTCAAGGATTTCATTTTACTTGGATCCACAATCAACACCCATAGAAGCAGCAGTCGAGAAATCAAAAGACACATTACATTGGGCAAATCTGCTGCAAAAGACCTCTTTTAAAGCGTTGAAAACCAAAGATGTCACCTTAAAGACTAAGATGCATCTGACCCAAGCTGTGGTGTTTTCAATCACCACATATGTATGCAAAAGCTGAACAATGAAAAAGGAAGACTGAAAAAGAATTGACTCCTTTGAATTATGGTGTTGGCAAAGAATATTGAATATACCATGGACTGCCAAAAGAATGAGCAAGTCTATCTTGGAAGAAGTACAACCAGAATGCTCCTGAGAAGCAAGGATGGGGAGACTACGTCTCATGTACTTTGGACATGTTATCAGGAGGGATCGGTCCCTGGAGAAGGACATCATGCTTGGTAAACTAGAGAATCAGAGAGAAAAAGGAAGACCCTTAAAAAGATGGATTGACATAGTGGCTGCAACAATGGGCTCAAACATAACGATTGTGAGGGTGGTGCAGAACCAGGCAGTGTTTCGTTCTGTTGTTCATAGGGTTGCTATTAGTAGGAAACGACTCAACGTCACCTAAAAACAACAACAAAGAAATGATGAAATAGTCAAGGTCCTTGCATACTAGATTAAGACAGCTTGAAAGGTGAAATAGCCCAAAGATCTTACAAGAGGATACTTCTGCCTTTATATATGAATACTGCTTCTGGAAGTTTTTGCTAGTTAGTATGAAAGAAACAGACATTTCAAAAGACTTGTCGCTCCCAGTGAAGAAACCACATCTGGAACAACAGCTATAATTTGAGTTACCACCTTATTAAGTTTATGATTATCCATTGTTATTTTTCAAAAAAAAATTTTTTTGGGGGGTGCACAGTTCTAATACATGAGTTAAATAGAAATGTGACATTACCTCTCATCTTTGATAATGACAAATCTACGATTTCCTGCATGGATACAATATTGCTTTTAAATTTCCTACTTTGTAAGAAAGGGGTAATCACACTTTTATTTAGTTCTTTCTATCATAGCAATTCTCATTCCCTGGTTGTAGAGAGTCTGTATTGGGATTCTACCATGTACTGAATATTTTATGAATTACATAGGCATCTGCGTTCTTGGACTCGCTGGGACCATTGTAAAATGGGTTCTGGCCAAATCTTCACTTACCACCTGGCTGCTGTAATTTCTCAGCCCCCAGTCCAATCACAGTCATGTTTGTTGGATTGTAAAGGATTAAAGTAGTTCAAAGGAATTGTCAAATATTAAATTCCTCGAAACTCTTGGTATATCCCTTTTTCCAGTGCACAGGCACCCTGGCAAATTACCCGGTAGAGATTAGAAGGAAGATTTACATCACAGGCCTGTTCCAGTGTCCACAAGGGATATGGCCTTCACTTTATTCACAGAATTCCAAGTTGGAAAACAGGCTAAGGTATGGAGGTTGTGGGGAGAATGTGTCAATATCAAGATAGATACTTTTTTTGTGTGTGACTACTTTTTTTTCATGGATACTCTTTGAGCAAGCCATTTCTTTTCATTTTTTATTATGCTTTAGATGAAGTTTTATGGAACAAATTAGTTTCTCATTAAACAATTAATACACATATTGTTTTGTGATATTGGTTGCCAACCACACACTTGTCAACACTCTCCCCTTCTCGACCTTGGGTCCCATGTTACCAGTTTTCCTGTCCCCTCCTTCCTTCTTGTTCTTGCCCTTAGGCTTGTGTGCCCATTTAGTATTGTTTTGTTTTTTGGGCCTGTCTAATCTTTGGCTGAAGGGTGAATCTCAGGAGTGACTTCAGCACTGAGATATAAGGGTGTCCAGGGGTCATATGCTCAGGATTTCTTCTGTCTCTGTCAGACCAGTAATCCTGGTCTTTTTTTTGTGAGTTAGAATTGTGTTCTACGTTTTTCTCCAGCTCCATCCAGGACCCTGTATTGTGATCCTTGTCAGAGCAATCAGTAGTGGTAGCTGGGCACCATCTAGTTGTGTTGGACTCAGTTTGGAGGAAGCTGTGGTAGCTGTGGTCCATTGGTTCTTTGGACTCACCTTTCCCTTATGTTTTTGATTTTCTTCATTCTCCCTTGAGCAAGTCATTTCTAACTTTTGTGTAGTGCTTGCAGTAACAACAATATTTGAGTGATGTTATCTATTATGAACATAATATACTAAAGTTTTTCTCCTTTTATCTCCTATATTTTAGTCTCTTAGTCATAGAATTCTATACCAAACAAATAAATTAAGCTGAAACATATTATCTTTTTATGACCAATATCTGCAAAATGAATACAAAGTTGTTTTCTGTCATTATTTCTGCTCCAATGCCTTATTTTTAAAGCATTTAACAAGAATAATGATATTTAATTTATGGAAATACGTGTATTTGATCTTACTGACCCTGTGGCTTTGAGGTAACAAAAAATGACATGTCAACAGAAGAAAATGGTTATCCTATTATAATCAATCATTTCTTGGCTTCTTATTTGTAATTGGATTTTTCTACTTAGGTACTGACAATTTTTTTTCACCTTTTTTTTTTTATTGTACTTCAGATTAAGGTTTACAGAGCATATTATCTTCTCATTAAATAGTACACATATTGTTTTATGACATTGGTTAATAACCCTATGACATGTCAATACCCTCCCTTCTCGACCTTGGGTTCCCCATTACCAGCTTTTCTGTCACCTCCTGCCTTCTAGTGCTTACCCTTGGGCCGGTGTGCCCTTTAGTCTCATTTTGTTTTATGGGCCTGTTTAATCTTCAGCTGAAGGGTGAACCTCAGGAGTGACTTCATTACTGAGCTAAAAGGGTGTTCAGGAGCCATACTCTCAGGGTTTCTCCAGTCTCTGTCAGGCTAGTAAGTCCGGTCTTTTTTATGTGAGTTAGAATTTTGTTCTACATTTTTCTCCAGGTCTGTCCAGGACCCTCTATTGTGATCACTGTCAGAGCAGTTAGTGGTGATAACCCGGCACCATTTAGTTGTACTGGACTCAGTCTGCTGGAGGCTGTGGTAGTTGTAGTCTATTAGCTCTTTGGACTAATGTTTCCCTTGTATCTTTAGTTTTCTTCATTCTGCTTTGCTCCCGCAGGGGTGAGACCAGTGGAGTATCTTAGATGGCTACTCGCAGGCTTTTAAGACCCAGACGCTACTCAGCAAAGTAGAATGCAGAACATTTTCTTTGTAATCTGTGTTATGCCAATTGAGCTAGATATTCCCGAGACCATGGTCCCCACAGCCCTCAGCCCAGCAATTTTGTCCCTCAGGGAGTTTGGATGTGTCTAGGGAGTTTCCACGACCTTGCTTTGTACAAGTTGCGCTGGCTTCCCCAGTGTTGTGTACTGTCTTACCCTTCCCAAAGTTACCACTTATCTATTGTCTATGTAGTTTTTTCCAACCCCACCCCTCCCCTCCCTCATAACCATCAAAGATTGTTTCTTTTTGTGTGTAAACCTTTTCATGAGTTTTTATAGTAGTGGTCTCATACAATATTTGTCCTTTTGTGATTGACTTATTTCACTCAATACAATGCCCTCCAGATTCATCCATGTCGTGAGATGCTTCACAGATTCATCATTGTTCTTTATCGTTGCTTACTACTCCATTGTGTGTATGTACCGTAGTTTGTTTATCCATACATCTATTGATGGGCATCTAGGTTGTTTTCATCTTTTTGCTGTTGTGAACAATGCTGCAATGAACATGGGTGTGCATATGTCTATTCGTGGGACTGCTCTTATTTCTCTAGGATATATTTCTAGGAGTGGGATTGCTGGATCATATGGTATTTCTATTTCTAGTTTTCTAAGGAAGAACCATATCGTTTTCCAAAATGGTTGTATCATTTTCCATTCCCACCAGCAGTGCATGAGAGTTCCAATCTCCCTGCAGCCTTTCCAACATTTGTTATTATTATTATTTTTTGATTCGTGCCAGTAATGCCGGAGTGAGATGGTATCTCACTGTGGTTTTGATTTATATTTCTTTAATGGCTAGTGATTGGGAGCTTTTCCTCATCTGTCTGTTAGTGCTTGAATGTCTTCTTTGGAGAAATGTCTGTTCATTTCTTTTGCCCATTTTTTAATTGGATTATTTGTCTTTTTGTTGTAGAGGTGTTGGATTTTCCTGTAGATTTTGGAGATTAGACTTTGTCTGATTTGTAATAGCCAAATATTTTTTCCCAGCCTGTAGGTTCTCTTTTTACTCTTTTGGTGAAGTCTTTTTTTTTTTTTTTTTAACTTTTATTAAGCTTCAAGTGAACGTTTACAAATCCAATCAGTCTGTCACATATAAGTTTACATACATCTCACTCCCTACTCCCACTTGCTCTCCCCCTATTGAGTCAGCCCTTTTAGTCTCTCCTTTCTTGACAATTTTGCCTGCTTCCCTCTCTCTCTATCCTCCCATCCCCGCTCCAGACAAGAGTCGCTAACACAATCTCAAGTGTCCACCTGATACAATTAGCTCACTCTTCATCAGCATCTCTCTCCCACCCGCTGACCAGTCCCTTTCATGTCTGATGAGTTGTCTTCGGGGATGGTTCCTGTCCTGTGCCGACAGAAGGTCTCAGGACCATGGCCGCCGGGATTCCTCTAGTCTCAGTCAGACCATTAAGTTTGGTCTTTTTATGAGAATTTGGGGTCTGCATCCCACTGATCTCCTGTTCCCTCAGGAGTTCTCTGTTGTGCTCCCTGTCAGGGCAGTCATCGGTTGTGGCCGGGCACCAACTAGTTCTTCTGGTCTCAGGATGATGTAGGTCTCTGGTTCATGTGGCCCTTTCTGTCTCTTGGGCTCTTAGTTGTCGTGTAACCTTGGTGTTCTTCATTTTCCTTTGCTCCAGGTGGGTTGAGACCAATTGATGCATCTTAGATGGCCGCTTGTTAGCATTTAAGACCCCAGATGCCACATTTCAAAGTGGGATGCAGACTGTTTTCATAATAGAATTATTTTGCCAATTGACTTAGAAGTCCCCTCAAACCATGTTCCCCAGACCCCCGCCCCTGCTCCGCTGACCTTTGAAGCATTCATTTTATCCCGGAAACTTCTTTGCTTTTGGTCCAGTCCAATTGAGCTGACCTTCCATGTATTGAGTGTTGTCTTTCCCTTCACCTAAAGCAGTTCTTATCTACTGATTAATCAATAAAAAACCCTCTCCCTCCCTCCCTCCCTCCCCCCCTCCCCCCCTCGTAACCACAAAAGTATGTGTTCTTCTCAGTTTTTACTATTTCTCAAGATCTTATAATAGTGGTCTTATACAATATCTGTCCTTTTGCCTCTCACTAATTTCGCTCAGCATAATGCCGTCCAGGTTCCTACATGTTATGAAATGTTTCAGAGATTCGTCACTGTTCTTTATCGATGCGTAGTATTCCATTGTGTGAATATACCACAATTTATTTAACCATTCATCCATTGATGGACACCTTGGTTGCTTCCAGCTTTTTGCTATTGGAAACAGAGCTGCAATAAACATGGGTGTGCATATATCTGTTTGTGTGAAGGCTCTTGTATCTCTAGGGTATATTCCGAGGAGTGGGATTTCTGGGTTGTATGGTAGTTCTATTTCTAACTGTTTAAGATAACGCCAGATAGATTTCCAAAGTGGTTGTACCATTTTACATTCCCACCAGTAGTGTATGAGAGTTCCAATCTCTCTGCAGCCTCTCCAACATTTATTATTTTGTGTTTTTTGGATTAATGCCAGCCTTGTTGGTGTGAGATGGAATCTCATCGTAGTTTTAATTTGCATTTCTCTAATGGCTAATGATCGAGAGCGTTTTCTCATGTATCTGTTGGCTGCCTGAATATCTTCTTTAGTGAAATGTGTGTTCATATCCTTTGCCCACTTCTTGATTGGGTTGTTTGTCTTTTTGTGGTTGAGTTTTGACAGAATCATGTAGATTTTAGAGATCAGGCGCTGGTCTGAGATGTCATAGCTGAAAATTCTTTCCCAGTCTGTAGGTGGTCTTTTTACTCTTTTGGTGAAGTCCTTAGATGGGCATAGGTGTTTGATTTTTTAGGAGCTCCCAGTTATCGGGTTTCTGTTCATCATTTTTAGTAATGTTTTGTATTCTGTTTATGCCTTGTATTAGGGCTCCTAGGGTTGTCCCTATTTTTTCTTCCATGATCTTTATCGTTTTAGTCTTTATGTTTAGGTCTTTGATCCACTTGGAGTTAGTTTTTGTGCATGGTGTGAGGTATGGGTCCTGTTTCATTTTTCTGCAAGTAGATATCCAGTTATGCCAGCAGCATTTGTTAAAAAGACTATCTTTTCCCCAATTAACTGACACTGGTCCTTTGTCAAATATCAGCGGTTCATATGTGGATGGATTTATATCTGGGTTCTCAATTCTGTTCCACTGGTCTATGTGCCTGTTGTTGTACCAATACCAGGCTGTTTTGACTACTGTGGCTGTATAATAGGTTCTGAAATCAGGTAGAGTGAGGTCTCCCACTTTCTTCTTCTTTTTCAGTAACGCTTTGGTTATCCGGGGCTTCTTTCCCTTCCATATGAAATTGGTGATTTGTTTCTCTTTCCCCTTAAAATATGACATTGGAATTTGGATCGGAAGTGTGTTATATGTATAGATGGCTTTTGGTAGAATAGACATTTTTACTATGTTAAGTCTTCCTATCCATGAGCAAGGTATGTTTTTCCACTTAAGTATGTCCTTTTGAATTTCTTGTAGTAGAGCTTTGTAGTTTTCTTTGTATAGGTCTTTTACATCCTTGGTAAGATTTATTCCTAAGTATTTTATCTTCTTGGGGGCTACTGTGAATGGTATTGATTTGGTTATTTCCTCTTCGGTGTTCTTTTTGTTGATGTAGAGGAATCCAAGTGATTTTTGTATGTTTATTTTTATAACCTGAGACTCTGCCAAACTCTTCTATTAGTTTCAGTAGTTTTCTGGAGGATTCCTTAGGGTTTTCTGTGTATAAGATCATGTCATCTGCAAATAGTGATAACTTTACTTCCTCCTTGCCAATCTGGATACCTTTTATTTCTTTGTCTAGCCTAATTGCCCTGGCTAGGACTTCAAGCACGATGTTGAATAAGAGCGGTGATAAAGGGCATCCTTGTCTGGTTCCCGTTCTCAAGAGAAATGCTTTCAGGTTCTCTCCATTTAGAGTGATATTGGCTGTTGGCTTTGCATAGATGCCCTTTGTTATGTTGAGGAATTTTCCTTCAATTCCTATTTTGTTAAGATTTTTTATCGTAAACGGGTGTTGGACTTTGTCAAATGCCTTTTCTGCATCAATTGATAAGATCATGTGGTTTTTGTCTTTTGTTTTATTTATGTGATGGATTACATTAATGGTTTTTCTGATATTAAACCAGCCTTGCATACCTGGTATAAATCCCACTTGATTAGGGTGAATTATTTTTTTGATGTGTTGTTGGATTGTATTGGCTAGAATTTTGTTGAGGATTTTTGCATCAATGTTCATGAGGGATATAGGTCTATAATTTTCTTTTTTTGTAATGTCTTTACCTGGTTTTGGTATCAGGGAGATGGTGGCTTCATAGAATGAGTTGGGTAGTATTCCGTCATTTTCTATGCTTTGGAATACCTTCAGAAGTAGTGGTGTTAACTCTTCTCTGAAAGTTTGGTAGAACTCTGCAGTGAAGCCATCCGGGCCAGGGCTTTTTTTTGTTGGGAGTTTTTTGATTACCGTTTCAATCTCTTTTTTTGTTATGGGTCTATTTAGTTGTTCTACTTCTGAATGTGTTAGTTTAGGTAGGTAGTGTTTTTCCAGGAATTCATCCATTTCTTCTAGGTTTTCAAATTTGTTAGAGTACAATTTTTCATAATAATCTGAAATGATTCTTTTAATTTCATTTGGTTCTGTTGTGATGTGGTCCTTCTCGTTTCTTGTTCGGGTTATTTGTTTCCTTTCCTGTATTTCTTTAGTCAGTCTAGCCAATGGTTTATCAATTTTGTTAATTTTTTTCAAAGAACCAGCTTTTGGCTTTGTTAATTCTTTCAATTGTTTTTCTGTTCTCTAATTCATTTAGTTCAGCTCTAATTTTTATTATTTGTTTTCTTCTGGTGCCTGATGGATTCTTTTGTTGCTCACTTTCTATTTGTTCAAGTTGTCGGGACAGTTCTCTGATTTTGGCTCTTTCTTCTTTTTGTATGTGTGCATTTATCGATATAAATTGGCCTCTGAGCACTGCTTTTGCTGTGTCCCAGAGGTTTTGATAGGAAGTATTTTCATTCTCGTTGCTTTCTATGAATTTCCTTATTCCCTCCTTGATGTCTTCTATAACCCAGTCTTTTTTCAGGAGGGTATTGTTCATTTTCCAAGTATTTGATTTCTTTTCCCTAGTTTTTCTGTTATTGATCTCTAGTTTTATTGCCTTGTGGTCTGAGAAGATGCTTTGTAATATTTCGATGTTTTGGACTCTGCAAAGGTTTGTTTTATGACCTAATATGTGGTCTCTTCTAGAGAATGTTCCATGTGCGCTAGAAAAAAAAAGTATATTTTGCAGCAGTTGGGTGGAGAGTTCTGTATAAGTCAATGAGGTCAAGTTGGTTGATTGTTGTAATTAGATCTTCCGTGTCTCTGTTGAGCTTCTTACTGGATGTCCTGTCCTTCTCCGAAAGTGGTGTGTTGAAGTCTCCTACTATAATTGTGGAGGTATCTATCTCGCTTTTCAATTCTGTTAAAATTTGATTTATGTATCTTGCAGCCCTGTCATTGGGTGCATAAATATTTAATATGGTTATGTCTTCCTGATCAATTGTCCCTTTTATCATTATGTAGTGTCCTTCTTTATCCTTTGTGGTGGATTTAAGTCTAAAGTCTATTTTGTCAGAAATTAGTATTGCTACTCCTCTTCTTTTTTGCTTATTGTTTGCTTGATATACTTTTTTCCATCCTTTGAGTTTTAGTTTGTTTGTGTCTCTAAGTCTAAGGTGTGTCTCTTGTAGGCAGCATATAGATGGATCGTGTTTCTTTATCCAGTCTGTGACTCTCTGTCTCTTTATTGGTGCATTTAGTCCATTTACATTCAGGGTAATTATAGATAAATAAGTTTTTAGTGCTGTCATTTTGATGCCTTTTTATGTGTGTTGTTGACAGTTTCATTTTTCCACATACTTTTTTGTGCTGAGGCGTTTTTCTTAGTAAATTGTGAGATCCTCATTTTCATAGTGCTTGACTTTATGTTAGTTGAGTCGTTACGTTTTTCTTGGTTTTTATCTTGAGTTATAGAGTTGTTACACCTTTTTGTGGTTACCTTATTATTTACCCCTATTTTTCTAAGTAAAAACCTAACTTGTATTGTTCTATATCACCTTGTATCACTCTCCATATGGCAGTTCAATGCCTCCTGTATTTAGTCCCTCTTTTTGATTATTGTGATCTTTTACCTATTGACTTCCATGTTTCCCTGTTATGTGTATTTTTTTTTTTTAATTAATCTTAATTTGTTTGTTTTCGTGATTTCCCTATTTGAGTTGATATCAGGACGTTCTGTTTTGTGACCTTGTGTTGTGCTGATATCTGATATTATTGGTTCTCTGACCAAACAATATCCTTTAGTATTTCTTGTAGCTTTGGTTTGGTTTTTGCAAATTCTCTAAACTTGTGTTTATCTGTAAATATCTTAATTTCGCCTTCATATTTCAGAGAGAGTTTTGCTGGATATATGATCCTTGGCTGGCAGTTTTTCTCCTTCAGTGTTCTGTATATGTCGTCCCATTCCCTTCTTGCCTGCATGGTTTCTGCTGAGTAGTCTGAACTTATTCTTATTGATTCTCCCTTGAAGGAAACCTTTCTTTTCTCCCTGGCTGCTTTTAAAATTTTCTGTTTATCTTTGGTTTTGGTGAGTTTGATGATAATATGTCTTGGTGTTTTTCTTTTTGGCTCAATCTTAAATGGGGTTCGATGAGCATCTTGGATAGATATCCTTTCGTCTTTCATGATGTCAGGGAAGTTTTCTGTCAGGAGTTCTTCAACTATTTTCTCTGTGTTTTCTGTCCCCCCTCCCTGTTCTGGGACTCCAATCACCTGCAAGTTATCCTTCTTGATAGAGTCCCACATGATTCTTAGGGTTTCTTCATTTTTTTTAATTCTTTTATCTGATTTTTTTCCAGCTATGTTGGTGTTGATTCCCTGGTCCTCCAGGTGTCCCAGTCTGAATTCTAATTGCTCGAGTCTGCTCCTCTGACTTCCTATTGCGTTGTCTAATTCTGTAATTTTATTGTTAATCTTTTGGATTTCTACATGCTGTCTCTCTATGGATTCTTGCAACTTATTAATTTTTCCACTATGTTCTTGAATAATCTTTTTGAGTTCTTCAACAGTTTTATCAGTGTGTTCCTTGGCTTTTTCTGCAGTTTGCCTTATTTCATTTGTGATGTCTTGAAGCATTCTGTAAATTAGTTTTTTATATTCTGTATCTGATAATTCCAGGATCGTATCTTCATTTGGGAAAGATTTTGATTCTTTTGTTTGGGGGATTGGAGAATCTGTCATGGTCTGCTTCTTTATGTGGTTTGATATGGACTGCTGTTTCCGAGCCATCACTGGGAAACTAGTTTTTCCAGAAAATCCGCTAAAAAAAAATGCAGTCAGATCCCTATCAGAGTTCTCCCTCTGGCTCAGGCAATTCGGATGTTAATGAAGGCGCCTGGGGAGGGTTCAGAAGGGATCAGAGAGATAGGAGAGTAGCACCTCAGAATATAGCCAGAGTTGCTTGTCTTGCTTGGAAAGCCTATTATATCTGAGATTCCCATGGGGTGCGTCGCCTATATGTGCTGGCTGTGTGGAGATTGCCCCCGGGGGGTCTGGCCCACTGAAGTCACGGTCAGATCCTCTGCTGCCAGCCCCATGCCAAACGTCAAGGTTCCCCTGCTGGGAGGCTTTACTCCCGCCTCCAAAATGAGTCGCTGCCTCCCGGGGACTTCTCGTCCTGCCAGCCGTCACAGCGCCGCCCCCGCGAACCAGCTGGGCCCCCTCCCGGGGTTATTTCAGGGGAGTCGAGCAGCTCTCCTTGCTTATGCCGTGCCTGCACCCAGTCAAAATCCCGGCGGGACGGTTCCCCAGCTGGGACGCTGCTCTCCCAGCTCCAAGACCAGTCACTGCCTCCCGGGGACTTCTCCCACCGGCTGCATCAGCACGCCGCCCGCGCGAACTATCTGGGCCCCCTCCCAGAGTGAGTTCGGGGGCTAGGGCTGGGCCCCTTGTTTGTGCCGTCTGCTCCCCTGGGCTCTGCCCTAAATCAGGCGCCAAAGGTTACCTGACTGGTACGCTGGCTCCAGGCTCTGAAAACAATCGCTGCTTCCCCATATTTGTTCGTTCTCCATCTCTAAATCTGTGTTCGTTGTTCAGGGTTCGTAGATTGTTATGTATGTGATCGATTTACTTGTTTTTCCGAGTCTTTGTTGCAAGAGGGATCCGAGGTAGTGTCTACCTAGTCCACCATCTTGGCCCCGCCTCCTGGTGAAGTCTTTTGATGAGTGTGTTTAATTTTTAGAAGATCCCAGATATCTAGCTTATTTTCTGGAATTTGTGTGTTGTTAGTTATGGTTTGTATCCTGTTAATGCAGTATATTAGGGCCACTAGCATTGATTCTATTTTTTCTTCTATGATCTCTAGAGTTTTTGGCTTTATATTTAGGTCTTTGATCCATTTTGAGTTAGTTTTTTATATGGTGTGAGGTATGGATCCTGTTTTATTTTCATTTTTCATTATGACACGCTTTCATGATTTTCCTTTGGGGCCTATCCAATATGGGATTTGTTGAGCTGCTTGGATGATCAGCTTTTCATCTTTCATAATATTAGGGAGGTTTTCTGTCAGCAATTCTTCAGTGATCCTCTCTCTGTTTTCCATTTTCTCCTTGTGTTCTGGAACTCCGATCACACGCAAATTTTTACTTTTGATTGTATCCCACAAAATTCTCAGGGTTTCTTCATTTTTCTTTGTTCTTTTTCCTGATTTTTCCTCAAAGAGGTATTGAAGCATATGTCTTCAGTTTTGCTGGTCCTGTCTTCCATTGTTTCAAATCTGTTCCTCAGACTTTCTATGACACCGTCCATTTCTGAAATCTTGTTGTTTATCTTTTGGATTTCTATTGATATTTTTGTATGATTTCTTGTGAATTCTTCCATTTTTTTGTCTGTATTTTCCACAGATTTGCCTATTTTTTCCTCATTTTTGTCTACTTTTTGCTTCAACCCTTGGATAGCTCTAAATATTAGAGATTTGAATTCCATATCAGGTAGTTCTAGTGCCTTTTCTTCTACTGGAAAGTTATGTGGTGTTTTATTTCCTGTACTTTTTTTTTTTTTTAAATATGTTTTGATATGTTTGCTCTCTTTAGGACATTCATTATTTTCATTGATTATTGATTATAGATTTGTTTGTTTAACCCTGCTTTTTTGTTTTATTTTGTTATGTCTGAGCAGGTGGGCTGTGATTTCTTTGTCATTTGGTCATCTGTGGGCATGATACTTTTCACCTCCTTGTCCAATGGGCAGGGCCAATCATTCAGCTATGGTGCAGCAGGGAAGGTCCAGCTGAAGCGGAGGGACTGGGATGGGTTGTTTGTAGCATATACTGGGACCAATATGGTGGGCCAGGAATCAATGCAGGGCAGGTTCCAGTAGGCCATCTCTGTGCTGCTCAAGGATGTGATGTTCAGCCAATGGAGTAGGTAGGTAGGTTGTGATGTGTGAAGCTAACATGGATATAGGGAAGAAGAGAGAGAAAAGAGAAACAGGAGCTGAAAAAACAAAAAACAGAAAAAAAAAGTGCTGAGGGAGCTTACAGTTGGAGTGGAGAGATGAGAAACCAAGAAGTGAAGAAAAAAAAGGGAAAAAGAAGAAGAGAAAGAAATAAATTAAAAAAAAAAAAAAAAAGAAATGCCCCCAGGGATCCCAGTGGCAACTGGAAAAGTGGTTCCCAGGCTTTGAGACACAGCCCGTCTAGAAGGCATGGAGATGACACACATTTAGGAGATAGGAAAAGAAGGAAAGCAGAGAGAGATGAAAAACTGAAAAATGAAGAACAACAAAAAGGAAGAAAAGGAAAGAGAAAAGAATAAATAAAAAAATAAATATTTAAAAATGAAAGTCCTTCAGAGATCCCTCTGGTGTGGCTGCATAGACTGAGGGAGTGGCTCCCAAGCCTTGCAGCACAGTCTGGCTAGAAGGGGTAGTGATGTCATGCAGTGCCAGGTATTCTAGGGACAGGAAAAGAAGGTAAGTAGAGAGAGAAGAGAAAATGAGAAACAAAGAAAAACAAAAAGAAAAAATAAGAATAAAAAAGAAAGAGAAGCCCCCAGGGATTCCACCAGTGTGACTGCAAAGAATGGGTAAGTGGCTCCCAAACTGGGCAGTACAGCCCAGTTAGAAGGGGTAGAGATGGCACACAGTGCCAGGTATTCAGGAGACAGGAAAAGAAGGTAAGTAGAGAGAGACGAGAAACTGAGATATGAAGAAAGACAAAAAGGAAAAAAAGAAATATCTCCAGGGGTCCCACCACAGAAGTGGCCTCCACACCATGCAGTACAGCCTGGCTAGAAGTGGCTTCCAAGCTGTGAAAAGAAAAAGGAAACAAAACAAAAAAATCCTGCCAACTTGATGGTGCAGACCGGGAAAGCAGTTAGTTCCCCAGCCAAGCAGCACTTCACAGCCTGTCAAGAAGAAGCATAGATGTCACACAGAGCCAGGTGTTCAAGAGATAGGATGGGGAGGAGGTGAGAGGTAGGTAAGAAACCAAAAGAAGCCCAAAAAAGCGACATCAGCAACAACAAAATTGCACTGAAGGAGCCAGCCAGTGTGGGCAGCGTGAATTCTCCCAGCATGGAGCCAGGGCCTCCCAGCCAAGCTGGGAAGCAGCAAAGGCTGAGCAGGGGGAAGAAGGGTGGGGGGTGGGGAAGTGTGTATCACTGGTTACTGGTTACTTCTGGGAGCTCTGTGAAGCTGCTTTCCCATATTCCCTGACCACCAATCTCCGATGTGGGGAGGAGTGAGTCCCAGTGGTATGGACCCTACTCTTCCTGGCTGGGCAAGCAACGGTAGCCAGCTAGGAAGCGGTGGAGGCCAAGCAGCAGGGGCGAGAAGGATAGGGGGTGGGAAATTGTATATTGCTGGTTACCAGGTGCTCCTTCTCCTGAGGAGAGCTCTGTGAAGCTGCTTTCCAGTACTCCCTGTCCGCCTATCTCCGACAGGAGTCCAAGATGGCAAATCCATGCTGTATGAGCTGATAGGGGACCTCTGCTTGTACCTCTCCTCACTTTCTGTTCTCTGTCAGTTTCTTATTCTATTTGGTGCTTAGTTGAGTTCTTTATCTCTTCATTTGATGTTTAGAATTCCAAGATTGGATGTTTGTCTCTGTTTTACTTAGTTTTTCAGGCCTTTGCTGTGTAGGAAAGGCATGGTGCTTCTGTCTATAGCACCATGTTGGCACCACCTCCCAAAATAGATATTTCTTATAATACTTAGTTTTTTTTTTTTCTCCCCAGTATGTAAGTTAAGTGAGACCTTAGTATACTACCAATCTATTTCATTCCTGGGACAAAATAATCAAATATTTACTGACAAATATTATGAGGGTGAAAACATTCTTATTACCATCCTGGCCCTGCTGACCATTATAAAAAAAAAAAAAAAAGTCCCAAAAGTCTTGCTGTTGCTAAATATGTGCTACTAGTGTTTGAGATATCAGGAATTGCAAGAGCAGTATGAAAAACACTGTCTATGATCTCAGTGTCCTGCTGCACTTAAGTAGATCCATATATTTTTCTTTTTTGTTTATGCTGTGGTCAGAAATATACTTTGTATGATTTCAAACCTTTTATACTGTTAAAAATAGTTCTTTTAACATATTGGTATATTAATTCTCCCACTTCTGTCATTCATGTATTTCTTTCTAATGATTTAATTTTTTCCTAGACACAAGTCATAATTTTCTTCTTATTTCCATGCCTGGTAAATTTTATTGTATATTTTTTATTCTATAATTCTTGCCACTAGATTTTTTTGTATTAATTTATATATCAATGGACTCTGCTCTGTACGCAAAATAGAGTTAATGTAATTAGGTTAATTAGATTTTTGAAGTTTTGTTCTAAGTTTTGGTGGAATGGTCCAGAGAAGTATTTAGTGTAGGGTTTATCTGACCCCACTACTAACTCAATATCCTCAGGTCTAGTTTAACAGTTTCTCTTGTGCCCTCAGGCTAGGATGTGATGTTAAGGCAGATCAAAATGCCCTCTGCTTCTGGGAAGCATCCCAGTGGATTACAGTCGGAGAGGGTAGGCAGAACAAGAAATGTGTGTGAAGGTTTGGAGTTCTGAATCTTCTATTTCTTTGGCTATTTCCAAAGCTCAATTTCAACTCTACTTGATTTCTGATTTATTTTCTTTGTTTTAACTAATCTGACATTGTGCAAAGCATCCAGGCTTTGCAATTTATATCAACGTAAATGTGGTCTGACTCTCAGAAATTCAAGATCACAGTTAAAAATAAACTCACTTTTGCTGCAAAATAAGTAGTTTGATATATAAAAGTACTGTAAACAACTGCAAACAATGCAAATTTTTTTTGACTGGTGAATAGATAACAAAATAGACTGTCCCTATGCAATGGAATGCTATATATACATCAACTAAAAAAAAAAAAAACACTACTGAGACACAACATATTATGGATTTATCTCAAAAACATAGTGGAGGAAAGGATCAGAAACAAAAATAGATACACTATATGACTTTATCAATATTAAATTCTAGAACGGGCAACCTTAATGTATAGTTGGCAGAAATCAGAGCAAGGGTTGCTTCAGCTGGTAATAGGGAAGACTAAAGGCAAAGGGTTATGAGGGAATTCCTTGGGATGATAGAAATGCATATCTAGATTAGGTGAGGTTGTGAGGTGCAGAAACCAGTTTGGCCTTTGCCTAACCACACCGGAAGCTAATGAGTTGGGGCAGACTATAACATAAGGGAGCACCTGGGGGCCTGATGTTGACAAATCTCAGAAGGGATGATGTAATCTATCATGGCCACGTAGGGAGGCCAATAAGAACCTGGAACCCTGAGGCTCAAGGGATCTTTCTGGTTCAGAGCCTCCTGGTTGGTGGGGCTTCATGGTTGACAAGAATATCTGCTATCGGTAGAGTAGCATGTCCTCTTGGGTCTGATCTGGGACCCCTCTCAGACCTCACCCTATATGTTTCTTCATTTGTATCCTTTTTGGATGTAATAAATTTGTAGTTGTAAGTATGGTATGCTGTCCGTGAAGTTCTGTGAGTCGTTCCTGTGAATTACCAACTACAAAGAGGCAAATAGGAGTTGCACGTCAGAAAGTAAGGGTGTCATGTGAATTCCTGAATATGCAGCTGGCATTCCGAAGGTGTAATGGGAAACCAGCCCCAAATCTGTGGTCAGCAGTCAGAAGGTTGAGGTGTCATGTGGACTGGTCAAATTTGCAGGTGGCGTCTGCCCATTTGGCAGTCTGAAGGTTGGTGTCCTTTTAACTTGCAAGATCTAACATAGCTCTGGGTGGCTAAGGTCAGAGAGGAGCTGCATAGGCAGCTTCTTGGAAGACCAATGTCCTTCTAACTTCTGAGCTCTGACCCAGTTAAAGGTGGCTAGGGTCAAAAAGAGAATGCCACGTGGGCAGCTATCAGTGAGGATGGAGAAGTGGGAAGGTAAGAATCCCCACATTTTGGGGATTGGATTCATGCTGATCCTTACCTAGCAATTGGCTACACAGGTGGGATTTGCCCCTTACCTGGAGAAGAAGTGCTTACAGGGGTGTATGTAGTTTTCAAAATCCATTGGTGTCTGCACTGAATATGAGTTCATTTATATAAATTTACATCAAATGAGTTGATTTCAAATGGAAAAGGGAATACATAAAGAAGAACAAATTTTCAGAGATGACAGTAATGAACTCAGGTTTCTTAGATATTAGTAACCCAGTACCCAGTGCTGTCAAGTCGATTCTGACTCATAGCGATGATATTAGTAGGCAGTTGAAAAGAAAATTTACTTTAGGAACTTAGAAGCATATTTAAAATCAGGAATTTCGATTTTGAATCTTAAGTATTTAAAGCAGTGACTCTGGGTCATAGTTTCACATTAGAATCAATAACGAAGATATTGAGTATACTGTTTTCTAGGCCTTACCACCAGTGATTCTGATCTAACTGGTCTGGGAAGCGGACCAGAGCGTAGTTTTGTTTTTTTTTTTTTTTTTAAGCTGGGTGTTTCTCATGGGCAGTGAGGACTGGAAAACTCTGATATGAAGTGTTGTTGAAATTATGGAAGTAGATAAGACCTAAATCACATATCTTAAAAAAAAGAGAAAAAAAAAAAAAAAAAAGAAAGAAGGGTCATAGCCATATTTAATACTAATATTTAAAAGGATAAATTAAAAAAGAAAAGAAATGAGTCTTCTGTTTATGTGTTATGCTGGTATGATTATCAGCAAAAGGATAGAAAGATAATACTATAAACAATTTTATGCCAATAAATTTGAAATTAGAAAAAATGGACAAGTTTTTGAAAAAACACAGCTTACCAAATTCCAGGCTCAAATGGTTTTACTGGTGAATTATATCTAAAAAAACTCAAGGAGGAATTAACACCAATTTTACAAAAATGATTTATAGGCAGTGGGATCATAGCCCAACTCATTTTATGAGGCCAATAGAATGCTAATACTAAAATCTGACATATGTTACAAAAAAAATTACAATTATACTTCATGTATATAGTTGCAAAAATCCTTAACAAAATTTTAGCAAATCAAATCCATCAATACATAATTCATGATTAAGTATCCTTGGATCATAGGGATTGGTCATCCCAAAAGAATCACGTGGGATATAGGAAGAGGAGTTACACAGTGGGAATATTGGAATTTGGCAAAAACAACTAATGCCTACTATATATGCTGCAACTTTTGAACATTTTTTAGTATAATTACTTTGCTAATACTTATAGCAAATAATTTTGCTAGTACATTTTTGCTAGGGGTCATTAACCTAAAGTGGTACTATATTACCCCAAGTGAACAAATGTGCCTCCCTGAGCTTCACTAGAAAAGTGACTAAGAGAGAAAAATACGTCTTATTAAATAGGACCCTAAACCTTTAGATATTGGTATGAGCAGGACTTTTTTAACTCCTAATCTTCATTTTAACACACTCTCTGAGTTAACTAAACTTTCAAAAATGAATTCTAAGTTCCAACAGTCTTGCAATCCTCTATTCTTAATATGCACTTAATATACTGGTTTCAAATCTGGTCATTGTGACCCAATTACTACACAGTGTCTTGCCTCTAAAGCAAGATACACTTAGATGACTTCTACCATCTCTATTGGATGTAATCATCATATAAACTTTCTTAGCAACAGAAGAAATTTCTTGCTCTACTTTAAAAGCACATCATAATCATAACATCTAAATATAGCAGTATATAGCCAATTAAGCTTACTCTAAGTAGAATGTGTGAAGCTTCAAGAAATATGCTCTTTTATGTCACTTAAATTACCTCTCAGTACTTACGTCTTATTATCTGGCATCCTCTTTTCTGTTTATCCTTTGCCTTCTTGGCTCATACAGTAGAAATTTAAAGTAAAACTATCACTTACCTGCTGAGCTATCATTAGGTTTCATCAAGCATCTAAATTACCTAGTAGAGACTTCTTTATGTGCCAGTCTTCAATCTTATTCACAAATTGGAAAGAAAACTGAATAGACAATTTCAGATGCTGTACAGAGCATTTGGCGGGTCAAGGTTCACTGATTTAAGATGTGCTAAGTAGAGAGACATAGAAACACTGTAATGTCTGGTATCTTGGTCTATAGCTCAGAGAAAGCAAGTCTTTCGATCTTTGTGCCAGTAATGGAGCTAGATGGTATTCACAAGCAGTATTCACTTGGAAAGAAATCAGGGAGAAAAAAAGGGGAAAAGTAGGGCAAAGAAGAAGAAAAGGAGAGAGAGAGAGAAGGTAAATGAAGGGAGAAATGTGATATAAAAATATGATAAAGAGGAAGACCCAGTGGCGGAGCCAAGATGGCGGACTAGGCAGACGCTACCTCGGATCCCTCTTACAACAAAGACACGGAAAAACAAGTGAATCGATCACATACATAACAATCTACGAACCCTGAACAACAAACACAGATTTAGAGACGGAGAACGAACTAATACGGGGAAGCAGCGATTGTTTCCAGAGCCTGGAGCCAGCGTACCAGTCAGGTACGGCACAAGCACAGAGAGCTGCTCCACCCCCCTGAACTAACCCCGGGAGGGGGACCAGCCGGTTCCACGGGTGGCGTGGGACGCAGCCGGTAGGAGAAGTCCCCAGGAGGCAGTGACTGGTCTTGGAGCAGAAAGAGAAGCGTCCGAGCGGGGGAACCGTCCCGCAGGGATTTGGACTGGACGCAGGTATGGCATAAACACGGAGAGTTGCTCCACCGCCCTGAACTAACCCCGGGAAGGGGACCAGCCAGGTCGCGCGGGCGGCGTGGGACGCAGCCGGTAGGAGAAGTCCCTGGGAGGCAGCGACTGGTATTGGAGCGGGGAGAACAGCGTCCCAGCCGGGACACTCGGTCACGGCACAAGCACGGGGAGCTGCTCTACCCATCCGAACTAACCCCGGGAAGAGGCCCAACTGGTTATCGGAGGCGGCACGGCCACGTGGCTGGAGGGACGAGAAGTCCCCAGGAGGCAGCGACTGATTTTGGAGTCGAGAGTGCACCGTCCCAGTAGGGGAGCCTTGACGCTGGGCGTGGGGCTGGAAGCGGAGGATCTGACCGTGACTCCAGCGGGCCAGACCCCCCGGGGGCAATCTCCACACAGACAGCACACATAGGCAACGCCCCGCGGGAATCTCAGATATAATAGCCATTCCAAGCAAGACAAGCAACTCTGGCTATATTCTGAGGTGCTACTCTCCTATCTCTCTGTTCCCTACCCCACCCTCCCCAGGCGGCTTCATTAACATCTGAATAGCCTGAGCCAGAGGGAGAACTCTGATAGGGATCTGACTGCATTTTTTTTCTAGCGGATTTTCTGGAAAAACTAGTTTCCCAGTGATGGCTCGGAGACAACAATCCATATCAAACCACTTAAAGAAGCAGACCATGACAGCTTCTCCAACCCCCCAAACAAAAGAATCAAAATCTTTCCCAAATGAAGATACAATCTTGGAATTATCAGATACAGAATATAAAAAACTAATTTACAGAATGCTTAATGATATCACAAATGAAATTAGGATAACTGCAGAAAAAGCCAAGGAACACACTGATAAAACTGATGAAGAACTCAAAAAGATTATTCAAGAACATAGTGGAAAAATTAATAAGTTGCGAGAATCCATAGAGAGACAACATGTAGAAATCCAAAAGATTAACAATAAAATAACAGAATTAGACAACGCAATAGGAAGTCAGAGGAGCAGACTCGAGCAATTAGAATGCAGACTGGGACATCTGGAGGACCAGGGAATCAACACCAACATAGCTGAAAAAAAATCAGATAAAAGAATTAAAAAAAATGAAGAAACCCTAAGAATTATGTGGGACTCTATCAAAAAGGATAACCTGTGGGTGACTGGAGTCCCAGAACAGGGAGGGGGGACAGAAAACACAGAGAAAATAGTTGAAGAACTCCTGACAGAAAACTTCCCTGACATCATGAAAGACGAAAGGATATCTATCCAAGATGCTCATCGAACCCCATTTAAGACTGATCCAAAAAGAAAAACACCAAGACATATTATCATCAAACTCACCAAAACCAAAGATAAACAGAAAATTTTAAAAGCAGCCAGGGAGAAAAGAAAGGTTTCCTTCAAGGGAGAATCAATAAGAATATGTTCTGACTACTCAGCAGAAACCATGCAGGCAAGAAGGGAATGGGACGACATATACAGAACACTGAAGGAGAAAAACTGCCAGCCAAGGATCATATATCCAGCAAAACTCTCTCTGAAATATGAAGGCGAAATTAAGATATTTACAGATAAACACAAGTTTAGAGAATTTGCAAAAACCAAACCAAAGCTACAAGAAATACTAAAGGATATTGTTTGGTCAGAGAACCAATAATATCAGATATCAGCACAACACAAGGTCACAAAACAGAACGTCCTGATATCAACTCAAATAGGGAAATCACGAAAACAAACAAATTAAGATTAATTAAAAAAAAAAAATACACATAACAGGGAAACATGGAAGTCAATAGGTAAAAGATCACAATAATCAAAAAGAGGGACTAAATACAGGAGGCATTGAACTGCCATATGGAGAGTGATACAAGGTGATATAGAACAATACAAGTTAGGTTTTTACTTAGAAAAATAGGGGTAAATAATAAGGTAACCACAAAAAGGTGTAACAACTCTATAACTCAAGATAAAAACCAAGAAAAACGTAACGACTCAACTAACATAAAGTCAAGCACTATGAAAATGAGGATCTCACAATTTACTAAGAAAAACGCCTCAGCACAAAAAAGTATGTGGAAAAATGAAACTGTCAACAACACACATAAAAAGGCATCAAAATGACAGCACTAAAAACTTATTTATCTATAATTACCCTGAATGTAAATGGACTAAATGCACCAATAAAGAGACAGAGAGTCACAGACTGGATAAAGAAACACGATCCATCTATATGCTGCCTACAAGAGACACACCTTAGACTTAGAGACACAAACAAACTAAAACTCAAAGGATGGAAAAAAGTATATCAAGCAAACAATAAGCAAAAAAGAAGAGGAGTAGCAATACTAATTTCTGACAAAATAGACTTTAGACTTAAATCCACCACAAAGGATAAAGAAGGACACTACATAATGATAAAAGGGACAATTGATCAGGAAGACATAACCATATTAAATATTTATGCACCCAATGACAGGGCTGCAAGATACATAAATCAAATTTTAACAGAATTGAAAAGCGAGATAGATACCTCCACAATTATAGTAGGAGACTTCAACACACCACTTTCGGAGAAGGACAGGACATCCAGTAAGAAGCTCAACAGAGACACGGAAGATCTAATTACAACAATCAACCAACTTGACCTCATTGACTTATACAGAACTCTCCACCCAACTGCTGCAAAATATACTTTTTTTTTCTAGCGCACATGGAACATTCTCTAGAAGAGACCACATATTAGGTCATAAAACAAACCTTTGCAGAGTCCAAAACATCGAAATATTACAAAGCATCTTCTCAGACCACAAGGCAATAAAACTAGAGATCAATAACAGAAAAACTAGGGAAAAGAAATCAAATACTTGGAAAATGAACAATACCCTCCTGAAAAAAGACTGGGTTATAGAAGACATCAAGGAGGGAATAAGGAAATTCATAGAAAGCAACGAGAATGAAAATACTTCCTATCAAAACCTCTGGGACACAGCAAAAGCAGTGCTCAGAGGCCAATTTATATCGATAAATGCACACATACAAAAAGAAGAAAGAGCCAAAATCAGAGAACTGTCCCGACAACTTGAACAAATAGAAAGTGAGCAACAAAAGAATCCATCAGGCACCAGAAGAAAACAAATAATAAAAATTAGAGCTGAACTAAATGAATTAGAGAACAGAAAAACAATTGAAAGAATTAACAAAGCCAAAAGCTGGTTCTTTGAAAAAATTAACAAAATTGATAAACCATTGGCTAGACTGACTAAAGAAATACAGGAAAGGAAACAAATAACCCGAATAAGAAATGAGAAGGACCACATCACAACAGAACCAAATGAAATTAAAAGAATCATTTCAGATTATTATGAAAAATTGTACTCTAACAAATTTGAAAACCTAGAAGAAATGGATGAATTCCTGGAAAAACACTACCTACCTAAACTAACACATTCAGAAGTAGAACAACTAAATAGACCCATAACAAAAAAAGAGATTGAAACGGTAATCAAAAAACTCCCAACAAAAAAAAGCCCTGGCCCGGATGGCTTCACTGCAGAGTTCTACCAAACTTTCAGAGAAGAGTTAACACCACTACTTCTGAAGGTATTCCAAAGCATAGAAAAGGACGGAATACTACCCAACTCATTCTATGAAGCCACCATCTCCCTGATACCAAAACCAGGTAAAGACATTACAAAAAAAGAAAATTATAGACGTATATCCCTCATGAACATTGATGCAAAAATTCTCAACAAAATTCTAGCTGATAGAATCCAACAACACATCAAAAAAATAATTCACCATGATGAAGTGGGATTTATACCAGGTATGCAAGGCTGGTTTAATATCAGAAAAACCATTAATGTAATCCATCACATAAATAAAACAAAAGACAAAAACCACATGATCTTATCAATTGATGCAGAAAAGGCATTTGACAAAGTCCAACACCCATTCATGATAAAAACTCTTACCAAAATAGGAATTGAAGGAAAATTCCTCAACATAATAAAGGGCATGTATGCAAAGCTAACAGCCAATATCACTCTAAATGGAGAGAACCTGAAAGCATTTCCGTTGAGAACGGGAACCAGACAAGGATGCCCTTTATCACCGCTCTTATTCAACATCGTGTTGGAAGTCTTAGCCAGGGCAATTAGGCTAGACAAAGAAGTAAAAGGTATCCGGATTGGCAAGGAAGAAGTAAAGTTATCACTATTTGCAGATGACATGATTATATATACAGAAAACCCTAAGGAATCCTGCAGACAACTACTGAAACTAATAGAAGAGTTTGGCAGAGTCTCAGGTTATAAAATAAACATACAAAAATCACTTGGATTCCTCTACATCAACAAAAAGAACATCGAAGACGAAATAACCAAATCAATACCATTCACAGTAGCCCCCAAGAAGATAAGATACTTAGGAATAAATCTTACCAAGGATGTAAAAGACCTATACAAAGAAAACTACAAAGCTCTACTACAAGAAATTCAAAAGGACATACTTAAGTGGAAAAACATACCCTGCTCATGGATAGGAAGACTTAACATAGTAAAAGTGTCTATTCTACCAAAAGCCATCTATACATTTAACGCACTTCCGATCCAAATTCCAATGTCATATTTTAAGGGGATAGAGAAACAAATCACCAATTTCATATGGAAGGGAAAGAAGCCCCGGATAAGCAAAGCACTACTGAAAAAGAAGAAGAAAATGGGAGGCCTCACCTTACCTGACTTCAGAACCTATTATACAGCCACAGTAGTCAAAACAGCCTGGTACTGGTACAACAACAGACACATAGACCAATGGAACAGAATTGAGAACCCAGACATAGATCCATCCACGTATGAGCAGCTGATATTTGACAAAGGACCAGTGTCAATTAACTGGGAAAAGATAGCCTTTTTAACAAATGGTGCTGGTATAACTGGATATCCATTTGCAAAAAAATGAAACAGGACCCATACCTCACACCATGCACAAAAACTAACTCCAAGTGGATCAAAGACCTAAACATAAAGACTAAAACGATAAAGATCATGGAAGAAAAAATTGGGACAACCCTAGGAGCCCTAATACAAGGTATAAACAGAATACAAAACATTACCAAAAATGATAAAGAGAAACCCGATAACTGGGAGCTCCTAAAAATCAAACACCTATGCTCATCTAAAGACTTCTCCAAAAGAGTAAAAAGACCACCTACAGACTGGGAAAGAATTTTCAGCTATGACATCTCTGACCAGTGCCTGATCTCTAAAATCTACATGATTCTGTCAAAACTCAACCACAAAAAGACAAACAACCCAATCAAGAAGTGGGCAAAGAATATGAACACACATTTCACTAAAGAAGATATTCAGGCAGCCAACAGATACATGAGAAAATGCTCTCGATCATTAGCCATTAGAGAAATGCAAATTAAAACTACGATGAGATTCCATCTCACACCAACAAGGCTGGCATTAATCCAAAAAACACAAAATAATAAATGTTGGAGAGGCTGTGGAGAGATTGGAACTCTCATACACTACTGGTGGGAATGTAAAATGGTACAACCACTTTGGAAATCTATCTGGCGTTATCTTAAACAGTTAGAAATAGAACTACCATACAACCCAGAAATCCCACTTCTCGGAATATACCCTAGAGATACAAGAGCCTTCACACAAACAGATATATGCACACCCATGTTTATTGCAGCTCTGTTTACAATAGCAAAAAGTTGGAAGCAACCAAGGTGTCCATCAACGGATGAATGGGTAAATAAATTGTGGTATATTCACACAATGGAATACTATGCATTGATAAAGAACAGTGACGAATCTGTGAAACATTTCATAACATGGAGGAACCTGGACGGCATTATGCTGAGCGAAATGAGTCAGAGGCAAAAGGACAAATATTGTATAAGACCACTATTGTAAGATCTTGAGAAATAGTAAACCTGAGAAGAACACATACTTTTGTGGTTACGAGGGGGGGAGGGAGGGAGGGTGGAGAGGGTTTTTTATTGATTAATCAGTAGACAAGAACTGCTTTAGGTGAAGGGAAAGACAATACTCAATACATGGAAGGTCAGCTCAATTGGACTGGACCAAAAGCAAAGAAGTTTCCGGGATAAAATGAATGCTTCAAAGGTCAGCGGAGCAAGTGCGGGGGTCTGGGGAACATGGTTTGCGGGAACTTCTAAGTCAATTGGCAAAATAATTCTATTATGAAATCATTCTGCATCCCACTTTGAAATGTGGCGTCTGGTGTCTTAAATGCTGACAAGCGGCCATCTAAGATGCAGCAGTTGGTCTCAACCCACCTGGAGCAAAGGAGAATGAAGAACACCAAGGCCACACGACAACTAAGAGCCCAAGAGAGAGAAGGGGCCACATGAACCGGAGACCTGCATCATCCTGAGACCAGAAGAACTAGTTGGTGCCCGGCCACAACCGATGACTGCCCTGACAGGGAGCACAGCAGAGGACCCCTGAGGGAGCGGGAGATCAGTGGGATGCAGACCCCAAATTCTCATGGAGAGACCAAACTTGATGGTCTGACTGAGACGGGAGGAATCCCGGCGGCCATGCTCCCCAGACCTTCAGTTGACACAGGACAGGAACCATCCCCGAAGACAACTCATCAGAAATGAAAGGGACTGGTCAGCGGGTGGGAGAGAGACGCTGATGAAGAGTGAGCTAATTATATCGGGTGGACACTTGAGATTGTGTTGGCGACTCTTGTCTGGAGGGGGGATGGGAGGATAGAGAGAGAGGGAAGCTGGCAAAATTTTCAAGAAAGGAGAGACTGAAAGGGCTGACTCAAGAGGGGGAGAGCAAGTGGGAGTAGGGAGTGAGATGTATGTAAACTTATATGTGACAGACTGATTGGATTTGTAAACGTTCACTTGAAGCTTAATAAAAGTTATTAAAAAAATATGATAAAGAGATAGAAATATCTAGATACTCTAGAAGCCAATGCTGGTGGTCTAGAATGTTGTAGTAACAAATAATCCCCAAATCTCTGTGACTTAAAACCATACTCCAGCTGCATGCTACATGTCTGATGTGAGTCAGCAGGGGGGCTCTGCTCATTGTAACCACTTAGGGTTCCAGGCTGATGAAGCAACAGTCATTTGGAGCACTACTAGCTCTGCACTGAAGTGAGAACTTGCACACTAGCTCTTTGTTTCCCCCAGGAAATGACATACATCACTTCTCTCAAGGTTATCATCTAAAACAAGAAACATGGTCACACTTAATTTTAAGTAAGTGTGAAGTATCATATTACAATATGCCTTTCAGGTGGATCATAAACATTTGGTCAGCTATCAACAATATTTGAGACTATGAATACCCCCAGTGCCATATTGAAGGGCACATTGCAAAGAGCGCCATCCTTAACTGAGTACCCAGTATCCAATCTCCTTTTATTCCCTCTCAGCAAATGTTGTCTTTCTTGAGGCAGTAATCTGAACACCTAAGCACTACATTTTCCACTTTCCTTTGCAGGTAGAGGTAGCCATTAGCATAGTTCTGGCGACTGATTTAAGTGGAAGCCATTAGGTGGGGCTTCAAGGAATGTTCTATAAAACAGGCAGAGACTCAGCTGGTGCATATGTTTCCTCTATTCTCCTGGAAAACATTTGTGATGCCAGGGGAATTAGAAAGAGTCATCTTGCAGCCATGAGGATAAGACTTACGCTATAAGGATGTTATACTGGAAATACAGAGTGAACCCAGACCACTGATGAGACTATGGTGCTAATATACTAGCCCTATTCAGCCACTTTAAGTTTCCTTGTCTTTCATATGCTGCTGAACCTATTTCAAGTAATACAGAATTTGCAAATCCAGTAGAGTGGTGATACAAATAACAGGTTAAAAGGTATAAAATTGACTTACTGGAGACCTTGGAGTAGCAGCCGTCAAGGATCCACTCATTTTTGTTTCCCATAAATCTGGTTCAGCACTGTGGCACCAACATTTCTTTTCTCTTATGATTATCTAGAATCACTTTCCACATCGCCCCCAGTCTTTTTGTTATTCCGTGTTTCTATGTCATGAAGCAAAATGGAAGCATTTAACACAGTAATAGGTTCTGACTAGATCCTTATTCTGAGATGTTAATCTCCTCACACTGGTTGACTTTATTAAATGTGAGGGTTATCAGTGAATCTCAGACATTTATCTTTTAAACCACTTTCCCTTCTGGGGCCTTCACAATGGCTCCAATATTCCCCATTCACACTGCCCTACTGTAATTCCAAGGAGCCCTGGTGGCACAGTGGCCAAGAGATCAGCTGCTACGCGAAAGATTGGCAGTTAGAACCCACCAGTCACTCCACAGGAGAAAGATGTGGCAGTCTGCTTCTGTAAAGATTACAGGCTTGGAAACCCTGTGGGACAGTTCTCCTCTGTCCTATTGAGTTGCTGTGAGTCAGAATTGGCTTAACAGCAACGGGTTTGATTTTTTGGTTTTGTACTGTAGTGTAACTCCACCCTCTCTAAAAGCCTATAGTCTGCTTTCTAGTCATTTATTCATAAAACAGGTGTGTCACATGATGAAATTAGTTCGGTTTCTAAAGTTGGAAGTAAATTATCAATATGAGGAGGGATATAGTGCCAAAAACAGGCAAAGAGCTGGAAAGTACTATTTCTAGAGCTACCACTGGGAGCATTAAATCAAAACCAAAGCAAATCCATTGCTGTCCAGTACATTCTGACTCACAGTGACCCTACAGGACAGAGTAGAACTGCCTCACTAGTGTTTCCAGGGCTATAATCTTTATGGAAGTGGAGTCCCACATCTTTCTCTCATGGAGTGGCTGGTGAGGTCAAACCACTGGCCTTTGGGTTAGCAGCCCAGTGCTTAACCACTGTGCCACCAGGGCTCCTTACTGGGAGCATTACAAAATTACAATTAGAATTTGGCAGTTTCTACATATTTAATATTCTTGAAATATCCCCAACATTTTCTCCCAGTTATAGGAATATTGTCATATCTTGATTAAAAAAACCAGATAGGCTTGCTTAAATAAAAATGTTCTTTAGGTATTTAATGTATGTGGGAGTTGTTATTCCACCTCTATGTTATTCTTCTCTTATAGCTAATAAGGAGCCCTGGTGACAAAGTGGTTAAAAGCTCAGCTGCTAACCTAGACGTTGGCAGTTCAAATCCACCAACTGCCTTGGAAACCCTACTGGGCAGTTCTACTCTGTCCAATAGGGTCGCTATGAGTCAGAACTGACTTGATGACACCTAACAACAACATAGCTAATGAAGTGCTCCACAAAGTAAATGTTAGGGAATGACTATATGTTGAGCCACATATTCAATATGCTGAAGGAAAATTATTGTTCAAGAAAGATCTGGATTTAGTGTTTTTCTGGGGGAAAAAAAGAGGTAAAAGTATGCTTTTCTGTCTCTAATCCTTTAATAAGTTTGCTATCGCTGGCATACACATGTTATACAAAATGACAAGTGTTGACTAAGGGAGGTTCCATTAAAAACAAGGGAAACGTAGTTAGTAAAAAATGTGTAGATTTAAAATAGTCTTAGAACAAGAGATAAGAAACACTCATAAGCTGTGTTGGCATAATTCCTTCCAAAGAAGACACTTCCCAGAAGGCCCAATTACACCAGTTTTAGAAAGATGGAGTTTTCTTGAATTTTCTTTTTACGCTAAAGACTAACCTTCACTTAAACAACATTGTACTTGTATTTCCGGTGGCATGGCATCCTTTCTTCCTCAGATAACTCAAAATGACCAGTAAAATTTAAATGAAATTCCCTTCATTGTAATTATAGCATTCTTTCTCTTTGTTCCACCTTATGATTCAAGTGAAAGCCATTAGGTGAGGCTTCAAAGAATGATTTCACAATCACCCTTCTTACAAAGATCTTATCATCACCTTTCTTGTAAAGTTCCTTTGACCTTTTGAAATGTGGTCCTAGTTTTTGCATGTTTACGTCTTGCCAAGTGCTACACTGAGCACTATGAGGAGGAAGGACAATAAACAAGCCATAGTTTTGATCCCAAAGAGTTTAGAATCCAGTTAGGGGTAGGTGGGCCCACTATACAACTAGGCTTTGGCCATTTTTGTAAAAGCTTTTGGGATTTCTGCCCCAATCACAATTCTCCTTTCTATGAGAACTACCCAACAGTTCACTAAGAGTTTATCATCCTCAGACATGTTTATACTCATGACCTGTTCTCACTTACATAGTTGACTAGACCAAAAGTAATCACATAGCTTGTGGTGGGCCCATCAATTTGTATAAGTTCAAAATTTAGAATCATAATGACAGCAAATTAGTGTATACTTTGGCTAAAAATACAATTTGTGAATTTGTCAGCTGTGGGGCAGTCAAATTCAATTATAAATACAAGCATCTGTTCTAAAGAGCAATTAACAGTGCCTAATGTTTCCCAGCAATATGTACTGCTTATCAATATCTATGCTTTTCCCTTGAGTAAGACAAGAGCTCTGGCATGTCTGTAGCATCTTTTGGTCTCTCTCAATTCTCCCTCCACCAAGTTTTGGCACTGAGGCAGCATAAGACAGTGAGTGATAGCATGTCCTGAAACTAACCGCATGAGTATAAGCCCCAGCTCCACAGTTGATAGTCTTGTGACTTTGAGAAAATCAATTAACTCTCTTCGTCTCAGTTTTATCATCTGTGAAATGGGGATAATAGTATAACAAACCTCAAAGTGTTGTTATGAGAATTAAATGAATTGCTGTCTGAAAATCAGTCAGTGTCTGATAATAATAAATACTATGTAAGTAGCATTTTCTTAGATAAGTAAACATTAATACTTATAAATAAATAAAAATGGTTTGGAATTATGATAATTCCAAACCATTTTTATTTATTTATGAATATTATATGGCTGAGCACTTTTTTCATTGCTAATTTTGACAATGATAATTATGACCAAGTACTTTATTTACTTTTACTTTTCACATCACATAACTTTATTCTAAACTCATTTCTCTTCTTAGATTTCTTTTAAGAATATCTATGTGTTGTAAGGAAACTCTGGTGGCGTAGTGGTTAAGGGCTAAGTCTGCTAACTGAAAGGTTGGCAGTTCAAACCTACCAAGTTCTCCTTGGAAACCTATGGGGCAGTTCTACTCTGTCCTATAGGGTTGGTATGAGTCAAAATCAACTCGACGGCACCGGGTATGTGTTGTAAACATACTTAATAGTTTATTTGGAAAATTTTCAGCTAATTGTATCCTAAAGTCTATTTTAAAATAGTACATAATGACTTGATTTTATTACGACTGGCGTTTATTCAAGGAATCCAAGGAATTTCTACATCAGAAAGCTATACCAATGTATATGCAAATTAAATAAGTTATAAGGATTAGAAATGAAAAGATAAAGTAATCCTTACCTGTTAATGATATGAATATTTATTATTAAAAAATATTCAGCAAATTATACTAAATAATAAAAGTGGTATACTGTATTTATAGATGAAAAAGTCAGTAGTATTCCTTTACACCAGCAACCAATTAGAAAATGTAGTGTAAAATAATATACCGCTTTTAATGGCAACAACTCATTCCCTATATTGAGTAAGTAAAAAGAAAAAATCTACACAATAATCTCAATTTGTGCAGAAAAGTATATTTGCCATTGTGTTAGATTGGCAGGTATTAAATTTGCTTTACTACCAGGCTCTTCTAAGGTCTCCTCTGCAGTACAGATGCCAGGAACTCATTTTCCAGCATCTCCTTCTTCGTTTAGTTCCAGGATAGATTTTGCCAATAAGAAGAACTTACACAATATTTGGAAAGTGGGCTGGAAGAAAGCTTGTCATCCCAAGTAGATTGTGGCAGTCAGATGTAATGGCTTCATAAGTCCTTGCTTAACTGCTGCAGACCAAGACCAAGACCTGGGTCTTTTCCAAACTCTTCACAATCACAGTAGTTTCCTGGCAAACTCAGAAGAATCACTCATTTCAGCGCTTCAGGCAGAAATCATCAGTGACTGTTCCCTTGACCTTCCAACTGCAGCTCTTCCCTAACTTCACTTAGCCAGCACTATCCACATTCTTGTAAGTACCATTTCCTTTATAAACCTCTGTACTCTAGTAATATTTACAGTGATTCTGTTTTACTGACCAAATCAAACCTGATAAAAATGAGTTAAAAATTAGAAAACTAGAAATAGATGACAACATTCTTGTGCTGATAAACGCTCTCTAACAAAAACCTAAATATACATTTTAACAAAAAAATAGATCTAGATACATTCCTTTTAAGGTCAGAAACAAGAGAGCTATGCCCATGATCATTACTTCTGCTTAACAGAGCTGATCAGGGAATTAAATAAGTCATAAGGAATAGAGGTGAAAAGATAATCTTTACTTGTAAATGAGATGAACATTTACATTAAAAAATCATCAAATTATACAAATTAATTATTCAAAATAATAAAAGTGATATACTATATTTATAGATGAAAAATCAATGATATTCCTTTACACCACCAATAATCAATTAGAAAATATAAAATAATATATCCCTCCTAATAGCAACAACTCATTATTCAGAAATTAAGGCGTAACTTAAAAAGAGTGTCATATAAGTAGCATGGCATCCTATGGAGGAATAATTAGTATTACTACTAATACTAACTAGTATTAATATTTTAATATTAATAATTAGATTAAATGTTAATATTAATAATTAGTGGGTCTGGAACAGTTTCCTGTCTGCCTACCACCTGACCTTGAACCAATGCCATGTATTTCAAGAATTGTTATGGCAGCAATCAGCTTCTAGACACCACCGTAGCAGCAAACAATCCTCAAAATCCCTTTGGTTTACAGCAACAAATACTTATTTCTTGAAGATATTGTGTGAGGGCTTGAGTTGGCTACAGCTACCCCACGCTCTGCTGGGTATCACATGCTTTATTTTAGACCCAGGCTGATGTAGGAGCCACTGTCTAAGCTGTGCTCAGGGAAGGGGCAGAAACTCAGGAAGGCAGAGCTTAAGCACAAAACCTCAAAGTTTCTGGCTGGATATTATATAGGTCACATTGCTCACATCTCCATCAATGTCACCAGAACAGGGACGTATACTCCACTTGCAGGAAAGGATGGCAAATGTGAAGGAAAAAGGATTGCACACAAAACAATCTACTGTATGTATGTAATGTGCTAGGCACCTTGCAGGAGCGCAGTAAACATTTAATGCATTTTAGCTATTGTTTTCACTTTGTTGTTGTTGTTGTTTAATTCTCACAATAACTCTGAGAAAACTTTGTTAAAAATAAGATATCTAAGTTTCAGAGGAACAAAATAGCTCACTTAAAATTATGTAATGGCAGCACTTTGATGACTACGGTGCACCTGGCCCAAGCCACGGTCTTTTCAATCACCTCATATTCATGGGAAAGCTGGACAATGAAAAAGAAAGATTAAAGAAGAATTGATGTATTTGAATTGTGGTGAGTATTCTGTGGACTGCTTGAAGAAAGAACAAATCAGTCTTGGAGGAAGTACAACCTGAATGCTCCTTAGAAGCAAAAATGGTGAGACTTTGTCTTGCTTGCTTTGTTCATGTCATCAGGAAAGACCAATTGCTGGAGAAGGACATGATGTTGTTTAAAGTAGAGAGTCAGTGAAAATGACGGAACCCCTCTGTGAGATGGATTGACACAATAGCTACAACAACGAGCTCACACATACCAATGATCACGAAGATAGCGCAGCACTGGGCAACGTTTCTTTCTGTTACCCATAAAGCCATCACGAGTTAGAGCTGACTCCATGGCAACTAACAGCATTCTGACACAATGGAAAATGCATTTTCCACAACCACACGATGATACGAAAACCGATAACAAAGCTGGCAGTGTCCCCTGAGACAAACTCCTAGTCCTGAGCTAGAAAAGCTCCAGTAGCTTAATAAACTTCAGTGGCGAATTGTCTGCAGACCATAGCGCAACCAAGTAATACATCCACCCTTCAATAATAATTTTCACGTTTCTTCCAGAATTCCAGTATAATATTTTACAAATAATTAATGAAGCCTCACTATGTGGAACGCATGGGAGAATAAAATAATTAACTGGAATTTTGGCCAAAATTTAGTTTCTTCTTTCATTTTCATACCAGGAGAGTTTTTACTGATCAGTCAACTCAACCTGCTTGACAGTGACGTTTCTCAGGGTGAATAAATTAAGTGCCATTCTGGTTTAAAATATTTACCAAGCTTGAGAGTGAATATGTTTTCTAGGACCTGATCATCTCCAGATCCTGATGAAACGAGATTCTGGTTAAGCAAACCAATAACACAAATATGTAAAATCCCAAACTCTTGCCCACTTAACTTCCGTAATATTCTACTTTTGCAGAGTCTTGTGAAGACTAAATGAGAGAAATAAAAAGCACTTGGTATAGTTTTTTTTTTTTTTTTCTAATGACAGCTGCTTTTTTTTGTTTTTTGAGGGCTAAAAAAAACAAAAAGATTTTTTTTTTTTTTTAGGGCAGGTGGGAAGATAAAAGATGAGTAAGCCATAATCACTAATGTTAAAAGCTTATACTCTACTATCATTCCTAGTCTTCTGCATATAAAAATAAAATTGAAACTGCTGTAAACCCACTCTGGAAAATATGTTTAGATGTTCTTCCCCAGTAATTCCCAAACTTAAGAAGTCAGCAGGATCCCCAGAATCATCTCTTTCTTTTTTCATTGCTGTATTGAGTCATTTTTTTAAATTAAGTCATTTATTATTTATTGAGTTATAGATATTTGCCAAGCAGTGTTAGGCCCTAAAGCTGCAAAGCTGGAGTAGTAATTAATTCACTTCCTCTCGCTGGATTCTCACGTCACCATTTACCTGACAAGCATTGCAAGTGGGTTGGCAAATAGACAATGTGATTCTTTCTATTACGTTTATGGAAAGCTTGCTTTTTATTTTAATATTGGTGATTTAAAAAAATCTTATGTATAGTGTCATCTTCTTAATTTTTTATTGGTGAAGAATGTTGTGAAGGGATTTTAATTTTGTAATACAAATGACTTAACTCTTCTAACTATAGAGTTCAAGAAAAATTCCCGAGTCCTACTTACAGCAATTTGATAGGATCCTAGGTCGTGCGCAGCTGTGCAAGCTTTACGCCTCACTTTCATTTCTTTCCTAGACACTCCCTTCACCTTTCAATTATTTAATCTTTCCTTTTAAAACTCGTATACTTCCATTTCCCCCTCCCCCCCGCAAAAAGACCCATTGCCGTTGAGTCGATTCCAACTCGTGGAAACCCTGCTGGTGTAATGGCTGCTAACCAAAGGGCTGGCAGTTTGAATCCACCAGGCGCTCCTTGGAAGCTCTCTGGGGCAGTTCTACTCCATCCTATAGGGCGGCTATAAGTATGACAAACTTCCATAAGCCACCTCAAATCCTTTGTATAAGACCCAAAAACCCACTGCCGTCCGATTCCGTCTCATAGAGACCCTATAGGACAGATTAGAACTGCCCCATAGAGTTTCCAAGGAGCACCTGGCGGATTTGAACCGCCGACATCTTGGGTTAGCAGTTGTAGCACTTAACCACTGCCACCAGAATTTCCCTTTGTGTAAGAAGACTCCGTATACATAATGGAATTGTCTAGGGTGCCTTTGGAAGGATAGAGGTGGATGTAGTTGTCTTTATAGTTATTAATATTTAACTTGTTTTCAAAAACTGCTCTGGTTTATTTATTTATTTTTAAACTCAGATGCAATTCCATAATTAAAATGAACTGTAAGTGCTTAAGAATTAAGGATATGGCATGGTCTTAATATTCAAATATTGTATAATCTCACTTATATGAAGTATCTAGAATAGGCAAAGGTATAGAGATCAAAGCTTTATTGTGGTTGCCAGGCAGGAGGAGGGGAAAGGAGTATTTGCTTAGGAAACAGGGGGTTTCCATTCAGATGATGGGGAATTTGGCAATGATTCTGGGTGAAGTTTGCAAAACATGATTAATATAGTTGATATCACTAAACTGTACATGTGAAAAATGTTGAATTGACAAATTTTGTTATACATATTTCTGCAACAAAAAAAAATTCAGTAGGGAAGAGGCATTTTCCTAGCATTTTGTATTTTGTATTTTTTTTTTATTAAGTTTATTAAAAAAACATGAAAAAAATTGCATCATCATTTTTTATTTTTCTATTGCGGGGAGCTCGAAGAGACAGGTCTGACACTGTTTCACTCACATTACATCAAGTCAAGATGATGTATGCACAAAAAGGTATCATTAGGTTTACCCTTCCAGCCATGGACAGGTGGTACCCAACACCCCAGTGCAGCACAGACCACATGGGGCTGGAGGTCTTTCTCCTTTGCTCTCTGAGGCCAGGACTTGCAGGCTGGGCAGCTCTTCTTGACAAGGAATTCTTGATCTCCCAACAAAGTGTCAAAGGAAATCTCCCTAGAGAACATGTTAGTACCAACAACCATGGCCACAGAAAGCACTGTGAAATCTTAAGCTTTCAATTGGATGACTAGATATTTTATGATATTAAGACTAATGGTTAGTCTTTTCAGATGTGATTATGAAGTTGTGGTTATATATAGATTTTAGATTCCTTGATTTTTAGAAATACATAGTATTATAGATTAAAAAAATGAAAGTGTAGGTGTTAGTTTTTCTCAGTTACTCAATATTTAATGAATGTCTGACATCTTCAGGTGCAAATTATTCAAAAGGTAATTAATAAATAACTATAAAAATGAAAGTTATTTTCTTAGGTAAAAAAGCATACAAGGCAGTTTTTTGAAGTCACATGTGGTACGAACTGTATTCTTGGCCTCAAGGGATTTGGGGAACAAAGATCAACATTTTTCCTCATTCAATTGTGAAGGAAACTGTTAAGATTCCTGTTTTACTCATGTTCGAGTAAAATTCCAATTTTGAAACAATTTAGCATAATATTAAAATATGGATATTGGTCACAACTGAGACTCCAGTGTTCTAACTTGTATTAAATAGACTTTTAATGCATCTCAAGACATCAGCTTCTCAGTGATAGAGTCTTCTAATAGGCCATCTCATTCTGGTCTTTAAAATACTTACAAAAGTAGTGCTCTTGTAGTATAGATAGTAGAAGCTTTAGCAATGCCTTTTAACATTTATCTGTTTTTCTGGCAGGCACTTATTAACGATTGTCAAAACAAGGGCAGGAGCTGGACTAAGAGGATAACAACAGCGTCCCCCATGGACAGACCTCAAGGTTTTATATGGGGATCATTTGTCAAGGAATTAGAATAGATTAGGCAAAAGAGCTGCTTATGAGACCCCCAGCTCCATGCAGTGGGTCTCTGTATTTTGTTTCCAGGGAACATGCACAGCAACAAGGTTTGAGTTGGTGGTATAGGTTACTGGGGAAAGCAAAGCTGTAAGAAGCACCATCCTCAGGTGATCATAAATCAAAAAAACCCAGTTGCCATCAAGTCAATTCTGACTCATGGGGGCCCCATGTGTGACAGAGTAGAACTGTGCGTCACAGGGTTTCCAATGGCTGATTTTTTCAAAAGTAGGTTGCCAGGTCTTTCTTCTGTGGTGCCTCTGGGTGGATTCGAACTGCCAACCTATTGACTACTAGCTGAGTGATTAACCATTTGCACCACCCAGAGACTCCATACCCAGATATAAGGTCCCTAGGTCTATGCTGGAGAAATTATTCAAGAATTCAGCTACAAGTTTCTAATTTTTGTGAAAAATGAGTTTGGATTGTTCTTTCTGGAAAACTGGTATGTAGGAGGGAGAAACAGCTTGTAAAGAGCCTAGCATTTGTTGCAAAGAAATGTGGTCATTTAAAATGTCAACCCTTGGCAAAAGCTAACAGCAAAACACTAGAAATTAACTCAGCAGAAACGTTTATATAGAAAGTAAGTTAATGCGATCATGTGTGTGGCTTTATACACTGACTTGAAACATGGGCAGAACGTAGGAATCAGAGCAGAATGACCAGTTTTAAAGTAATATCTTTAGGGATAAACTTGTGAAAAATCAGATTTTTTATTAATTGCTTTATAGTTGTCTTAGTCATCCAGTGCTGCTATAACAGAAATACCACCAGTGGATAGCTTCAACAAAGAGAAATTTATTTTCTCACAGTCTAGTAGGCTAGAAGTCCAAATTCAGGGCTTCAGCTCCAGGGGAAGACTTTCTCTGTCGGCGCTGGAGGAAGGTCTTTGTTATCAATCTTCCCCAGACTAGGAGCTTCTCTGTGCAGGAATCCCAGGTCCAAAGAACATGCTCTGCTCCCGGCACTACTTTCTTAGTGGTATGAGGTCCCCAATTCTCTGCTTGCATCCCTTCCTTTTATCTCTTGAAAGATAAAAGGTGGTACAGGCCACACCCCAGGGAAACTCTCTTTACATTGGATCAGGGATGTGACCTGAGCAAGGGTGTTACATCCCTCCGTAATCCTCTTTAACCACAGGCACAGATCATAATTTATAACACATAGGAAAATCACAAAATGGAGGACAACCACGCAACACTGGGAATCATGGCCTAACCAAGTTGACACATATTTTGGGGGGACACAATTCAATCCATGACAATAGTCATCAGTCCAAGAGTTGGACCTCTAGGTAAGTGCCTTGTATGCAGACACCCCCACCTGGTCATTGCTGTTGAAAAAAATAATAATAACTACAGCAAAAAGTAGCACTTGCACATGCTCTGTGCCAGGCACCACAAGTCCTTCACATATATGAACCCGTTTAATCCTAATAACAGACTAAGAATGTGCTGGAATTATTTTCTTTTCAGGTAGAGATTTAGACTCTTTCTCAGTGTAATGAGACTCCTAAGTGGCAGAGTTCTGATTTGAACACAGGAGGTCTGCTTCTACATTCTGTGCCATTAAATGATTGTGGTGTGTTTTTCCTGAAAGGGAAGTCTGTATGACTTAGACTGGACAGTCAGCTAAGCTTGACAATATTAAATTAGATTTACATCTAATTTTGTGTAAGGGGTTTGTACATCTTTAAAGACAAATTAATATACAAATCAAACACAAACAAAACGACAACGCCAAAAAAAAAAATCAAATCAACATTAATTTAATCTAAGGGGTGATGTTATTTTGCTAAACCTAAAATTAAAGTTGGCTTTACTAGTGAAATAATATAACCCAAGTTCACTTTTACAGTAAATATTTTTCTGAATTAGCTTTTGGTAATACTAATGTAGAGGCTATTTGCATGAATATGTTATTTAAAAAATGTTATATCTAATTTCAAGTTTTTATATTCTAAAGAAAAAAAACTTTGAATAGATTCTGACTCAGAACAACCCTACAGGACAGAGTAGAAATGGCCCACAGAGTTCCCAAGGGGCAGCTGGTGGATTCAAACTGCCGACCTTTTGATTAGCAGCCATAGCACTTAAGCACTATACCACCAGGGTTTCTGTTTATGTTCTAGATCAGATTAATAACACCCCAAAATTAAACAAAATACTGTGGCAAACAATTCTAATTTGCATTTTTAACAAGGAGTTATTTGATAGTGCTTTAAAACTATTTTGATCATTTGAAGGTAAAGTAACATTGGAATATCTATTTAATAGATATCTCTATATCGACAGCACTGGGTATTTTTTTCTATAAATCATAAATTAGGAAATGCTAGTGGCACAGTGGCTAAGAGCTACTGCTGCTAACTAAAAGGTCGGCAGTTTGAATCCACCACGTGCTCCCTGGAAACCCTGTGGGGCAGTTCTACTCTGTCCTATTGGGTCCTTAGGAGTTGAAATTGACTTGATGGCAACAGGTTTGATTTTTTGGGTCTATAAATTAGGATGCTTTTTTTTGGCTTAAAGTTAAAAAAAAAAGAACGGGCTTTAGTTATAAGGAAATTTAGTATGTCTAATAATACAAAGGCCAAAGGCAAATCAACTTCAGCCATGACATGATCTGGGTTACTACTATGCTTTTCTTCTCTTTACCATTCTTTGTACTGACTTTCTTCCCAAACATGTCCCCCTCATTGGCAGGACTGCACCCCACATTCGCACCCATACCAATCCTGAAGGAGCTGAAACCACTTCATAAAAAAAAAAATTTTTTTTTTCATAGGTTTACATTAATCGAGATCCACACTCTGGAGCTGGGGATGAGACCAGCCTCATCTGAAGCGCACAGGCATGCAAGAAGACAGATACCTAAACACAATCAAGTCTGTGAAAGAGGAAAAGGAAGGGTGATGGATATCTGGTGGGTAACCAAGTGTTTTGACAACGGTATATAAAATGACTGTTGTTGAAATCAAGAATAAAATAAATCTTCACAGCCTAAATATGTGTCGCTAATGAACTCCTTTAGCCTTTTCGATCTGTAAATATTGGATCTGCCAAATACATTATCTCACAATACAAATATGGTTCTGACCGCCACAATGCAGGTTTTTTATTTTTAATTTGGCATGTCTTTACAACCAAGGATATGTGAGGACAAATTCTCTTATTACTTACCTCTATTTGAACTTCTTTAAAACATTTGTACAGAATACTGTGATATCATTTAGCCTTAATGTGCAGCAACAGCCTTTGTGTTGTTTAAGTAAAAGTAAATAAATTGTCAGGTTATAAGATAATCCTGATGATCCAGGATATGCACATAACATTTTAAATTTTTTATAAAAATAAAAACAGGAAGTACTAAAATCCTTATAGAACACCCTTGGACCCAATAGAATATTACCAGAAACTCCCAAACACATTTTTGAGAAATAAGTTATGTATAATACCCTAGGATTGTTATGGCAGAGACAAAAATCAGAAAGAAATAAAACTGACCATAGAATGTTCATTTATTGGAAGAGAGATGAGAGGGGATGAACTGGATGGTGCAGGAAAAAATCAAGCCAGGGGAGAGGCGGGGCCAAGATGGAGGGGTAGTCATACGCTTCCAGTGGTCCCTCTTACAGCAAAGACCCAAAAAGCAAGCATATCAATTATATATATATGACAAGCCAGGAACCCTGAGAATCAAGGCAAAGTTAAGAAATCGGACTGAGTGACAAGGAGAGGGAGAGATGGTGCAGAAACAGTGAGGAGTTGCCGAGTTGGTGGCAGTGCCTCAGGCCTGATTCCCTGGTGTGACTGTGGCAGGGCTGGCTGTAGTGTTCAGGCACATGGTTGCTTCAGCGAAAGAAAGCAAGCCAAGTGGTGCACCCCGATTCCCTGGCATGACCGCAGTGCGGCTGGTGGTGGTGTTTAGGATGTGGCTGCTTCAGTGAAAGAAGGCAAGCAAGATGGTGCAGCCCTGACCCCCTGGGGTGAGTGCAGTGGGGACTGAGCCAGCACACACAATCTACACACACCTCCAGAATCTGAGATAAAAAGCTTTCTTGGCACAAGATAAGTGATTTTGTCTAATTTACCACACAGATCTAATAGCTTCTCCTTTTCAAAAAACCCTCTCCTATCTATTTGATCACTCCTCCCTCTGCCCTACCTGGCTTCATTAACAGTTGATTTCCCTGGGCCTGAGATAGGTCCTGCTGCACTCTCTGAGCCATTCTCTTGGCTTTGGAGAAGGAACAAATTAACAAATGGGGGAAAAAATACTCTGCCAACTCCCCTAATCTGGAAACTCAGAGCAGAAGAAGCTCCTGTCCAGGCACAAGTTGTCCACAGGCTTTGTCTTTCACTCCTGCATGGATCCAGGTGGACCCATTACAGCAGATAGGATCTGCTGTTATATTGCAAGGGTGAATCTGTTTGAGGTCTGACTGTAACTGTTTCAGCTGTGTGGTGGAGAGGTAGGTTTTTCATGTTTGATACTGCTCTGCCTATTAAACAGGGCCCTCACCTACCCACAACAGGGACCTGAGGACTGGAGGCTCCAACCATGCCACCTAGCCACACATGACAGGGGTCTAAGGGTAGGTGGTGCCTACCAGTCCTTACATTTAAAAGCACTGGGTGCCTATGGTATGGCTGCAGAGCCTACCCACCAGAGAGCTCTAGGGAACAGGGACGTGCCTTCCTCACAGACACTCAGGGGAATTTGTCAATCCCCTGCCTTTCTCAGAGTGTGACCCCCTGCTGCTACCAGAAACCTGTGCATACACTAATCACCACTGTTCCTCTATGATCGTAGGTGACAGCCTGCACCACACACTAGGTGACTGACTACCTGGACATCTGAGCTGAATCTATACAAGAATAGTGAATGGACTCTTAGGCTCATATACCTGGTAACAGCTCTAACATCTGGTGACGGGACATTAGTGCTTCAAAGGCTCCAATAATCAAGTCACCTCACTCTAGTAGCCTATTCAGGTATATCAAAACAAAACAAAGCAAGAAGTAGGACACAGTGAGCAAACATAAAATAAATACAATAACTTATAGATGGCTTGGAAACAACAGTTGATATCAAATCACATAAAAAAGGAGACCATGATTGCTTCAACAAATTCCCAGAACAAAGAAGCAAGGACTCTTCTGGATGAAGATATATTCCTGGAATTACCAGATGGAGAATACAAAAGATTAATATACAGAACTCTTCAAGGCATCAGGAAGATCAGGCAAAACACAGAACAAGCCAAGGAGCACCCAGATAAAGCAGTTGAGGAAATTGAGAAGATTATTCAAGAACATAATGAAAAATGTAATAGGTTGCAAGAATTCATAGAGAGAAGAAATCAGAAATTCAGAAGATTAACAATAAAATTTCAGAATTAGACAACTCAGTAGTAAGTCAGAGGAGAATTGAGGAAATGGAATTCAGAATTAGTGAGAATGACCATAAAACACTTGGCAACAATATATTTGAAGAAAAATCAGATAAAAGAATTAAAAAAGAAAATGATGAAACCCTAAGAATCACGTGGGACTCAGTCAAGAGAAATAACCTATGAGTGATTGGCGTAGCAGAACAGGGAGGGACAACAGAAAATACAGAGAGCATTGTTGAAGATTTGTTGGTAGGAAACTTCTCTGACATTGTGAAAGATCAGAGGATATCTACCGAAGATGCTCACTGAAATCCATATAAGATAGATCCCAAAAGAAAGTCAACAAGACATATTATAATCAAATGTGCTAAAATCAAAGATAAAGAGAAAATTTTTAGAGCGGCCAGGGATAAATGAAAAGTCACCTACAAAGGAGAGTCAACAAGAATAAGCTCGGACTACTTGGCAGATACTATGCAGGCAAGAAGCAATGGGATGACATAAAAAGCACTGAAGGAGAAAAATTACCAGCCAAAAATCATATATCCAAGTAAGCTGTCTCTCAAATATGAAGGCAAAATTAGGACATTTTCAGATAAATAGAAATTTAGGGAATTTGCAAAGCCAAACCAAACCTATAAGAAATACTAAAGGGAAGTCTCTGGTTAGAAAATCAATAATATCAGATATCAACCCAACACTAGATCACAGGACAGAGCAACCAGACATCAACCCAGATAGGGAAATCACAAAAATAAATCAAGATAAAAAAAACCCTCAAAACAGGGAATCAGCAATGGCATTAAGTAAAAGACGACAATTTTAAATCAATAAAGAGGGACTAAATAGTCATAGGTCTTTCATATGGAGAGGAAATCAGGGTGTATAGGGAGATACGAGTTAAGTCTAAACTTAGTAAAATGGGGGTAAATATTAAGGTAGCCACAAAGGAGACTAACAATCCTACACATCAAAACAAAATACAAGAAAACATAAAGTCTCAGCAAAAACAAAAGCAACAACAGCGAAAAAGAGGAACACACAATTTACAAAGAAAAATTACTCAGTATAAAAAAGAAGTGGAAAAACGAAACTGTCAACAACATACACACAAAAAAAGACATCAAAATGAGAGCACTAAACTCATAGCTATCTATAATCATGCTGAATGTAAATGGACTAAATGCACAAATAAAGAGACAGGGAGTTGTAGAATGGATTAAAAAACACAATCTGTCTATATGCTGCCTACAAGAGACACACCTTAGACTTAAAGACACAAACAAACTAAAACTCAAAGGATGGAAAAATACATATCAAGCAAACAACAATCAAAAAAGAGCAGGAGTGGCTGTACTAATTTCTTGCAAAACAGACTTCAAACTTAAATCTACCATAAAGGATAAGGAAGGACACTACATAATGATTAAAGGGACAATATACCAGGAGGATATCACCATATTAAATATTTATGCACGTAATGACAGGGCATCAGGATACCTAAAAAACAAACTCTAATAGCATTGAAAAGTGAGATAGATAGGTCCACCATAACAGTAGGAGACTTCAACACACCACTTTCAGTGAAGGACAGAACATCCAGAAAGAAGCTCAATAAAGACACAGATCTAAATGCCACAATCAACCAACATGACCTCATAGACATATACAAAACACTCCACCAAACAGCATCCAATATACTTTCTTTTCCAACGCACATGGAACATTCTCTAGAATACACCATTAGGCCATAAAGCAAGCCTTAACAGAATCCAAAACATCTAAATATTACAAAGCATCTTCTGTGACCATAAAGCCATAAAACTAGAAGTCAGTAACAGAAAAATCAAGAAAAGAAATCAAACACATGGAAACTGAACAACATTTTGCTCAAAAACAATTGGATTATAGAAGAAACTAAGGATGGAATAAAGAAATTCATAGAATCCAATGAGAATGAAAATACTTCCTATCAGAACCTTTGGGACACAGCTAAAGCAGTTCTCAGAGGTCTATTTATATCAATAAATGCACAGACCCAAAAAGAAGAAAGGGCCAAAATCAAAGAATTATCCCGACAACTTGAACAAATAAAGAGAGTAACAAAAGAAGCCCTCAGGCACCAGAAAAAGCAAGTAATAAAAATTAGAGGAGAATTAAATGAAATAGAAAACAGAATAACAACTGAAAGCGTTAACAAGACCAAAAGCTGTTTTTTTGACAATATTAACAAAATCAATAAACCATTGGCCAAACTGACAAAAGAAAAACAGGAGACGAAGCAAATAGCCCAAATAAAAAATGAGATAGGTGATATCACAACAGACCAAACTGAAATTAAAAGAATCATAAGAGAATACCGTGAAAAATTGTACTGAAACAAATTTGAAAACCTAGAGGAAATGGACAAATTTCTAGAAACACACCACCTACCTAAACTAACAGAAACAGAGGTAGAACAACTAAATAAACCCATAACAAAGGAAGAAATTGAAAAGGTCATTTGAAAACTTCCAACAAAGAAAAGCCCTGGCCCTGATGGTTTCACTGGAGAATTCTACCAAACTTTCAGAGAAGAGTTAACACCAGTACTACTAAATGTATTTCAGAGCATAGAAAAGGACAGAATACTTCCAAACTCATTCTATGAAGCCAGCATAACCCTGATACCAAAACTAGGTAAAGACACACAAAACAAGAAAATTACAGACCAATATCCCTAATGAACTTAAATGCAAAAATCCTCAACAAAATTCTGGCCAATAGAATTCAACAACATACCAAAAAAATAATTCACCATAACAAGTGAGACTCATACCAGGTATGCAAGGATGGTTCAACATTAGAAAAACAGTCACCATAATCCATCACATAAATAAAACAAAAGACAAGAACCACATAGTCTTATCAATTGAGGTAGAAAAGGCATTTGACAAAGTCCAACACCCATTCATGATAAAAACTCTCAGCAAAACAGGAATAGAAAGAAAATACCTACACATTATAAAGGGCATTTATATAAAACCAACAGTCGACATCATCCTAAACAGAGACAGACTGAAAGCATTCCCCTTGAGAACAGGAATCAGACAAGGACACCCTTTATCATCATTCTTATTCAGCATTGTGCTGGAGGTCCTAGCCAGAGCTATTAGGCTAGATAAAGAAATAAAGGGCATCCAAATTGGCAAAGAAGAAGTAAAGGTATCTCTGTTTGCAGATGGCATGATCTTAAACACAGAAAAACCTAACGAATCCTCAAGAAAACTACTAAAACTAATAGAAGAGTTTAGAAGAGTATGAGAACACAAGATAAACATACATAAGTCAGTTGGATTCCTCTACACCAACAAAGAGAAAGTCAAAGAGGAAGTCACCAAATCAATGCCATTTACAATAGCCCCTAAGAAGATAAAATACTTAGGAATAAATCCAACAGGATACATAAAAGACCTATACAAAAAAAAAAAAAACTATAAGACACTACTGCAAGAAACCAAAAAAGACCTGTATAAGTGGAAAAAACATACCTTGGTCATGGATAGGAAGAGGAAGACTCAACATTGTAAAAATGTTTATTCTACCAGAAGTGATCTATAGCTACAATGCAACCCCAGTGCAAATACTAGTGACATTTCTTAATGAGATGGAGAAACAAATCACCAACTTCATATGGAAGAGAAAGAGGCCCTGGATAAGTAAATCATTACTGAAAAAGAAGAACAAAGCGAGAGGCCTCACACTACCTGATTTTAGAAGTATTATAGTGCCACAGTAGTCGAAACAGCCTTGTACTGTTACGACAACAGATACATAGACCAATGGAACAGAATTGAGAATCCAGACATAAATCCATCCACATATGAGCAAGTGATATTTGACAAAGGCCCAAAGTCTGTTAAATGGGGAAAAGACAGTCTCTCTGGCATAACTGGGTATCCATCTGTAAAAAAATGAAACAAGGCCCATACCTCACACCATGCACAAAAACCAACTTAAAGTGGATCAAAGACCAAATATAAAATTGAAAATGATAAAGACCATGGAAGAAAAAATAGGGACGATGCTAGGAGCCCTAATACATGGCATAAACACTATACAAAAGATTACTAACAATGTACGAACACCAGAAGGTAAATTAGATAACTGGGAGCTCCTAAAAGCCAAACACCTATGCTCATCTAAGGTCTTCACCAAAAGAGTAAAAAGATTACTTACAGATTGGGAAAAAGTTTTTAGCTATGACATTTCTGATCAGCACCTGATCTCTAAAATCTACATGATATTGCAAAAGCTCACAACAAAAAGACAAATAACCCAATTAAAAATGGGCAAAGGATATGAACAGGCACTTTACCAAAGATGACATTCAGGCTGCTAACAGATACATGAGGAAATGATCACAATCATTAGCTGTTAGAGAAATGCAAATCAAAACTACAATGAGATTCCATTTCACCCCAACAAGGCTGGCATTAATCCAAAAAACACAAAATAATAAATGTTGGAGAGGTTGTGGAGAGACTGCACTTATATACTGCTGGTGGGAATGTAAAATGGTACAAACTACTTTGGAAATCGATTTGGCATTTCCTTAAAAAGCTAGAAATAGAACTACCATAACCAAAAAAAAAAAAAAAAAACAAAACCAAGTGCCGTCGAGTCAATTCTGACTCACAGCGACCGAGCAATTCCACTCCTTGGAGTATACCCTGAAGAAATAAGAGCCTTCACACGAACAGATGTAAGCACACCCATGTTCATTGTTGCAATGTTTACAATAGCAAAAAGATGAAAGCAACCAAGGTGCCCATCAACAGATGAATGGCTAAACAAACTATGGTATAGAAGGGCAGCACATAACACAGGGATAGACGGCACGACTGGGCTAAACCAAAAGCTAAGAAGTTTCCTGAACACAACCAAATGGTTTGAAGGCCAGAAAAGCAGGGACGATGGTCCGGGGACCATGGTTTCAGGGGACATCTAGGTCAATTGGCATAACAAAATATATTAAGAAAACGTTCTGCATCCCACTTTGGTGAGAGGGGTCTGGGGTCTTAAATGCTAGCCAGCAGCCATCTAAGATGCATAAATTGGTCTCAACCCACCTGGGGCAAAGGAGAATGAGGAATACCAAAGACACAAGGTAAACATGAGCCCAAGAAACAGAAAGGGCCACACAAACCAGAGACTCTATCAGCCTGAGACCTAAAGAACTAGATGGTGCCCTGACAAGGAATACAACAGAGAATCCCTGATGGAGCAGGAGAACAGTGGGATGCAGATCTCAAATTCTCATAAAAAGACCAGACTTAATGTTCTGGCTGAGACCAGGGGGACCCTGATGGTCATGGTCCCCAGACCCTTTGATAGCCCAAGATTGGAACCATTCCGGAAACCAACTCTACAGACAGGAATTGGCCTGGACTATAAGACAGACAATAACGCTGGTGAGGCGTGAACTTCGTGGCTCAAGTAGACACATGAGACTATGTGGGCAACTCCTGTCTGGTGGTGAGATGAGAATGAAGAGGGGGACAGGAGCTGGTTGAATGGACACAGGGAATACAGGGTTGAGAGGAGTAATGTTCTGTTTCATTAGACGAGAGCAGCTAGGAGTACACAGAAAGGTGTGTATAACTTTTTGTATGAGAGGTTGACTTGATTTGTAAACTTTCACCTGAAGCACAATAAATAAATTAAAAAAACTAAACAAAACCCAAGCCAGGCAAGACCTTTCTTCTTAGTTTCTCTTGCTCAAAATGGTAGCAATGCTGAGTAATTTATTTTGTCCACGATGGTTACATGCAGTCTATGTATACAAAAGTGTGGCTGAGTCCTCCTCTCTGACAAAACATTTCTAAATGATTATTTCATACTTCCTAAACTTAATTTTCAGTGACTTATGTTATTTACATAAGCACTGGAAGAAGAAATATTCAATAACGAATTACTCCCTTGCACTTTACAGCGAACTCAGAAATAATTTACCTAAGTCTTCACCTCACCAGCTCATGGTTAGCTCTGGGCTAGATACCTGGGAGAAGTATCGGAAGATCGGGACATTGGATCAATCAAGTCCGATCTTAGTACACAGTTCTCTCCCTTCAGCCTTCCTGTCATTCATTGTAGGTGGTAGCTGGGCTATCACCACTGACATGCCAACGTGGCAGAACTGATTGTGTGCCATCAACTAAAGACTTCTTCCTTCTTATCCTGAAAGCCGATTAGGGGGTGCTTTGGCTTCAAAATGAGAGGTTTTAAAAAAACACATGTTCTGAATACGAAGAACCAGCCTGTTGTTGCCTTAGGTCTGCTGAAACTTGGATGCCTGTTTTTGAAGTTCTGCAAGTGAATGGAGAAGCTCCAAAGTGAGCTGAAAGGGCTAATTCTCACCCCACATGTCTTTACAACTACAAGTAGTTTAAGCACTGGGCAAATCTGGAAACTTGACTTATAACTGTGCAAACTAGCTTTATTAGGAAGAGTGTTAAAGGTCACTTAAACCTTACAATTTCTGAAGGTGGTATTTCACTTTAGCTTTTACATTGACACCAAGAACCCAGGGCAGGCACTTGTAGTCAGTCTGTCACAGGGCATCACAGGTCTTGCCAGAAATATTTTTCACATCCTTTGACGAAGTATTGCATTTTAGATAAAATACAGTGCCTCCCTTTCCAGTCTGAAGCAATGACTTGTCAATGCAATCTTATGAATTATGAGTACACATGCAGGAGCAGAAGGGGCAGGGCACAGTGTGCCCTCTGTGAGTGGTAAGTCCAGGAACATTTATGAAATGACTGTGCAAGAGCTATTAACCTTTTGGTAAGTACGAACTGAGGTTATTTAGCCAAGAACTACCATCAGGGCTAATGAGATACCCCTGTGGCTTCATTCTCCCAAAAAATGTATTTAATACAAGCACAACTTGGTCAAGTGTTTACTCACTGCTGCTTCCCCTGCTAATGGATTTAATATGACTTGCAGCGCCCTACACCCCTTACTTTTAAATTCTGATGTATGTCTCTAATGGGAATTGTCTTAGTTGTCTAGCCCTGCAATAACAGAAATACCAGAGTTGGGTGGCCATAACAAACAGAATTTTATTTTCTCACAGTTTAGGAAGCTAAAAGTCCAAACTCAGGATACTGGCTCTAGGGGAAGGCTTTCTCTCTCTCTGTTGGCTCTGGAGGAAGGTTCTTGTCTCTTCTTAGCTTCTGCTACTGGACATTCTTCACGTGGCTTGGCACCTCTCTTCCTCCATTTCTGCCTCTTTTGCTTGCTTGTCTAATTTATTTTATATTTCAAAAGAGATTGACTCAAGACACACTCAGCACTAATTCTCTCTCATTAGCATAACAAACAACCCATTCCCAAAGGGAATTATAACCACAGGCATAGAGGTTAGGATTTAACAGCTGGTACTTTTGGGGACCCAATTCAATCCATAACAGGAATTCACGCAGTTTAAGAACTATTCATCTTACTGAGAATATAATGCCATGAAGGCTGGTGATGAAAAGCAGCCTAAGTCACCTATACGCTGACTGGCACTGCCTGAGGCAATTAGTGGTGGGTCCTGGCCTTTGCAGCAGGAAGCCCTGTTATGTTCCTATAAGGAAGGGGTGGGGGGTGGCAGCTCACAATGGCATGCGTGGGGATAGCAAGCAGTCCTTTGAATGATTTGAGATTTTTTTCCTTAGTCTTTAAAAATGCATTAAGATTGGTAGTTTCCAAGTAAAGTGGCCTGGGGGCATTTTATTGCTTTGGCCAATTTAAAATGAAGAATATAAATTATTAAGCTTATACCTTAATGTTCCCTGGCTTTAAATAGTTGACAGGCAGATTAAGGGCTGGAGTTCTCCCTTGTGGATAATAAACCAGCACTGTAAAATTATACTGGAGATGAAACACAGGTTTTCTATAGCATTATTTAACTTTAAACTTCGGTTTTGCTATGAGTCAGAATCGACTCGAAGGCAACAGGTTTGGTTTTTTGGAAATGATTTTTCTACAAAGTAAAAGCTACAACAAAATAAATTATTTTCTTTTCTACTTTTTTTTGGCTATATATCGGCATAATGAATAAAACCTATTAGCACTAATGGCTTTCTGGATTTCATTTCATTTATAGTCTAAATTATACAACCGAAGCACAGAAACATATATAGTTATAAAGATATATCGTAACACACAGAGAACCAGGATGTCATTTATTTTTGCCAAAAAAAGATGCACCTCTTTTTGAAAATAATATGTTCTTAAAGTGTGTACTTATAAAGCAATCTATATTTAGTTAATTAGGTGCATTTTGCAAGTTGAAATATTTTAAAAATGAACAGATAAATCTACCTACACCGAAATGGGGGAAAATAGGGCAGTTAAATAAGTAAATTGGTAAAATTACAATTTAAAGTCATTTTGGGCATCTGCTTTGGAGTCAGATTACTCTGACTTAAATCTCAACTCTGTGACTTTGGATAAGTTACTTAACATATCTGAGTTTTAATTTCTTCATCTTTAAAATTAGATAATTATTACTTTATGAGGTTTTATAAAGGTTAAATGAAATAATTTTTATTAAAAAAGAGTAGCTCAGAACTTTAAATGTAGTATATTTTCAATAATTGGTACCCATTAGGTTTACTCAAGGTCCTTATGGTAGCACAAATGGTTTGCACTCAACTGCTAACCTAAAGGCTGATGGTTTGAACCCACTCAGCAGCTCTGCAGAAGAACGATCTGGAGATTTGCTTCTATAACCATCACAGCCAAGAAAACCCTGTGGAGCAGTTCTACTCTGTAGCACGTGTGGTCGCCATGAGTCAGAATCTATGCAATGGCAACGAGTTTGGGTTTTTGCTTTATTGTATTTGGCGAGAGCAAAACCAAGCATGGTCCTAACCCTCTGGAAGCTTGCCAGTCTAGAGGGAGAGAAAGTTATTAATGAAATACTCCCAAAACAAATTTAGAATTAAAAAAGCAAAATAATCATGACTCTTACAGCATATAACAGGGAGGTTAAATTAGTTGGAGAAAACAGAGAAGGCAGAGAAAGTGATAATTCGACTGAAAGATGAGAAATAAATAAAATAAATAAGAAGAGGAGGCTTTTCCAGATAATAATAATAGCATTTATGAAGACCTGTGGCGTGAAGAATCATTGTTGATTTGAGGGACTGGGAAAAAGCCAATGTTGCAGAACCACAAAGATTGAGGGAGGAACAGGGAGTGAGGTGAGGCTGCCACGGAAGAGTTGTTTCTATCTCAAAAGGTTCTGGAGAGTTTTAATAAGGGTGATAACATGAACAAGCCTGAATTTTGAAAAGATGATCCTACCTGTAATGACAATTGCTGTCAAGTCAACGCCAACTCATGGCAACCCCCTGTGTATAAGGAAGTAGAACTGTGCTCCATGGGGTTTCAGTGGCTGATTTTTCAAAAGTAGACCAAATTAGATAGCCAGGCCTTTCTTCTGAGGTACCTCTAGGTGGACTTGAACATCCAACCTTTCAGTTAGCAACTAAGCACATCAACCATTTGAATCACCCAGTGACTCTCCATAGGGTTTTCAGCACCTGATTTTTCAGAAGTAGATCACCAGGCCTTTCTTCCAAGGTGCCTTTGGGTAGATTTGAACCTCCAGCCTTTCAGTTAGCAGCTGAGCATGGTAACCTTTTGTACCAACAATGGATTGGAAAGGAGCAAGAGTGTACATGGATAAGTCAATTAAAAAGTCAATTTGGTCACTCCAACAAGGCTGGCACTAATCCAAAAAACACAAAATAATAAATGTTGGAGAGGCTGTGGAGAGATTGGAACACTTATACACTGCTGGTGGGAATGTCAAATGGTACAACCACTTTGGATATCGATTTGGCACTTGCTTAAAAAGCTAGAAATAGAACTACCATACGACCCAGCAATCCTACTCCTCAGAATATATCCTAGAGAAATAAGAGCCTTTGCACGAACAGATATATGCACACCCATGTTTATTGCAGCACTGTTTACAATAGCGAAAAGATGGAACCAACAAAGGTGCCCATCAATGGATGAATGGATAAATTTTGGTATAGTCACACAATGGTATACTACGCATCGATGAAGGACAGTGATGAATCTGTGAAACATTTCATAACATGGAGAAACCTGGAAGGCACTATGCTAAGTGAAATTAGTCAGTTGCAAAAGGACAAATATTGTATAAGACCACTATTATAAGATCTTGAGAAATAGTTTAAACTGAGAAGAACACACTCTTTTGGGGTTATGAGAGGGGGGAGGGAGGGAGGATGGGAGAGGGTTATTTACTAAATAGATAGTAGACAAGAACTACTTTAGGTGAAGGCAAGGACAATACTCAACACAGTGGAGGTCAGCACAACTGGACTAGACCAAAGCAGTTTCCTGAATAAATTGAATGCTTCGAAGGTCAATGAAGCAGGGGCAGGGGTTTGGGGACCATGGTTTCAGGGGACATCTAAGTCTATAAAATCTATTAAGAAAACATTCTGCATCCCACTTTGAAGAGTGGTGTCTGGGGTCTTAAATGCTTGCAAGCAGGCATCTAAGATGCATCAATGAGTCTCAACCCACCTAGATCAAAGGAGAAAGAAAAACAACAAGAACACAAGATAATAACGAGCCCAAAAGACAGAAAGGGCTACATGAACCAGAGACCACATCATCCTGAGACCAGAAGAACTAGATGGTGCCTGGCCACAACCTATGACTGCCCTGACAGAGAACCCCTGAGGGAACAGGAGAACAGTGGGATACAGACCCCAAATTCTCATAAAAAGACCAGACTTAATGGTCTGACTGAGACTAGAAGGACCCCGGTGATCATGGCCCCCAGACCTTCTGTTGGCCCACGACAGGAACCATCCCCAAAGCCAACTTGTCAGACATGGATTGGACTGGACTATGGGTTGGAAAGGGATGGTGGTGAGGCATGAGCTACTCGGTGCAGGTGGACACTTGAGACTACGTTGGCATCTGCTGCCTGGAGGGGAGATGGGAGGGTAGAGGGGCTTAGAAGCTGGCAAAATGTTCACGAAAAGAGAGAGTGGATGGAGGGAGCGGGCTGTCTCATGAGGGGGTGGAGAGTAATTGGGAATATGTAGCAAGTTGTATATAAGTTTTTATGTGAGAGACTGACTTGATTTGTAAACTTTCACTTAAAGCATAATAAAATTATTTTTAAAAAAGTCAATTTGGTAGTTTAGGCAGGAGAGAGTAGCAGTTTGGACGTGGGTGGTAGTGGAAATGAACAGGCATGGATAAATTTGAGAAAGATTTGTGATTTCAGACTTACAGGACTTGGAGTTGGATTGCGTATAGGCTTTTAGTACTAAGGGCCACTACCACCACAAGACAATCTCTAGTCCACGCACTCTCTTTTCTAGATGTCTATTTCATACTTTATTTACTCTCAACCCCCAAGAACCCTCTCCCTGTCCTCACTCTCAGCTGATGACCTTGTTCCTGAGTCACTAAGGAAATTGAAGCAATCAGAAGAAAAGTTCTAGACCTCCTAAATTGTACCTACCAATAAAATTTAATAAAATTAAAAAAAAAAATTTTTTTTAATTCATCTACCAGAAACCCTGGTGGCAGAGTGGTTAAGTGCTACAGCTGCTAACCAAAGGGTTGGCAGTTTGAATCCACCAGGCGCTTCTTGGAAACTCTATGGGGCAGTTCTACTCTGTCCTAAAGGGTTGCTATGAGTCGGAATTGACTCGACGGCACTGGGTTTGGTTTTGTTTTTTTTATTCATCTACCAGCATCTGCACCCACATATTCTGTTTTCCTGTCCTTACTGTGGTTACACTGTACAAGCCTGATCCCATTCACTCTTCGCTACTTCAGCAATTCTCTTTCCCATCTCTGTCATCTCTCTCTCTCTCTCCTGTCTCCACCATTCTCATCAATATGAAAGATGCTTATTTCTTCCCTCCCATCTTAGAAAAAATCCCTTGACTCTGTTTTTCCCCAAGTGGCAACTCCATTAATTCTTTTGTTTGCTTTTAAGCAAAAATTCCTCAGCAGAATCATCTATACTTTATCTCCAATTCCCCTTCTTCCATTCTCTCTTTAAACCCACTCCAATCAGACTTTCACTTGCACCATTCTACTAACACTATGAAATACCATAACCACAAAGTTTAGTCATGTACAATGGGCCTGTTGCTGTTGTCATTAGGTGCCTCCGAGTTGGTCGTGACTCATAGTGACCTTATGTACAACAGAACAAAACAGTGCCTGGTTCTGCGCCATCCTCATCGTTGTTATGCTTGAGCCCATTGTTGCTGCCACTATGTCAATCCATCTTGTTGAGGTCCTTCCTCTTCTTCGCCGACCCTCTATTTTACCAAGCATGATGTCCTTCTCCAGAGACTGGTCCCACCTGATAACATGTTCAAAGTACATGAGATAAAGTCTCACCACCCTTGTCTCTAAGGAGCATTCTGGCTGTACTTCTTCCAAGACAGATTTGTTCATTCTTTTGGCTCTGTTGTTGTTGTTAGGTGCCGTCGAGTCAGTTCTGACTCATAGTGACGCTACACACAACGTAAAGAAACACTGCCCAGTCCTGTGCCATCCTTACAGTCACTGTTGCAGCCACTGTGTCAATCCACCTCGTTGAGGGTCTTCCTCTTTTCCACTGGCCCTGTACCTTGCCAAGCATGATGTCTTTCTCCAGGGACTGATCCCTCCTGACAACATTCTAACGTACATAAGATGCAGTCTCACCATCCTTGCTTCTAAGGAGCATTCTGGTTGTACTTCTTCCAAGACAGATTTGTTCGTTCTTTTGGCAGTCTGTGGTATATTCAATACTCTTTGCCAACACCATAATTCAAAGGTGTCAATTCTTCTTCATTTGTCCGTATTCATTGCCCAGCTTTCACATGGCATAGGAGGAGATTGAAAATACCATGGCTTGGGTCAGGCGCACCTTAGTCCTCAAGGCAACATCTTTGCTTTTTAACACTTTAAAGAGATCTTTTGCAGCAAATTTGCCCAATGCAATGAGTTGTTTGATTTCTTGACTGCTGCTTCCATGGATGTGGATGTGGATCCCAGTAAAATGGAATCCTTGACAACTTCAATCTTTTCTCTGATTATCATGATGCTGCTTATTGGTCTACTTGTGAAGATTTTCGTTTTCTTTATGTTGAGGTGTAATTCATACTGCAGGCTGCGGTCTTTGATCTTCATCAGTAAGTGCTTCAAGTCCTCTTCACTTTCATCAAGCACAATAAGCAAGGCTGTATCATCTGCATATCTCAGGTTGTTAATGAGTCTTCCTCCAATCCTGATGCCCCATTCCTCTTCACATAGTCCTGCTTCTTGGATTATTTGTTCAGCAAAAAGATTGAATAGGTATGGTGAAAGGATACAGTCCTGACGCACACCTTTCCTGACTTTAAACCATGCAGCATCCCTTTGTTCTGTTCAAACGACTGACTCTTAATCTATGTACAGGTTCCTCATGAGCACAACTAAGTGTTCTGGAATTCCCATTCTTCACAATGTTACCCATAATTTGTTATGATCCACATAGTCAAATGCCTTAGCATAGTCAATAAAACACAAGTAAATGTCTTTCTGGCATTCTCTGCTTCCAGCCAGGATCCATCTGACATCAGCAATGATATTCCTGGTTCCACACCCTCTTCTGAATCCAGCTTAAATTTCTGGTAGTTCCCTGTTGATATACTGCTATAGTTGCTTTTGAATGATCTTCTGTAAAATTTTACTTGGGTGTGATATTAATGATATTGTTCAAAAATTTATGCATTCAGTTGGATCACCTTTCTTGGCCAAGGTTAGGATGGGTGAAAATTTTTGGTCCTCATTATGACCTCCCACTTGGCTAAGCTATGCCAAGTTGAGGAGACAAATAAACGTTATTCAAATATTTTCCTGTCTCAAGCATTTAAGCTACTCTGAGTCCCTGGACCACGAGGAGAATCTAAAGACAAGAGTCAATGCACTTGAAGAAAACTGGACTGGTTTTCAAATATTAATGAACCCTTATACATATTGTGATCTTAAACCCAGAAAAACCAAACCCAGTGCTGTCAAGTAGATTCTGACTCGTAGTGACCCTAGATGATTGTGATCCTACTCTTGGAAAAATTTTATATCCTAAAGAACTATAGCCTGAAATCTTATTAGCTGCCACATTAGCCAAAAACTTTCTTCCCTATAGTTTCTGAGTTGCCCTTTACGGGGTTTGAATAGTAACAAAACAACTTGCTAGTCTTTCTCTGCAGACAGGGTAGTATGATTAGGCAGAATGGAAACTCTTCTTTCTTGATGTGTCTATACCGGAAACAAACACAAAACAACAAGAAAGTGTGCATATATTGCATTGTCTGGATGTCTTAATGCAGGCTTTCAATAAGCATTTTTCTTATCATCAAGATAAGATAATCTTCGATAATCTCTCCTTTTTTTCCTCTCTTCCTTCTTTCTCTCTCTCTTATTTCCTTCCCTTCTTCTTTCCTTCCTTCCTTGCTTTCAATTCCTTCTTTTTTTCTTATTTTTATAAAAATGGTGTGATGGTTAAGATTGTGTGTCAACTTGATTGGGCCATGATTCCCAGTGGTTTGACAGTCATATGATGTTATAGTCACTTCCATGATGAGATCTGACATAATGCGATCACCTCCACGATGGAATCTGCTGTGAGTAGCTAATCAGTTGAAAGGGAGTTTCCTTCGGTGTGTCGCCTGCATCGAATGTAAGTGGACACTCTAGCAAGGCTTGTGGACTTTTGCTCACTCGGCACACTGCAACTGGCTCCTGTTCATCTGACCTCAGGTTCTTGGACCTTGAGCTAGCACTTTTCTGAGGTCTTCCCTGCCAATCTTGGGATTCGTCAATCTTTGAAGTCTGTGAACAAGAGTCCTGCTCTCTGACCTGCTAATCTTTGGTTTGCCAGCCCCTGCTGCTACAAGAACCTGGAGAAGCCTCTTTCCTGACCCACAGACTTGGGACATTCCAGCCTCTACAACCACATGGGCCATTTCCTTGACGGATATATATATATATATATATATATATATATATATATATATATATATATATATTTGCATGCTTTATTGGTTTTGCTTTGCTAGAGAACCCAACCTAAGACAAATGGTTTAATTTTTGATTAGAAAACATATCCATATGGTTCTAAACTGGAAAAGACAAAAAGGTATGCAATTGCAAATCTCCCTCCCACCCTACATGTCATTCATTTGTTTTAAAAAACAGCTTATCAAAATAGGTAACTGTTCTTCAATTCCCACTAGTTTCTTCTATATGGTTCCAGGGGTTGTTTACTATACATACTCAAAATAGTTAAAATATGTTATGTTTTTCTTTTGTTTTACACAAATCTGTACATATTACAAAAACTTCAGTGCCTTAATTTTTGACTAAACAGTATAGCCTAGAGATATTTTCACATGAGAACATGTTCCATTATACGGAAATAGCTTGATGTATTGAACTTTTTCCATAGTGATGAGATGTGGGGTTGTTCCAGAAAGTGTTGTGATATATAACCATGTAAATAAGTCATTTTATATGTATGTGATTGTATTTGCCCATAACATTTCTAAAATTTGAACTGTGTATTGAGACATATACAAATTTGGAAATTTGATAAATACTGCTAAAATCTCTCAATTTACCTTCTAATAGCAAAACATTCAAGTATCTGTTTCTTTTTAGTTTCACTAATAGAATCTGTAATGAAGGTTGTCAATAGGATATTTGAAAATGGCATAATTTTATTATACTTTAAGATAAAATACCTTTTCCTATATTTAACCAAACCAAAAAAAAACAAATGCAGTGCCGAGTCGATTCCGACTCATAGCGACCCTATAGGACAGAGTAGAACTGCCCCATAGAGTTTCCAAAGAGTGCCTGGCAGATTTGAACTGCCCACCCTTTGGTTAGCAGCAACAGCACTTAACCACTATGCCACCAGGGTTCCCCTTCCTAAACTGCTGCCTCATGTCCTTTGGCCTCTTTTCTGTTATTGGTCTTTTTGTTAAATAGTTTTTGTTAAACAATATTCTTATAGTAGAGAGATTAGGTACTTATGATGTGATTTGCAAGTATTTTCAATAGCTGTCATTTATCTTTTCACTATGTTCATACATATTAGATCTACCTTATTAATTACATTACTTAAGCTTTCCATATTCTTACATCTATTCAGTCAACTTCATCACAGACTAAGAAAGATGCACAGAAATCACTTGCTTCCATCACTCCTTGCATGAAGAATATATTCTTTTCATGAATGTTGATGCTATCATATGGTGAATAAGTATTCATCACAGTTATAATTTCCTTATGAAGTGCCCTTTCTCTGGTTTAGTGTTTTTTTTTTTTTTTTTGGTCTGAATTCTGCCTTGATAGATACTAAGTTTGCATCCAAGGCTTTCTTTTTATTGGCATTTGTCTGTCATGGCTGTGTCCATCCCTTTATTTTCAACCTTTCTAAATCACATTGGCTTAGATGCACCTCTTAAATATGGCATAACAATTACAGTGTGGATTTTCTTCTTGATCCATTTGAATTATTTTTGTTTTAAAAAGGTGAATATAGCCCATTTACATGTATTGATGTGACAGATGTTTGTTTTTAATCATGCCATTTTTTTATTATATGGTGTTGCTATTATGATATTTAAAAGCCTTTTACTATGTGATCTAATTTTCCCTTTTTCGTATTTTTTATATGTGTACCTCTTAATGGAAACCTTGGTGGCATAGTGGTTAAGTGCTACAGCTGCTAACCAAAAGGTTGGCAGTTCGAATCCGCCAGGCACTCCTTGGAAACTCTACGGGGCAGTTCTACTCTGTCCTATAGCATTGGTATAAGTCGGAATTGACTCGACGGCAGTGGGTTTGGTTTTTTTAAACCTCTTAATGTTTAATAACTTGGATGTTGCAAATGTTTAAATGCTAAACTACTAGCTGAAAGGTTGGTGGTTTAAACTTACCCACAGGCACCTTAGGAGACAGGACTGGAGATTTGCTTCCAAAAGGTTATAGCTTTGAAAACCTTATGGAGAAATTCTACTGTGCACACATGGGGTTACCATGAGTTGAAATCAACCTGATGGCAGCTAACAACAACAACAACAATTTCAGTTGTAGTGGTTTCCATTGTAATATTAACTATGTATGATTCTCCTAGCTATCTATTAATTTATTAGTTTTATACTCATGTCTGTATCAAATTTGTTCAGGGATCATCACTAGTCTTTTTAATATGACTTTAACAGTGATTGATTTTTTTGGCTGAAGGTAGTCCTCTAAGAATTTCCAAAAGAAGAAGTCACGTACAAGCATTCCCTAAATTCTCATGTTAATAAGAGGAATTCTTCAATCTTTTTACCTGAATGACAGTTTGAATGAATATAAAATATCTAAACCCTGCCCTGGTGGCACAGTGGTTAAGAGCTACAGCTGCTGACCAAAAGATTGGCATTTCAAATCCAACAGCTGCTCCTTGGAAACCCTGTGTGGCAGTTCTACTCTGTCCTGCAGGGTTCCTATGAGTCAGAATCAACTCGAAGGCAAGGTTTTTTTTTTTTTTTTTTTTTTTTCTGTTTCTTTCTTTAGGATCTTATACGTGTTGTTTCATTTACTTCCAAAAGTTGAATGTTGCTGTAGAGAAATCTGAAGCTGGGATGATTTTTTTTCTTTAAACTTTACTTATTCTGTTGTTGTTGAGAATATATACAGCAAAACATATACCGATTTAACTCAGGATGATTTTTTTATTGTTGTTGTTTTACTTTAAAACTGATTTGCTATTTTTGTTTGAGGTTGAGTAAACTTAACAGGGCATGTCCTAGTGTTGCTTTCTGGGTCAATTAATTTTTTTCTTTTTTGGGGGGAGATGTAATTTGTTATTTCCATAAACAACTTTAAGTCTTTTCTTCCTGTTAATTCACAAAAATTTTAATTATATCATTACATTTAAATTCTGATATTTAATTCTGAATTTATTCTCTTTGGTATTGTTCACCCCTAATGGGAAGAGTGTCTACATAACTATAGTTGGTCCAGTTTCCTAGGAAAACTTACAGTGGTTAATACAATAAATTACAGTTCCAACTGCAACAGTTGGTCTCTGGATCATAATTGACTTTCATCATCCCCCTTGTCCACCACGCATTCTAAATTTCCCCACTCCTTGGCAGAAGTGATGGTCTAGGCAGCTTGCCTAATGGGTTGACCCAGACACTCATCCCTGATATGTCTGAGCCATTGACTACCAAGCCCTCAGGTCATCAATGCTGCATTTTTCCATTTACCATCACAAGTAAGCACAGGTGCACTAACAGATGACCCAGTGCATCACCCAAGTGTCTGGCTGTGACTCCCCACCTACTCCTGATGATCAGGGTTAACTATCCTATCATGATGATGACTCTTCTTTGCCTTCTGGTCTCTCGGCCTAAGGGGCCCAAATTGACTGAATAGCATTCATAACTTAATGTTCATGGGATTCATGCCAAGCCACTTGGTAGAAGATTTCCTGTCTGATAACTAGGACCTCCACACACATATAGCCTAAATTTGTAGGGATGGAAAGAACAAATTCTCCAAGTGGGTCACTGGGAAGGATGGTGAGCAAAGCCATTCCCAAAGCCAAATATTCTACTATTGCAGACATGTTGTTGTTGGTGTTAGTTGCCATCAAGTTGGCTCTGATTCATGGTGACCTTACGTATAACAAAACAAAATGTTGCCCAGTCCGGAGCCATCTTCATGATCTTTGATATGTTTGAGTCCATTGTTGTGGCTATTGTGTCAATGTCTACTTTACCTGAAGGTCCCTAGTAGTTCAAATGGTTTATACTGGACTGGTAACCTAAGGGTTGGTGGTCCAAACCCACCCAAAGCTACTGTGGAAGGAAAGTCCTGGAGATCTGCTTCCTTTAGGATTACAGCCAAGAAAACCCTATGGAGTAATTCTACTGAAACCCATGGGATTGTCATGAGTTGAAATTGACTCAACTGCAACTAACAACAACAACTTCTGCTTTACAAAATATGATGTCCTTTACTAGCAATTGGTCTTTCCTGATAACGTGTCCAAAGTAAGCAAGTTGAAGTTTCCCCATCCTTGCTTCTAAGGAGCACTGTGGTTGTATTTCTTCTAAGATAGCAGACATAACATTACATAATTGTCAATGATTTGTAGTGTATACTGCATACCTTGGGATGGTGCTCTGTCCTCACAATTTATCATCTCCAAGCTGGTACTTCAGCTCTATTCAAAATAAACTGTGACTGAATAATTTACATTCCATTAAAAAAATAGTAAGGAGCCCTGATGATGCAGTGGTTAAGCTCTTGGCTGCTCTTGGTAGATGGTTGAACTTACCAGCTGCTCCTCAGGAGAAAGCTGTGGCAGTCTGCTTCTGTAAAGATTACAGCTTTGGAAACCCTATAAGGCAGTCATACTCTGTCCTATAGGGTTGCTAGGTATTGGAATCAACTGGACGGCAGTGGGTCAAAAAAATAGGGATGCAACTGCTGTATGAGGCCCGCAGCTTCTGGGTATTCTGGTTTGTGATGGGGCAGTGAATTCCAAGGTTCTATCCCACTCCTGGAAACCACAACTGTGGTGGTGTAGTGCTTAAGTGCTACTATGTCTGCTAACTAAAAGGTTGGCAGTTCAAATCCACCAAGCACTCCTTGGAAATTCTATGGGACAATTCTACTCTGTCATATAGGGTCGCTATGAGTCAGAATCGGCTCACTAATAGTGGGTTTGGCGTGGTTTTGGTTTCTCCTACTACTGCAATTTTTTTGTTATAAATTGGATTCTTTTGTGCAAGGTGAGGTGCTGCGGTATTCCATGTCTGTAGATCAAATACTCTATAAGCCATCAGATAGTGAAACTGACCAAGGCCCTGCAGGCAGAAAAGGAAAACTATACCTAGAATACGTCAAGATAAAAGGCTCTCCCTTCTAGGGAGGAAGGGGTCCAATATAAACTACTTCCCCACAAGTGGCTGGCTGGTCTCCTTGAAAGATAGTGCCATACTGGGAATATTGACTCTGGCTATGGAAGGTTGGACATAGCATCCACTACAATTACTTTCTGTTGAATAAGTTGAGTTTTCTTGGGCCATGATTCTTAAGTTCCTGGGTAAGAAGCGGCATGTGGAGTGCCTAAGATAGATTTCCAGGCTAGCTGGTTTTCTCCACACAAAGCCTGCAGAGATGAACCATTATTACAAGCCTGGCTTGTAAATGTGACTTTTGTGTAGTTCCTACCCTCTTAGTTTCTCTGAACCAAAACACGTCTGGGGGACTTCTAAAAGGTATGCCTTTTGCAATTTATGGGCTGCCCCAAAGTTATGTGAAGTCTATTTTTGCTGATTCTTTCCCCGATCCACCTCACTGGGACTTCTCATCAGAGTCTTGTCTCCCCTACTTTCCTTACATGACTTGATCTTACTGTATTTGTCAACCCTGACACATAATTTAGAGGTTAGAAATTATAACTGTTCCCTATTAAAAACAAAATGAAATTTGCAGCCATTTATCAATTTTCTTGTTCCAGCTCCAACACTTGCTAGTTATGCAAGTCACTTAACTTCTCTTTACCTCAGTTTTCTCATCTATAAAATGGTAATAATAATATTACAGCCAATAAATAGTTGGTATATGGTTGGTGTGAGGAATAAATGAGTTAATGTATGTAAAATACATAGAAGAGTGACTGGTATGTAATAAGGACTATTTAATTGTTTTCTATCACCATGGGCATTATTATTAGTATTTGCATCATCTGCATCATCATTATTAGTCTCTTCATCATTATTATTGTTTTTCAGTGTTACCCATGAAAAAGAAAAAAGCTAAGTTACACAGCTGTACTCACACCAGAAGTTCTACAATTTATTCTTGCCATTTTTACACTTTGCAACCTATGTAGATAATAACTTAATATCTTGTAACTACATTAATTCAAACTAATTTGAAAGAGTACCACTTTCGAAGTCCAATAAGCAACCTAAAAGCCTGGGTTTTTAATTTCCTAGATATGTCACTTTGGATAATTATTCTTTTTCTTAGCGTGTCAAATTTACACTACTGCAAAATGGGGATGGTAAAAAATTTCTTAAAGACTTACTGTAAAAAAAAAAAGATGGTGTGTTAACTGCCTCTATAGCTCAATAAGCATAAAATTCCTTCTCTGTAATTCAAAATTCCTGTAGAAATCCTCTGCTGGAGGATTTCAGCAGCTGTTTGCCCACTATGAAGGAGCTGCAAAATTTCATATTCCTCACCTAAAGAGCTTTTGCGTTACATGATTTTATAAAAATTCCTTTCTCCATCTGTACATTTGTAAATAATAAATCACTTAGCAAACATGGCCACAGCTGTAAAATTACCATCCAACTCCATTCTTGTAATTAGAGGCATAACTTGCATTCAAAACAAAAGACCCCCACTAATATTTTTGTCAATGCCATGGAAAACAAAATATTCTGCAGGGCTACCTGTGTCACTCTATTTTACTATAGAAAAGGCTTAATTTGATACCATTGATTATTCACAAGATGGAGATATAGGGGCCGGTGGGGGTGGGGGAATGTTGGGAAGGTCTGCACTGATTGAAAAGCAAGTCTTTTATTGATTTCTGTTCGATGCTATTTTCAACAACAAATGTCACGAAGTACTATTCGGGTTTAGGACCTGGAGATATAAAGGTGTGTATGACATGCTCATCGCCCTTGTGAACTATTCAGTCTAGTTAGGGAGATAGAACAATAGAGATAAAAGATGAAAGCCAATATAAGATACTGATACACACAGAAACATTCCAAGGTGGGAAAGATCTCTGGGGCATGAAGCATTCAGAGAAGGTTTCAGTGGAAGACAGAGATCTTTGGTAATAGAAAGGGGAAGTTGTCACAGGAAGTGGCAAAGTTCAGCTATGGGAATGGGCATGGTGTATCACGGGACATTAAGATGACTGCTTTGGTTGGAATCAATGTTATTTCCGGAAGGGTGTGACACAAGGACTAAGGTGTATAAAGTGTTCATCAAGTACCAGACATTACAAGCTACTCCATGATATATTTAATATTCTTCACCAACATCATAATTCAAAGGCATCAGCTCTTTTTCAGTCTTCCTTATTCATTGTCCAGCTTTTGCATGTATATGAGGTAATTAAAAATACCATGGCTCGGGTCAGGCACACCTTAGTCCTCAAAGTGACATCTTTGTTTTTGAACACTTGAAAGAGGTCTTTTGCGCCAGATTTGCCCATTGTAATGTGTCATTTGATTTCCTGACTGCTGCTTCCATGGGCATCGAATGTGAGTTCAAGTAAAATGAAATCCTTGGTAACTTCAATCTTTTCTCTGTGTATCATGATGTTGCTTATTGGTCCAGTTGTGAGGATTTTTGTTTTCTTTATGTTGAGGTGCAATTGATCGTCATCAGTAAGTGCTTCAAGTCCTCTTTACTTTCAGGAAACAAGGTTGTGTAATATGCGTATCATAGGTTGTTAATAAGTCTTCCTCCAATCTTGATGCCCTGTTCTTCTTCGTGCAGTCCAGCTTCTTGGATTATTTGGTCAGCATAGAGGTTGAACTAAGTATGGCGAGGGGATACAATCCTGATGCACACCTTCCCTGACTTTAAACCACGTAGTATCTCCTTGTTCTGTTTGCATGACTGCCTCTTGATCTATGTACAGGTTCATCATGAGCACAACTAAGTGCTCTAAAATTCCCATTCTTCACAATGTTATCCATAATTTGTTAAGACCTACACAGCCAAATGCCTTTGCATAGTCAATAAAACACAGGTAAACATCTTTCTGGTATTTTCTGCTTTCAGCCAAGATCCACCTGACATCGGCATTGATATCCCTGGTTCCATGTTCTCTTCTGAATCTGCCTTGAATTTCTGGCAGTTCTCTGTTGATGTACTGCTGCAACCACTTTTGAATGATCTTCAGCAAAATTTAATTTTCTTCATGTATGATGTCATTTCACAATTCATCTGGTCAGAAAGATGTTTGCCTGTGTTTTACTGACTTGCAAAGACCTTCAACTGTGGACTGTGTGGGTCATAACTAATTATGGATAACATTGAAAAGGATGTAAAATGCAGGTAAGCAACATCCATTTGCAATGAATAATTTGTTGGTCTTACAAAATTCCATCATATGATGTCTGGCATTTCAATCACCAAGTCCATATTTTGCAACTACCTATCCTTCTTTGTTTTCAACTTCCGCATTCCAATCACCAATAATTTTCAATGCATCTTGATAGCATGTTTGATCAATTTCAGACTGCAAAAGTTGTTAAGAATCTTCAATTTCTTCATCTTTGCATTAGTGATTGGTGAGTAAATTTGAATAATAGTTGTATTAACTGGTATTCCTTGTAGGCGTATAGATATTATCCTATAACTGACAGCATTATACTTTGGAATAGATCATGAAATGTTCTTTTTGATGATGAATGTGATGCTATTCCTCTTCAATTTATCATTCCTGGCATAGCAGACCATGTGATTGTCTGATTCAAAAATGGCCAACACCAGTCTATTTCAGCTTACTGGGATATCAATCGTTATGCGTTCCATTTCATTATGGGTGAATTCTGATTTTCCTAGATTTGTACTTTGTACATTCCATGTTCTGATTATTAATAGATGTTTGCAGTTGTTTCTTATCAGTTTGAATTGTGCCACATCAGTAAACGAAGGTCCCGAAAGCTTTACTCTATCCATGTCATCAAGGAAGTAGAAAGTTTTAAATTAGGTAACAAGGAAAAACCATTAGAATTAAAAAAAAAAAAGGCGGTAAAGCTATTGAAGTCAGACTATAAGAAGTTCAAGATTAAGTGATATATAAATGGTGGAATATGAGGCTACTTCCTGAAGAGAGTTTTATTTAAAAGAAGTGCTAGAACATACTGTGGTTTACAGCTTACCAGGGTGTGAGTATAGAAACTGAGATTTTTGTTTACTCTGTGTTTGCTATTTCTCTTCTTCATATTCTCACTTTTTTTTCTTTCACCACAGCACATATATGTTCATATACATAGTGAGCTTTAGGGAAATAAAATTATCCATTGCATATGAAGTGTGTGAACTTCTTTTGTACCTGCTTTGAAATACTAATGTTTTTATTAAATAGGTTTTCTGAACATGACACTCGATACTAGCAGTAAAGAAAAAAAGATTTCCCCTTAAACATCTATGGGACAATACGTATGCCAATAATAACCACTCCACAGCTATTGGAATACTTAGGAACACAAAAGCTAACACTTTAAACTTCTGCCTCTTCTTTTTCATCACTGAAGCTGCAAATGAGAATAATTGATACTGTTAGATCTGCATTGATTCTATGAAGCTTCATTCTATACAGCATAATATGGAAAGCCAAGAAAACATCATCAATTTAGAACATGCAAAAAAAATTTTATATAATTTTATGCTCTTTTTATTGAGTGTGACATGTTAAACATTGTTGTTGTTTTTCAAGTCATAGTGACCCTATGTGACAGAACAGAACTTCCCCATAGGGTTTTCTTGGCTGTAATTTTTTTGAGCAGATTTCCAGGTCTTTCTCCTGTGAAACTGCTTGCTAGGTTCAAACCATCCACCTTTAGGTTAGCAGCGAAGTGCTTAGCCTTTGTGCCACCAAAGCTCCTTATGTTGCACGTTAGAGGCTGGAATTATAATAAAAAAAATTGACACTAGACATAGCCTTCATGTCGCACTCTAGACTTCATATGCCTCTTAATTTATTACTATTATTATTTGCATTGCTTAAGTAACTAAGTTTTTAGCATAAATCTAGAACTCAAGTAGAGATTTTGTTAGTTAATTTTTTTTTTAGATTTTTAAAATCTTTTTTTTTTATTGTGCTTTAGATGAAGATTTACAGAGCAAATTAGTTTCTCATTAAATAATTAATACACATATTGTTTTGTGACTTTGGTTGCCAACCCAATGACATGTCAACACTCTTCCCTTCCTGACTTTGGTTTCCCCATTACCAGCTTTCCTGTCCCCTCCTGCCTTCTCTTACTTGCCCCATGGGCTGGTGTGCCCATTTAGTCTTGTTTTGTTTTATGGGCCTGTGTAATCTTTTGCTGAAGGGTGAATCTCAGGAGTGACTTCAGCACTGAGTTAAAAGGATTTCTGAGGGCCATATTCTCAGGGTTTCTCCAGTCTCTGTCAGACCAGTAAGTCAGGTCTTTTTGTGAGTTAGAATTTTGTTCTACATTTTTCTCCAGCTTTGTCTGGGACTTTCTATTGCAGTCCCTATCAGATCAGTCCCTGGTAGTAGGCGGGCACTATCTAGTTATACTGGGCTCACTGTGGTGGAGGCCATGGTAGATGTGGTCCATTAGTCCTTTGGACTAATCTTTCCCTTGTATCTTTGCTTTCCTTTATTCTGCCTTGCTCCTGTAGGGGTGAGACCAGTGAAACATCTTAGATGGCCACTCACAAGCTTTTTTTTTTTAGGTTTTATGTAATTTTATTTAAATTTATATGTATTTATATTCTATAAGCCAAGAAAACAAACCTAATGCCATTGAGTCGATTCCTACTCATAGTGACCCTAAGGACAGAGTAGAGTTGCCCCATAGGGTTTCCAAGGTTGTAATCTTTCTTTTTTTTTAATAGTTTTTATTGTGCTTTAAGAGAAAGTTTACAAATCAAGTCAGTCTCTCACATATGAACTTATATACACCTTACTACATACTCCCATTTACTCTCCCCCTAATGAGTCAGCCCGCTCCCTCCTTCCAGTCTTTCCTTTCGTGATGGTTTTGCCAGTTTCTAACCCTCTCTACCCTCCCATCTTCCCTCTAGACAGGAGATGCCAACACAGTCTCAAGTGTCCACCTGATACAAGTAGCTTACTCCTCATCAGCATATCTCTCCAACACATTGTCCAGTCTAATCCACGTCTGATGAGTTGTCTTCAGGAACGGTTCCTGTCCTGGGCCAACAGAAGGTTTGGGGAACATGACCACCAGGATTCTTCCGGTCTCAGTCAGATCATTAAGTCTGGTCTTTTTATGAGAATTTGGGGTCTGCATCCCACTGTTCTCCTGCTCCCTCAGGGGTTCTCTGTTGTGCTCCCTGTCAGGGCAGTCGTCAGTTGTGGCCGGGCACCATCTAGTTCTTCTGGTCTCAGGATGATGTAAGTCTCTGGTTCATGTGGCCCTTTCTGTCTCTTGGGCTCATAATTACCTCACTCACAAGCTTTTAAGACCACAGATGCTACTCACCAAAGTAGGTTGTAGAACATTTTCTTTATAAACTGTGTTATGCCAACTGTGGCTCTTAAATTATTAAGAAATTGAAACTAGTATTGCATCATGTAAACCTTCTTTTTCCCCTTTATAATTTAGTATATTCTCCATGATATTGTCAGGCTGTTATTTTCACTGATCCTTAAAGGTATTTTTATGTGCCCACATGAATTCTTTCTGCCTTTCTTCCTCCTAACATTTTTGGTATAATCCAGTTTCTAGCTCTTTAAATCCAATGTAGCCTACAAGATTATATCCACCCTCCTCCCTAAAGATGCCAGCCCCTCACCAGCCCTCATATTTACCTCATAATTTGCTCCTTCCTCAGAGTTTTTCACCATTCTTTATCCCAGTATCACATGATATCATAATTCACTTATTACAGTCTTGCCTTCATAATAGGCTTTTCATTTTGTGGCAGCAAGGACTGTGTCATATTTATCTTTGGCAACTTTAGAGTCTAATCTAGTGTCTGGCATATTCTAAGAATTCAAGAAGCCTTTAAATAAATGAATGAATAGATGAGTAAATGAAGGAACAAATAAACACAATTACTATTTTTTAAAAAAAATCTTTCCTGTTCCTTTCCTATACTGTCATAATCATTTTCTATGCCCATACAATCCAAACACAGAGTCTTCTATCTCTATCTTCTCCATTATTTTACTCTGCCGTTCCCTTATACTAGATTCTTATTTTTAATACCCAAATTATTGTTACCCTCTTCTATCTGGTCTCTCTTCCTCCAGAGCTCCTTTTGGCTTTCATCATGTGTGAATATAGGAGCGGATTTGCCATGAAACCAGTTCAGATTAAGCTACAGAGCCCTCATCTGTACAGGTCTAATTTAAAGTTCCTGGAAGGGCTCTAGCAATTTATTCAAATAGTCATATATTTATAAAATTTACAAAATTATGCTATCTCAGCATCAGTCAGCTTAGACTTCTGCCTTTTTCCATTCCAAATACCACACCACCTCGGCATATTTCCCCTCATGACAGGTGGTACTGGAGTGGCCATAGACATTTTGATAGCTGGCAAAGTGGAGTTGACGTGAAATATTGACATTGAAACTCATAATATGCCCTCACACACCCACTGCCGTCGAGTCGATTCTGACTCATAGTGACCCTATAGGACAGAGCAGAACTGCCCGATAGAGTTTCCAAGGAGCTACTGGTAGATCAGAACTGCCAGCGTCTTGGTTAGAGGACACCAAATTGGTATATTGATGTCATCATTTTAAAAAGTATTTAAAATTAGTTGTTGTATAAGAAAATTTGAAAGACTTTGAAATTTCACAGCTTATATATGAAGAAACTTTTAAACAGAGGTTTTCCCAAATGTGAAATCGGTCTTAAAAATTTACAGAGAATTATTAATCATAAGGTATGAAATTGAAAGGAGCATTTCTAAAATATCAATAATAAATATATTTCAACTCATCATACTGGAAGAAAGACAGAGTAATGTTTCTGTTCTTGCAATACAAAATATAACAAAATCATTGGCATAGTGAAAGCAACTAAAGAGTTTTGTAAAGTACTTGAGTGATAATATAAAAAAATGATAATATCAGACACATAAAAAATATTGTCACTTGATATTCATCAGTTTTTACGATATGTAATTTCATGTCTTTTCTCATTCTGCTTTAAAGTTTACTTTTGTGCCAACTTTCAAATTTGTATTCTGAATTCTTTTTCTTAAAAAAGTCACTTAAACTACATAAGCTTCATGCAAGCTTAGATCAAGAGGTTATGTAGATTAACCCACTTCTTGTTACCAGATAGAACTCTAAAATATTCCTGATAAACCTTCAAAGTTAAGAATCCTCCAATACTTCCCTACCCACCCTGTCCACATTGTCCATGGAATGGTAGGTAAGTCAATTCCTGCACATAATGAAGAAAGATTTCAATGATTTGATCCTTATATCTCTTTCTGGCTTTATCTCCATCTAAACTCAGTCATATCTTATACCTAAGCTAAACTATACTGACTTAAAACCAATCTTGGTTTTTAGTTCACTGCCTTTCTTCATTTATTCAAAAGTATAGATTAGGACTTTGTATGTGTCAGACTCAGTGCCAGAAATAGGTTGTATCTTCAAAAGATATTTATTGTCTAATGTGAGAAATAAATGATAAAAATCAGACTAGAATGTGACAAGGGTGAGGATAAAGTGCATTGTGAATCACACAGGAGCTCATCAACCAGTCTGAACTGTGCGCATTCAGGACGCCTCCTGAAGAAAGTGATGCCTGAGTTGAGTCCTAAAACAAATGCAGGAATTGCACAGAGCAAGGAAGTAGGAAGGCAGTAAGAATATGGCAGGCTTAGGAAATTGTATGTGTTTCAGGACGAGTGAAGAATAGAGAACATGTCATGGCACAGGATAATACAATACTGGGTATACAAGCAGGAGCCAAAGGTAATCTGTCACTTGGTGGAGCTTTGGGAAGATTATAAGTAGGGATGCAGCATGACTCAATTGGTGTTTTGTAACAATCTCTGAGAAGTTAGGAGACTGTTGATGCAATTTAGTATCTTAGTTACCTACTGCTGCCATAACAGAAATACCACAAGTGGGTGGCTTCAAAGGACAGAAAGGCATTTTCTCACAGTTCAGGAGGCTAGAAGTCCAAATTCAGGACATGCTTCCAGAGGGAGGTTTTTCTTTGTCTATTTTAGCTTCCAGGAGACTGCAATCTTTGGAGTTCCTGGGCTTGTAGATGCATCTGTCTCTATATTTCATCTTCTACCTGTGAGTGTCTCTATGTCTATTCTGCTTCTTTTATAACTTAGAAATTATTAGGTTTAGGACCCACTGTAGTCTGGTATGACCTCATTGAAGAAACAGAAGAAATCCTTTATTTCCAAGCAGGGTCATATTTGCTGGTGTTGGAGTTAGGATTTCAACACATATTTGGGGGACACACAATTCAATTCATAGCACTTAGCTAGAACTGATAAGGGCCCAAGTTAAGTTCTAGTGGCAATGGATAGGAAAGGAGAGATTAAGGAGAAAGAATTAAATTAATAAACAAGACACACTAACTAATTAAAGTAGGGCTTGAGAGAAAGAATGAAGTCAAGGAAAAAGCATGTATATATGTGTTGGAACACCATTTATATTCTAATATACTTTATTGAGATAGGGATACTGAGAAGAAAAAGATTTGGGATGAAAGTAGATGTAAAATTTAGGTTTAGATATGTTGATTTCAAGGTACTGATGACCTCTTAATAAATAGTAAACTTATCCCAAGTTGTTAAGTACTCTTTATAGTGTAATTTCAAATGACTACATAATATTCCATTGTATCAGTGTCCCACAAATTATTGCACTATTCCCCTTGAACATATAGTTTGCTTATTTTTCTTGCATATTACTCTTATAACATTTGAAGTAATGATCATACTCTTGCATCAATCTTTGTGTAGTCATTATCAGGATAAATATTTAGAAGTAAAGGCCAATATTTAAGATCCTATAAGTTTAGTTAAGGCAGATTAATTCCGTGCTCAGAAAAAAACCATTCAAAAAGGAAGGAAGGAAATGACATTTTTAGTTTTTTAGGAGCACTTTACCACCAGAAGGAAGAATGTATTTCATGGAATATAGGTCCTAGGCTCAAAGGCAAAGGACCATAGACTTGGAGGACATCTATGTCAATTGGCACAACATAGTTCTTAAAGGCAATGCTCTGCATCCTACTTTGATGAGTAGTGTCTGGGGCCTTAAAAGCTTGCAAATGGTCATCTAAGATACAACTATTGGTCTTCTCCATGCTGAAGCAAAGGAGAGTGAAAAAAAAAAAAAACCCAAAGACTCAAAAGAAAAGAAAAAAAATTTTAAAGGGAGCAATTAATCCAAAGGACTAATGGATCACATGAACCACAGCCTACATGACCCCAACACCAGAAGAACAAGATGGTGCCCAGCTACCACTACAGACCAGTCTGACTGGGATTACAACACAGGGTCCTGGACAGAGCAGGAGAAAAACGTAGAACAAAAGATCAAATTCACCAAAAGACCAGATTTACCTGGTCTGACAAAGAATGGAGGAATCCCCAGATATGGCCCTAAGATACCTTTCTGACCTAGAAGTGAAGCTGTTTTTGGAGACCATCTTCTAGCCAAACACTAGAAGTCATAAAATAAACAATAACACCTGAGAGGAACTTGCTTCTTAGAACAATCAATTATAAAAGATCAAAACGGCAATATTTGCCCAAAAGCAAAGATAAGAAGGCAGGAAGAGGTAGAAAATCAGGATGAAAGGAAACGGGGAACCCAGGGTGGAAATGGGGAGAGTACTGACACATTGTGGGAAATGGAGCTAAGGCCATGAAAAGCTTTACATATAAACAATTGAATGGGAATCTAATGTGCTCTGTAAACTTCCACATAATGCACAATTAAAAAAAAAAAAAAAAAAAAGGTACTTGGGGAAGAATGAAAGTGATCTTATATGGAAGAACTGAGATGAGAGAAAGAACAAATGGCAAAAAAAAAAGGGGGCGGGAAGGAATGGGGAGTGGGGATAAATATGTTGGAAATCAAAATGAGAACTGACCCTATTTAAAAACAACAACAATAATATCTTCTGAGGTTTAAAAGAAACACAACATGTAGATCAAGACAAGGATATATGGATTCAAGATATTTAAAGAATTTTTTATATTTCCTGAGAGGAGAGTAAAAGTATTAAATAATGTTAGACTTTGGTAAGTGTCCATGACCTTCTGTTTTGTCCCTGGTCAAAACATTCGATAGTGGTAACTGGGTACCATCTAGTTCTGATCTCAGGGTAGATGAGGTCATGGTTCACATGGGCTATTAGTCCTGGGGACTAGTTTTTTCCTTTGAGTCTCTAGTTTCCTTCATTCTTTTTTGTTCTAGATAAGTAAATACCGATAGTTGTATCAGATCTCCGGTCCCAAGTTTTTAAGACCCTAGGTGCTACTCACCGAACTAAGATGTAGAACATTATCTTTATGAACTATGTTATGACAAATGACAGAGTTGTTCCACCGAAGTATGATCCTAAGCCTTTTAACTTGGTAAACCAATCTCACAAGGTGTTTGGATATGTCTAGGAAGTCTCTGTAACTGTACTTTTTTTATATATATAAGAAAATACATGTGGCACACAAAAACATGTATATACATATGCTTACAGATACATCTAAACGTGCAAATTCATATACTCACATACACCTTCCTGTACATATAAATGCATACATATCTACCTATGTAACCACAAGTATCAATAAGTACTTCAAGCCCTCTTGACTTTCAGCAAGCAAGGCTGTGTCATCTGCATATCGCAGGTTGTTAGTGAATCTTCCTCCAATCCTGATGCCCCATTCTTCTTCATATAGTCTAGCTGCTTGGATTATTTGCTCAGCATACAGATTGAACAAGTATGATGAAAGGATAAAACCTTGACACATACCTTTCCAGATTTTAAACCACACAGTACTCCCTTGTTCTATTCCAATGACTGCCTTTGGTCTATGTACAGGTTCCACCTGAGCACAATTAAATGTTCTGCAATTCCCATTCTTTGCAATGCTACCCATAATTTGTTATGATCCACACAGTCAAATGCCTTTGCATAGTCAATAAAGCACAGGTAAACTTTTTTCTGGTATTCTCTGCTTCCAGCCAAGGTCCATGTGACACCAGCAATGATATCCCTTGTTCCATGTCATCTTCTGAATCTGGCTTGAATTTCTGGCAGTTCCCTGTCCATGTACTGCTGCAATAGCTTTTGACTTATCTTCAGCAAAACCTTGCTTGCTGAAAGGGAAGAGGACTTGCAGCACTTACTGATGAAGATCAAAGACTACAGCTCTCAGTATGGATTACACCTCAAGATAAAGAAAACAAAAATCCTCACAACTGGACCAATAAGCAACATCATGATAAATGGAGAAAATAGTGAAGTTGTCAGGGGTTTCATTCTACTTGGATCCACAATCAATACCCACATAAGCAGCAGTCAAGAAATCAAACAATGTATTGCACTGGGCAAATCTGCTGAAAAAGACCTCTTTAAAGTGTTAAAAAGTAAAGATGTTACTTTAAGGACTAAGGTGCACCTGACCCAAGCTAGGGTGATTTCGATTGCCTCATATGCATGTGAAAGCTGGACAATGAATAAGAAAGACCAAAAAAGAATTGACTCCTTTGAATTATGATGTTGGCTATAAATACCAAAACTATGGACTGCCAGAAGAACAAACAAATCTCTTGGAAGAAGTACACCCAGAACGCACATTAGAAGTGAGGATGGCGAGACTTCATCTTACATACTTTGGCCATGTTATCAGGAGGGACTACTCCCTGGAGAAGGACATCATGCTTGATTAGGTAGATGATCAGTGAAAAAGAGGTGGACACTCGAAGAGGTGGATTGACATAATGGCTGCAAAAATAGTCTCAAGCATAACAATGATTGTGAGGATGGCCCAGGACCAGGCAGTGTTTTGTTCTGTTGTACATAGGGTCGGTATGAGTTGTAACTGACTCCATGACACTCAACAGCAACAACAAGAAACTGTTAAAAAACAAAGATGTCACTTTGAGTACTAAGGTGTAACTGACCCAAGCCATGATACGCGTGCAAAAACATGACAATGAAAAAGGAAGACCAAAGAAGAATTGATGCCTTTGAATTATGGCGTTGGCAAAGAATATTGAATGTACCACAGACTACCAGAAAAAGGAATAAATCTGTCTTGAAAGAAGTACAGGCAGCTGAATAAACCAAACGCTTCGAAGTCCAGCGTAACAGGGGTGGGGATTTGGGGACCATGGTTTCAGGGGACATCTAAGTCAATTGGCATAACAAAGTGTATTAAGAAAACATTCTGCATCCCACTTTGGAGAGTGGCATCTGGGGTCTTAAATGTTAGCAAATGGCCATCTAAAATGCATCAATTGGTCTGAACCCACCTGGAGCAAAGGAGAATGAAGAACACCAAAGACACAAGGTAATGACGAGCCCAAGAGACAGAAATGGCCACATAAATCAGAGACTACATCAGCCTGGGCCAGAAGAGCTAGATGGTGCCCAGCTACAAGTGATGACTGCCCTGACAGGGAACACAACAGAGAATCCCTGATGGAGCAGGAGAGCAGTGGGATGCAGACCTCAAATTCTTGTAAGAAGACCAGACTTAATGGCCTGACTGAGACTAGAAGGACCCCGGAGGCCATGGTCCCCAGACCTTCTGTTATCCCAAGACAAGAGCCATTCCCAAAGCCAACTCTTCAGACAGGGATTGGACTGAACTATAAGGTAAAAAACGATACTGGTGAGGAGCGAGCTTCTTGGCTCAAGTAGACACATGAGGCTGTGTAGGCAGCTCCTGTCTGGAGGGGAGATGAGAAGGTAGATTGGGACAGAAGTTGGAGGAATGGACATGGAAATACAGGGTAGAGAGAAGGAATGTGCTGTCTCATTAAGGGGAGAGCAATTAGGAGTATATAGCAAGGTGTATGTAAACTTTTGTATGAGAGACTAACTTGATTTGTAAACTTTCACTTAAAGCGCAATAAAAATAAAAAAGGAAAAGAAGTACAGGCAGAATGCTCCTTAGAAGCAAGGATTTCGAGGTTGTCTCAAGTACTTTGGACATGTTATCAGGAGGGATCAGTCCCTGGAAAAGGACATCATGCTTGGTAAAGTAGAAGGGGCAGGAAAAAGAGGAAGACCCACAATGAAATGGATTGACACAGTGGCTGCAACTATGAGCTCAAGCGTAGCAGTGATCATGAGGATGATGCAGGACTGGGCAGTGTTTCCTTCTGTTATATGTAGGGTCACTGAGTCAGAACCCATTCAAAGGCACCCAACAACGACGACAAACCACAAACATATTTTTTGATTGTTATTACTATTGTTGCAAAATTTTATATGTTATAGCATTTAACAAATTTGTCCCTTATTCTTGTGTACTTCTTAGTGTCTTTATTTTCCTTGGTCAAGTTGTACAGACTTCACCCATATTGAGTATTGCCTTTCCCATTACCAAAAATAACAAGTGTCTGCTATCTATAAAGGGAACCCTGGTGGCATAGTGGTTAAGAGCTATGGCTGCTAACCAAAAGGTCGGCAGTTCGAATCCACCAGGTGCTCCTTGGAAACCCTGTGGGGCAGTTCTACTCCGTCCTATAGGGTTGCTATGAGTCAGAATAGACCCAACGGCATTGGGTTTGGCTTTGGGTTTTTTGCTATTTAGAAAGCGATTACCCCACCTTCCCCATCCCATCCCTAGTAACCTTAAAATAATGTTCCTTTCTGTGTGCACACCTATTGTCTTTTTTATAAAAGTGAGACCATGCAATATTTGTCTTTTGTGATTGACTTATTTCACTCAGCATAATGTCCTCCAGATTCATCTGTGTTATGTTTTGCAGACTTATCTTTATTCTTTATCATCGTGTAGTATTCCATTGTGTGCATGTACCACATTTTGTTTATCCATTCATCTGTTGATGAGCACTTAGGTTGTTTCCATTTTTTGCAATTGTGAATAATGCTGCAATGAACATAGGTGTGCATATGTCTATTTGTGTCACTGTTTTATATCTTTAGGATACATACCTAGTAGTGGGATTGCTGCAGCATGAAGTATTTTTGAAAGAGCACCACACTGTTTTCTATAGTGGTTGTACCATCTTACAATCCCACCAACAGTGTACCCAAAAAACAAAAAAACAAACCTGTTGTTGTTGAGTCGATTCCAACTCATAGTGATCCTATAGGACACAGTTGAACTTCCCTGTAGGGTTTCCAAGGAGCGGCTGGTGGATTTGAACTGCTGACCTTTTGATTAGGAACCCCACAACCTCACCAGCACTTGCGGTTTTCTTTTCTTTTTTGGATGAGTATCATTTTTTGCAAGGGTGAGATGAAATCTCATTGCAGTTTTGATTTGCATCTCTCTGATGGCTAATGATCACAAGCATCTGTTCATGTATTTTTTGGCTACCTGAATGTCCTCTTTGATGAAGTGTCTAATGCCCTTTGCCCATTTTTTGATTGGATTGCTTGTCTTTTTGTGTGGAGTTATTGAAGATTTCTGTATATTTTAGAGATTAACCCTTATCAGATATGTGGTTCCCAAAGATTTTTTCCCAATGTGTATGTTCTCTTTCTACTTTTTTGGTAAAGTCTTCTGATGAGCATAAGTTTTGATTTTTAGGAGGTCCTAGTTATCAGATTGGTCTTCTGTTGTTCTTGGGTTTGTAGTTGTGTTTGATAGTCTGTTTATGCCAAAAATCACATCCCCTAGGTTTGTTCCCATGTTATCTTCCAGGAACTTTATATTTTTATCTTTAACATTTAGATCTTTAATCTATTTTGAGTTAGTTGCGTATGGTGTTAGATATAGATCCTGTTTCATTTTTCTGCAAATGGATATCCAGTTTTGCCAGCATGATTTGTTAAAGAGATTGTTTATTCCCCCACTGAATGAACTTTGTCCCATTGCCGAAGGTCAGCTGCCCATAGATGGATGCATTTACTTCCATTGGTCTATGTGTCTGCCACTGAATCAGCATCAGGCTGTTTTGATTACCATGGATGTGTTTTGAGATCGAAATGTGTGAAGCTTCCTACTTTACTCTTCTTCAATATTGCTTTGGCTATTCAGTGCCTCTTTCCTTTCTGTACAAAGTTGGTGAGTAGTTTTTTCCGTTTCATTAAGGAATATTGGGATTTGGATCAGAATTGCATTATATCTATAGATTGCTTTGGGTAATATTGACATTTCACTATGTTGAGTCTTCCGATTCATGAGGATGGAATGTTCTTCCTCTTCAAGTTTCTTGCAGTAGTATTTTATGGTTTTCATTGTGTAAGTCTTTTACATCCAAGGTTAGGTTTATTCTAGGTATTTTATTCTTTGGGAGGCTATTATAAGTGGTGAGGTTTTGTTGATTTTCTTTTTGGGCTTCTCCTTCTTAGCGTCAAGGAACCCAAGTGATTTTTATGTGTTGATCTTGTACCCTGCCGCTTAACCAAATCCTTCTGTTAGATCCAGTAACTTTCTTGTGGAATCTCTGGGATTTTCTACTTATAGGTTCATGTCATCTGCAAATAGGGAGAGTTTTACTTATTCCTTTCCAATCTGAATACCCTTTATTTCTTTCTTGCCTTATTGAGCTGGCTCAGACTTCCAGTACAATATCAAATAAGAGTGGTGATAGTGGACATCCTTGTCTCATTCCCATTCTCAAGGGGAAGGCTCTCAGTCTTTCTCTCTTGAGAATAATGTTGGCTGTTGGCATACATGCCCTTAATTACGCTGAGAAATTTCCCTTCTATTCTTACATTGCTGATAGTTTTTATCAGGAGAAGGTGTTGGATTTTATCAAATGCCTTTTCTGTATAGATTGAGTTGATCATGTGATTCTTTTCCTTTCTTTTACTTAAGTGATGAATTAAATTGATTTCCTAATGTTGAACTACCCTTACATACCTGGTATGAATCCCACCTGATCATGATGTATTATTATTATTTGATATGCTGTTGGATTCTGTTGGCTAGAATTTTGAGAATTTTTACATCTATACTCATAAGGAATATTGATTTGTAATTTTGCTTTTTTTGTGATATCTTTACCTGGTTTTGGTAATAGGGTAACGCTGACTTCATAGAATGAATTATGGAGTATTCCTTCCTTTTCCATGTTTTGGAAGAATTTGTGTAGAAACGCTGTCAATTCTTCTTTGAATGTTTGGTAGAAGTCCCCAGTGAAGCCATCTGGGCCAGGGGTTTTTTGTTGTTGTTGTTAGGAGTTTTTTGATGACATCTTCTATCTCTTGTTATGAGTCTGTTTAGGTTTTCTACCTCTATATGAGTTAATTTAGGTAGGTAGTATATTTCTAGAAATTTGTCTATTTATTCTAGGTTTTCAAATTTGTTGGAGTACAATTTTTATAGAATTCCATTATAATCCTCTTTATCTTAGTGGGATCTGTTGTAATATCTTCAGTTCCATTTGTTATTTTGGCTATTTGCTTCTCATTTTCATCCTTTGTCAAATTGGTCAGTGGTTTGTCAATTTTATTGATCCCGTCAAAGAACCAACTTCTAGTCTTGTTGATTCTTTGTATTGTTTTTCTGTTTTCTATTTCATTTACTTTTGCTCTAATCTTTATTATTTCCTTTCTTCTGTTAGCTTTGGTCTTTTATTGCTCTTCCTTTTCTGTTTGTTCAAGTCATCAGGTTAAGTTGTTGCTTTTGGATCTTTCTTCTTTTTAATGTATGCATTTATTGCTATAAATTTTCCTCTGAGCACTACTTTTGCTATGTCCCAAAGATTTTGATAAGTTGTGTTTTAATTATCATTTGATTCTAAGTACTTTTTAATTTCATTTTTTATCTCTTTTATGACCAATTTTTAGTAAAGTGTTATTTAGTTTCCATGTATTTAATTTATTTTCCTTGATCTTCCTTTTATTGATTTCTAATTTTAAACCATTATGATCAGAGAAGATGCTTTGTATAATTTTGATCTTTTTAAATGTATTGAGGCTTTTTTGTGGCCTAAAATATGATCTATTCTGGAGAATGTTCCATGTGCATTGGAGACGAATATGTATTGTGCAGCTGTTCAGTGGCATGTCCTATATATGACTATGAGGTCAAGTTGATTACTTATGTTGTTTAGTTCTTCTGTGTCTTTGTAGATTTTCTTTCTAGTTGTCCATCATTGAATGTAGTGTGTTGCATAAAATCTCCTAGTACTGTTGTAAAACTGTCTATTTCTCTCTTCAATTCTGTTAGAGTTTGTTTTATAAATTTTGGAGCTCTGGTGTTAGATACACAAATATTTGTTATTGTTATGTCTTCTTGTTAAATTGACCATTTAATCATTATATAATGTCTTTCTTTGTCTCTTATAATGGGTTTTGACTTAAAGTTTTTTTCTCAGAAATTAGTAGTGCCACTCCTGCTCTCTTTTGGTTACTCTTTGTTTGGTATATGTTTTCCCATCCTTTGGTTTTTAACCTCTTTATGTCTTTGTGTCTAAGTTTTGTCTCCTGTAGACAACATATTGATGGCTCTTTTTTTTTTTTTTTAATTTTTTAATAAAAATCTATTCTGTCACTCTGCCTCTTGAGTGGTGCATTTAATCCATTTACATTCAGTGTGACCATGGTGGCATAGTGGTTAAGTGCTACGACTGCTAACCAAAGGGTTGGCAGTTCAAATCCACCAGGCACTCTTTGGAAACTCTATAGTGCAGTTCTACTCTGTCCTATAGGGTTGCTATGAGTCAGAATCAACTCGACAGCATTGGGTTTGGTTTCGGTTTAGTGATTATGGATAGGTATGAGTTCATTGCTGCCATTTTGTTATACACTTTTTGTGTTGTTTGTTTCTTTGTCTTCTTAATTTTCTATGTGAATTCTTTTTTATATGAATCTTCTTTTACTATTATCTATTATTGTTGTTCTTGTGTTTATGGAGTCTTTTTATCTTCTTTATTTTGGTGAATAGATTTTTAATTTTCTTTGTGGTTACCCTGAAGTTTACCTTTATCCTCCTGTATTTACAATAGTCTGTTATATCTTGAAATTGCATTGACTTCCTCTACATACGGAAGTTCTGTAACTACACCATTCATTCCCCCTCTTGTTCTGAACTTGCCAGTGTTTATAGTTTACTCTCTGGTTCCAAGTAATCAGTTCTGCAACTATATTTTACTTTTATGAAGTCTTTACCTGGGTTGGTATCTGGGTGATGCTGTCGTGTGTCTTTCTTAGGTTATTGTTTGGTATTGTTGGATTTCTGTCCAAAGGATTCCCTTTAATACTTCATGTAGGGCTATTCTGGTGGTTACAAATTCTCTTAATTTCTGCTCTTCTGGAATGTCCTAATTTCACCCTATTCTTGAGAGACAATTTTACTGAGTATGTAATTCTTGGTTGGCAATTCTTTGCTTTCAGGGCTTTGTACATGTCTTCCCATTGCCTTCTTGCCTGCATGGTTTCTGATGAGGAATCATCATTTAGTCTTACTGATGCCCCTTTGTAGGTGATATTTCACTTTTCACTAGATGCTCTCAAGATTCTTTGTCTTTGGTTTTAGAAAATTTGATTATGATATGTCTTGGTGAGTTTCTTTTGGGGTCTATCCTGTATGGGTTTGTTGAGCTTATTGGATGGAAATCTTCTCATCTTTCAAGATATTTGGGATGTTTTGTGCCAATATATTTTCAAAAATTCTCACAGATTTTTTTTCTACTCCTGGCAGAATGGGTGGCTGGGCAGAGGAAGGGGCACCACCAGTCCCCAGGCCCCTAGCACAGCCAGCTGGGTGGAGGATGCAGATCTTCTGATCTGCCAACCCCTGGTGGGAGTTGCTGCTGGTTCTCAAGTTATGGGGTTGGGGGAGAATGGTGAGTGCTGCTATCACAGACCTCTGGCAGCAGGGGTGGGAGACTATGGCAAGTGCAGTAAATGCTTTTAACTTTCTCTGGGTAGAGAGTGCTCCTGCCTGACTCTGGACAAGTGTGCAGGAGCCCTCCTGCTTGGCAGCACCAGGTGATGGAAGCTTTGGTTGGTTAGATGTGAGAAAGGGTTGGATGGAGCACAGGTACAGGAACTATCATTAGAAGGCTGGAGAGGAACTTATTAGTAATACGTGCAAGACGCTTGACATATTTTAATTTATTCAATCTTCATAGCAACTCTAAAACCAAATCTGTTGATTCCAACTCATAGCAACCCTGTATAACAGAGTAAAACTGTCCTGTAGAGTTTCCAAGGCTGTAATCTTTACAGAAGCAGACTGCCATTATCTTTCTCCTGTTGAGTGGCTGGTGGGTTCGAACTACTGATCTTTCATTAGCAGCAGAGTGCTTTAACCACTGTGCCACGAGGGATCCTTACAACAACTCTTTGTGGTTATTATTATTCTCATTTTGTAGGTGATAGAAATAAGCAAGAATTAGTGAATGCAGATATTTTTAACTGGGGGAACAGGACATTGGTGTATTTTTTTCTGATGACTTTAAAAAAAAAAGTCATTTGGGTAGCTATATTCTTCTGTCCATTTTCCAAGTTATAGATGATTATATTACTGCCAGTCCCAGTGCGACTCTATATAGTATGATATTGAATGTCAATAAGATCGAATTTATGTTCTTTCTTTTTTATTGAGCCCAAACAAGCTGGAAGAAACCTCAATATTTCATCTTTTTTTTGTTGTTGTTGTTTATTTTTTAATTAACCCTCTAAGAAATGTGCTAGATGACTTAGGCAATGGTTACAACTGCAGTTGAAACTAGTAACAGTTTCCATGACATAAGTCATTGGGTGATACAGTACTAAATTAAGAAATGGGAAAATTAATTTTACCTTGTAAAATTTCCTTTATTCTCTAATTAACGAAGACTTGAAATATTTCCTTAGATCCTGCAGACAACTGATTAAAATCAGCATCAATGGTTCTCAGTTCTAAAACAGACATGGCTTTTTCCTATTCTTTCGTATTCCCTTTTATAAACACCTTACTGAACTTTCTTTAAATGTGGCAGTATTCATTACACCCATTTTCCTGAAACCCCAACCTTGGTTCTTTGATAGTTGACTTCCCTGGTTCTCTTTCTGCTTTTCTATAATGCTACTTTCCATCTTCTTTGCCGGTCTAACAAGGTGTCATTTTGTTAGGTTGCATTGTCAATTAGTTTCACTCAGTTTCAAACCCGAAATATGTTCCTCAGACACTCCTGGTGATTCTTTCTCTTTAATCAAATGTCAACTAAGCCTTACTTCTTAGGGTTATTTACAGCTTTCTGGTAAATTCACCTGAATTCCATTCACTGGCTCTGAATGCCCCAAGTATACGCTGGGCAAAACTAGTATATATATATTTCTCAAGATCTTTAATATGCTCATGTGCACTCTGCAATTCCAAGAGAAACAGTATTTCCTAAATTCATTTTTTACCCAGGCATCGTTTTTACACAAAATCTCCCATGGGTCTAGTATTCCAAAGACAATTTTCTTTTGTTATTGAGATAAATAATTCCTTTATTCCCCTCCCCTGGCCCGACATATCGACGGCAGTGGGTTGTTTTTTTTAGATATATATGTATCTTTGAGATTCTAGCTGAAACCACTTACATTGTAGCATTTTCCTTGGCAAACTCAGTGGTTGCCTTTTGTTTTTATCTCTTTTCTCTGGACTTTGATGGAAGCTTTACCTCCAGGTCACTCTGGGCTCCTGTACATGACTGGTTTCATAATTTCTTACTATAACTGTCTTTATTTTTCTAGCAAGTAAAGGGAACCATTACTGTGTATCTACTAAATGCTGGAATTATTCTAAGATCTTTTTGTACAAAATCTTGCTTAATGTTCACAACAATTATAGGATGTAGGGGCTATTATTCCTATTAGAGAAGCTATTGGGAAAACCTCAGTAACAGGGCAATGATCATTATTAGTTCAGTCACACTAGGACTTGTTTGGAAGTCAGAGTTACCTGATTCTAAACCTACGCTTTTACCACTATGCCATTGAGTTTTTGCAGTACCATGTAGATTTTAGAGATCAGGCGCTGATCAGAAATGTCATAGCTAAAACCTTTTTTTTTTAATCTTTTGGTGAAGTCTTTGGATGAGCATAGGTGTTTGATTTTTAGGAGCTCCCAGTTATCTAGTTTTTCTTCTAGATCCTTTGTGTTTTATATACTGTTTTTGCCATGTATTAGGGCTCCTAACTTTGTCCCTATTTTTTCTTTCATGATCTTTATTGTTTTAGATTTTATATTTAGATCTTTGATCCATTTTGAGTTAGTTTTTTGCATGGAGTGAGGTATGGGTCTTCTTTCATTTTTTTGCAGATGGATATCCGGTTACGCCAGCACCATTTCTTAAAAAGACTGTCTTTTCCCCCATTTAACTGTTTTGGGGTCTTTGTCAAATATCAGCTGCTCATATGTGGATGGATTAATATCTGGATTCTCAATTCTGTTCCAATGGTCCATGTATCTGTTGCTGTACCAGTACCAGGCTGTTTTGACTACTGTGGCAGTATAATAGGTTCTAAAATCAGGTAAAGTAAGGCCTCCCACTTTTTTTCAGTAATGCCTTATTATCCAGGGCCTCTTTCCCTTTCATATGAAGTTGGTGATTTGTTTCTCCATCTCATTAAAGATTGTCATTGGGATTTGGATCAGAATTGCATTAAATGTATAGATCGCTTTTGGTAGAATAGACATTTTTAAAATGTTGAGTCTTCCTATCCACGAGCAAAGTATGTTTTTCCACTTATGTAAGTCTCTTTTGGTTTCTTGCAGAAGTGTACTGTAGTTTTCTTTGTACAAGTCTTTTACAACTCTGGTAAGATTTATTCCTAAATATTTTATCTTCTTGGGGGCTACTGTAAATGCTATTGATTTGGTAATTTCCTCTTTGATGTTCTTTTTGTTCGTGCAGAGAAATCCAACTGACTTTTGTATGTTTATCTTGTATCCTGATAGTCTGCTGAACTCTTCTATTACTTTCAGTAGTTTTCTTGAGGATTCCTTAGGGTTTTCTGTATATAAGATCATGTCGTCTGCAACTAGAGATACTTTTACTTCTTTCTTGCCAATCTGGATGCCCTTTATTTCTTTATCTAGCCTAATTGCTCTGGCTAGGACTTCCAGCACAATGTTGAATAAGAGTGGTGATAAAGGGCATCCTTGTCTGGTATCCGATCTCATTGGGAATGTTTTCAGGCTCTGTCCATTTAGGGTGATGTCGCCTGTTGGCTTGGTATAAATGCCCTTTATTATGTTGAGGAATTTTCCATCTATTCCTATTTTGCTAAGGGTTTTTATCAAGAATGAGTGTTGAACTTTGTCAAATGCCTTTGCTGCATCAATTGATAAAATCATGTGATTCTTGTCTTTTGTTTTATTTATGCAGTGGATTACATTAATTGTTTTTCTAATGTTGAACCATCCCTGCATACCTGGTATGAATCCCACTTGGTCATGGTGAATTATTTTTTTCTTATGTTGTTGAATTCTATTGGCTAAAATGTTGTTGAGGATTTTTGCATCTACATTCATGAGGGATATAGGTCTGTAATTTTCTTTTCTTGTGGTGTCTTTACCTGGTTTTGGTATCAGGGATATGGTGGTTTCATAGCATGAGTTTGGTAGTATTCCATCCTTTTCTATGCTCTGAAATATCTTTAGTAGTAGTGGTGTTATGTCTTCTCTGAATGTTTGGTAGAACTCTGCAGTGAAGCTGTCCGGACAAGGGCTTTTTTTTTGTTGGGAATTTTTTGATTACCTTTTCAATCTCTTCTTTTGATATGGTCCTATTTAGTTGTTCTACCTCTGTTTGTGTTAGTTTAGGTAGGTAATGTGTTTCTAGGAATTCACCCATTTCTTCTAGGTTTTCAAATTTGAGTATAGTTTTTCATAGTAATCTGATATGATTCTTTTAATTTCAGTTGGTTCTGTTGTAATATAGCTCCTCTCATTTCTTATTCGGGTTATTTGCTTCCTCTCCTGTTTTTCTTTTGTCAGTTTGGCCAGTGGTTTATCAATTTTGTTGATTTTTTCAAAAAAACAGCTTTTGGTCTTGTTAATGCTTTCAATTGTTTTTCTGCTTTCTATTTCATTTAGTTCAGCTCTAATTGTTATTGTTTGTTTTCTTCTGGTACCTGTGGGTTTCTTTTATTACTCTCTTTCTATTTGTTCAAGTTGTAGGGATAATTCTTTGATTTTGGCCCTTTCTTCTTTTTAGATGTGTGCATTTATTCATATGAATTGGCCTCTGAGCACCGCTTTTGCTGTGTCCCAAAGGTTCTGATAGGAAGTGTTTTCATTCTCATTGGATTCTATGAATTTTTTTATTCCATCCTTAATGTCTTCTATAATCCAGCCTTTTTTGAGCAGGGTATTGGTCGGTTTCCAAGTGTTTGATTTCTTTTCCTTGGTTTTCCTGTAATTGATTTCTACTTTTATGGCCTTATGGTCAGAGAAGATGCTTTGAAATATTTCAATGTTTTGGATTCTGCTAAGGCTTGCTTCATGACCTAATATGTGGTCTATTCTAGAGAATGTTCCATGTGCACTGGAAAAGAAAGTATGCTTTGTTGCTGTTGGGTGGAGTGTTCTGTATATGTCTACGAGGTCAAGTTGGTTGATTGTAGCATTTAGATCTTCCGTGTCTTTATTGAGCTTCTTTCTGGATGTCTTGTCCTTCACCGAAAGTGGTGTGTTGAAGTCTCCTATCATTATTGTGGAGCTGTCTGTCTCACTTTTCAATGGTGATTGTTTTATGCATCTTGCAGCCCTGTCATTGGGTGCATAGATATTTAATATGGTTATATCTTCTTGGTGTATTGTCCCTTTAATCATTCTGTAGTGTCCTTCCTTATCCTTTCTGACGGATTTAACTTTAAAATCTATTTTGTCAGAAATTAATATTGCCACTCCTGCTCTTTTTTGATTGTTGTTTGCTTGATATATTTTTTTCCATCCTTCGAGTTTTAGTTTGTGTCTCTAAGTCTAAGGTGTGTCTCTTGTAAGGCAGCATATAGACAGATCATGTTTTTTAATCCATTCTACCACTCTGTCTCTTTATTGGTGCATTTAGTCCATTTACATTCAGTGTAATTATGGATACTATGAATTTAGTGCTATCATTTTGATCTCTTGTTTTGTGTGTTGACAGTTTTTTTCCCACTTGATTTTATGTGCTGAGTAAATTTTCTTTATATATTTTCCTTTCCTCATATTTGTTGTTGTTGATTTTGTTTCTGCTCAGTCTGTATTTTTCCCTTGCATTTTATTTTGGTGAGTAGGATAGTTTGTCTCCTTTGTGGTTACCTTATTGTTTACCCCTATTTTTCTAAATTTAAAACTAACTTTTATTTCTTTGTATTGCTGTATCTTCCTCTCTATATGGAAGGTGTATGATTACATTTCTTAGTCCCTCTTTATGATTTTAATGTTGTCTTCTTTTATATAATAACATCGCCGTTACCCTGTGTTGGGCTTTTTATATATATATATATATAATCTTGCTTTGTTTTTTTGGATTTCCCTGTCTGGGTTGACTTCTGGTTGCTCTGCCCAGTGTTCTAGTCTTGGGTTGATACCTGATATTATTGATTTTCTAACCAAAGAACTCCCTTTAGTATTTCTTGTAATTTTGGTTTGGTTTTTATGAATTCCCTCAACTTGTGTTTATCTGGAAATGTCTTAATTTCACCTTCATATTTAAGAGACAGTTTTGATGGATATATGATTCTTGGCAGACAATTTTTTTCTTTCAATTTTTAAAATATGTCATCCCATTGCCTTTTTGCCTGCATGGTTTCTGTTGAGCAGTCCGAGCTTATTCTTATTGGCTCTCCCTTGTAGGTGACTTTTCTTTTATCCCTCGCTGCTCTTATACTCCTTTCTTTATCTTTGGTTTTGACAAGCTTGATTATAATATGTCTTGGTGACTTTCTTTTAAGATCTACCTTATGTGGAGTTTGATGAGCATCTTGGATAGATATCTTCTCATCTTTCACGATATCAGGGAAGTTTTCTGCCAACAAATCTTCAACAATTTTCTCTGTGTTTTCTGTTATCCCTCCCTGTTCTGGTACTCCAGTCACTCGTAGGTTATTTCTGTTGATAGAGTCCCACATGATTCTTAAGGTTTCTTCATTTTTTAAATTCTTTTATCTGATTTGCCAAGTGATTTATCTTCGAGTTCAGAAATTCTAGCTTCTACTCACTCAGTTCTGCTCCTCCTTCTATTGAGTTATCTAATTCTGTAATTTTATTGTTAATCTTTTGAATGCCTGATTGCTGTCTATGGATTTTTCCAGCTTATTGAACTTTTCATTATGTTCCTGAATAATCTTTCTAATTTCTTCAGTTGCTTTATCTGTGTGTTCTTTGGCTTGTTCTGCATAATGCCTCATTTCCTTCCTGATGTCTTGAAGGGTTCTGTATATTAAACTTCTGTATTCTGCATCTGGTAATTCCAGGAATGCACTTTCATCTAGAAGATGCCTGGATTCTTTGTTTTGAGAGCCTGTTGAGGTGATCATGATCTGTTTCTTTATGTGACTTGATATTGACTCTTGTCTCCGAGCCATCTATAAATTATTGTATTAGTTTATGCTTGCTTACTGTGTCATAGCTGCTTGCTTTGTTTTGTTTTGGTATACCCCTATGGGTTGCTTGAGTGAGCTAGCTTGATTATTTTCATGTTTGGAGCTCTGGTGTCCTGTCCCCAGCTGGCTAGAGCTGCTATCAGGTATAGCAGTCTAGGAGTCCATTCAGTTTTCTTGTATGAATTCAGCTCAGGTTTCCAGGTAGCTGATATTAAGTGTGTGGTACAGGCTCTGTCCTACAGTCTTAGAGGGGCAGGGGTGATTGGCGCATATACTGGTATCTGACTGAAGCAGGGGGTCACACTCTGAACAAGGCAGGGCACTGAGAACCGACCCCCAAGTGTCTCTGAGGAAAATGCGTCTCTGTTCCCTAGAGCATGCTGGTAGGTGGGTTCTGCAGAGGGACCATGGGCACCCAAAATTTTTGGTTGTAAGGACTGGGAGGTACCAGTTATCTTTGGACCCTGTCGTGGGTGGCTGGGTAGCCTGAGTGGAGCTACCAGTCCTTACGTCCCTGATGTGGGTAGGTGAGGACCTTGTTTAATAGGCAAAGTGATGTCAAATGTCAAACACCCAACTCTCCACTGCACAGCTGAAATGGTTGGAGTCTGCCAACAAGGGCCTATTCTCCTGAAGTAAGCCCACACAGGTCCAGGCAGAAGGGAAAGGTGCTCAAGGTCCACAGACGATTTATGCCTGGGCAGGAGCTGCTTTTGTCCTGAGCTCCCCCGATTAATGGACCTAACAAATTATCTTTTCCCACCAGTTGCAAATTTTTTCCCTCCCCCAAGGCCAGGAGGGTAACTCTAGGTGCTCACCAGGGTCTATCTCAGGCCCAGGGATTCAGCCGCTGAAGCTGGCTTGGGGGTGGACGAGGGCGGTAAAATATACGCAAGTACTTAGCTTTTGCCGAGAGGGCCATTCTCCTCAGGTTCCAGACTCATGAGTAGGCTGTGTAGCTGGCTGCTTCTCCCTGAGGAAACTGCGGCTGAACACTAGGACCAGCCCGCCGCTGCCACTGCTGCTCCGGGAATGGTGCCTGAGGGCTCCCCACGATTCAGGTCCGGTAACTCCTCTCCACTTCTGAACGGCCTCTTCCTCCCTCTGCCCCTCAGTTCGTTGTCTAAGCTTGCGTTTGATGCTCAGGGCTCCCAGCTTGTCACAAATATACTCGTTTCACTTGTTTTTTCGGGTCTTTGTTGTAAAGAGGGCTTGACGAAGCGTCTGTCTATTCCGCCATCTTGGCTCCGCCTCTATTTGATAGTTTTTATGACAAGATTTGAAAATGCCAGGAAGCTTCCAGTTAGAGTTTACTATGACAGCATAGCAGTTAAGTGGCGGCTAACCAAAAGGTCTACAGTTCAAATTCACCAGGCACTCCTTGGAACTCTATGGGGCAGTTCTACTCTGTCCTGTAGGGTTGCTATGAGTCAGAATCGACTAGAGGGTAACAGGTTTGTTTTTTTTGGTATGTAAGTCTTAAAACCATGTCAAGGTTAAATGAGTGGTTGGGGAGGGATACTTACATTCCATCAACATTTCTGAAAAAATAATTGAAAATATTTTAATAGGCACTATTTTTGAATAAAGGAACCCTGGTAGGCCGTGGTTAAAGCCATCCACTGCTGAGTGAAAGTTCGGTGGTTGAAAACCACCAGTGGCTCCGTGGAAGGCAAATGTGGTAGTCTCCATCCATAGGGATTTACAGCCTTGGGAACCTATGTGTCTCTATGAGCTGGAATTGACTCCAGGGCAGTGGGTTTTATTTTTAAATAAGGAGGCCTGGTTGTGCAGTGGTTATGTGCTTGGCTGCTAACAGAAAGGTCAAGGGAGAAAAATGTGGCAATCCACTTCTGTAAAGATTTACAGCCTTGGAAGCCCAATGGGGCAGTTCTGCTCTGTTATATAGGGTTGGTGAATTGGAACGGACTCCACGGCAATCTTTTCTTTTTTGGTGGTGGGGTATTTTTAAATATATATAAGCAATTTGACCATCTCTGGTATTAATGACCAGTTAAGAAAGAGACAAAAGCATTTGTCATTTCAATACCTGCATATCAGGCACCAGGTACTATGCTATTTGCTTCAGTTAAAAAAAAAAAAATGCATTTCAAAAAATTGATGAAATTGTAGTTACTATCTTTTTAATCTTATTAATGCCCATCATTCTTTGATATACAGCTGTCTTCAGGAAAGACCAAAATCAAAAGCGTAGCAAAGCCCACTATGTGTTTGCCAAAACACATTTATTTTTCCTCTTAACCACACAATATTGCCAACCTCCTTTGAACCGGCTAGGCCATTTAACAGAGTTATGGCTAATAGAATGATTGTAGAAGGAATATATGCCACATCAAGGCCAGGCTCCTCAAAAACATTCTGAGAGGTTCTCTATGATTTCTCTCCTCCCTTACCTGCCAGCCCAGTGCTGAGAATCCAGTTAATAACCCCAAGGCCCTAGCATATGGTGAACCAGTAGGTAGAAGGGGCCTGGGTCATTATGACTGCACGTTTCAGAGCAAACCCCAGCAACCTGCATCGGACTGTAATATAAACAGAAATAAATTTACATCATTGAGATTGAGAATTGTTTGGTATAGCAGTCATCATCAATAAGAAAAAAAAAATTTTTTATATTGTAATTAATATAATTTAATACATGGAAGGTATAAATTGATCCACCCTTTACTAAATCAGAAGCAGATCACAGTAACATTCTGTATTTCTAGGAAATAGTAGGGTCCAATAAGCACACAATGATCTGGCTGGTTTCCTTACTCTGTGGCTCAGTAACACTAGTAAATGGCTACGATGCTCTCTGGAGAAAAGTAGGAGGAAGATTTTCTAATTGTTCTTTTGATTTTATCACAGGGTCCTTCTTCAAGTATCTTTGGTCTCCTTGATTTATGTCACTCCAGGTCTGGGGATCTGGTGACTCAGGCCTAAGAATTAAGTGATTCTATATTTTGATGGCTTCCGTTAGTTAACTATACCTACATAATTTTTTGGTTATAAAAATCATATAGAATATTGGTAGCTTCCATGAATTTTGGAAACCCTGGTGGTATAGCAGTTAAGTGCTACGGCTGCTAACCAAAGGGTTGGCAGTTCAAATCCACCAGGTGCTTCTTGGAAACTCGACAGGGCAGTTCTACTCTGTTCTATAGGGTCACTATGAGTCGGAATTGACTCGACGGCACTGGGTTTGGTTTGTTTTTTTCCCCATGAATTTTAGTTATAGAAATATCATACTCAACTAACCACCACCAAAAATATCTACAAGTCAGATCCTTCTGATTATCACTCAGCTCTCTTGCCTATTTCAGTAGCCGAACCCACTTTGCCTCTGGAATTTAAATTTTTCTATATCACCTCATGTCCCATCTTCTCATTGTGTAGAAAGAAACACCTATCAATTGCCTTTCCAGTATAAAAGTATTTAAACACCAAACCCAAAATTTCATATTACTAGTTACTAAATAATATTCTTAGTTAAGGCATCTTTTTTCTTCACATTGCTTCCTTCTGAACCAGAGTCGGGCACAAGTGTATATGACTGGTAGAGTCTAGGTCACATGCTCATAGCCAAGCTGCAAGGGAGTTCGGGAGAATGAGTCTCCTGATTCAACTTTGGGGAGAAGCACTAATAACTTGGCAAATTTCCAGAACTGATATCTGCTGGTATGCAACAGTGGGGCCACAAGGGTAGTAAAAATATTGGAACACTTATAACACCCAACAGTAAAGAATAATGATGTTTTTGTTCTTATCAGGTGCCATGGAGTTGATTCCAACTCATAGCAATCCTATGTACAACAGAATGAAACACTGCCTGGTCCTGTGCCATCCTCACAATTGTTTTTATGTTTCAGCCCATTTGTTGCAGCCACTGTCAATCCATCTCTTGGAGGACCTTCCTCTTTTTCGCTGACCCTCCACTTTACCAAAGCACGATGTCCTTCTCCAGGGACTGGTCCCTCCTGATAATATGCCCAAAGTATAAGAGATGAAGTCTCACCATTTTTGCTTCCAAGAAGCATTCTGGCTATACTTCTTCCAGGACAGATTTACTCCTTCTCCTGGCAGTTCATGGCATAGTAAATATTCTTCACCAACACCATAATTCAAAGGCATCAATTCTTCTTCTGTCTTCCTTATTCATTGTCCAGCTTTCACATGCATATGAGGCGATTGAAAACACCATGGCTTGGGTCAGCTGCACTTAGTTCTTAAAGTGACTTCTTTGCTTTTGAACACTTTAAAAAGGTCTTTTGTAGCAGATTTGCCCAATGCATTATGTAATTTGATTTCTTGACTGCTGCTTCAACGGAATTTGACTGTGAATTCAAGTAAAAGGAAATCTTTACAACTTCGCTATTTTTATAAAAAAACTCTTATTGTGCTTTAAGTGAAAGTTTACAAAATCAAGTCAGCCTCTCACACAAAAACTTATATACACCTTGCTACATACTCTCAATTGTTCTCCCCCTAATGAGACAGCCCGCTGCCTCCCTCTACTCTCTTTTCGTGTCCATTTCACCAGCTTCTAACACCCTCTACCCTCTCATCTCCCTTCCAGGGAGGAGATGCCAACATAGTCTCAAGTGTCCACCTGATCCAAGAAGCTCACTCCTTACCAGCGTCCCTCTCCATCCCATTGTCCAGTCCAATCCGTGTCTGAAGAGTTGACTTTGGAAACGGTTCCTGTCCTAGGCCAACAGAAGGTCTGGGGGCCATGACCACTGGGGTTCTTCTAGTCTCAGTCAGACCGTTAAGTCTGGTCTTATGAGAATTTGGGGTCTGCATCCCACTGCTCTCCTGCTCCTTCAGAGGTTCTCTGTTGTGTTCCCTGTCAGGGCAGTCATCAGTTGTACCTGGGCACAATCCAGTTCTTCTGGTCTCAGGCTGATGTAGTTTATGTGGCCCTGTCTGTCTCTTGGGCTTGTAATTACCTTGTGTTCTAGGTGCTCTTCATTCTCCTTTGATCCAGGTGGATTGAGACCACTATATGCTTCTTAGATGGCCACTTGCTAGCTTTTAAGAACCCAGATGCCACTGTCCACAGTGGGATGCAGAATGTTTTTTTTTTTTAATTAACTTTTATTGAGCTTCAAGTGAACGTTTACAAATCAAGTCAAACTGTCACATATAAGTTTATATACACCTTACTCCATACTCCCACTTGCTCTCCCCCTAATGAGTCAGCCCTTCCAGTCTCTCGTGACAATTTTGCCAGCTTCCAACTCTCTCTATCCTCCCATCCCCCTCCAGACAAGAGATGCCAACACATCCTCAAGTGTCCACCTGATACAAATAGCTCACTCTTCATCAGCATCTCTCTCCTACCCACTGTCCACTCCCTTTCATGTCTGATGAGTTGTCTTCGGGAATGGTTCCTGTCCTGGGTCAACAGAAGGTTTGGGGACCATGACCGCCGGGATTCCTCTAGTCTCAGTCAGACCATTAAGTGTGGTCTTTCCGTGAGAATTTGGGGTCTTCGTCCCACTGATCTCCTGCTCCCTCAGGGGTTCTCTGTTGTGCTCCCTGTCAGGGCAGTCATCGATTGTGGCCGGGCACCAACTAGTTCTTCTGGTCTCAGGATGATGTAGGTCTCTGGTTCATGTGGCCCTTTCTGTCTCTTGGGCTCTTAGTTGTCATGTGACCTTGGTGTTCTTCATTCTCCTTTGATCCAGGTGGGTTGAGACCAACTGATGCATCTTAGGTGGCCGCTTGTTAGCATTTAAGACCCCAGACGCCACATTTCAAAGTGAGATGCAGAAGGTTTTCATAATAGAATTATTTTGCCAATTGACTTAGAAGTCCCCTTAAACCATGGTCCCCAAACCCCCGCCCTTGCTCTGCTGACCTTTGAAGCATTCAGTTTATCCAGGAAATTTCTTTGCTTTTGGTCCAGTCCAGTTGAGCTGACCTTCCATGTATTGAGTGTTGTCCTTCCCTTCACCTAAAGTAGTTCTTATCTACTAACTAATCAGTAAAAAACCCTCTCTCACCCTCCCTCCCTCTCCACCTCGTAACCACAAAAGTATGTGTTCTTCTCAGTTTTTACTATTTCTCAAGATCTTATAATAGTGGTCTTATACAATATTTGTCCTTTTGCCTCTGACTAATTTCGCTCAGCATAATGCCTTCCAGGTTCCTCCATGTTATGAAATGTTTCACAGATTCGTCACTGTTCTTTATCGATGCGTAGTATTCCATTGTGTGAATATACCACAATTTATTTAATCATTCATCCGTTGATGGACACCTTGGTTGCTTCCAGCTTTTTTGCTATTGTAAACAGAGCTGAAATAAACATGGGTGTGCATATATCTGTTTGTGTGAAGGCTCTTATTTCTCTAGGGTATATTCTGAGGAGTGGGATTTCTGGGTTGTATGGTAGTTCTATTTCCAACTGTTTAAGATAACGCCAGATAGATTTCCAAAGTGGTTATACCATTTTACATTCCCACCAGCAGTGTATGAGAGTTCCAATCTCTCCGCAGCCTCTCCAACATTTATTATTTTGTGTTTTTTGGATTAATGCCAGCCTTGTTGGAGTGAGATGGAATCTCATTGTAGTTTTAATTTGCATTTCTCTAATGGCTATGATAGAGAGCATTTTCTCATGTATCTGTTAGCTGCCTGAATATCTTCTTTAGTGAAGTGCGTGTTCATATCCTTTGCCCACTTCTTGATTGGGTTGTTTGTCTTTTTGTGGTTGAGTTTTGACAGATCATGTAGATTTTAGAGATCAGGTGCTGGTCAGAGATGTCATAGCTGAAAATTCTTTCCCAGTCTGTAGGTGGTCTTTTTACTCTTTTGGAGAAGTCTTTAGATGAGCATAGGTGTTTGATTTTTAGGAGCTCCCAGTTATCGGGTTTCTCTTCGTCATTTTTGGTAATGTTTTGTATTCTGTTTATGCCTTGTATTAGGGCTCCTAACGTTGTCCCTATTTTTTCTTCCATGATCTTTACCATTTTAGCCTTTATGTTTAGGTCTTTGATCCACTTGGAATTAGTTTTTGTGCATGGTGTGAGGTATGGGTCCTGTTTCATTTTTTTGCAAATGGATATCCAATTATGCCAGCACCATTTGTTAAAAAGACTATCTTTTCCCCAGTTAACTGACACTGGGCCTTTGTCAAATATCAGCTGCTCATATGTGAATGGATTTATATCTGGGTTCTCAATTCTGTTTCATTGGTCTATGTGTTTGACTACTGTGGCTGTATAATAGGTTCTGAAATCAGGTAGAGTGAGGCCTCCCACTTTGTTCTTTTTCAGTAATGCTTTACTTATCCGAGGCTTCTTTCCCTTCCATATGAAGTTGGTGATTTGTTTCTCCATCACTTTAAAAAATGACATTGGAATTTGGATCGGAAGTGCATTGCATGTATAGATGGCTTTTGGTAGAATAGACATTTTTACTATGTTAAGTCTTCCTATCCATGACCAAGGTATGTTTTTCCACTTAAGTAGGTCCTTTTTAGTTTCTTGTAGTAGTACTTTGTAGTTTTCTTTGTATAGGTCTTTTACACCGTTGGTAAGATTTATTCCTAAATATTTTATCTTCTTGAGGGCTACTGTGAATGGCATTGATTTGGTTATTTCCTCTTTGATGATCTTTTTGTTGATGTAGAGGAATCCAAGTCATTTTTGTATGTTTATCTTATAACCTGAGACTATGCCAAACTCTTCTATTAGTTTCAGTAGTTTTCTGGAGGATTCCTTAGGGTTTTCTGTGTATAAGATCATGTCATCTGCAAATAGAGATAATTTTACTTCCTCCTTGCCAATCCAGATGCCCTTTATTTCTTTGTCTAGCCTAATTACTCTGGCTAGGACCTCTAGCACAATGTTGAATAAGAGCGGTGATAAAGGGCATCCTTGTCTGGTTCCCATTCTCAAGGGAAATGCTTTCAGGTTCTCTCCATTTAGAGTGATGTTGGCTGTTGGCTTTGTATAGATGCCCTTTATTATGTTGAGGAATTTTCCTTCAATTCCTATTTTGGTGAGAGTTTTTATCATAAATGGGTGTTGGACTTTGTCAAATGCCTTTTCTGCATCAATTGATAAGATCATGTGGTTTTTGTCTTTTGTTTTATTTATATGGTAGATTACATTAATGGTTTTTCTAATATTAAACCAGCCTTGCATACCTGGTATAAATCCTACTTGGTCATGGTGGATTAATTTTTTGATATGTTGTTGAATTCTATTGGCTAGAATTTTGTTGAGGATTTTTACATCTATGTTCTTGAGGGATATAGGTCTGTAATTTGGTTTTTTGTGATGTCTTTACCTGGTTTTGGTCTCAGGGAAGTGGTGGCTTCATAGAATGAGTTAGGTAGTATTCCATCATTTTCTATGCTTTGAAATACCTTTAGTAGTAGTGGTGTTAACTCTTCTCTGAAAGTTTGGTAGAACTCTGCAGTAAAGCCATCCGGGCCAGGGTTTTTTTTTGTTGGGAGTTTTTGGATTACTGTTTCAATCTCTTTTTTTGTTATGGGTCTATTTAGTTGGTTTACTTCTGATTGTGTTAGTTTAGGTAGGTAGTGTTTTTCCAGGAATTCATCCATTTCTTCTAGGTTTGCAAATTTGTTAGAGTATAATTTTTTGTAATAATCTGATATGTTTCTTTTAATTTCAGTTGGGTCTGTTGTGATGTGGCCCATCTCGTTTCTTATTCGGGTTATTTGTTTCCTTTCCTGTATTTCTTTAGTCAGTCTAGCCAATGGTTTATCAATTTTGTTAATTTTTTCAAAGAACCAGCTTTTGGCTTTGTTAATTCTTTCAATTGTTTTTCTGTTCTCTAATTCATTTAGTTCAGCTCTAATTTTTATTATTTGTTTTCTTCTGGTGCCTGATGGATTCTTTTGTTGCTCACTTTCTATTTGTTCAAGTTGCAGGGGCAGTTCTCTGATTTTGGTTCTTTCTTCTTTTTGTATGTGTGCATTTATTGATATAAATTGGTCTCTGAGCACTGCTTTTGCTGTGTCCCAGAGGTTTTGATAGGAAGTATTTTCGTTCTCGTTGCATTCTATGAATTTACTTATTCCCTCCTTAATGTCTTCTATAACCCAGTCTTTTTTCAGGAGGGTATTGTTCATTTTCCAAGTATTTGATTTCTCTTCCCTAATTTTTCTGTTATTGATTTCCACTTTTATGGCCTTGTGGTCTGAGAAGGTGCTTTGCAATATTTCGATGTTTTGGATTGTGCAAAAGTTTGTTTTATGACCTAATATGTGGTCTATTTTAGAGAATGTTCCATGTGCGCTAGAAAAAAAAGTATACTTTGCAGCAGTTGGGTGGAGAGTTCTGTATAAGTCAATGAGGTCAAGTTGGTTGATTGTTGTAATTAGGTCTTCCGTGTCTCTATTGAGCTTCTTACTGGATGTCCTGTCCTTCTCCGAAAGTGGTGTGTTGAAGTCTCCTACTATAATTGTGGAGGTGTCTATCTCACTTTTCAGTTCTGTTAAAATTTGATTTATGTATCTTGCAGCCCTGTCATTGGGTGCATAAATATTTAATATGGTTATATCTTCCTGATCAATTGTCCGTTTTATCATTATGTAGTGTCCTTCTTTATCCTTTGTGGTGGATTTAAGTTTAAAGTCTATTTTGTCAGAAATTAATATTGCTACTCCTCTTCTTTTTTGCTTTTTGTTTGCTTGATATATTTTTTTCCATCCTTTGAGTTTTAGTTTGTTTGTGTCTCTAAGTCTAAGGTGTGTCTCTTGTAGGCAGCATATAAACGGATCGTGTTTCTTTATCCAGTCTGAGACTCTGCCTTTTTATTTGTGCATTTAGTCCATTTACATTCAGCGTAATTATAGATAAGTATGTGTTATGTGTTTAGTGTTCTCATTTTGATGTCTTTTTATGTGTGTTGTTGACAATTTTAATTTTCCACTTACTTTTTTGTGCTGAGACATTTTTCTTTGTAAATTGTGTGTTCCTCATTTTCATTGTATTTGACTTTATGTTTGCTGAGTCATTACATTTTTCTTGGTTTTTATTTTGAGTTATGGAGTTGTTATAACCCTTTGTGGTTATCTTAATATTTACCCCTATTTTTCTAAGTAAAAACCTAACTTGTATTGTCCTATATCGCCTTGTATCCCTCTCCATATGGCAGTTCTATGCCACCTGTATTTAGTCTCTCTTTTTGATTATTGTGATCTTTTACATATTGACTTCAATGATTCCCTGTTTTAAGCATTTTTTTTTTTAATTAATCTTAATTTTTTTGTGTGATTTCCCTATTTGAGTTGATATCAGGATGTTCTGTTCTGTGACCTTGTGTTGTGCTGGTATCTGATATTATTGGTTTTCTGACCAAACAATTTCCTTTAGTAATTCTTGTAGCTTTGGTTTGGTTTTTGCAAATTCTCTATGCTTGTGTTTATCTGTAAATATCTTAATTTCGCCTTCATATTTCAGAGAGAGTTTTGCTGGATATATGATCCTTGGCTGGCGGTTTTTCTCCTTCAGTGCTCTGTATATGTCATCCCATTGCCTTCTTGCCTGCATGGTTTCTGCTGAGTAGTCTGAACTTATTCTTATTGATTCTCCCTTGTAGGAGACCTTTCTTTTCTCCCTGGCTGCTTTGAAAATTTTCTGTTTATCTTTGGTTTTGGCATGTTTGATGATAATATGTCTTGGTGTTTTTCTTTTTGGATCAATCTTAAATGGGGTTCGATGAGCATCTTGGATAGATATCCTTTCGTCTTTCATGATGTCAGGGAAGTTTTCTGTCAGCAGATCTTCAACTATTCTCTCTGTGTTTTCTGTCCTCCGTCCCTGTTCTGGGACTCCAATCACACGCAAGTTATTCTTCTTGATAGAGTCCCACATGATTCTTAGGGTTTCTACATTTTTTTTTTTAATTCTTTTATCTGATTTTTTTTCCAGCTATGTTAGTGTTAATTCCCTGGTCCTCCAGATTTCCCACTTTGCATTCTAATTGCTCGAGTCTGCTCCTCTGACTTCCTCTTGCGTTGTCTAATTCTGTAATTTTATTGTTAATCTTTTGGATTTCTGCATGCTGTCTCTCTATGGATTCTTGCAACTTGTTAATTTTTCCACTATGTTCTTGAGTAATCTTTTTAAGTTCTTCAACTGTTTTATCAGTGTGTTCCTTGGCTTTTTCTGCAGATTGCCTTATTCCATTTCTGAGGTCATCCCTGATGTCTTGAAGCATTCTGTAAATTAGTTTTTTATATTCTGTATCTGATAATTCCAGGATTGTATCTCCATTTGTGAAAGATTTTGATTCTTTTGTTTGGGGAGTTGTAGAAGCAGTCATGGTCTGCTTCTTTTTGTGGTTTGATATCGACTGCTGTCTCGGAGCCATCACTAAGATATTGTAGTGATTTATTCTATATTTGCTCACTGAGTCTTATCTTGTTTTGTTTTCTTTCAATATACGTGGATGGGCTACTAGATTGTGCTGTCTTGATTGTTGTAGCCCTTGACTTACTTATGACCTATTATCAGCTGGTTTGGGCTGTTACCAGATATATATGCCTGAGTCCATTCACTATTCTTGAGTAGAATCTGATTTGGGGTCATCAAGTGTGTGATGCACACTGTCACCTATCCACCTTGAGAAGTAGTGGTGATAGTTGTGTGCACCAGATTCTAGTAGCAGCAGGGGTTCACACTCTGGGGGAGGGGGCAGGATGCTGACAGGCTTCCCCCAAGTGTCAGTGAGGTAGTTGTGTCTCTATTCCTCAAGCACCCTGGTGGGTGGGCTCTGCAGCTGTACCTTAGGCCCCCAATGCAAGTACCTCTACAGATTGGTAGGCGTCACCCTCCTTAGACCCCTAAGGCAGGAGGCTAGGTGGTCTGGGGGGAGCTTCAGCCCTCAGTTCCCTGTTGTGGGTCAGTGAGGGCTCTGTTGAATATGCAGAGATATCAGACCTGGGAAACTTGTCTTTCCAGTAAATCCGCTAAAAAAAAAATGCAGTCAGATCCCTATCAGAAAGGCCTTTGCATTATAATAGACACCTTGTTCCCTGTAAGGTTGAAAGCCGGAGACTGTGGATCACATATGCTTGGCTGGAGCTGGTTCTGTGTTTTTAGTCCAATTAGGGAAGGATTTTTGGTCCCTGGGTTTTTTGTGGTTGCTTCTCTTGGGCTCGAAGAATGAGTTAGGAAAAGACCAAAAAAAAAAAAAAAAGAAAAAAAAGGGAAAAGAAAAACCACGGAGCAGTTCTTCTTGCTCAGGAAATTCCAATGTTAATGAAGCTGCCTGGGGAGGGTGGGGGAGGGTTCAGAAAAACAGGAGAGAGTAGCACCCTGGAATATAGACAAAGTTACTTATCTTGGTTGGGATGAATATTTTATCTGAGATTCCCGAGGGGTGTGTCGCCTATGTGTGCTGGCTGGGTAGAGATTGCCCCCAAGGGTCAGGCCCGCAGAAGCCACGGTCAGTTCCTCTGCTGCCAGTCCAAAGCCCAGCATCAAGGTTCCCTGGCTGGGATGCTGCACTCCCGGCTCCAAAAAATGTCGCTGCCTCCCGGGGACTTCTCCTCCCGCCAGCCGCGTCGCTGCGCCGCCCGTGTGGACCGGCTGGGCCCCCTCACAGGGTCAGTTCAAGGGGGTAGGGCTGTGCCCCGTGTTTGCACCTTCACAGGATGTCCTGCTCAGCTCCCCTGCGCCCAGTCCAAAGCCCCGTGCCAAGGTTCCCTGCCTGGGATGCTGCACTCCCAGCTCCAAAACCAGTCGCTGCCTCCCGGGGACTTTTCCTGCCAGCCGCATCGCCATGCTGCCCACGCTGACCGGCTGGGCCCCCTCCTGAGGTCAGTTCAGGGGCGTAGGGCTGTGCCCCGTGTTTGCACCATCACAAGGTGTTGTGTTTAGCTCCCCTGCACCCAATCCTAAGCCCGGTGCCAAGGTTACCTGACTGGGATGCTGGCTCCAGGCTCCGAAAACAGTCTCTGCTTCCCCGTAGTTGTTCGTTCTCCGTCTCTGTCACTCAGCTCAACTCTTTAAATCTGTGTTTGTTGGTCAGGGTTCATAGATTGTCATGTATATGATCCATTCACTTGTTTTTCCGAGTCTTTGTTGCAAGAGGGATCCGAGGTAGCATCTACCTAGTCAGCCATTTTGCCCCCCCCAGAGTGTTTTCTTAATAGATTTTATTACACCAATGAACTTAGATGTCCCCTGAAACCATGGTCCCCAAATCCCCGCCCCTGCTACTCTGGCCTTCAAAGAAATCAGTTTATTCAGGAAACTTCTTTGCTTTTGGCTTAGTCCAGTTGTGCTGACCTCCCCTTTATTGTGTGTTGTCTTTCCCGTCACATAAGTAGTTGTTATCTACTATCTAATTAGTGAATACCGCTGTCCCACCCTACCTTCCTCTCCCCTCTCATAACCATCAAAGAATATTTTCTTCTCTGTTTAAATTACTTCTCCCATTCTTATAATAGTGGTCTTATAAAATATTTGTCCTTTCGTAACTGACTAATTTCACTCAGCATAATGCCTTCCAGATTCCTCCATGTTATGAAACTTTTCACAGATTCCTCAGTGTTCTTTATTGATGCATAGTATTCCATTGTGTGAATACACCATAATTTATTTTTCCATTCATCCTTGATGGTCACCTTGGTTGCTTCCATCTTTTTGCTGTTGTAAACAGTGCTGCAATGAACATTGGTGTGCATATATCTGTTCATGTAAGGGCCTTATTTCTCTAGGATATATTCCAAGGAGTGGGATTGCTGGATTGTATGGTAGTTCTATTTCTAGCTTTTTAAGGAATCGCCAAATTGATTTCCAAAGTGGTTGCACCAGTTGACATTCCCACCAGCAGTGTGTAAGTGTTCCAATCTCTCCATAACCTCTCCAACATATATTATTTTGTATTTTTTGGATTAATGCCAGCCTTGATGGAGTGAGAAGGAATCTCATTGTAATTTTGGTTTGCATTTCTCTAATGGCTAATGATCATGAGCATTTCATCATGTCTCTGTTAGCTACCTGAATGTCTTCTTTAGTGAAGTGTCTGTTCATATCTTTTGCCAATTTTTTAATTGGGTTGTCTTTTTGTAGTTGAGTTTTTTGCAGTGTCATGTAGATTTTAGAGATCAGGCACTGATCCGAAATGTCATAAGTAAAAACTTTTTCCCAGCCTGTAGGTAATCTTTTTACTCTTTTGGTGAAGTCTTTGGATGAGCATAGGTGTTTGATTTTTTAGGAGTTCCCAGTTATCTAGTTTTTCTTCTGCATTGTTAGTAATGTTTTGTATACGGTTTATGCCATGTATTAGGGCTCTTGACGTCCCTATTTTTTTTTTTCCATGATCTTTATTGTTTTAGATTTTATATTCAGGTCTTTGATCCATTTTGAGCTCGTTTTTGTGCATGGTGTGAGGTATGGTCTTATTTCATTTTTTGTGCAGGTGGATATCCAGTTATGCCAGCACCATTTGTTAAAGAGACTGTCTTTTCTCCATTTAGCTGCTTTGGGGCCTTTGTCAAATATCAACTGCTCCCACATGGATGGATGTATGTCTGTATTCTCAGCTCTGTTCCCTTGGTCTATGTATCTGTTGCCTTACCAGTGCGAGGCTGTTTTGACTACTATGGTGGTATAATAGGTTCTAAAATCAGGTAGACTGAGGCCTCCCACTTTGTTCTTCCTTTTCAGAAATGCTTTACCTATCTGGGGTCTCTTGCCCTTCCATATGAAGTTGGTGATTTGTTTCTCCATTTGACTAAAAAATGTGGTTGGACAATGGAATACCACGCATCAATAAAGAACAGTGATGTATCTGTGAAACATTTCATAACATGAAGGAATCTAGAAGGCATTATGCCGAGTGATATTAGTCAGTTGCAAAAGTACAAATACTGTGTAAGACCACTATTATAAGAACTCAAGAAATTATTTAAACAGAGAAGAAAATATTCATTGATGGTAATGAGAGGGGGGAGGGAGGGTGGGTGGGAGAGGGGCTTTCACTAATTAAATAGTGGATAAGAACTACTTTAGGTGACGGGAAAGATAACACACAATGCAAGCAAAGTCGGCACAACTGGACTAAACCAAAAGCAAAGAAGTTTCCTGAATAAACTGAATGCTCTAAAGGCCAGTGTAGCAGGGGCAGGAGTTTGAGGACCATGGTTTCAGGGGACCTCTAAGTCAATTGGCATAATAAAATCTATTAAGAAAACATTCTGCATCCCACTTTGGACAGTGGCGTCTGGGGTCTGAAATGCTAGGAAGTGGTCATCTAGAGATGTATCAATTGGTCTCAACCCACCTGGATCAAAGGAGAATGAAGAACACCAAGAACAAAAGGTAATTACAAGCCCAAGAGACAGACAGGGCCACATAAACCAGAGACTGTGTCAGCCTGAGACCAGAAGAACTAGATGGTGCCCAACTACAACTGATGACTGCCCTGACAGGTAACACAACAGAAAATCCCTGAGGGCAGTGGGATGCAGATGCCAAAATCTCCTACAAAGACCAGGCTTAATGGTCTGAATGAGATTAGAAGGACCCTGGTGGTCATGGGCCCCAGATCTTCTGTTGGCCTAGGGCAGGAACCATTCCCAAAGCCAACTCTTCAGACATGGATTGGACTGGACAGTGGGACGGAGAGGGATGCTGGTGAGGAGTGAGCTTCTTGGATCAGGTGGACACTTGAGACTATGTTGGCATCTCCTCCCTGGAGGGAAGATGAGAGGGTAGAGGGTGTTAGAAGATGGTGAAATGGACATGAAAAGAGAGAGTGGAGGGAAGGAGCGGGCTGTCTCATTAGGGGGAGACTAATTGGGAGTATGTAGCAAGGTGTATATAAGTTTTTGTGTGAGAGGCTGACTTGATTTGTAAACTTTCACTTAAAGTACAATAAAAATTAGAAAAAATGTTATTGGAATTTGGATTTGAGTTGCGTTAAATCTATGTATCACTTTTGGTAGAAAAGACATTTTTATAATGTTAAGTCTTCCTATCCATGAGCAAGGTATGTTTTTCCACTTATGTAGGTCTCTTTTGTTTTCTTGCAGTAGTGTCTTGTAGTTTTCTTTGCATAAGTCTTTTACATCTCCAGTAAGATTTATTCCTAAGTATTTTATCTTCTTGGGGGCTACTGTAAATGGTATTGATTTGGTGATTTCCTCTTCGATGTTCCTTTTGTTGGTTTAGAGGAATCCAATTGATTTTTTTTTATGTTTATCTTGTATCCTTACACTCTGCTGAACTCTTCTATTAGTTTCAATAGCTTCCTTGAGGATTCTTTAGGGTTTTCTGTGTATAAGATCATGTCATCTGCAAATAGAGATACTTTTACTTCTTCCTTACCAATCTGGATGCCCTTTATTTCTTTATCTAGCCTAATTGCTCTGGCTAGCACCTCCAGCACAATGTCGAATAAGAGTGGTGATAAAGGGCATCCTTGTCTGGTTCCTGATCTCAAGGGGAATGCTTTCAGGCTTTCTCCATTTAGGATGATGTTGGCTATTGGCTTTGTATAAATGTCCTTTATTATGTTGAGGAATTTTCCCTTATTCCTATTTTTCTGAGAGTTTTTATCATGAACTGGTGTTGAACTTTGTCAAATGCCTTTTCTGCATCAATTGATAAAGTCATGTGTTTCTTGTTTTATATATATGATGAATTATATTAATTGTTTTTCTAATGTTGAACCATCCCTGCATAAAAAAAATGAATCCCACTTGGTCATGGTGAATTACTTTTTTGACTTGTTGAATTCTATTGACTAGAATTTTGTTGACAATTTTTGCATCGAAGTTCATGGGGAATATAGGTCTATAATTTTCTTTTTTTTGTGGTGTCTTTACGTGGTTTTGATATCAGGGATATGCTGGCTTCCTAGAACAAGCTTGGGAGTATTCTGTCCTTTTCTATGCTCTGAAATATCTTTAGTAGTAGTGGTGCTAAGTCTTCTTTTAAAGTTTGGGAGAACTCTGCAGTGAAGCCCAGTTTTTTTTTGTTGGGAGGTTTTTTTTTTTTTTTTTTTTTTTTTAATGAGCTTTTCAATCTCTTGTTTTGGGTCTATTTAGTTGTTCTACTTTTGTTTGTGTTAGTTTAGGTAGGTAGTATGTTTCTAGGAATTCATCCATTTCTTCTAGGTTTTCAAATTTGTTAGAGTACAATTTTTCATAGTAATGATATGATTCTTTTAATTTCAGTTTTGTCTGTTATGATATCACCCACCTTATTTCTTATTTGGGTTATTTGCTTCCTATCCTGTTTTTGTCAGTCTGGCTAATGGTTTATCAATTTTATTAATTTTCTCAAAGAACCAGTTTTTGGTGTCATTAATCTTTCAATTGTTTTCCTGTTCTCTAATTCATTTAATTCTGCTCTAATTTTTATTATTTGTTTTCTTCTCATGCCTGAGGGTTTCTTTTGTTGCTCTCTTTCTATTTGTTCAAGTTGTAGGGATAGTTCTTTGATTTTGGCCCTTTCTTCTTTTGGTATGTGTGCATTTATGGTATAAATTGACCTCTGAGCACTGCTTTCACTGTGTCCCAAAGGTTCTGATAGGATGTGTTTTCATTCTCATTGGATTCTATGAATTTCTTTATTCCCTCCTTAATGTCTTCTATAACCCAGTCTTTTTTGAGCAGGGTATCGTACAGTTTTCAAGTATTCCATTTCTTTTCCCTGCTTTTTCTTTTTTTGATTTCTGCTTTTATGGCCTTATGGTCAGAGAAGAGGATTTGTAATATTTCGATGTTTTGGATTCTGCAACGGCTTGCTTTATGACCTAATATGTGGTCTATTCTTGAGAATGTTCCATGTGAATGAGAAAAAAAATCATGCTTTGCAGCTGTTGGGTTGAGTGTTCTGTATATGTCTATGAAGTCAAATTGGTTGACACTGGCATTTTGATCTTCCTTGTCTTTATGGAGCTTCTTACTGAATGTCCTGTCCTTCACCGAAAGTGGTGTGTTGAAGTCTCCTGTTATAATTGTGGATCTGTCCATGTCAGTTTTCAGTGCTGTTAGAGTTTGTTTTATGTATCTTGCACCCCTATCATTGGATGCATAAATAGTTAATATGGTTATATCCTCCTGGTAAATTGTCCCTTTAATCATTATATAGTGTCCTTCCTTATCCTTTGTGGTGGATTTAACTTTAAAGTCTATTTTGCCAGAAATTAATATTGCCACTCCTGCTCTTTTTTGATTGTTGTTTGGTTGATACATTTTTTCAATCCTTTGAGTTTTAGTTTGTTTGTGTCTCTAAGTCTAAGGTGTGTCTCCTTTAGGCAGCTTATAGATGAATCGTGTTTTTTTTATCCATTCTGCAACCCTCTGTCTCTTTATTGGTGCATTTAGTCCATTTTCATTCAGCATAATTATTAATAGGTTTAGTGCTGTCACTTTAATGTCTTTTTTTGTGTATTGTTGACATTTTCATTTTTCCACTTACTTTTTTTTGTGCTGAGAAATTTTTCTTTGTAAATTGTGTGTTTTCATTGCAGTTGAATTTGTTTTTGCTGAATCTTTGTTTATCTTGGTTTTTATTTTGAAGCCTGGGATTGTTAGTCTTCTTTGTGGTTACCTTAATATTTACCCCTATTTTTCTAAGTATAAATCTAACTTGTATCTCCCATATCGCCTTGATTTCCTCTCCATATGGAAGATCTATGCCTACTTTAGTTAGTCCCTCTTTATTGATTATTGTCATCTTTTACATAATGACATCATTGATTCCCTGTTTTGAGCATTTTATTTTATTTTTGTGATTTCCCTGTTTGAGTGGATATCTGGATGCTCTGTTCTGTGTCCTAGTGTTGTGTTGATGTCTCATATTATTTATTTTCTAACCTGAGAATTCCCTTTAGTATTTCTTATAGTTTTGGTTTGGTTTTTGCAAATTCCCTAAGCTTGTGTTTATCTGGAAATGACTTAATTTCGCCTTCATATTTGAGAGACAGCTTTGCTGGATATATGATTCTTGCCTGGCAATTTTTCTCCTTCAATGCTGTATATATGTCATCCTATTGCCTTCTTGCCTGCAAGGTTTCTGCGGAGTAGTCCAAACTTATTCTTATCGATTCTCCTTTGTAGGTGACTTTTTGCTTATCCCGGGCTGCTCTTAAAATTTTCCTTTTATCTTTGGTTTTGGCAAGTTTGATGATAATATGTCTTGGTGACTTTCTTTTGGGATCTACCTCGTATGGGGTTCGATAAGTATCTTGTTTAGATATCCTTTCATCTCTCACAATGTCGGGGAATTTGTTTGCCACCAAATCTTCAACAATTCTGTCTGTATTTTCTGTTATCCCTCCCTGTTCTGGTATTCCAGTCACTCACAAGTTATTCTTCTTGATAGAGTCCCACATGATTCTTAGGGTTTCTTCATTTTTTAACATTCTTTTATCTGATTTTTTCCAAATACATTGGTGCCAATTGCCTTATCCTCCATCTCCACAATTCTGCATTCCATTTCCTCAATTCTGCTCCTCTGACTTCCTATTGAGTTGTCTAATTCTGTAATTTTATTGTTAATGTTTGGAATTTCTGAATGCTATCTGTGGATTCTTGCAGCTTATTAAATTTTTCCTTATGTTCTTGAATAATCTTTTTAATTTCTTCAACCGCTCTGTGTGTTCCTTGGCTTTTTCTGTATCTCATTACTGATGTCTTTCCTGATGTTTTGAAGTGTTCTGTATATTAATCTTTCATATTCTGCATCTGGCTATTCCAGGAATTCTTCATCCAGGAGAGTCCTGGATTCTCTGTTTTGGGAGTTTGTTGAAGCAATCAAGGTCTGCTTTTTTATGTGATTTCATATCAGCCGCTGTCTCTGAGCCATCTATAAGTCACTGTATTAATTTATTTTACGTTTGCTCACTGTGTCCTAGTTTCTTGCTTTGTTTTGTTTCCATATACCCAAATGGGCTACTAGAGTGTGCTAACTTGGTTATTGGAGCCTTTGATGTACTAATATCCTGTTACCAGATGGTTAAATCTGTTACCAGGTATATGAGCCTAGGTGTCCATTCAATATTCTTGTATAGTTTCAGCTCAGGTGTTCTGATAGTTGGTCACCTAGTGTGTCGTATAGGCTCCCACCTACTATCTTAGAGGTGTAGTGGTGACGGTTGTATGCACTGGTTTCTGGTAGTGGCAGAGGGTCACACTCTGAGGAGGGCAGTGTAGTGACAGCCTTCCACCAGGTGTCAGTGAGGAAGGAGCATCTCTGTTCTCTAGAGTGTTCTGGTGGGTGGGCTCTGTAGCTGTACCTTAGGCACCCAATGATTACCTGTAAAAACTGGTAGGCACCACTATCCTCAGACCCCTTTTGTGGGCGGCTAGGTGGCATGGATGGAGTCTCAGCCCTCAGGTCCCTGCTGTGGGTAGGTCAGGCCCCTATTTAACAGGCAGAGTGGTTTCAGACCTCTAAAACCTGCCTCTCCACAGCACAGCTTAAACAATTACAGTCAGACCTCTAACAGATTTGCCCTTCTATTATAATAGCCACATGGTTCCATGTGGGGTGAAAGCCAAAGTCTGTGGAGCACTTACGCCTGGACTAGAGACACTTCTGCTCTGAGCTTCCAGTTCAGGGCAGTCAGGAATGTATTTTTCCCTCTGTTTGTTAATTTTCTCCTTCTCCCAGGCCAGGAGAATGGATCAGAGATAGTGTGGCATGAGAATGGGTCAGAGAGCACGGCATGTTCTATCTCAGGCCCAGGGAATTCAACTGCTAGTGAAGCCAGCTGGGGTAGAGGGGGGAGGGATCAGTTAGATAGGAGAGAGTACTTTCAGAAGAAGGAGCTATTAGATGCATGTGGTAAGTTAGGCAAAATCACTTGTGTCAAGAGTGCTGTTTCATCTGATTCCAGAGTCGTGTGTAGCTTGTGTGTGCTGGCTTGGTCCTCCCTGAGATTGCCCCAGGAGGTTAGGGCTGCATCCTGTGCTTGCCTTCTTTAGCTGAAGCAGCTTTGTCCTAAACCCTGCAGCCAGACCCATGGCCATCACACCAGGGGGTCATGGTGCTGGTACTTTTTTTTGCCTTTTTTCACTGAAGCAGTGGCTTCTTAAAAGCTTGGCCAGCCCCGCTGCAGACACACCACAGGGTCAGGGCTGTGCCATTTTGCTTGCCTTCTTTTGCTGAATCTGCCGTGTCTCAGGAAACTACCATCAGCCCCACTGCATTCACACTAAGAAATGGTGCCAAGGAATCGGACCTGAGGCTCTGTGCAGGCTCGGCAACTTGTCGCAGCTTCTGCTCTGTCTCTCGCTCCCCTGTCACTCAGATCAATTCCTTAGTTCAGTGTTTGATGCTCAGGGTTTGTAGATTGTCATATATGTAATCGATTCACTTGGTTTTTTGGGTCTTTGTTGCAAGAGGGTTCAGCAGAAGCTTCTGACTAATTAGCCATCTTGGCCCTGCCTCCAAAATTATTTTTGAAAACTCTATGAGAAACTCAAGGAATGTCAATAAAATTAATGACTATGTAAGCAGGAAAATTTTAACTGACTTCTCTCAACCCATGATTGGTAAATTAGGTAAAAATAATTAAGAAATAAAAGATTAAAATTATATGCTTTTTTTTCTTTTTAGGAATGGATATACTTTGTGAAATGTTTTTCATTTTGTCTCTGAAGATGGTTATATGATTTTGTTTTTGTTTTTTTTTAGTTTGCTAACATAGTAACATATTGATTTATTTCCTAATGTTATATCTGGTAAATCCACTGGATCAGGATGTATTTTATTCTTTATATATTGTTGTATTTGATTTGTTAAACTTTTGTTTAGAGTATTTGCATCTGTGTTCATGAAAGATGTTAATCTGTGGATGTCTTTTAAAGAATTTTCCTTTATTCTCACCCTCCACACTTCCCCAACAGCATATGCTGGCTAGTTTATTACTATTACACTGGAATATTATTTTTTTCCAGTGAGACATATAGACATTATCTATATCCAAATTACCAAGAGTAATTGTTTTAAAGGCAAATTCCTGGTCTCAGACCAGAATCCTGAATTAGTATTTGAGAGTAAGCATTTTAACAAACATCAGAGATTCTTACATGCATTAAAATTTGATCATGATTGTTCTATTCTTATCTATATATACTTAATTATTACACTAAAACCTTTATAAGGTTATCAACTGTTGATAGTGTCTACTGTGTAACTATCATTTAAAATATAAATTAATGTACTTCCAGTCCCTCCACCTTACCCTTATGCTCTCTTCCAGGCTTAGGATCATATCATTTCCATATTAACAAGAGTTATGATATTTACACTCTAGGTTTTAACCCTAACATTCATAGTTTGTAGAATTATTTCTGAATTTTAAATGTATTTATTTGATATGGCCAGGTAATGCTTTTATATCTAATTTGACAATTTCTGTCTTCTAATATTGAGTTGTTTAGATACTTAACGTTTAATGTGATTATTGATTAGGTTATATGTAAGTCATCTTGCTATTTGTTTTCTGTTTCTCATATCTGTTCTTTGTTCTCCTTTTCTACTTTTTTTTGCCTCCTTTTGGATTGAAGATTTTTCTTAATGAATGTATATTATCTCCTTTGTTGCATTATTATTTATAGTTCTTGAAATATTTTCAGCCATTGTATAATCAAATATTTTTTCTTATACTCTTCCATGCCTGTAATGACTCCAATTACACATATATTAGGCCACTTGAAGTTGTTCTATAGCTCACTGATGCCCTTTACATATTTTAGAATTCATTTTTCTCTGTTTTTTTTTTGTATAGTTTGTATTACTATGTCTTCAAGTTTACTAATCTTTTCTAATACCTAATATGCCATGATCACATTCAGCAGAGTTTTCCTCTCAAACATTATAATTTTCAATATCAGAAGTTTGATTTGGACTACTTTTTATACCTTCCATATTTCTACTTAACTTTTGGTATAAGTGGAGTAGTTAAAATAACTGTTTTAATGTCCTTGCCTACTGATTCTAACATCTATGTCAGTTCTGGATCAGTTTTAATTGACTGATTTTATTATCTTTATGGGTCTTATTTTCTTGTTTCTTCTCATGCCTGGTAGTTTTTTATTAGGTAACAGACACTGTAAATTTTGTTGTTTGGTGCTATACTTTTATACCTGTAAATATCATTAAACTGTGTTTTGAAGTGCAGAAAGGTACTTGGAAACAGTTTAATCTGTTCAGGTCTTGCTTTTAAAATTTGTTAGACAGAACCAAAGTTTAATCTAGCTCTAATTATTTCATAAAGATCAATAGAATTGATAAACTCTTGGCGGAAATGGTCATGGGAAAAGGAGTAAGAAATCTAATTACCAATAACAGAAATGAAAGATAGGATATCAATACACATCTAAGGAGGAATTAAAAAGACAAAAGTAGAATTTGGACTAGGATTTGGTGCTGATGACAGTTGACCACCAACTCCTAAAAGGCATGCAGCCAGGAAAAGAGGTAGCAGAAAAATTTCAAATTCATATTTTGAGGATGCCTACCTCCTTTCCTTACATGCTGGCTGAGTTAGTCTTTTCCCTAAGGGTGTTCAACTGGCCAAAAGGACCTGAGGAGGGACTTGGTTGAACTCCCATGGTCAGTGTACCTGGATGATACCAGGGTCTACTCCAGAGCCATACTGGATCCATTAAATCTGAGGTGCTGCCTGGACTTAGCTAACCTTGGGCAGTGTCTGGTACCTGCCTTTTTTTTTTTCCTTAAGAAAAAAAAAAAGACTGCCTGGCTTTCCTCTGTGACAGGATAATTGATAAACAAGACATTCAAAATAATTTCAAAGGCCTGAGAATTATTTTCATGTAAAAAACACCACAGGATTGATCGCAGTCTGTGAATTAGTCATATGAAGTCAGCTGAGTTGTTCAATTATGGGACAAAAGTATAATTACTTATTATTTTAGACCTTCTTGTACCCTTTACAGCTTTTACCTTGTGCATTTATTTTTATTTAAAGCATAACATAAAAAATAAGAGAGGACCACTTCAATCAGTAGCATGGGAGGGGTCAGAATACATAGCATACAAATCTCTTTCCCTTAGCTCAATCTCATCTTCAGTAACAGCATCAAGTTATTGAGTGACTGTCCCTGACAACAAGTTGATTGCTTTATAATTGGGATTGAAATAGAAAGAAATTCACTTGATGTTTTAGTAGTTCCTTCCAGTAAATTTATATTGAATTTATTCAGAAATTCTGACTTTCAGAATTTAATATTTTATTCTTGTAAATCACAGAAAATGTATAATAAATTATACCTCAGAATTTTTCATCCCACCATTTAAAAAGTTTTATTGTGGTAAAATAAAAAAAATATATATATATATACATAGAACCAAATGTTTGCCATTTTAACAATAAGCACTGGTGGTGTAGTGGTTAAAAGTTATGGCTGCTAACCAAAAGGTCAGCAGTTCAAATCCATCAGGTACTCCTTGGAAACCCTATGGGGCAGTTCTACCCTGTCCTATAGGGTTGCTATGAGTCAGAATCGACTCTAAGGCAACAGGTTTTTTTTTTTTAAGGGTAGGATTCGGTGAAATTAATTACATTCACCATATTGTGCAACCATCACCAGTCAGCATTTCCAAGTGTTTCTCATCACCCCAAACAGAAACTTGGAATCCATTAAACAGTAACTCCATATCCCCTACCCCAGATCCTGGTAACCACTATTAAACTTTTGTCTCTATGAGGAAATAAATAAATAAATACACTAGAAGAGTATGTTGCAATCAGTTCAAATCCAAAAACTTCAATAAATGAGATGAAAGAAAAAATTCCTTGAAAGACACAACACATCAAAACCAATGCAAGAAGAAAAATATATATTTACTATAGAAATTGAATTGACAATCATTAAAAACAAAAAAAAACTTCTCACAAAGAAATCTCTAAGCCAATGTGATTTCACTGGTGAATTATATCAAACATTTAAGAAAGAAGTAACAAAAATCATATACAAAATAATAAATTAGAAGACTAGGAAATAGTACTCAACATGCCTTATTAGACCATCATAAAGCTGATACCCAAATCTGACAGTTTACAAGAAAAAAAAGCTATATAGACCAATATGCCTTATGAACATAGATTCAAAAATCCTCAACAAAATATTAACAAAGTCATTTGGTGAACACACAAAAAAGATTCTACATCATGACCAAGTGAAGTTTATATCAAGAATGGTGTAACATTAAAAAAAAAATCAATGCGATTCATGTTGTTGTTGTTAGGTGTCATTGACTCAGTTCTGACTCACAGTGGCTACTCTATGTACAACAGAATGAAACACTGCTTGGTTTTGTATCATCTTCACAGTTGTTGCTATGTTTGAGCCCACTGTTGCAGCCACTGTGTTAATCCATCTTATTGAAGGTCTTCCTCTTTTTCTCTGACCCTCTGCTTTACCAAGCATGATGTCTTTTTCCAGGGCTGGTCCCTCCTGACAACATGTCCAAAGCATGTGAGACGAAGTCTCACCATCCTCACTTCTAAGAAACATTCTGGCTGCACTTCTTCCAAGAAAAATGTGTTCTTCTAGCAGTCCATGGTATTCAATATTCTTTGCCAATATCATAATTCAAATGCATCAATTGTTCTTCAGTCTTTCGTTTTCATTGTCCAGTTTTCACACGCATATGAGGCAATTGAAATACCATGGCTTGAGTCAGGCGCACCTTAGACCTCAGAGTAACACCTTTTCTTTTTAACACCTTATAAAGAGGTCTTTTACAGATTTGCCCAATGCAATATGTTGTTTGATTTCCTGACTGCTGTTTCCGTAACGGTGATTGTGGATCCAAGTAAAATGAAATCCTTGACTACTTCAATCTTTCCTCCATTTATCATGATGTTGCTTGTTGACTCAGTTGTGAGAATTTTTGTTTTCTTTATGTCGAGGTATAATCCATACTGGAGGCTGTGGTCTTTGATCTTCATGTCCTCTTCACCTTCAGCAAGCAAGTTGTGTCTTCTGGATATCACAGGTTGTTAATTAGTCTTCCTCCAATTCTGATGCTGTGTTCTTCTTCATACAGTCCAGCTTCTTGGATTATTTGCTCAGCATACAGACTGAATAATTATCGTGTAAGGATACGACCCTGACGCACAACTTTCCTGATTTAAACCATTCAGCACAACTTGACCAAACAATACTTACCCTATGGTTCCATTTGTATAAAGATGAAGAATAGACAAAATCTATGCTGATAAAAATCAGAACAATGGCTGCTATTTTGCGGAGCAGGTATAGATTAATTGGAAGTGAGCATGATGAAAATAGTCTATATCCTGATTGAGATAGTCATATATGTGCATTTGTCAAAACTCATAGCTATTAATAACTCCCAGTTCTTAAAAAGAAAGCAATTAAATTAAAATGTTTTATTCTGTAGAGGTATGAGAGTTTGAAGGTGATTTTAACTAAAAAGAACGAGCATTGGTGTCAAAGGCATACATGGTCCACATAAGATATTTATCGAAGATTTTCCACCTTGATCCAGGACCTTTCACCCAGCATTTCACATCCACACTGGTGCAGCCACTACTTTGTTCCCACCTCCCTCTCCTCTCACCTATTTCAGTTGATCCAGTACCTGCTTAGATGCTGACGCTTAGTTCTCCATTTCTGTTTTAAGATTCTGCTCCGTTGAACTTGGCTGTTTATCTGGACCCTCTAAGTTCACCTTTAAACCTTGTCTGATGCAGATTGAGCCACTACTGTTCTGTGCATTATGTAATATATGACCTGCTCCTTGGAATCCCACCATCCTCATCCGTTCTGGTTATAAACTGAATTATGTCCTCCAAAAAGGTATGCTGAAGTCCTAACACCTGTACCTATGAATGTGACCTTGTTCAGAAATAGGTTATTTCTTTGCAGATGTTATCAGTTAAGAAAGTCATACTGGAGTAGGGTGGGTTCTAATCCCTTCTGAGTGGTGTCTTATAAAAGGGGAGAGGTGACACAGAGACAGGGTCACACAGGGGGAATAGGTCATGTGAAGACACTTCTACAAGCTAAGGAACTCCAAAAGATGCCAGGGGCTACCAGAAGCTAGAAGAGACAAGGGAAGATCTTCTCCTAGCGTGGACAGAGAGAAAGCATGACCCTGCTGAAGCCCTGAATTCAGACTCCTAGCCTCCAGAACTGGGAGATGATAAATTTCTGTTCTTTAAAGCCACTGATGTTGTGGTGTTTTGTTATTGTAGCTCTAGGAAAATAAGACAGTACTTCTACCCAACCCGTGCAGTGGAAAAAGGAACTGGAAAGGAGGAAGACAGGAGAAAGAAACTGAGACAGACTTATGCCTTGGGGAAAACCAATTTTAAGAAATGATGTTGATTTGTTTAAAGCCATGAGTGTTCTGTGAGGATGACATAACTGCTGCACAGGTGTGCAACTCTCTCTAGGAATGTGCTGGTGTCCAAAAGTGTATTAAGTTAGAGATGGTGAATAGTACAAATGATTAGCACTAGTAGCAAAACTCTCAAAGTATATACTCTGGTATGTTTTGCTGAAAAATAGCACTTCACAATGTTGACACTTCTATAATTTCATTCATATTTACTAATCATATCCAAAAAATAAGCTTTTAGGAATCTTTTCTTTAATCAAGAGTTAGGCTACTACTCATGACTATAATCATCTGCTTCATGTTGTAATAAAATGACAATGATAGGTAATTCCCATTAAGATTCATGTGTGTAAATAACGCATCCATCTAATTTTATACTTTTAAGTTACACACCAGGCAATAAAGTCCTTATGTTGGAGATAAACCAGGTTTGTATAATTTATCTGGAGCTTTTGAGATCATAAACTCTTAAGCATATCACATCTGTCCATCTGTGAGAACTTTTTATACCTTAGACAAAAACTATTGTGGCAATGTTTGAATGAGGTTGTCTTTGTGGTAAGTAGGATGTTTTATTTTCCATAAATTATTTCTTCTAGAGTGCAAAGGCAGAACCAATCCCTGAGTTAGTTATACTCCATAAACGACAGACACATCATTTTGGAAAGGAGAGGACAAGCAGAAGCTACATATTTACGGCAGAGGTGAGCACGGGTGTGGGCTTCAGCAGGAGGCAATAGTAAGGGTTTAATAAATTATTCCGGGCTTTTTCTTATTCATCACCCACTTTGGTGCTACAGGCATTAGTGGTGGTTTCCTACAATTCTGCACATCCTTGTCTCCTTCATGCTGGTGGAGGCTCTTTCTAACCTTCCCGTCTCTGGCCCCTCCAGAGGCTCTGTCAGATATTAATCCCCCACATTAAATCACCCAGGGCTCTGGGTGGTGCTAACAGTTTGCACTTGAGTACTAAAGTTTGGCAATTTGAACCCACTCAGCCTCACCATGGAATAAAGCCTTGGCGGTCTACTTCCATAAAAATTACAGCCAACAAAACTCTATGGAGCAGTTCTATAACACATGGGGTCACCATGATTTGGAATGGACTCAAAAGTAATTTTTTTTTTTTTTGGTATTAATTCACTTTCTGCTTGAAATATCTATAATGGCTTCTCTTTCCCCAAATGATACACTTCATTGGCTCCTCTATGCTTCCCTTGAGTGATAAGGTACTGGATGATTTTCAATGAGCCACAAATGGAATCTATGTACACTATGTCTAACACTCTTTCCAATTATGCAAGTGTTCATTTAAAACAAAAAATCTTATCCCTAATAAATATTCATCTTTATTGGACTCTGTACAGCTAAAGCCTTATTTTCACAGAAGTTGTAATATTAAGGGAAGATTATGTTTTACAAACATCAGAACTATCTTCAGGTCCTAGCTAATATTTACTTCACTTTCCAACTTAGTTTTCCTTGATAGGTAGTTTTTAAATACTAATTTGGTACCAGAAACTACAAGTATCTGTGATACAACAATGATTAAGACAGTCCTGCCCTTTGCCCCATGATACTTAAAATCTAGCAGCAAAAATTGGAGACAGAATTTTCAAGGGATAAAACATGTTAGCACAGCCATGTACTAAACATCCTTTAAATCATAAAAAGATTTTGAGTTCATAATAAAAATGATGAGAAGACACTGAAGAGTTTTAAACACAAGAGCGATACGATGAAGTTTTTGAAAAATCATTCTAGCTAGAGGGTAAAAGTTGTATTTGATGGAAAAAAAGGCCAGATGTAGAGACCAGTTAGGAAGGTGCTACAGAACTATAGAGAAGAGAGATAACAAAGGCCTGGGAAGACAATCACGTTGAACAATGATAAGAACCATAGGGATGGAGAAAAGCGAATCACTTCAGGAAACACCTAGAAACTAGAACTAACAGGATGTGGGAATTAATTGGAGATGTGAGATAAGGAGACAGAACCCAAGGATAACCCCAAAGTTTAAGGCTTTTGGGAACTGTATGAATAGCAGTGTCATAATTGGGACAGGAAACACAGCAGGACAAAACGGAGATAGGGTTGGGTGCTGTGGGGATCAAAATGGCAAGTTCTGTTTTAGATGCATTGGATTTGATCTGCTGGTAAGACATCCATGTGGGCATGTCAAACTGGCTGATGGAGGTACAGGCTTGAAATTCAGAAGAAGGATCTGGTCTGAAAATATTCAGGTGTCATCAGAATATGTATTGTAGCTGCAGCCATGGGAGTGGATCAGTTGACTCAGGTTCGTGTACAGCCTGGAAAGAGAAGGAAGCTCACCTTGCTGTCAAGGAGCCATCTTTGTTTTCCTATTTCAAGTTGTCTCATGGTCTTCCCGTCTCCTTGTCTCATCTCTACTTCTTGGATAAGAAACACTGATTTAATATCACACAATTTCTCTAATTTCCCCAATTTTTTATTTCAACAGATGAATTCAATACATGAAAAGATATTTTATTAATGAACTGACAGAAATAATAGAATACAGTCATAGCAAGTGGATCATTAATTGGTTTCTAATAATTTACTACAACAACGTTTGATACAGTAGCATACATGTTCCCTACAGCGTAGAATTCTCCAAGAAAAAAAAACACACAAGACAAAACTTTAACCACAATTATCCATTAGCATGTTAAGCAAAGATACTGCTATTTAACAAACAAAAAGCTTCTTGGACAGTTATGTTGAGTCCAACACAAAAATTAACTCTTCAGTTATATGACATTGTACAAATATATATTAATTTTTGTAAATTTAATAACCTGTCTTCCACATAATATAACTTCTATTGTTTCCATTCTTTTTCAGTATTCCAAAACTGCGATCCACTTCAGAAATAGTTTTCTATCTGTAGCATGGAAGGAATTTAAAGTGATAATATAAACTCTAATATATCATAAAATAAAACTCTCCAGTTCATAAAATTAATGGTTGTAACTAAATGTAATAATTAATCATGTTGAATTTATTCAAAATTTAAGGAACCAATTCACAAATTTAGTCATTCTTATAAAAATATGATTGCAATAAAACTTCTTTAACAGCATTAAAAGGACAACTATCTTAACATCTCAATTATTGTTCATGAGTATAATAAGGTTTTAAGCATCTTTGGTTGGATATTATTGAAATAAAAATTATATTTATAAAATCATTAAATAAAAAAATATTATAGCATCTATCTTCCACTATTTAGAGGTACAATTTTATTATGTATATATATATATACATAAATTATCCAAAACTACAGCTAGTCATTTTGAGAAGAGGATAAATAACTTTTGTTAAAATGGGTCCAAAGAGAACATTTGCAAGGTGGAATAAACTCAATTATTTCTAATATTTCTTACCAGATGGGTTCCATTTTGATAAAATTATGCTGTTTTATTTACCATGAATGGGCCTATGGAAGACCAACGCCAAAGAAAATAACACTGCAATGTTCTTTAAACACATTAGAGCTAAGTACCTGTGTTAAAAATGGCTCACAAATAACCACAAAACGTTATAAAAATGCTATAAAAATTATTTTCTAATCTAATTTTTAGTGATAACAAACTCAGCTCCAACATAGGAATAATAACAGACATTATACATGTTCAAAAAGCCAGAACAATTACCAGCAATTAAAATTCTTATGTCATTTGCTTTTTCATTATCTAAATAGCATCTATGTAAAGCAGGAGCAACCTGAAATTAGAAATTAAATGATGGTTTCCATTTCTACAATTCTGAAAAAATTCAGCCTTTGGTTCTGAGTTTAAGAAAGTTCTCACCAAATGTGCATTTGGCTTCAAGAACAACTGTCTCAAGTGTTAAGCATTTCCCCCATCATTTGCCAAAATATTAATTATATAGCGAGTTTCAGTTTATTTCCTTGAAGCCATTCAAATAGTTGGCAACATTTCCCTGCAGCATTCCCTGATGGATTTAGTCTAAAAAAAAAAAAAAAAAAAAAAGGATTTAGTCTATAGGATGAAAAATAAAACCAAAATACAATAACGTCACTCCATAGAGAAATCTGTGTTTGGAAGTCTTATTCATCAGAAGAAGGGGAAACACAGCATCTCCCAATCCAGGTCCTAATGTGATTTGAAAGTTAATAAGTCATTTTATTTACCCCACCACCTTTTTCAATGCTAATACTGCCAACTTCTTTGTTCAGGTTTATTTCACTCTGAAAAACATTCAAAAGTGTTTCTCTCTGCTTTTACTCATAATCCAATCTACCATCCAAGCGACTCTAAGCAAAGTTATTTTTTTTTTTTGCCCTATCTTTGAATAGGAGTATTTTCACCTAGGCTCCCTCAGCCAGTTCTCCAGCAATTACATCACAAACGCTCATTTTCTTCCTTAAAACGAGAAATCAGGAGGCCTTCATCCCCGGGCAGCCTTCACCAATCAGAATTCTAGCTCTGGTCAGAATTCATTCATATATTTTTCACATACCTGCTTCCTTAGACGTTGGTAGCCTCTGTGAAAGAGTTATCAGCGCCATTATTATTTTGGACTTCCAACTTCTTTTTAGCCTTGAATGTCACAGACACCTCAGAGTGAATGGAATCCAACCTCTGCTCACAGTGGAAGGCAGAGAGGAAGGCCTTTCTGTAGTTGCTGTTCATCCAGCCATAGAGCAGGGGGTTGGCAAAGGTAGAGCACATGGCAATGATGTGGAACACTGTGAAGATGAGCTTGTACTCCTTCAGGTCCAAAACCTGGCTGTCAATGTCAACAGCAAGTTGGAAGGCATGAAGGGGCAACCAGCTGACTGCAAACACCACCACCACGCACACCAGCATTTTGGTGGTTTTCTTCCTTCGCTGATGGTAGTGGTCATTTGCAGCTCCAGGACTGACATGGTTCTTAAGTTTACTCCAGATACGAATGTAAGAAAAAGATATGATGCTCAGAGGCAACACATAGAGGATTAACAAGGAGGAAAGGCTGTAAACAGTGCCATAGATGCTCTTCTCCTCACCAGGCCACTTTTCAGTACAGACCACAATCTCAAAGTCTGGAATAATCTCAATCAGTGAGTACTCCCGGAAGATGGCCAGGGGGCTTGCCAGTAGAGCACTGCTGCCCCAGGCCAAGCCAATGATCAGGAAGCTGATGTGCTTGGAGATCTTGCTCTCCAGGTGGTAGACAATGCATCGATGCCGATCCAGGGCAATCACTGTCAAAGTGATTGTGGATACCTGTACTGCCAGGCCCTGGGCATAGGGCACCAGGTGGCATAGGACAGGACCCATTTTCCACTCCCCCATTAGGGTATAGGTGAGAGTGAAGGGCAGGCACAAGGTGTTCACCAGAAGGTCAGCCACAGCCAGATTGGCAATGAAAAAGTTGGTGACTGTGCGCATGCTTTTGAATTTGATCACCACGTGGATCACCAAGGAGTTGCCAATCACCCCAAGCAAGATGATGGAGCAATAGGCCAATATGAGGACAATCTGCACCTCAATCAGCTTGGTGCTGTCTATAAGCTCTGGCTCAGGGTCTCGGGCCAGCTCATCTTTAGGAGTGCTTTGCCCTGGCCCATACTGTTCCACCTTCACTTCCTCCACTGTCTGGTTCTCCTCAGCCTCTGCGCCTACTGGGCCCATAGTCAGCACAACTCCACTGGGACTGCAACTAGCACAGGGACCTACAAAAGAATAATGAACAAAGGTGCAACGAAGATGACACAAGAGTAAGGCAAAGAAGTATCACAAACAAGCTAGTTTAATTTTGGCTGAGGCTCAAAATACCGGTCTTCCGATTCCTAAAACTGCACATAGGAGAACATTTCAATAAAGCAGGTCCTTTAATAAAGCTATTTACAAATATGGATCAAGTAAAATATACACTATGGTAGCAAAGATGAAATACCTCTAGTATAGACACAATGCCAGCGTGAATGCCGCTAAATCGATTAAAATCATATTAAGAGGGGTGAATATTATAAACTTAATTAATTTTATCACTGCTATAAATCCACAAAAATTTTAATGTAGCTAAAGAAAGGAACATTTCCTTCAATACACAGACTGTTTTCAATTTATAAACATTGCAATAAAAATTGCACAGGAAAGTAACAAATATTAAAACCTTTGCCTGGTGCCTGGGCTTTGTGGGGTATATAATATGTAGACAAACAGAGAAGGCTGTTTCATAGCCATTTTTTTCTATTGCAGGGGTTAATGTTAACAATAGATAGCCTGTGCAGGCTAGCTGCTTTTTTGAATGACCTGCAATAAACTTCCTACATATATGCAACACAATCTTAGACAGGCAGTGTATGAAAAATACATATAGATCAGAACATTTCCTTCCAACTCCTAAATATAAACATTTTAACTCTCTTCTTCCCCAATCCACCCTCCCAGTGTTTTTTCCTTGTGGTCCCTACCTCAGTCAATGCTATTCCCATTGATTAAGCCACCCAAAGTTTAAAAAAAAACAGTTAACAAGTCTAGAATTTTTTTTTTCTTTATCTCTTTTAGCCCCCACATTTAAGAAAACACTCAGATTGGTCCTCTTAAATATCTCTTCCTCCCCTCACCATATCCACCACAACAGTTTTGTCCTTCTCCGTTTCTTCAACGGAATTGCTGTAACAGACTTCTAATTTATAGCTCTTCCTCTTTTCTCTCATTCATTCATTTGCTTAAATATAATTGGGCATCTATTAAATGCCAAACCCATCTCTAAGTGCTATGGATATAGCAGTGAACAAACAAAAATCCCTACCTTCAAGGTGCTTATACTTAAACATGCATGCAGCAAATATTTAAAAACAAACGTCAGGAACTAGGATTTGTGCTGGCCAAAAAATCCCAGCAAGACAAGTACCTATACTAAAAGGTTGTTGTATCTTACTGTACAGAGGCTACAAAACACAGATACGTTCATGTCATTCTTCTCAATGTCTCTAGATTGCTTTAAACAATGCATTTATTTCTAATATAAGGTCCCCTTTTTAAGGCTGGAGCCTGGGTGGCACAGTGGTTAAGAGCTCGGCTGCTAACTAAAAGGTCGGCAGTTCAAATCCACCAGCTGCTCCTTGGGAGCAGTTCTACTCTGTCCTATGGTGTTGCTATGAGTTGGAATCGACTCGATGACAACAGGTTTGGTTTTGGGTTTTTTTTTTTTTTTTTTTTGACGTTATAAAAAACATTCAGAGCCTAACATCATTGTGGTACTACCTTTTGAATATATTCATAATGACAAAAAGCTGCTGCTATTAATTCAGAACCCCTTTTAAATGAATTTGTATTTTATTAATCACAACAGCATCTACCTACAGTGTTGTGTGCTGTCAAGTCGACAGAACTGCCCCACAGAGTTTCCTAGGATGTAATCTTTACAGGAGTAGGTCACCAGCTCTTTTCTCCCTCACAGCCTCTGGCGGGTTCAAACTGCCCACCTTCCCGTTAGCAGCTGAGCACTTAATCACTGGGCCACCAGGGCTCCACCTACAGTGGTAGGCGAGTCATATTGATTCAGCCCAGAGACAACACCTGGGCCTGTGTACCCTCAGCTCCACTCCTTGCCCTTCCTCTGCTATGCTCTATACCACAGGAGGGCTGACCCTTGGTAGGCTACATATCCAGGCTCCTGGATTCCTGGATTCTAGCTGGGTTTTGTCAACAGGAAACCCAAAGCCCCATTCTCCTCGGTTCTGACCCATAGAGACCGTACAGGACAGGGTAGAATTGCCCCATGGGGTTTAGAAGGCTGTAATCTTTTTTTTTTTTTTTAATTGTACTTCAGATGGTTTACAGAACAAAGCAGTTTCTCACTGAACAGTTAGTATACATATTGTTTTATGACTTTGGTTAACAAACCCACGACATGTCAACACTCTCCCTTCTCAACCTTGGGTTCCCTATTACCAGCTTTCCTATCCCCTCCTGCTTTCTGGTCCTTGCTCCAGGGCTGGTGTGCCCCTTTACTCTCGTTTTGTTTTACAGGCCTGTCCACTCTTTGGCTGAAGGGTGAACCTCAGGAGTGACTTCATTGCTGAGCTGAAAGGGTGTCCAGGGGCCATTTCTCAGGGTTTCTCCAGTCTCCGTCAGGCCAGCAAGTCTGGTCATTCTTTTTGAGTTAGAATTTTGTTCTACGTATTTCTCCAGGTCTGTCTGGGACCCTCTATTGTGATCCTTGTCAGAGTAGTCACTGGTGGTAGCCGGGCACTACCTAGTTGTACTGGTGGAGGCTGTGGTGGATGTGGTCCATTAGTCCTTTGGACTAATCTTTCCCTTGTATCTTTAGTTTTCTTCATTGTTCGTTGCTCCCAAAGGGGTGAGACCAGTGGAGTATCCTAGATGGCCACTCACAGGCTTTTAAGACCCCAGGCGCTACTCACCAAAGTAGAATGTAGAACATTTTCTTTATAAAGTATGTTATGCCAATTGAGCTAGATGTTCCCTGGGACCATGGTCCCCACAGCCCTCAGCCCAACAATGCGGTCCCTCTGGGAGTTTAGATGTGTCTATGGAGCTTCGATGACCTTGCCTTGTAGAAGCTGCACTGGCTTCCCCAGTACTGTGGACTGTCTTACCCTTCACTAAGGCTGTAAACTTTACAGAAGCAGTAAAGTTTTTTTCCTGAGGAGTAGCTGGTGGGTCCAAACTACTGACTTTTCAGTTAGCAGCTAAGTGCTTAACCACTGCGCTAGCAAGGCTCCTCAGTGGGAGACACTGGCAGGTAATTACAGGGTAGAAGGAAGAGAGACACCAAAATAATCCTCTACCTCCCTGTCAGCTCTGGATGATGCCTCAGTAGCTCTAATGCCCTGGTTCCTTCAGGACTGGCCCACTGGGACTCTGGTTTCCAGGTGATGACCCTGCTCCCATCCCATCCTTCCAGTGTCCCTCTAACCTGGAGGAAGGAACCATTCCCTGCTCTTGCTAGTCCTGGGTGGTCGTACCATCTCTGTTTGTCTTCCATCACCTGTGTAAGCAATTCCTTGCATTAAATTCCTTATCTTTCACATTCTTTCATAGGTTCTATTTTGCATGATCTGTTAATAAGGCGCAATTATTCTTTCATTAAGTTGTTCTCCTACTAAAGTGTCTGTGAGAGAGAACACTTGGCCTAGAAAAGAAAATCCCAATGGCTTAGGGTGACCTTCAAGACTTTCTGACTTCATCAGTCATAATATCCTAAGCTTCTGTCACATTGTCACACTCCCAGTCACAGCACCAAATCGGTTTTCTCATGCCTCTCTGCCTTCTCTGTTCTGAAGCCTCCCAACTTCTCCAAATCCTGTGCTTCCCTTGAATGCCACGCTTGCCACGTTGCTGTCGTTTTCTATCACCCACCCCACCACAGCCATCTTTCTGGGGACAGAAACTGGATCTTCTTCATCCATTGTTTTATCCCTAGCACACACAAGGTACTCAATAATTTGGCAAAACAAATATGAAGCTAATGGAAAGCACAACTTTTCTGAATAATCCAAGACAGTAAAATGCAAAATATAATTCTATTCTTTTCCTTTACTGAAGATAACTGCCTGTACAAGATTCCTTTCTCTGACGAGCCACCTTTGCCAAGAGAATATCTCATGTTATGAGAGTGCCTCTGGAAAGGAGGAAGAGTACACACCCAGTACAACAATCAGGGTACCCGAATCAAAAACTCAGAAAATGAAAAGATAAGCAGACGAGGGAAAAACTCTTTCTTTGAAAGAAGGCAAAACCAGATGTTCGCATTATTCATGATGTTTAAGGAGAAGTGCGCAGTGGTACAGCTTTCTTGAACAAGTGATTACAGAGCTTTTAATTGAAATATTTCTTTACAGAAATATTACATTTATTTTATTCTTTTTAACCAGTAACCTCTCTTAGGATCCTTCTTAAATCAATCCCTGATTATAACATTTTAAATTTTCAGTCAATATGTGCCGTAACTCTAAAAACCCTGTGGCATAGTGGTTAAGTGCTACAGCTGCTAACCAAAAGGTCGGCAGTTCAGATCCACCAGGCGCTCCCTGGAAACTCAATGGGGCAGTTCTCCTCTGACCTATAGGGTCGCTATGAGTTGGAATCAACTCAACAACAATGGGTTCGGGTTTTTATGTGCCATAAAGAGATCTTTCTATTTCAAGGGCGTATTACACACACACACACACACACACACACACCCCAAAAAGGAGCCTGACTACGCAAAGGGCGATTCCCACCTATTTGCATTTGCTACTCTGATACATTCTAGTTCTTCATAAATTTCAAAAAGAGTGTTCTAAGAAGCCTGGGTCCTATTTCACATTTGCCTCCATTCTTGTGTAATTGGAGAAAATGGAAATTAACCATTCAATCCTTGGAGTGTATATCTGATAAGCCTTACCATGTCCCTTAGACTAAGAAAGAGACTGACTCTACCAAGCACAATTAGTCAATCCTGACAAATCATGGACAGAAGTAAAAATCCAGAGGTCTGAGTTTGGGGATTTCAGCAGACTAAATTGAGAGTCAGCATGAAACTGAAGGATATTAGGGGTAAGGAGTATGTTTGATTTATGGTACTTTGCTTTTACTTTCAGTCCTATATTCTTTATTTCAAAGCCTCTTTATTACAGAGCTTCTCTGCAGGAGTGGTTATTGATCAGCAGGCTATTAGCATATGAATACTATTAGCTGTTCTTAAGCACACTACCGGCCTTTGGTCAAGTTAAAGCTTTGCCCAGGGAATCGGTCATTTTTTGACAGCATTTCTAGAAAAGTGAAAGAGAACACACAGAATGAGTTGCCAGATTAAAAACTCCAGAACACAAAAATTGAAAGAAAACAGACAAGGCAAAAACGCCTTCCTTGAAATAAGGTGCAGTGTAATGTTCATATTATTCAAGACATTTAAAGAGAACTGTGAGGTGGTACAGTTTCTTGAATAAGTAAGATTTTGCTATAGAAATATTTCTTTATAGGATAAGAAAAAAAGGCGTCACTGTTTTTTCAGAGATTCAAAGAGCATTATCTGAGTGGGAGAACAGTTCATGCTTTGACTACACATTAAAATTTGTGAGGATTTTTGCAATAGTTCTCTTATTGTCCCTGGTTGGTCTTAGCAAAACTTAACATTTTATCAATCACAACATCTCCAGTAATTTTTCCCAGAAATCAAGCCATACTCCCTACACTTGTTAGTGGAGGGTGGGGGCTTTCAAGAATGCTACGTATGGAGATGACTGTTTGCCTAATAAGCAGAAAGGAGAAAATATTCACCAAGGGCCTGTGATGGCCCTCTTCCATGTTTGTGAGCTTCTGGCCTTTCTTTGAAAAAGAACACGGTCTATTTCATGTCACTGAATTTTACAGGATCTGTCTCTCTAGTAAAACAAGTCTTAAAGCTTTTGAGTTTTGCCTGCTTCCCTTCCACCATACGGTCCTACCAGTGGGTGAGTCCCTTAGAGTGGAAAAAGAGGAAATGCTTAAGTATATGTCTCTCCTTGAACAGCTTGGAGAATCCAATATGACCTTCCCCTTTAGAAAGGGGTCTGCTTTTAAAGGACAGGCAGGACCAGTAACAACGTGCTGTTCTGGAAAGATAATAACCTGTGAGGAGGGTCTGGAGCCCTGGTGGCAAGAAATCAGCTGCTAGCCAAAAGGTCGCAAGATGGAATCCACCAGCAGCTCCTTGGAAACCCTATGGGGGCAGTTCTACTGTCCTACAGACTCGCTATGAGTCGGAATCCCCGCGAAGACAATGGGTTTTAAGACGGGTCAAGGAAATAGTCAAGAATCTTCAGTAGAAAAGTTGAAGTAGAAAGCTAAGATGGTATTCATACACCGTCCCCCTCCCCCCTGAACTTCAGCTTAAAGGAGGGGGAAAAAAATCCCAATCCCAACACTCATTGGGACCGCTTCCATGCCTCTTCATCCAGACCCTACAGCTCCTTTTGGGATATTCTCTTCCCCAGAAGGTGAATCAGCGGTAGGACTTACACTTCCTGAAATGGTCCTAGTTTTTCTGCTGAGACGTGGAAGCAGGACGCGTGCAGCCCGTCGGTCTGATGATTACCAGTAGCCGGCTCCCCCGGAGAGGGCACTGGGAGGTCCCCGAAGGCAAGTCCAGCGCTGTCCGCTCCGACGAGCCGGTCCGGGGCAGCCAAGGCGGAGCGGCTGGGCGGCTGGCACAGCTCGCTCTGCGGCCAAGCGCGCGGTTCGCACTACGCCGCGCAGCGCAGGGGGGCGGGCGGAGAGCGGGGCGGGCCGGAGGGGCGGGGGGCGAACCTGCAACGAGATGGAACAGGGCGGGGGGCGCGTCGGTGGTTCCGCGGGGGCAGGAGTTGGACGGGAAGTGTCCGCGAAGCGGGAGCTGGGGACGGTGTCCAGGTCTCTCCGCTGCCTCCTGGGCTTGGAAGCCGGCGTAGCCGGGCCCTACCCAGCGCGGCGCCCCCTCGCTGGTCCCCAGGGCCACCGGCAGCTGCTACACACCCCGCGCGTGACCACCGGAGTTTTATACCCCAGGCTTCCGCATCGCCCACCTCCTTTCACTTCCCTGAGCCCCTAGAGCCTTTGCCCTTTGCTCTCCTCGCCCCAATTTTGCAAGAGATGTCCCGGCCAGGACGGGCACCCTAGGCTCGGGCCCGGGCTCAGCAGGTCTACCTGGGAAAGGCGAGGGCAAAGTCCGAGCGGACAGACCGAGCGAGCTGCAGGCCAGCGGCTACGGTCCCCAGCGCGGCCACCGCGCCTAGACTTTGGGCCGGCGCATCTCCGCGCCGGAGAAAATCCCACAATCGGGCCTTGCTTCTCTTCTCCGCTTGTAGGGGCAGAGGCGCCGGACGATTCCTCCGAGGACAAGCCCTCCGCAGCCTCCCCCAGGGCTGGAGAGCCGGGCTGGTACTCCCCGAATTGAGCGGTCACTGCTTTCCAACAGGAAGAGAAGACACGTTCGGATCCTTGTAGCCCAGCATCAGCAATTCACTTTAACAGGTGTCTGCTGACAGGTCACAAGTTGGGTTTCAAATTCCTCAACCCTCAGCCTGTGCGGCTGGCGCCCAGCTTGCGCAAACGCTAGAGGAAGGAGGTCGAGGCCAATGGTGATCAGGAGTAAAGAAAATCTCGCTTTCGCCAGTTAGCCGACCTCCCAACTCCTCGCTCTTTGATTGTGACCCTTGTCTCTCGCGTCACCATGAGAGCATGCCATCGGAGCACTCTCACCTGTCTCCTCGTACTGAAGCCCTTCGCTAATGCCTTGAGCCTGTCCGACTGGGTTAGTGAAAGGGAGCTAAACAGGATTCTGGAGGTAGCCAGCAAAGCTGAGCCGTCTGCTCCCTCAGGATTCCTCCTGGAAACTCTATATTCAGAGCCATTTCTTCTAGAAGTTTACAGCCAGTCTCTATCTCTCCTTTTCATTTTTAGAGGGGGCAGCAGAGCCGACCAGGTTAGGAAAACAAAAGCCCGAAACTGGAGATCTAAGTTTTCTCTAAGTGACCTGTGTTGGGACTTCGCACAAATGGCTTTCATTCTGTGCGGCAGCTTCTTCATTTCTCAAAGGACGACGGCCATACCGGTTCAATCGGAACTTGCCTGAAATATTAAAAAGATGATTTAGATTAAACTACTCAAGGGCAAGAGGGATTTTTAGCTATTAAAAAAGACGATAAATATCCTAGCTTCAATCCTATAAGAGTTTGTCCAAGCTCTGATAGCATTGCTTACGTAGATTAACCAAGCAGCTTGGGCTTTTCAATCACCCAAAGTGCACAGAACTGGAAATGAAATGTTCTACACAGTTGTTCTACACGTCCAAGATGTTCTACACAGTTCCACTTAAAATATTTTTGTAGAGTTTTTTTTTTTTTTTTGCCTTGGGAAACTGTTCTTGGCCCACACATGCATGTTTATGCGACAGGTTCCCTTCCTCCTGATATATTCTCACCAGTGGAGAATGACCTATGCACCAATAAGTTGTAGCTTTAAAAGAATAAGAGTAGCTTGGAACAGCAACCACAAGAGCAAATAGGAAAAAGAAAAAGTGCTGTCCTTCGGAGCAATTACTTTTGAGGGTTCGACTTATTTCACTGGCACTTCAACTGTGTAAAACACGTCCTTGCCTCCTTTACACCTGGCTTTCAGGACAGCATAACAGCCATGTATGAATATTTGTCTCACTCCCTTACAGGGTTTCTCACTCCCAAAGGATTCACATAGTTCCACAGACATCTAGTCAGCAACCCTAAGAAGATTAAATGACTTCTTTGACTAATGTCTTCTAGTAATTAAGGACAGAATTGGATGAGAAACTGGTCCATTGAAATTAAAGTTGCTTTATTGTGTATCATATTACTAAGGACGATTTTGACTTTTGTGTATTAAGATCTAATGAATATATTTTAATGTGCATTTTATGTATACTATAACAATGAAGCACTCTAATGAAGGACATTAAATCATGTCAAGACACTGAAAGAAGGTTTTGGAAGTGATGATGTAATGTTGATGAATCCAAATTGAATATAAAAAAATATAGGACAGAATAATTGACACCTGACTTCTTTTATGTCACATCAGGCAGTTCCACATCTTACCAGCACAGGTGCTGACAACTCTGCTAATAGGGGCGATTCGAGCTCAGGCGCATACAGGGCAAGGGCCAGTAACATTAATGTACCAGTGGGCAAGGCTTTAGGAGACAGTAGGGAGTGACAGGGTCTATAACAACATGGAAGGCACAAAAATACACGCTTCCTCTGAAGAGGGAGGCTGCTTCTAGGATTCAGCTGAGCTGCCCTATGAAAATTTAGATCCAGTATTGTCAGATCTCATTTTTTAATAGACGCAAAATCTAGATAATAAAATCTTCCAAACATTAAATGAAGGAAATTAATGTGGATCAGATCTGTGCAGTACAAAATAATTACAGGCATACCTTGGAGATATTGTAGGTTTGGTTCCAGACCACCACAATAAATCGAGTCACATGAATTTTTTTGGTTTCCCATTGCATATAAAAGTTATGTTTACACAATACTGCTGAAACCCTGGTGGCATAGTGGTTAAGTGCTACGGCTGCTAACCAAAGGGTCGGTGGTTCGAATCCGCCAGGCACTCCTTGGAAACTCTATGGGGCAGTGCTACTCTGTCCTATCGGGTCATTATGAGTCGGAACCGACTTGACGGCACTGGGTTTGGTTTTTGTTTCTTTTTTACACTATACTACAGGCTATTAAGTGTGCAATAGCATTAGGTATAAAAAAACATTGTATAAGCCTTAATTAAAAAATACTATATTTATATTGCTAAAAAATGCTAACCATCATCTGAGCCTTCAGTAAGTCATAATCTCTTTGCTGGTGGAGGGTCTTGCCTTGATGTTGATGGCTGCTGACTGATCAGGGTGGTACTTGCTGAAGGTTGGGGTGGATGTGGCAATTTCTTAAAATAAGACAACAATGAAATTTTCTGTATTAGTTAACTCTTCCTTTCAAAAAAGATTCCTCTGTAGCATGAGATGCTGTTTGATAGCATTTTACCCACAGTAGAACTTCTTTCCAAATTGTATTTCATCTTCTCAAACCCAGCCACTGTTTTATCAACTAAATTTATATAATATTCTAAATCCTTTATTGGCGTTTCAGCAAAGTTCACAGCATCTTCGCTTCAGGAATACATTCCATCTCAAGAAATCACTTTCTTTGCTCATCTTTAAGAAGCAGCTCCTCATCTGTTTAAAAGTTTTATCATGAGATTTCAGCAATTCATTCACATCTTCAGGCTGCACTTCTAGTTCTCTTGCTAGTACCACCTCATCTGCAGTTACTTCCTCCACTGAAGTCTTGAACCCCTCAAAGTCATCCATCAGGGTTGGAATCAACTTCTTCCAAACTCCTGTTAACGTTGGTATTTTGACCTCCTCCCGTTAATCGCAAGTGTTCTTAATGGCATCTAGAATGGTGGATCATTTCAGACGGTTTTCAGTTTACTTTTCTCAGATCCATCAGAGGAATCACTATCTATGGCAGCGATAGCCTTACGAAATGTATTTCTTAAATAATAAGACTTGAAAGTAGATGTTACTCCTTGATCCATGGGCTGCAGAATAGATGTTGTGTCTTCAGGCACGAAAACAACATTAATCAGAGCTCTTGGGTGACCAGGTATATCATCAATGAGCAGTAATATTTTGAAAGGAATCTTTTTTTTTTTTTTTTTTCCTGAGCAGCAGTTCTCAAAAGGGGGCTTAAAATATTCAGTAAACCATGTTGTAAAGATGTGCTGTCATCCAGGCTTTGTTGTTCCCTTTATAGAGTGCAAGCAGAGTAGATTTAGCATAATGCTTAAGGGCCCTAGGATTTTTGGAATGGTAAATGGGCATTGGTTTCAACTTAAAGCTGCATCAGCCCCTGAGAGTTGGCCTGCCCTTTGAACTTTGAAGCCAGGCCTTGACTTCAGTGGTGAAAGTCCTAGGTGGCATCTTCTTCCAGTATAAGGCTGTTCCATCTACACCAGAAATCTGCTGTTTAGTATAGCCGCCTTCACCGATTATCTTAACTAGATCCTCTGGATAACTTGCTGCAGCTTCTCCCTCAGCGCTTGCTGCTTCGTCTTGCACTGTTTTGTTATGGAGACGACTTCTCTTCTTAAACCTCATGAACCAACCTTTGTTACCTTCAAACTTTTCTTCTGTAGCCTCCTCACCTCTCTCAGCCTTCATGGAATCGAAGAGAGTTAGGGGCTTGCTCTGGACTAGGCTTTGGTTTAAGGGGCTGTTGTGGCGAGTTTGATCTTATATCCAGACCACTAAAACTTTCTTCATATCAGCCATAAGCCTTCTTCATTTTCTTACCATTGTGTGTTCCCTGAGTAGCACTTTTAATTTCCTTCAAGAACTTTTCCTTTGCATGCACAACTTGGCTAACTGTTTGATGCAAGAAGCCTAGCTTTCAGCCTGTCTTGGCTTTTGACATGCCTTCCTCACTAAGCTTAATCATTCCTAGCTTTTGATTTAAGTGAGAAATGTGCAACTCTTTCTTTCTCTTGAACACTTAGAGGCCATTGTTGGGCTATTAATTGGTCTAATTTCAATACTGTCCTGTCTCAGGGAATAGGGAGCCCTGAGGAGAGAGAGTGGGGAAATGGCCAGTCAGTGGAGCAATCAGAACACACTCAACATTTTTTTAAATTAATTTTTATCATGCTTTAAGTGAAAATTCACAAATCAAGTCAGTCTTTCATACAAAAATTTATGTATACCTTGCTATACACTCCTAATAGCTCTCCCCCTCATGAGACAGCACACTCCTTCCTTCCACTTTCTCTCCTCATATCAATTCTGGCAGCTTCTGGCCCCCTCTGCCCTCTCATCTCCCCTCCAGACAGGAGATGCCAAAATAGTCTTATGTGTCTACTTGATCCAAGAGCTCGTTCTTCACCAATATAATTTTCCAACCCATATTCCAGTCCAATCCCTGTTTGAAGAGTTGGCTTTGGGAATGGTTCCTGTCTTGGGCTAACAGAAGGTCTGGGGACCATGGCCTCTGGGGTCCTTCTAGTCCCATTCTGACCATTAAGTCTGGTATTTTTATGAGAATTTGGGGTCTGCATCCCACTGCTCTCTTGCTTCCTCAGGGGTTCTCTGTTGTGTTCCCTGTCAGGGCAGACATCGGTTGTGGCCGGGCACCATCTAGTTCTTCTGGTCTCAGGCTGGTGTTGTCTCTGGTTTATGTGGTCCTTCCTGTCTCTTAGGCTTATAATTACTTGTATCTTTGGTGTTCTTCACTCTTCCTTGCTCCAGGTGGGTTGAGACCAATTGATGCATCTTAGATGGCAGCTTGCTAGCTTTTAAGACCCCAGAGGCCACTCTCCAAATTGGGATGCAGAATGTTTCTTAATAGATTTATTATGCCAATTGACTTAGATGTCCCCTGAAACCATGGTCCCCAAACCCCCACCCCTACTACACTGGCCTTTGAAGCATTCAGTTTATTCAGGAAACTTCTTTGCTTTTGGTTTAGTTCGGTTGTGTTGACCTCTTCTGTATTGTGTGTTGTCTTTCCATTCACCTAAAATAAAAGTTATCTATTATCTAAGTAGCGAAAACCCCTCTCCCTCCCTCCCTTCCTCTCCCATCTCGTAATCATCAAAGAATATTTTCTTCTCAGTTTGAACTATTTTTCTAGTTCTTATACTAGCGGTCTTATACAATATTTGTCCTTTTGCAACTGACTAATTTCATTCAGCATAATGTCTTCCAGATTTCTCCATGTTATGAAATGTTTCATGGATTCATCATTGTTCTTTATTGATGAGTAGTATTCCACTGTGTGAATATACCATAATTTATTTATCCATTCATCCTTGATGGGCACGTTGGTTGCTTCCAACTTTTTGCTATTGTAAACAGTGCTGCAATGAACTTGGCTGTGCATATATCTGTTTGTGTAAAGGCCCTTATTTCTCTAGGGTATATTCCAAGGAGTGGGATTGCTGAATCGTATGGTAGTTCTATTTCTAGTTTTTTAAGGAAGCACCAAATCAATTTCCAAAGTGGTTGTACCATTTTACATTCCCACCAGCAGTGTATAAGTGTTCCAGTCTCTCTACAACAGCTCCAACATTCATTTTTCCCTGTTTTTTGGATTAATGCTAGCCTTGTAGAAGAGAGATAGAATCTAGAATCTCATTGTAGTTTTGATTTGCATTTCTCTAATGGTTGATGATCATGAGCATTTCCTCATATATCTGTTAGCAGCCTGAATGTCTTCTTTAGTGAAGTGCCTGTTCATATCTTTTGCCCATTTTTTAATTGGGTTATTTGTGTTTTTGTAGTTGAGCTTTTGAAGTATCATGTAGATTTTAGCACACTCAGCATTTATCAATTAAATTCCCTGTCTTATATGGACATGGTTCATGGCGCCCAAAAACAATTATAATGGTAACATCAAAGATTACTGATCACAGGTCACCATAACAGATAAGATAATAATGAAAAAGTTTGAAATATTGGAAGAATTACCAAAATGTGACACACAGACAGGAAGTGAGCTGATGCTGTTGGAAAAATGGCACCAACGCAGGATTAGCACGAACCTTCAATTTGTAAAAATGCAGTATCTGCAAAGTGCAATAAAGTAAAGTGCAATAAAATGAGGTATGCCCGTAGGTGATAGATAAATATATAGATGTTGTTAGGTGCCATCAAGCAGGTTTTTGACTAATAGTGACCCAATATGACAGAGTAGAACTGCTCCATAGGGTTTTTGAGTCAGAATTGAGTCGGTAATGGTTTTTTTTTTTTTTTAAATCTTTCCAGGAGCAGATGACCAGGTCTTTTCTCCTGTGAGCTGTGGGATGGGTTTGAACAGCCAAACTTTTAGTTGACTGTTAGACCACTAGAGCTCTGTAGATAGATGGATGGATAGGTAGGTAGTACAAAGATAGATAAACAGACAGACAGACAGGTAGATAGGTATCTGCAGCCTGGCCCACGGGCCTCCAATACTGTAGCCTCTGATCCTAGTTTTAAAGGTTTGACAGACCTCCTAAAATATCTACAGCATGACTGCATTATCGTTTCCACTGCTTCGTAAACCACTCGGTGCATGTTAACACAACAGGAATTCAGGCAAAGATTAATTGCCAAATAAGCAATTTTCTGCTATGCTTCTTTTTGAATAGATGTTCCTAATAAGGCTGTACAGGAAAGAATGTGTTTAGTAACTGAGCATATCAGATAGTTTAGACGGTTAGAATGAAGAAATTTCAGAACAGCTCTTGACTAAAAAACAAATTCAATAGCATCAGTAGTAGTTGTTGTTAGCTGCCATTGAGTCAGCCCCTGACTCACCGTGACCGTGTGCATAATAGAGTGAAATGCTGCCCAGTCCTGTGTCATCCTTGTGAATGGTTGCAGATCAGACCATGGAGTCTATAGGAATTTCAATGGCTGATTTTCAGAAGTAGATCGCCAGCCCTTTCTTCCCAGTCTGTCTTAGTTTGGAGGCTCTGCTGAAACCTATTCAGCATCATAGCAATATGCAAGCCTCCACTGACAGACAGGTGGTAACTGCACATGAAGTGCGTTGACCAGAATTGAACCTGGGTCTTCCACAAGGAAGGTGAGAATTCTACCACTGAACCACCAATGCACATCACTCTCTCTCTATTTTTTTTTTTGAACAAAATTAGATTATACTCATTTGTAACCTACTTTTTAACCCTTTAATTTAACAACACATCATAGACCTTTTCACGTCTTTAATGGTTGCCCAGTCCTAATCTGTAGGATTGTTTTCTGATTAATTATTGCTGTTTGCCATCAAAGCTATGATAAACAATTTTGTTTATATTTCTAGTATATCTGGCCAGTTATTTCTTTCATATAAATTCCAGCAGGGAATGAGAGAAGGCATTTTAAAATTTCTTCTTAAGCCAAGCTCACATTTCATAAACCTTAATCACAAAAGCCAAATTGAGTACGGGGAAAGCCAAGAAGCTTCTTCCATGATAAGATAAATAGTTCAGGTACCATGGAGTGAGGGAGCCCTGGTGGCGCAGTGGTTAAGCGCTCCAGTTCTAACTGAACTTGTTCGAACTGGTTCAAACTCACCAGCCACTCTGCAGAAGAAAGATGTGGCAGTCTGCTTCTGTAAGGATTACAGCTGTGGACACCCTACCGGGCAGTTCTACTCTGTCCTGAAGGGTCACTATAAATCAGAATCAACTTAATGGCAGTGAGTTACCATGGAATGTAGACTATTACAGACTCCACGAAAGTGCTCAGCATAAAATTTCTGTGGCCCCAGGCTGGGATAACTGAAAAAAAAAAAAAACTGAAGCTGCTCCTTTTTGTTTGTTTTTTGGCTAGGGGGAAACTAAAATAGGAGAAACAAAAACGCCAAAGAGAATGAGATTGTTTCCATGCCTGGGGGAGCGTGCTCCTGGTTTCACTCCGCCCACCTTAATGTCAGGGTTTCCTGAGAGATTATTAGATAACTCTCAAGCCATACCAACCTGATTTAAATCACAGAACTCGAGTGTGTAGTGTGACTGGAATGTGGAAGCTGATTCCTGGAGGAGAAAAGAAGCAAGCTCCATAAATCAGGATAGCTGCTGCTGAAAGAAGGGAAAGACTCTACGGAATGGAGTCTGAAGAGCTAAAGAAAGGGACTGCAAACCCAAGTGGCGGAATCGTCTAAACTCCAGTTATATTAAAAAAAGCTCAGGAAGCTAATAAAAAGGTGTCCTTAACTTCTTAGGCTAGGCAAACAAAGACTAATAACAAGTCCCTAGTCAGGTTGTTACCAATTGCCAGTCTGACACAAAGGGTCCTTGCCTTTTCCTGAGTAAGAATACACGCGAAAGACAAACTTTGTCTTCAGCAAGCTTTATTTTGCTTGAGTCAAGCAAAAGGAGTCAGTGGAGATCTAAGCCTCTCCAAAAGACTGACTGGAAAAGGGAAGCAAGGCTAGGGCTAATATGGGTTCCGTGGAGGCAATAAAAAAAAAAAAAAAAATGGGTTCCGTGGAGGCAATAGAGTACTGAATATATGATGGGCTTCTTTCAAGGGGAGGGTACTTCGCAGAATGGCAGTGTATGCTAATTAGGTTGCACGCCCATCTGGAATCTAAGGTGGAACCCACTGATATTCAAGATGGAGTCCTCTCGGCAGCCCTTGGCATCACTCATTATGGGATATAGCGCAAGCACACTTGATCTTCCCCACTACATCACTATCTTTGGAGGGCTAAAAATGGAGGGCTAAGAAAGGTCAAGTAGCAGTCACACTCTGCTCCTCTGCACATACGGAGCCTGCAAATGAGGAGGGGACTAGAGAGACACTAAGAAGGAGATAGTAATTCAGGGGCTGCCCCAATCCTATCTTTTGTTGACAGGGTAGGTGCCTGTTTACTCAACTTCTGGATGGTAATCTTTTTAAAAAGCTCTTTTGTTCCAGCAGCACAGTTAACCCTATCTGTCTCACGATAGGGTGTGGTTCCTGTTTACCCAGCTTCTAGATGATAATCTTTTAAAAAGCTCTTTTGTTCAGCCACGGGCACAGTTAACCCTATCTGTCTCAAGGTGATATTAATAATCATACTAGCTTGATAGCTATTTATGCTGCTTAGCATATTTGAAACTGATTCTGTCATGCTTTATTTAAGTGTAATTTCTCCTTAAGCTTATCAAATTTTTACAGAAATTCTTTTTAAGTTCCAATATGACGGTCTTGTAGCAATAAATTATGGAATCTAGATGTCTCAATGGCCATTTGTTACCATATTGATTCTCAATTAGTTGTAAATATATTCCTAATTGGATCTAGGCCTGTTTTTCCTTTTAAGCCAGGAGGAAGGAACAATTGGAATGAATATCTGAACAGATATATGATTGGGGTTGCATTAAGCAGAAATAGAAAAAAGAAAAAAAGAGAGAGACCAGTTTCTATGAAGCTGGAATACAATTTTTAAATAGCCTACTTTTTAGAAAACTTGATTTTTTTAAAAAAGAGCCGATCTATCAAGTTTGTTCTGATGAAAAGATAATTCTTTTACTTCCTATTCTGGCCTAAACTAGGTTTATTTATTAACATATGGACCAGAAGAACAGTGTGAATGAGCAAGAAAAGGTCACCAAATACTGAAGTTCATGAAGCTAGTAAATAGGATACATTTTCCTTAAAATTTTGTGTGCAATATGTTAGGAAGACAGGTGTCTCATTCAAGAAAAGCAACTAGTTATTCAAAGTGAATGTAGGCTAAATCCTGCTAAATTGGACATAAATATCATTTGTTATGATTTTCATGTCTATGGATTTGGTTTTATTTTTTATTTGGTTTGGTTTGGAGTTTTTAATGGAAGATTCAAAGCAATTAGGGAGAATTGTAAGCAATGTACACACCATTTTGCTGAGATTTTTATCTTTCCATGATCATCTGAACGGGTATTGAGACGGGTAAAAAAATCAGATCTCAAGAGGTATTGACATGCAAATGATTCACAGTTCAAATTTCATAGGAGAACAAAGGAAGTGACATTTTTATGAGGAATTCAGAATTTAGTCAATGCAAATTTTCATTTGATTATCTAAACCGTGGACAGAAGACCCATGGCTAAAGAGGAAATATGCACTCTTTTAGAAATTTTAATTTTACTTAATAAGTGTTTACCCTTGTAGCCTATAGAGACATAATCATACACTCAAAACAAATAGAATTTTTATTTTTCATCAAGAATACAAATAAAAGCAAAACTCTCTCTAGTTCTAAATTTCTTTTTTTTTTAAATTTTGCTTTAGATGAAGATGTACAGAAAAAGCTAGCTTCTCATTAAACAATTAGTACACATGTTGTTTTGTGACATTGGTTGTCAACTCCACAACACGTCAACACTCCATTTCTCAACCTTGAGCTCCCTATTACCAGCTATCCTATCCTCTCTTGCCTTCTCGTCTTTGCCCCTGGGTTTGCGTGTCTCTTTAGTCTCATTTCATTTTATGGGCCTGTCTAATCTTTGGCTGAAGGGTGAACCTCAGGAGTGACTTCAGTACTAAGTTAAAAGGATGTCTGAAGCCACACTCTTGGGGTTTCTCCAGTCTCTGTCAGACCAGTAAGTCTGGTCTTTTTGTGAGTTAGAATTTTGTTCTACATTTTTCTCCAGCTTTTTCTGGGACCCTCTATTGCAATCCCTGTCAGAGCAGTTGGTGGTAGTAGCCAGGTACCATCTAGTTGTGCTGGACTAAGTCTGGCGGAATCTGTGATAGATGTTGCCCGTTAGTCCTTTGGACTAGCCTTTCCCTTGTGTCTTTGGTTTTCTTCATGCTCCCTTGCTCCAGACAGGGTGAGACCAGTGGAATATCTCAGATGACCACTCAATAGCTTTTAAGACCACAGATGCTGTGTACCAAAGTAGAATGTAGAACACTTGTTTTATAAACTATGTTATGCCAATTGAGCTAGATGGTCCCTGAGAATATGGTCCCCACAGCCCTCAGCTCAGTAATTCAGTTCCTTAGGGAGTTTGGATGTGTCTATGGAGCTTCTGTAACCTTGCCTTCTAGAAGTTGTGCTGGTTTCCCCAGTATTGTATACTGTCTTACCCTGCACCAAAGTTATCACTTATCAATTGCCCATTTAGTGTTTTTCCATCCCCACCCCTCCCCTCCCTCATAACCATCAAAGATTGTTGCTTTTTTGTGCGTAAACTTTTCATCAGTTTTTATGGTAGTGGTCTCAAACAATATTTGTCCTTTTGTGATTGGCTTATTTCACTCAGCATAATGCCCTCCAGATTCATCCGTATTTTGAGATGCTTTGCAGATTCATCATTGCTTTTTTATCATTGCATAGTATTCCATTGTGTGTATATACCACAGTTTATCCATTCATCTGTTGATGGACATCTAGGTTGTTTCTTTTTGCTATTGTGAGCAATGCTGTGAGAAACATGGGTGTGCATATCTATTGGTATGTTGGCTCTTATTTGTTTAGGATATATTTCTAGGAGTAGGATTGCTGGATCATATGGTATTTCTGTTTCTAGCTTTTTAAGGAAGTGCCATATTGTTTTCCAAAATGGCTGTACCGTTTTGAATTCCACCAGCAATGCATAAGAGTTTTAATTTCCCCACAGCCTCTCCAACATTTGTTATTTTGTTATTTTTTTTTTTTTTTGCATCAGTAAAGCCGGGGTGAGATGGTATCATGGATTGGATTGTGTCCCCCCAAAAAGTGTGTATCAATTTGGCTACCACATGATTTCCAATATTGTGTGATTGTACACCATTTTGTTGTCTGATGTGATTTTCCTATGTGTTGCAAATCCAATCTCTATGATGTTGATGAGGTGGGATTAAGGGCAGCTATGTTAATGAGACAGGACTCAATCTAGAAGACTGGATTATGTCTTGAGCCAATCTTTTTGAAATATAAAAGAGAAAAGGGAGCAGAGAGACATGGGGACCTCATACCACCAAGAAAGTAGTGCCAGGAGCAGAGTGGCCTTTTGGACCTGGTGTTCTGTGCAGAGAGGGTCCTAGACCAGGAAAAGATTGATAACAAGGACTTTCCTCTAGTGTCGACAAAGAGACAAGGACTTCCCCTGAAGCTGATGCCCTGAATTGGGCTTCTAGCCTGCTAGACTGTGTGAGAGAATAAACTTTTGTTTGTTAAAACCATCCACTTGCAGTATTTTGTTATAGCAGCACTAGATAACTAGATAACTAAGACTAATAATATCTCATTGTGGTTTTGATTTGCATTTCTCTAATGGTTGGTAATCAAGAGCGTTTTCTCTTGTGTCTGTTAGCTGCCTGAATGTCTTCTTTGGTGTAGTGTCTGTTCATATCCTTTGCTCTTTTTTAATTGGATTATTTGTCTTTTTGTTGCAGAAGTGTTGGATTTTCCTACAGATATTAGAAAATAGATCTTTGTCAGATTTGTTACAGCCAGAAATTTTTTCCCAGTTTGTAGGTTCTCTTTTTACTGTTTTGTTGAAGTCTTATGATGAGCATCAGTGTTTAATTTTTCAAAGACCCCAGTTATCTAGCTCATCTTCTGGAATTTGTGTGTTTTTAGTTATGGTTTGTATTCTGTTAATGCTCAGTATTAGGGCCTCCACCATTGATCCTATTTTTTCTTCTATGATCTGTTATGATTTTTGGTTTTCTGTTTAGGTGTTTGATTCATTTTAAATTAGTTTTTGTGTATGGCGTGAGGTATGGGTCTTGTTTTATTATGTTGCAGATGGACATCCAGTTTTGCCGGCACCACTTGTTAAAAAGACTATCTTTTTCCCATTTGAGGACTTTGGGCCCTTGTCAAAGATCAGGTGACCATAGATGGATAAATTTACATCTGAGTTCTCAATTCTGTTCCATTGGTCAACCTATCTGTTGTTGTGCTAGTACTAGGCTGTTTTGACTACCATAGATGTAGAGTAGGTTCTGAGGTTAGGTAGTTCGAGTCCTCCTACTTTATTCTTCTTCTTCAATAGTACTTTACTTATCCAGGGCCTCTTCCCTTTCCATATAAAGTTAATGATTAGCTTTTCCATCTCTTTAAAGAATGTTGTTGATATTTGCATTGGGATTGCCCTCTATCCCTTTGGGTAGAGTTGTCATTTTCACAATGTAGAGTCTACCTATTCAACAGCATGGTATGTTTTCCCATTTATGTAGATCTGTTTTGATTTCTTGCAGTGATGTTTTGTAGTTTTCTTTGTATAGGTCTTTTACATCCCTGGTTAAACTTATTCCCATTTTATTTTTTTAGGGGCTATTACAAACAAATTGTATTGTTTTTCTGATTTACTTTTCATTTTTCTCTTTATTGGTATGTAGGAATGCCACTGACCTTTTTATATTTATCTTATATCCTGCTGCTCTGCTGAATCTCTCTATTAGTTCCAGTAGTTTTCTTGTGGAGCCTTTTGGATTTTCTATGTATAGTATCATATCACCTGCAAGTGGGGACAGTTTTACCTCTTCATTACCAGTTTGGATGCCCTTTATTTCTTTTCCTTGCCTTATTGCTCTAGCTAGGACTTCCAGCACAATGTTAAATAGGAATGGAGATAAAAGGCATCCTTGTCCTGTTCCAGTTCTCAAGGAGAATGGTTTCAGCCTGTCTCCATTAAGAATGTTGTTGGCTGTTTGTTTCGTATAGATGCCGTCTATTATGTTGAGTTTTCCTTCTATATCTATTTTATTGAGTTTTTTTTTTTTTTTTTAATCAGGAATGGATGTTGGACTTTGTTGAATTCCTCTTCTGAGATGATCTTGTGATTCTTTTATTCTATTTATGTGGTGGATTGCATTGATTGGTTTTCTAATGCCGAACCATCCTTGCATACCTGGTATGATTCACACTTGGTGGTGGTATATTACTTTTTGATATGATGCTAAATTCTATTAGCCAGAATTTTGTTGAGAATTTTTTAAATCTATATTCATGAGAGATATTCATCTGTATTTTCTTTTTTTTGTGGTGTTTTTTGCCTGGTTTAATATCAGGGTTATGCTGGCTTCATAGAATGAATTTGGAAATATCCCTCCATTTTCTACGTTCTGAAATAGTTTGAGTAGTACTCATGTAAGCTCTTCTATGAGTGTTTGGTAGAATTCTCCAGGGAAGCCATCTGGGCCCCAGCTTTTTTTGTCTTTGGGAGTTTTTTTCTTTCTTTCTTTCTTTTTTAACCTTTTCAATCTCTTCTCTTGTTATGGGTCTTTTCAGATTTTCAATTTCAGTTTGTGTTAGTTTGGGTAAGTACTGTGTTTCTAGAAATTTGTTCATTTCCTCTGGGTTTTCAAATTTGTTGGAGTATAGTTTTTCATAGTACTCTGTTATGATTCTTTTTATTTCAGTTGGGTCTGTTGTAATGTCCCACATCTCATTTCTTATTTGGGTTATTTGTGTCCTCCCCCCTCTTTTTTTTTTTGTCGATTCGGCCACTGGTTTGTTGATTTCATTGATATTTTCAAATAGCCAACTTCTTGTTTTGTTGATTCTTTCTATTGTTTTTGATTCTCTATTTCATTTATTTCTTCTCTGATCTTTATTATTTCCTTTCTTCTGGTCACTGTGGGCTTCTTTTGTTTTTCTATTTGTTTGAGTTGTGTAGCTAATGCTTTGATTTTGTCCCTTTTTTCTTTTTTGATGTGTGCATCGATTGCTATAAACTTACCTCTGAGCACTCCTTTTGCTGTGTCCCAAAAGTTTTGATATGATGTGTTTTCATTCTCATTTCATTCTAGGAATTTTTTGGTTCTATGTTTGATTTCTTCTGTTACCCAATCCTTTTAAGCAGGGTGTTATTCAATTTCCATGTAGTTGATTTTTTTTGCTTGCCCTTCCTGTTGTTAATTTCTACTTTGATGGCACTGTGATCAGAGAAGATACTTTGTATTATCTCAGTGATCTGGATTTTGTTGGGGGCTGTTCTGTGGCCTAAGATGTAGCCTATTCTGGAGAACGTTTAATGTGTATTGGAAGAAAATGTGTACTTTGTACCTGTTGGGTGGAGTGTTCTATATATGTCTATGATGTCAAGTTGGCTGATTGCGACCTTTAGATCTTCTGTATCTTTGTTGATGGAACTGTCAATTTCTCTTTTCAGTGCTGTTAGAGTTTATGTATTTTGGGGTCCTGTCAGTGGGTGCGTAGATATTTATTATGGTTATGTCTTCATGATGGATCATCCCTTTAATCATTATATAACACCTTTCTTTTTCTTTTATGGTGGATTCTGTTTCAAAGTCTATTTTATCTGAGATTAGTATTGGTACTTCTGATCTTTTTGGTAGCTGGTTGCTCGATATAAATTTTTTTCCAACCTTTGATTTTTTAATAAATTTATGTCTTTGTTTCTAAGGTGTGTCTCTTGCAGACAGCGTGTTCATGGGTCCTTTTTTTTTTTTTTTTTTTTTTAATCCATTCTGTCACTCTCTGTTTCTTTATGGGTGCATTTAGGCCATTTACATTCAATGTGAATATAAATGGTGTGAGTTTATTGCTGTCATTTTGTAGTGCTTTTGTGTGTGTGTGATGCTGATGTTTTCTTTGTTCCTCTTACTCTCCGGTGCCGAATTCCTTTTGCTTGTGTATTTTTTTTTCCGTTTCTTTTTGTAGATTTTGTGTTTACTGAGACTTTATGGTTTTCTTTTGATGATTAGGTTTGTTAACTTTCTTTTTACCTTGAAATTTACCTTTATCTTCCTAAGTTTGAACCAATCTTTTATTACTTGGTATCACCTTGATTTTTCTGTCCATGTGAAAGTTCTGCACTTACACTGTTTATTCCCCCTTTTATTGTTTTGAGGTTGTTGTCATTTACAGATTAACATCTCTGGTTCCCTTTGTAAATCTTGTAGCTTTGTTTTATACTTGAGAGTTCATCATCTAGGTTGGTATCTGGCTGATGTAGCCTTGCATCCTAGATTGTGGCTGTTGTTTGATGTTGTTTGTTCTCCAACTGAAGGGTTCCATTTAATAACTTTTGTAAGTTTGGTTTGGTTTTTACAAATTCCCTTAATTTCTGCTTATATGGAAATGTCCTAATTTCATCACCATATGTGAATGAGAGTTTTGTAGGATATGTTGTTCTTTGTTGGCAATTTTTTCTTTCAAGATTTTGTGTATATCATCCCATTGCCTTCTCACATGCATGGTTTCTGCTGAGTAATCAGAGTTTAGACTTATTGTTTCCCCTCTGAATGTGACTTTTTGTTTTTCTCAAGCTGCTCTCTGGATTTTTTCTTTGTCTTTGGCTTTAGCAAGAGTGATTATGATATGCCTTGGTGATTTTCTTTTGGAGTCTATCTTATATGGTATTTGTTGAGCTTCTTGGATGATCAGCTTTTCAATCATCATATTAGGGAATTTTTCTGTCAGCAAATCTTTCACAATCCTCTCTGTGTTTTCCATTTTCTCTCCCTGTTATGGAACTCTGATCGCTCGAAAAATTTTTGCTTTTGATTGTATCCCACATCGTTCTCAATGTTTCTTCATTTTTCTTCCTTTATTTCTCTGATTTTCCTAAACAAAGTGGTATCGAAAGATTTATCTTCAACTTTGCTGATCATGACTTCCTTTGTTTCAAATCTGCTCCTCAAACCTTGTCCATTTCTGAAATATTATGGTTAACTTCTGGATTTCTAATTACTGTTTTTGTATGATGTCTAGTTGTGACTTTATTTTGGCATTTTGTTCTTGTATTATTTTCCTAAATTCTTTCATTCTTTTTGTCTGTATTTTCCATGATTTTATCTATTTTTTCCTCATTTTTGTCTGACTTTTCCTTCATCTCTTGTATAGTCCCAAATATTAGAGATTTGAATTCTCTATCAGGTAGTTCCAATACCTCTTATTCTACTGTAAGGCTATCTAGTGTTTTATTTTGGATGCCTACTTGAACCTTCCTGTCCTTTTTTTTAAATTTGTTTTGATATTGTGTGCTATCTTCAGGACATTAAGTAATTATTTTCTTCATTTATTGATTTGATTGTTTTGTCCTGTTTTTTGTTTCATTTGGTTATGTCTGAGCAGGCAGGCTGGGCCTTCTTTGTTATTTGCTCATCTGTGGACATGGTACTTCTCACCACCTTGTCCAATGGGCAGGGCCAATTGCTCAGATATGGTGCAGCAGGGTAGGTCCAGTGGACAAGGAGGGGCTGGGAGAGGTCATTTTTGGTATGAACTGGGAGCAACAGGGTGGGCCCAGGGGCAGTGCAGGGCAGGTTCCAGAAGACTGTGCCTGTACTGCTTGGGGTTGTGATGCTTAGTGCACAGTGCAGATAGACAGGAGGTAGGGGGGAGATTGTGATGAGTTGAGCTAAGTGGGTGTTGGGAAGAAGAGAAAGACAAGAAACAGAGACAAACAAACAAAAGAAGTGCTGAGGGAGCCTGCCATTGGAGTGGCACATATCTGCTGGGAAAGCTGTGTGCTGGTGGCTTTCTAGCCAGGTGGTATGGCACAGACTGTCAAGAAGGGACAAATTTGGCTCACATAGTTAAGTGAATTGGAGAAAGTAAAGGAAGGAAGGGAGAAAGATATAAGAAACTAGATTTAAAAAAAAGAGAGAGACAGGCACATGCTGTCAAATGGCCAGGAGAAAGGAAAGGAAGGAAGATTGAGAGAGACAAGTAACATAGAAAAAAAAAAAAAGAAGGAAGAAAGAAGTTCCGAGGGAGCCCATCGGAAGCAGGTTCTAGCCTAGCAGTGCTGCACAGCCAGTCAAGGAGGAGCAGATATAGCACACGGTGCCAGGTGCCCAGGGGAAAAGAGAGAAGGGAGGGAGGGAAAGACAAGAAACTGAAAAAAAAAAAAAAGCCCAAGGGAGCCCTCTGGCTTCATGGCACAGACTGGGGAAGGGTTCATTAGCCAAGCAGCACTGCACAGCCTGTCTAGAAGGAGCAGAGATGGGAATGGTGCAGGGTGTTCAGGAGAAAAGAAAGGAAGGATGGTAGAGAGAGGCAAGAAACCAAGAAAAGAAAAGAAAAAAGCCCCAAGGGAGCCCACTGGCTTGGTGGTGAGGACGGGGGAAGGGGGTCGCCAGTCAAGTGGCACTGCACAGCCTGTTTAGAAGGAGCAGAGATGACATACAACATCAGCTATTCAGGAGAATGGAAAAGAAGGAAGGTAGGGAAAGACAAGGAACCAAGAAATGAAGAAAAACAAAAAAGAGAAAAAAAGTGCCCCCAGAGAGCCCATCGGTGATGCAGCATGGATTGGGGAAGTGGCTCACCAGCTGAGTGGCACTGCATAGCTTGTCAAGAAGTAGCAGCGATGGCACATGGAGCCAGGTGTTCAAGATAAAGGAAAGGAAAGAGGTGAGAGGGAGAGAAGAAACCAAAGGAAGCCAAAAAAAGCAACAACAGCAACAAAAGTATGACACTGAAGGAGCCAACTGATGTAAGCAGGGCAAATCCAAGTGCCAAGGAACCAATGTCTCCCCAACTGAGCAATCTCAGTCCACTGGAAAGTGGTGGATGCTGAGCAATGGGAAAAAGGGTGGGGGGGGGGTGGGGAGGTGGGAAAGCCTGTATTGCTGGTTACTGGGTTCTCTGTCTCCTGCTGGGAGCTCCATGAAGGTGCCTTCCTGTACTCCCTGTCTGTCGTTCTTGGTGGCTAAGGAGTCCAAGATTGTGAATCTGTTCCGCAGTAGCTGATAAGGGACCTCCGCTCTATAGCTCTCCTGCTCTCTGTTCTCTGCCAGTTTCTTATTCTAGTTGGTGCTTGGTTGAATTCTTTATCTCTTCATTTGATGCTTAGAGTTCCAGGATTGATGTTTGTCTCTGTTTTACTTTTAATTTTTCAGGGCTCTGCTGTGGAGGGATGGTGTGGTGCTTCTGTCTGTAGCACCGTGTTGGCTCTCTGCTTCTCTCATGCTAAATTTCTATTGATATCCTGAGAAACGGGAAGTCAAAGATTTACATAAAATTCCCACATATCATTTTGGAGATTGTAAAATGGCTTACTCAACATAAAAATTTCAAAATATGTAATCAGCAATGCAAATGGGATTTAATTTATGAGTCATTACTCTTTTTTGTCCAAAAATTATATGAAATACATGCAAATATTTTATTACATACAACTCCTATAAACAAATCTTTATTAGGTGACTGATTTGTTACAGATACTTGCTGGGCACTAGCCATACAAAGATGAATTACACATAGACCTGCCACTGAGTGGCTCTAGTCCAGTGAGGGGATATAGACATATAAATAAAGAAGTACCATAAAAAGATCAAGGTTTTCAGGTAGACTATGATATAGCCAATCTGGAGCCAGAAGGAAGGAATGATGAGTTGTTACATGCATGTTGAGTGTGGGGAGAATCAGGGAAATGTTCTGTGGTAGAGGTAACACAACTCAACATAAACCTAGGCAGATGCCCCTCTTGGCTTTACCCAGCACTGGGATAGCATTTTCTGTATTAAATATACTTCCCCATTGCATTTAGCTAGGTTGGGTTATACTGACACATGTACATCCAATTAGAGAAGGGTGGCATAGTGGTTAAGAGCTACAGCTGCTAACTAAACATTGGCAGTTTGAATCCACCAGCCACTCCTTGGAAATCCTATGTGGCAGTTCCACTCTGTACTATAGGGTTGCTATGAGTCAGAATCAACTTAAAGGCAATGAGTTTTAAGTATAGTTTTAAAAGTTAAAAACCTAATTCGCAGACAAAGTATGTAGTGAGTACATGTCACAGATTGGCTTAATTGATTAATAAGAGTGCCAGCACATGGAAAGCTGATTCAAAGTAGGATCCCATAGATAGATATAAATAGTCAGTGGAAGAAAGAATGCTGAATAAGACTGATATATGAGACTTAAAACTTTTTGATATCCTGCTGCACAATAAAGCCATACTTTATGGACTAATGTTTTCCACCAAACAGAAATCATTTGTATCTCTGTCAGACAAAAATCAAACGTAACAGTTGTCTATGAGCTTACATGGAACTTTATAGATACTGGGCTCTAATCCATAGTAAATAATAAGTCAGACTAAGTAAGTTACCTTTACCTGGAGAGTCAGATTATCTTTAGGCTCATAAGACAATACTGCAATGTGACATTAAACAACACAGGTCATCTTATTATTTTTTTATTGCTGCATAACAAGCTGTCCCAAAGTTTAGTGGCTTAAAACAATTATTTTCTATTGCTCATGACATCGTGAGTTAAGGATTCAGGAAATGGCCAGCTGAATAGTTCATCTCTGATCCACATGGTATCGACTAGAGTGGCTGGGGCTGTAGAAACTCTTCTAAGCTTGTGCCCTCATTCACATGTCTGGATCCTGGGCAGGGTTGCCTGGAATAGATGTAGGATGGCTCATATTTCTCTCTCTCCACGCATGGAAGTCTCAGAGTAGTTAGGATTCATACATGGTTTTTGGCTTTCCCCAGAAAGAATTATCTAAAAAAGAGTGTTCTGAAATACCGGGGCAGAAACAGCAAGCCTTGTTGTGACCTAACCTACCAAGTCCCAGAACATGACTTTGGCTGCATTCTTTTGGTGAAGCAAGTCACTGAGGTGAGCCTGTATTAAAGGGAAGAGAGGAATATACTTCACCTCTGGATGGGAGAAGGGTACGTGTGTTCAGGGAGGGAAGGAGTTGATGATGGCCTAAAAGAAAAGTCATTACACATCCCTTTGTCTTATACCATATTTTAGATGATTTTTAAAAAATATATATACTTATTAAAGAGGGACTTGGTGTCACTATGAGTCAGAATCAATTTGACAGCAACAGGTTTGGTTTGGTTTGGTTCACAGTTCTGAACTTCCACAATGAATTAATTTTCTTCCTTGGCTTGCAACTGATGACATGATCAGAACCAGAGACTGCAAAATCTAAGATCTCCTCTGCTAGTGGAAGTCCTGAGGCAAAACACACAATGAAGATAGAAGAGTGTTTCCAACATCCGCGCTTAGATGAACACGGTGATCAGTACAAATAAACAACCTTGTAAAGAGGAAGAGTTGAACCAAAATAAAATTTCCACTTCCAGATGGTAGGTTTTAAGTACATTTGCTTCCATAATGATTTATTTAAAGTGAATGATATTTATGGCTGTTCTTAAAAAAAAAAAAAAAAACAGGTATGAAGAAAGCGCAATGTTCCCTGGCAGCTGATTCCAAAACATGACTACCATTTTCTCAACGCTACTTCCATTGAGCCCAGTGGGAATTGTAGGGACTTGTGTTCTATATATGAGCTTACTGCCAAGTAATGCACAGAAGTTGAGCTTGGAAGAGAACCTGTGGTTAACTCGCTATTTTTGGAAGTGTCATTTAATCTCTCTGATTAAATGTTTCCTCAACTGTAAAATAAATGTAAGGTGTTCCGAGATCTCGTCAGTGAAATAACGGAGCTCCTACAAACTAAACAAAAAATCAGATATATTATTTTATGTCATAAGGACATTACATAATTTTTAAAAGTAGACTGAAGAATCACATTTCCAAATGTCAGACCCATTAGTATGAAAATTCAGCAATTTTGAAACCTCCATTAACCTTTTATTCCTTACAAATTATTTCTAAATATTATCCACCACCACCAGTTGCCATCGAGTCTGATTCATGGTGGCCCCATATGTGTGAGGGTAGAACTGTGCTCCAGAGGGTTTTCAATGTCTGATTACTCAGAAGTAGGTTGCCAGATCTTTCTTCTGAGGTACCTCTGGGTGGATTTGAGCCTCTAACCTATGAATTAGCAACCAAGTGCCTTAATCATTTAACGTGAACTATCCAAGATGCCTTCGAGTATCATATACATTCTAAAATAATAAGTTACTTAAAGGAAACTATTTTTCTTGTTGAATCACATATGATAAAAAATGTTGGTGACTTATGTTGTAATAATGGTCATATTATAGCAAATTAATCATAAAAGCAAACAAACAAAAAAACCAAACCCGCTGCTGACAAGTCAATTACAACTCACAGTGACCCTGTAGGACAGAGTAGAACTGCCCCACAGGGTTTCCAAGGAGCAGCTGGTAGATTCGAACTGCCAAACTTTTCGTTAGCAGCTGTAGCTCACCACAGCTCTTAACCACTGCACCACCAGGGTAGTTTTGTGCCTGATTTGACCTCACTGGGAAAAAATGAATTATTAAAATAATACGCACACATATAAAAGGTATTTTATATGTGTGCGTATTATTTAGTGCTTTCATTAGGTGTCTGCTATGAAATATATAGAAAAAATTAAGAGTTTCAGATGACGCTAAGCCTATGGTTCCTAAACTGTGCCCTGAAACATCCAACTCCACCACAACAAATTCTCAAGTGTGGTTGTGGATATTTTAAAGGTTAGAGGAAAGCCCAGACATATTCAACATCCATCAGATACCAGCATGACATCTGCCAGACACTGCTCAAAGGACAGCTTGAGTTCATTCATACTTTCCATATTAAATTCTGCTATAGTCCTTTCACTGACTTCATATCTTTGACTTTTTAGTGGTTGCTGTGATAAAAAGTAAATATGTGAGAAGCCAACGAGGAGCAGTAAATGAGAGCAGCAGTGTCCAAACTGATCTGAAGGTTTGAGAAGTTGTGAGTACCCGTCAGGTTCACATACATCCCATTACTAGTATTGGTGTTTGTTTAAGAATGAAATATTACCTTCTTTTAATTTGCGTGTATTATTTTTTCAAATGTCTAGTAAGCTTTTGGAGTCTCTAGTTGGTACAAATGGTTAAGTGCTCAACTACTGGCCTGGCGATTTGCTTCTGACAGGCCTTGGAAACCCTGTGGAGCAGTTCTACTCTGACACGCACGGGACCGCCATGAATTGGAATCAACACAGCAACTAACAACATTAAATTTCAGGACACAATTATATTAAGTTGTTTGGACCCAACTACTTGATAAATGTTTATTTTGGCCCAGAGGGTACCACGAAAAAATTACTGCTATTAAGGCAATGAGAACAGAGAAAGTTTGAGAATCTCTGCCTCAGGCCATGACTATATGAGTGTAACATTTTGTTCACATAAAAGGGACCATTTAGTTTAGTTAAGCATTTTAGTTCTTTAATATTTGACTAGCTCAGAAAGTCTTTTTTGGGGGATGAAAATTACTATTGGGGATCTCTTTTTCACTTACAGAAAGAGGGTTTAGTAAAAGCAGTGTGTATGTACAGGCGTACATGTATATGTGAGCTGTTCTTTGTAATCCCACTGTAGCATGGACAACAGAGAGCTCCTCTTCTCAGGAAAGGAAGGATGAAAGAAAAGGAGGGAAGGAGAAAGGAAGACAGGGAGGGAGGGAAAGAATAAATAAATGACTGAGGGAGAAATGAAAGAAAAGTGAAAGGAAAGAAAGGCAGAAAAGAAGAGACATAGAGGCACATAGAGGAAAGTAGAGACAGTACAAGTAATAGCATAAGTTATAAACAGAATTTAAATTCTCATATGTGGCACCAGGTTTATCCAGAAATACACCTATCTATCATTTTAATTCTTAGAAGAAGTATACCCAGAATGCTCCTTAGAAGCAAGGATGGTAAGACTTCGTTTCACATACTTTGGGTATATTATCAGAAGGGACAAGTCCCTGGAGAAGGACAACATGCTTGGTAAAAAAGAGGGTCAGCGAAAAAGAGGAAGACCCTTGACGAGGTGGATACACACAGTGGCTGTGACAATGGACTCAAGCATAGCAACAATCGTGAGGATGGTGCAGGACCAGGCAGTGTTTCTTTCTGTTGTGCAAGGGGTCGCTGTGCGTTGGACCCAACTCTACGGCACCTAACAACAGCAACATCATTTTAATAATAATTCAAATCCTATATTACCACTAAAATCTTACTAGAAAAACTGTTATAACATGAAAAATGTTTACTTCAAAATTATATTCATTTTAAATGCAAGATATAAAGGTGTATCTACAGTATAACCACATATTTTTAAACTAACAATAAAAAAAGATTGGCAAGAAATAGTTACAAAAGTTAACTATATTTATGCCATGAAACCTAGATGTGATTTTTTTCATCTTCTTGAATTGTCTTAAGTGAACCTTATTATTTTGACTAACAAAAATAATATATATCATACAAATATTATTTTGACAGAGGTGGTTCTGACAAAGTGAAGAATAGAACTGAATCCATTATCCAGATGACTCATGATATCTCTTAAAATGAATAGGAATTTACTGTCTCATCCACACAATTCTCTCCCTCAAACTCTACGCCCCTGAGTGGCTCTTCTAAACTGGGGGTCTGCATTAGAATCACAAGTGATACTTTACAAATGTACAGATTATGTTGGCATCACCCTTTATCCCAGATATTCTGATTCAGTACATCAGGATGGGACTCAGGTGTCCACATGTGGTTCTGTCCCTCCTGCTCAAGATTCTTGACTCAGACTCTCCTTCAAGCACCTATAGTCCTTCCTTATGTCCAAATTGGAACGTTTTTTGGTTGACTTTGTCTCTCCCCTAATTTAAATTACTACTCAAAATTCAGCTGGGTGGAGAGGCACACTCCATGGTCAGGGACCCCAGCAGGAAGCGTCTGGCTGTACTTATGAAAGGAAATCCACGGGTACAGGATGGTAATCCAGTCATCCTCCAATTTCAATCTCATAACAGCCCTCTGTTTGAGCTACTTCTCTGTGGCATTATCCAGGGGGAGACAGAGGTTCATGCCCAGGATATTACTTTCCATCATTCCTTCAACAACAGGGCTCTGTTCACTGAGTGCTGGTCCACAGGCCGAATTGCCCACGTCCCTCTATACTTTGTCAATGCACAGTTTTCACATTTTAGCCCAGTGCTTGGCAGTCCCGGGACCCCCCACACTGCAGATGGAAGCTCTGTTCATGACCTGCCCCTCATTACTGAGACATCTCCAACCTCTGCCACTTGAGACTCTCTCCTAGGGCCACCACCTGCTCAGCTCCACTCCCACCTCTAATAAAAATCTTTCATTGTTTTTCACTCAAAAAAAAATTCAAAATTCAAAAATTCAAATTACGTATTCTAAAGGACATAGACAACTTTCTCTATGAACCCTATTTATTTTTAGTCACTCCATCTACATGAACTCCCTCCCCTAAATTCAGTGTATAGCCTCTGTCAGTCTCAGTCCTTTTGAGGCTATAATTACACCATTTCAGTTCAGGATAATTACGTTAGCATCTGTTCAGTCTCTTCGCCATCCTTCTTTCCTCCATCTCTGACCCCTTAAAAGGTTAAAAGCCAAAACCATTTTCTGTCAAGTTGACTCCAACTCATGGTGACCTCGTGTGTGTCAGATTAGAACTACACTCGATAGGGTTTTTGTGTGTGTGTGTGTGTGCTTTAAGTGAAAGTTTACAATTCAAGTCAGTTTCTCATACAAGAACTTACACACACATTGTTATGTGACCCTAGTTGCTCTCCCTACAATGTGACAGCACACTCGTTCTCTTCACTCTGTATTTTCCATGTCCATTCAACCAACTCCTGTACCCCTCTGCCTTCTCATCTCACCTCCAGACATGAGCTGTCCACGTAGTCTTCATGTGTCTACTTGAGCTAAGAAGGACATTCCTGATCAGTATCATCTCCTGTCTTATAGTCCAGTCAAATCTTTGTCTGAAGAGTTGGCTTCGGGAACGATTTTAGTTCTGGGCTAACAGAGAGTCCGGGAGCCATGTCCTCTAGGGTCCCTCCAGTCTCAGTCAGACCATTAAGTCTGGTCTTTTTACTGGAATTTGAGGTCTGCATCCCATTTTTCCCCTGCTCCATCAGGGATTCTCTGTAGTATTCCCTGTCATGACAGTCACTGGGAGTAGCTGGGCACCATCTAGTTCTTCTGGTTCCAGCATGATGGATTCTCTGGTTTATGTGGCTCTTTCTGTCTCTTGGGCTCATATTTTTCTTGTGTCTTTGATGTTCTTCATTCTCCTTTGCTCCAGGTGTGTTGGGACTAATTGATGCATCTTAGATGGCCACTTGCTAGCTTTTAAGACCCCAGATGCCACTCACCCAAGTGGGATGGAGAACATTTTCTTAATACATTTTGTTATGCCAGTTGACCTAGAAGTCCCCTGAAACCATGATCCCCAGCCCCCTGCCCCTGCTACTCTGTCCCTTGAAGTGTTTGGTTGTATTCAGAAAACTTCTTAGCTTTGGGTTTAGTCCAGTTGTTCTGACTCACCCTGTATTGTGTGTTGTCCTCCCTTTCATCTCAAATAATTCTTGTCTGCTAATTACTGAATACCCCTCTCCATCCCTCCCCATTCTCTTAACCATCAAAGAATGTTTTCTTCTGTGTTTAAACCTTTTCTTGAGTTCTTATAATAGTGATCTCATACAATATTTTTCCTTTAGTGACTAATTTCACTCAGCATAATGCCTTCCAGATTCCTCCATGTTATGAGATGCTACATGGATTCATCATTGTTCTTTATCATTGCATTGTATTCCATTGTGTGAATATACCATAATTTTTTAATTCATTCATCCATTGATGGGCGCTTTGGTTGTTTTCATCTTTTTGCTATTGTAAACAGTGCTGCAATGAACGCGGGTATGCATATATTTATTCATGTGAGGGCTCTTATTTCTCTAGGATGTATTCTAAGGGGTAGGATGACTGGATCTTATGGTAATTCTATTTCTAGCTTTTTAAGGAAGGACCAAATAGATTTCCAAAGTGGTTTTACCATTTTACATTCCCACCAGCAGTGTATAAGTGTTCCAGTCTCTCTACAACCTCTCTACCATTTATTATTTTGAGTTTTTTGTATTAATGACAGCCTTGTTCAGGTGAGATGGAATCTCATTTTAGTTTTGATTTGCATTTCTCTAATGGCTAGTGATCATGAACATTTCCTCATGTATCTGTTACCTACCTGAATGTCTTCTTTGGCAAGTGCCTGTTCATATCCTTTGCCCATTTTTTAATTGGGTTGTTTGTCTTTTTGTTGTCGAGGTTTTGCAGAATCTTGTAGAATTTAGAGATTAGACGCTGATCAGATTTGTCACAGCCAAATATCTTTTCCCAGTCTGTAGCTTGTCTTTTTACTCTTTTGGTGAAGTCTTTGGATGAGCATAAGTGTTTGAGTTTTAGAAGGTCCCCGTTATCTAGTTTCTCAGTTGGTGTTTGTGTATTAGTAGTAATGTTTTATATACTGTTTATGCCATGTCTTAGGGCCCCTAACATTGTCCCTATGTTTTCTTCCATGATCTTTATCATTTTAGATTTTATATTTAGGTCTTTGATCCATTTTGAGTTCGTTTTTGTGCATGGTGTGAGGTATAGGTCTTGTTTCGTTTTTTTGCTGATGGATATCCAGTTATGCCAGCACCATTTGTTAAAGAATCTATCTTTGCCTCATTTAAGTAACTTTGAGCCTTTTGTCAAATATCAGCTGCTCATAAAACTCATAGGTAGATGAATTTATGTCTGTATTCTCAATTTTGTTCCATTGGTCTATGGATCTGTTGTACCAGTACCAGGCTGTTTTGACTACTGTGGCAGTATAATAGGTTCTAAAATCAGGTAGTGCGAGGCCCATTTTGTTCTTTTTCTGTAGTGCTTTACTTATCCAGGGCCTCTCCCCTTTCTATATGAAGTTGGTGACTTGTTTCTCCGTCTCATTAAAAAATGTCATTGGAATTTGGATTGGGATTGCATTGTATCTATAGATTGCTTTGGGTAGAATAGACATTTTCACAATGTTGAGTCTTCCTTTCCATAAGCAAGGTATGTTTTTCCATTTATGTAGGTCTCTTTTGGTTTCTTGCAGAAGTGTCTTGTAGTTTTCTTTGTATAGGTCTTTTATGTCTCTAGTTAGATTTACTCCTAAGTATTTGATCTTCTTGGGGGCTGTTGTAAATGGTATTGATTTGGTGATTTCCTCTTTGACCTTCTCTGTTGGTGTAGTGGAATCCAGCTGATTTGTGTATGTTCATCTTGTATCCTGATACTTTGCTGAGCTCTTCTATTAGTTCCTGTAGTTTTCTTGTGAATTCTTTAGGGTTTTCTGTGTATAAGATCATATCATCAGCAAATAGAGCTACTTTTACGTCTTCCTTACCAACTTGGATGCAACACTTTATTTCTTTTTCTAGCCTGATTGCTCTGGTTAGGACCTCTAGCACAACGTTGAGTAAGTGGTGATAAAGGGCATCTTTGTCTGGTTCCTGTTCTCAAGGGGAATGCTTTCAGGCTCTCTGCATTTAGGAAGATGTTGGCTGTTGGCTTTGTATAAATGCCTTTTATATTGTTGAAGAATTTCACTTTTATTCCTATTTTACTGAGAGTGTTTATCATGAATGGGTGTTGGACTTTGTCAGATGCCTATTCTGCATCAATTGATAAGATTATGTGGTTCTTGTCCTTTGATTTATTTATGTGATGGATTACATTGCCTGTTTTTCAAATGCTGAACCATCCCTACATACCTGGTATGAATTCTACTTGGTCATGGTGAATTATTTTTTTGATATGCCTTTGAATTCTATTGGCTAGAATTTTGTTGAGGATTTTTGTGTCTAAGTTTGTGAGGGATATTGGTCTGTAGTTTTCTTTTTTTGTGGTGTCTTTACCGGGTTTTGGTATCAAGGTTATGCTGGCTTCATAGAACAAGCTTGGGAGTATGCCATCCTCTTCTATGCTCTAAAATACCTTTAGTAGTAGTGGTGTTAACTCTCTGAATGTTTGTTAGAATTCTCCAGGGAAGCCATCAGGGCCAGGAGTTTTTTTGCTGGGAGTTCTTGAATTATCTTTTCAATCTCTTCTTTTGTTATGGATTTATTTAGTTGTCCTACTTCTGTTTGTGTTAGTTTAGGTAGGTAGTGTGTTTCTAGAAATTTGTCCATTTCCTCTCTGTTTTAAATTTGTTAAGAGTACAACTTTTCATACTATTCTGTTATGATTCTTTTAATTTCATTTGGGTCTGTTGTGATATCGCCTATCTCATTTCTTATTCGGGTTATTTGCGTGCCTCCTGTTTTTCTTTTGTCAGTTTGGCCAATGGTTTACTGACTTTGTTGATCTTTTCAAAGAAGCAGCTTTTGATCTTGTTAACTCAATTGTTTTTCTGTTCTCTATTTCATTTAATTCTGCTCTGATTTTTATTATTTGCTTTCTTCTGGTGCTCAAGGTCTTCTTTTGCTGCTGTCTTTCTATTTGTTCAAGTTGTAGGGATTATTCTTTGATTTTGGCCATTTCTTCTTTTTGGATGTGTGCATTTATTGATATAAATTGACCTCTGAGCACTGCTTTTGCTGTGTCCAAAAGTTCTGGTAGAAAGTGTTTTCATTCTCATTTGATTCTATGAATTTCTTTATTCCATCCTTAATTTCTTCTTTAACCCAGTAGTTTTGAAGCTGTTGTTCACTTTCCATATGTTTGATTTTTTTCCTTGCCTTTTTCTGTTATTGATTTCTACTGTTATGGTTTTATGGTCAGAAAAGACCCTTTGTAATATTTTGATGTTTTGGATTCTGTTAATTCTTGCTTTATGACCTAATATGTGGTGTATTCTGGAGAATGTTCCATGTGCATTGGAAAAGAAAGTATATTTGGCTGCTGTTGGGTGGAGTGTTCTGTATATGTCTATGAGGTCAAGTTGGTTGATTGTGGCATTTAAATCTTCTGTGTCTTTTTTGAACCTCTTTCTGGAAGTTCTGTCCTTCACAGAAAGTGGTGTGTTGGTCTCCTACTATTATTGTGGAGTTGTCTATCTGTCTTTTCAATGCTGTTAGAGTTTGTTTTATGAATTTTGGAGCCCTATTGTTTGATGCTTAAATATTTATTATGTTTATATCCTTCTGATATGTTGACCTTTTAATCATTATATAGTGTCCTTCCTTATCGTTTGTGGTGGATTTTACTTTAAAGTCTGTTTTTTCAGAAGTTAATATTGCCATCCCTGCTCTTTTTTTATTGTTCTTTGCTTGATATATTTTTTTTCTACCCTTTGAGTTTTAGTTTGTTTGTGTCTTTAAATCTAAGGTGTCTCTTGTAAGAAGCATATAGATAGATCGTATTTTTTTAACCATTATGCCACTTTCTGTCTCTTTATTTGTGGATTTAGTCCATTTACATTAGAATAATTATTGATAGGTTTTTTTTTTTTTTATCAGTTTAGGGCTGTCATTTTGATGTCTTTTTGTGTGTGTATTGTTGACAGTTTCTTTTTTCTACCTAATTTTTGATGCTGAGTCATTTTTCTTTATGTATTGTCTTTTCCTCTTTTTCATTGTTGTTGCTTTTGTGTTTGCTCAGTCTATGTTTTTCTTGTTTTTTATTTAGATGTGTAGTACTCTTATTTTCCTTTTTGGCTACTTTTCTATTTACCCCTATTTTTCTAAGTTTAAACCAAACTTTTATTTCTTTATATCGCCTTGACTTCCTCTCCATATGAAAGATCTATGACTACATTTTTTAGTCCCTCTTTTTTGATGTAATGTTGTTATCTTTTACATAATGACATCTCTGTTTCCCTGTTTTGAGCATTTTAGCTTTTATTTATTTTATGATTTCCCTCTCTGGGTTAATATATGGGTGCTCTGTCCTGTGTTCTACTCTTGGGTTGTTATCTGATGTTATTGATTTTTTAACCAGAGAACTCCCTTTAGTATTTCTTGTAATTTTGATTAGGTTTTTGCAAATTCCCTAAACTTCTCTTTATCTAGAAATGTCCTAATTTTGCCTTCATATTTGAGAGACAGTTTTGCTGGATATGTAATTCTTGGTTGGCAATCTTTTTTTTTTTTCTTCAGTGCTTTGTATATGTCATCCCATTGCCTTCTTGCCTGAGTGGTTTCTGCTGAGGAGTCCGAGCTTAGTCTTATTGACTCCCCTTTGTAGATGACTTTTCGTTCACCCCTAGCTGCTCTTAAAATTCTCTCTTTATCTTTGGTTTTGGCAAGTTTGATTATGATATGTCTTGGTGACTTTCTTTTGGGATCTACCTTGTGTGGGGTTCAATGAGCATCTTGGATACTTATCTTTTCATCTTTCACTATATCAGGGAAGTTTTCTACCAACAGATCTTCAACAATTCTACCTGTAGCTTCTGCTATCCCTTCCTGTTCTGGTACTCCAATCACTCATAGGTTATTTCTCTTGGTAGATTCCCACATAATTCTTAAGGTTTCTTCATTTTTTCAAGTTCTTTTATCTGATTTTTCCTCAAATATGTTGGTGTGAAGTGCTTAGTCTTCAATCTCACTAATTCTGACTTCCATTTCTTCAATTCTGCTCCTATGACTTTCTATTGAGTTGTCTAATTCTGAAATTTTATTGTTAATCTTCTGAATTTTTGTTTGCCGTCTCTCTATGGATTCTTGGAGCCTGTTAAAGTTGCCTTATGCTCTTCTCTAATCTTCTTATGTTCCTCTAATGCTATGTCTGTGTGTTCCAGGGTTTTTTCTGTGTTTTGCCTGATCTCCTTCTTGATCTCTTGAAGAGTTCTATATATTAACCTTTTGTATTCTACCTCTAATAGTTCCAGGAAGTTCTCTTCATTTGCAAGGTTTCTTGAGTCTTTGTTTTGGGAGCCTGCTGAAGCCATCATGGCCTGCCTCTTTATGTGATTTGATATTGACTGTTGTCTCCAAGCTATCAATAAATTATTGTAGTCATTTATTTTGTTTGTTTACCATGTCCTATTTTCTTGTTTTGTTTTCTTTTGATATGCCCAAATAGGCTGCTCAAGTGAGCTAGTTTGATTATTGGTACCTTTGAAGCTCTAAAGTCCTGCCTCCAGGTGTCTAGAGCTATTACTAGGTATATGAGTCCAGGAACCCATTTACTTTTCCTGTATGGATTCAGCTTAGGTGCCTAGGTAGTCGGTCACCAAGTGGGTGGAGCATAGGTAGGCATGGGTGTCTGGCTGCAGTAGGGGCTCACAGGCTGAGCAAGGTAGGTGACTGACAATCACCCCGAGTGTCTGTGAGGAAAGCATGTTCCTCTTCCCTAGAGCACCTAGGTGGGTGGGTTTTGCAGCTTGACTATGGGCACCCAATGCTTTCGGCTGTAAGACTGGGAGGCACCAGTACCCTTGGACTCCTGTCTGGGATGGTTAGTTGCCGTGGATGAAGCCACTAGTCCTCAGGTCCCAGATATTGGTAGGTGAGGACTCTTTTCTTAATAGCCAGAGTGGTGTCAAATGTCATGAACCTGCTTCTCCCATGTAGCTGAAACAGTTGAAGTCAGGCTTCAGCTATATACCCTGTTGTACTGTTCTAATGAGGGCTTGAATTGGGCCCACATAGGTCTATGCAGGGGTGAAAAGCATTCAAAGTCCATGGACTGCGTATGACTATGTCTAGGCAAAGGAGCTGTTTCTGCCCTGATTTCCTAGCTTAGGGGAGTTGACAGATTATTTTTCCCCTCTGTTTGTTAGTATGTTCCTTCTCCAAGGCTGGGAGGATGGCCCAGGGTGAGCAACAGGTCCTACTTCCAGCCCAGGGAAAGCGGATCTCACTGAAACTGGCTCAGGACCCAGTGCAGAGCAAGGAGGTTTCACTTAAATGGCAGAGTTTTTTCAAAAGGGGTATTTTTTGGTCCATGTGGTATATTAGATGCAAGTACTCATCTTTTGCTGAGAGGGCCACTTTTCCCTGATTCTGGAGGTGTGGTTGAACTCACTACTGCTTAGTCTCTCCCGATGTGGAAAACATGTCCAAAACACCACTGCTTATCTTACAGCACTTGCGGCAGCGGATCCAGCCTGTGGCGTGCTGGTTCCTGCCAGGTCGGGTCTGGCAACTCCTCACTGCTTCTGAACTGTCTCTCCTTCCCCCTGCCAGTTAGTCTGATTCCTCAACTTTGCCTTTGGTGTTCAGGGCTGCTAGATTGTCATATATGATTGATTCTCTTGTTTTTTTTTTTTTTGGGTCTTTGTTGTAAGCAGGATTATTGCATACATCTGACTACTCTGCCATCTTGGCCCCACTTCTCCATGGGATTTTTAATGATATATATATTTTTAAAAATAGATTGCCAGGCCTTTCTTCCAAGGTACTTCTGGATGGACTGGAACTTCCAATCTTTTGGTTAGCAGCTGAGCACATTAACATTTGGTATAACCTAGGGTCTCCTTAAAAGGCAAAGTATGTGAATTTTCTTTTTGATATTCATTTCTTCCCTCTCCCTCCATCACAGCCTACACTCAGGAAAGCATCAGAGATAATTCATACTGCTGTGTAAATAGCCCGTAGTGGAGAGTACTTTAGCTGAAAAAGTGGAGCTAAGAGAAGGATGAAATGTTCTGCACCAGCCAATATGTAAACGATGTCCTTTTGGTTTTGTTTTATAGCCACAAAACCTCCAAAATTTCTGAAAGCCATGTAAACCATATCATTATGCATGGGTGATATAATATTTAGGATTTATTTGGTGAACTCTTGAAAATAATCACTAAGACCTTCAAATTAATCATTTAACATCTAGATCACACTTGAATACAAATTTAATTTCTTGGTTGTATTCTACATTTTCTTGATCATCACTGAGTTATTTTCTTAATGGGAAGAACTAATAGCAAATGCTATAGGATTCTATAAAATTCTAGAAATTCTGTCCTCTGGCATGTTTCCGTGGCAGAATAAAAATAGCTATAATAAGGCTTTTGGCTGATTCATTCACCTTCTCTTGGTTTGCTAGCATGTTCAAATCTGACAAGAAATTGTGCTATTTGGAGATGGCAATTGCTTAATTAAGTTTACCTGTCACAGAGGAAACATACAGAACATGTAGATACTGCCTTCTGTTTAGTGGATGTAACCTGAGGTATAATACTAAGATTATGTCTAGATGAGCATAGTGGAGAAATAGAAATACCATTATATTAATCAAGTCAATGTCAACTCATACTACCCTAACTAAGCAGGTCCAATTTCCCTGTCAGAGAACTCTTAGCCCTTGGTGTCTCTCTTTAGGACTTGTAACATTTTCATTTTTATGTGGTTATTTAACTACTTGACGAATACATATCTCCCCCTTTGGACCATAAGGGCAGGGTCCGTGTCTGTTTTACCATTGTATTATCAGCACATAGCATAGTGCTTCTTAAACACAGGTGTCAATGTTTTGTGTACATTTGTACATACTTGAGGGGAAGTATGAAAAGGTAATTAGTGTCCCAAATACTTCTCCTATTAACTGGCTAATCTGTGGCTTCTCATACTATTTGACACTACGTTTTTTCTTTCCTCTTATCCATCTCTCTTAATTTCCTATTCCCTGATCTATCACGGCCTTGCCAAGCTTGGATCTCATGCTTCCTAGACAGGATAATGAACAGGTTTAGCCTTCCTTTCTTCACCTCCTCTTCTAAACATAAATTACTCTATCCAACTGCTAAAAAAAGTAGATATTCCTCTGACTCAGGGACACATTCATTCCATTTATATTCCACTCTCCCGGCAGTGAGCCCTTATTTTTAAAGTTAATCCCTTCTGGGGCCTTGCATAAATAGTCCCTCATACATCTAATAGACAGGCAGATGTTGCCTAGTGGTTAGATGTGAACAGGTTGGGGTTAGCCTGTCTAGATTCAAATACTTATTATGCCACTAATTAGCCATCTGGTCTTGGGAAAATTACTTGCACAAGTTCTCTGGGCCTCATAGTCCTCCCCTGTAAAGCAGGGGTAACAATATCTAATATATAAAGCTGCTACTAGGATCAGAAGGGATAATATAGAGAGTCCCTAGGACCATGGCTGGCTCAGAGTAGGTACTCAACAAATATTAGCTATTACTGTAAAGCATGTGTCTTGCCTTCTTCCTCTACATGTAAATATTCAGTTAAACACCTGTACCTGATTTATAATTCATTCTCATTACATCTTTACTCTCAACATCAAATTTCTTAAATTCTGCTCTTTTCTCACTTCCTAGTCCATTCTTATCTACTGAAAATAGATACTGATAACTAAAAAGATATTGCAGGTGATTGGAAAGCTACAGGTGGTTATCGTCCATCTCAGGCAAACACTGGACCCAATCTATTCCTTTCCTTTCTACAACCCACACCCCAATGGCTTCCTCTCTTCTTCTTCCACACTTACAAAGACTAAGTCTAGAAAAGACTAGCTGTTCTGAGGTTAGGAGATGAGAATGGTTTGCTCTCACATTAACTTTAGCCTACTAACAGTTCTACCACTCTTGAGTTCTTGTATATCTCCAGATAACCTTTATTAGATTATTGGTTACTCACTGGTGGGTATTTGGAAACAACGATATAGTACTTGGAAGAAATTAAATGATAACTTTGAAACGTAAGGTCTTTTTTTTGTGAGATATGAAATATCTCCTTTCTAAGAGTGCTTCCTGATCTATATAAAAAAATGCGTAAAATTTCAGGCAAAAAATTGATTTTTTTTGTTCTAGAAAATTATTGGAAACACCAAAGTTAGGAATATTAAATTGGTCATCACAAATTACTCCTAAGCAATGGTTAGAATGTTCACAAGCATGAAATACCCATCCTAAATCAGGCAGGTGATAGTCATACATAACTCTACTTTTATAATTTCAAAAAGAACTGCCAACATGGTGAACACAATTATTGTCACTGAATTGTACTTGTGAATATTGTAGAAATGGCAAGGGTTTTGTTACATACGTATTTACCACAATAAATTTTATAAAAAGAAGGAACTGCCAATATCTTGGCATCCTAGAAAGTTCTAGAAGGTACAAAATCTTCAGTTCTCTAAGTCCACTTAAATATGAACTCACAAAACCTATCAACAGTTCAGATTACAAAGCAAAGCAAGTGCATTCATCTCTGGCAGCTATCTTGAATAGTATAATGACAGTTTTTGAACATTATTTGTGGTCTAAAATTACTTCACAGTTTTGTGACTAGGGTAAAATGGCTGTGAGAGAACACTGATATCTTTAACTTAAAGAAAAATGCTGTAAATACTGTTGTTAAAAAAAAAAGTTATTTATTTTATTTTTTATTTATCTATTTACTTTAGGTACCATTAAAGCTTGGGACTGGGATAAAGAGCAAGAATTCCAAGCAGAACAAACAATGCTAGCAAATGCATGGAGTTATGAAAGGGTCTGACACAGAGGAAGAGCAGCATATGGTTTAGGATGCCTGCTTTGGAGTGATGGTGTAACTTGACCCTACAAATGCCAGTAAATTTCCATTAGTCCTTAAACTAGGCCAAGCCAGATTTGGCCCCCCCTGCTTGCGCAGAAGGGCCAGCTATGACCGTTAATTGACCTCAGCAGATGACGCAGCAACAGGTGGAACAAATCAGAAGGAAACTCATCACCGGGACCCGATTCCAAAGCAAGAAGTCTGACAAGAACCACATCATCTCCTGTTTTCTGGTCCTGCAGCATCTTCCTTCTAAAATTTGCCCTCCCCAGTATGCCTGTGTGGCCACTGTCTTGGTGCTCAAATCGTGTATAATCCCTGCTTCCCCATAGCTTGGAGCCCTGGTGGCACAGTGGTTAAGAGCTACAGCGAGCTATGGCTGCTAAACAAAAGGTCAGCAATTTGAATCCGGCAGCCACTGCTTGGAAACCCTATGGGGGAGTTCTACTCTGTCCTACAGCGTTGCTATAAGTTGGAATCAACTCGACGGCAACAGGTTTGGTTTTTTTTTGTTGTTTTTTCCCCCAAAGCTTGGGGAGTCAGATTTGAGTAACATCTTCCCAGCTCCTTGCTCTGAGCATTGCAATAAAGTTACTGTCTCTTGCTCATAGGCTGGTGTCAAGATTATTGGCTTGCCAGACAGAAGTCACCTTCTAGGGTTTGGCAAAAATGGGAGGTTATAGTGGAGAAATGTGTAGTAGCCAGGTAATTGAGGGCATTGTACTCTATGCTGGATAGTTGCATTTTATTGCATTGATAATGTGAAGCCATTGAAAGGCTTAAAGTACACAAAAAGTATGCTCATTTTTGAGTTTTAGAAAGAACATTCTACTAGCAATGTATAGGTTTTATGAAGGTAAATATGCCCTACAACAGTGATTTCACAATACAGGTAGATTGTAATATAAGAATTAATGGAAAGCTTAAAAGATGGCACAGATTTCTAGTTCCCACCCTAAATTTACTGAATCACAATTTCCGTGGGGCTGGAGTTGGAGAAAGGAGCCCTGGTAGTGCAGTTGTTTTGGTTATCGGCCGATAACCAAGGTCGGCAACTGAACCCACCAGCTATTCTGTGGGAGAAAGAAGTGGCAGTCTGCTTTCATAAAGATTACAATCTTGGAAACCCTATGGGGCAATTCTGCTCTGTCCTATAGAGTCTCTATGAGTCGGAATCGACTTGACAGTAGTGGGTTTAGTGTTGGGATGGAGTTTGAGAACCTGTATTTTTTTAAAATCTCCCTTATTAGTTATATATTGCTGCATTGCAACTTGGTAGCTAAAACAACACACATTTGGTATATCACAGTTTTTGTTGGTCAGGAATTGGGGCTCAGATTAGCCTCTACTTCAGAGTGTCTCACAAGGCTGTAATCAGGATGTTGGCCAGGACGAGGGTCTCATCCGAAGCTTGACTGGGGAAGGATCTGCTTCTAAGCTCACATGGCTGTTAGCAAGATTCAGTTCCTTGTGGGCTGTGGGACTGAGGGTCTCAGCTTCTTGCTGGCTGTTGTCTGAAAACAGCCCTCTGCCCTTATCCAGAAGCCCTGGTGGCACAGTGGTTAACAGCTCAGCTGCTAATGAAAAGGTCAGCAGTTCAAATCCACCAGTTGCTCCTTGGAAACCCTATGGGAGTTTCACTCTGTCCTATGGGGTCGCTGTAAATCAGAATCAGCTTGACCGCAAGGAGTTTGGTTTGGACTTTTGCCTCTTTCCATGTGGGCCTCTCTTTATATAGAGGGTTATTTCATTAACACCAGCAAGGGGGAGTTGGCTAGCAAGATGGAAATTACAACCTTATGTTGCATAATCACAGAAAAGAATCCTATCACTTTTGTATTCTTTTATTGGTTAAAAGCAATTTACAAATTCACATAATGTCCATGATCAAGAGTTGTTGTTAGGTGCCGTCGAGTCAGTTCCAACTAATAGTGACCCTATGTACAACAGAACAAAGCACTGCCTGGTCCTATGCCACTCTCACAATCCTTCTATGTTTGGGCACATTGTTGCAGCCACTGTGTCAATCCATCTCATTGAGGGTCTTCCTCTTTTTTGCTGACCCTCTACTTTACCAAGCATGATGTCCTTCTCTGGGGACTAATTCCCCCTAATAACATGTCCAAAGTACATGAGACAAAGTCTACATAGCATTCTGGCTCTACCTCTTCCAAGACAGATTTGCTTGCTCTTCTGGCAGTCCATGGTATATTCAATATTCTTCACCATCACCATAATTCAAATGCATTAATTCTTCTTTGGTGTTCCTTATTCATTGTCCAGTTTTCACATGCATAGGAGACGATTGAAAACACCATGGCTTAGGTCAGGCACACACTTTAATCCTCAAAGTGACATATTTGTTTTTTTTTTTTTAACACTTTAAAGAAGTCTTTTGCAGCAGATTTACCCAATGTAATATATGTCCTTTGATTCTTGACCGCTGTTTCCGTGGGCCTTGATTGTGAATCCAAGTAAAATGAAATCCTTGCCAACTTCAATCTTTTCTCCATTTAGCATGACGGTGCGTATTGATCCAGTTGTAAGGATTTTTGTTTTCTTTATGTTGAGATGTAATCCATACTGAAGTCTGTAGTCTTTGATCCTCATCAGTAAGTGCTTTAAGTCCTCTTTGCTTTCAGCAAAAAAGGTCGTGTCATCTGCATATTGCAAGTTGTTAATGTGCCTTCACAAAATTCTGATGCCACTTTCTTCTTCATATAGTTCACTTTTTTGGATAATTTGCTCAGCATACAAACTGAATTAGTATGGTGAAAGAATACAATCCTAACACACACCTTTCCTGATTGTAAACAATCCAGTATTCCCTTAGAAGCAAGGATGGCAAGACTACGTCTCACATACTTTGGATGTGTTATCAGGAGGGATTAGTCCCTAGAGAAGGACATCATGCTTAGTAAAGTAAAGGGTCAGCGAAAAAAGAGGAAGACCCTCAATGAGATGGATTGACACAGTGGCTGCAACACTGAGCTTAAGCATAACAGTGATTGTGAGGATGGCGCAGTCAGGAATAGCTCTATGGCACCTAACAACAACAAAAGTATCCCCTTGTTCTGTTCGACCAACTGCCCCTTGGTCTGTGTACATGTTCCACATGAGCACATGTAAGTGTTCTGGAATTCCCATTCTTCTTACTGCTACCCATAAGTTATTATGATCCAGACAGTCGAATGCATTTGCAAAGTCAATAAAACACAGGTAAACATCTTTCTGGTATTCTCTCCTTTCAGCCAAGATCCATCAGACATCAGCAATGGTATCTCTTCTTCCAAGTCCTCTTCTGAATCTGGCTTGAATTTCTGGCAGTTATGCTCAAGAGTAAGGGATTACAAAAGGACTTGAATACCAGGACATGGGAAATTTGGGGGTCATCTTAGAGTCTACCACACATCCCATGTGATTCTGGTGGGCATTCAAGTTGTAGAACACTGGTTTAGAGTGTTTAGAAGCACATAGAAAGGGCAAATATGAAGCTTAGAGGGTAGATCTCAGAAATTTTGAAAAGATAATATCCATAGTGCTGGTGATTGTATGGACTGTGGATGGGAGGAGGAGGGAAAGAAGAGCCTGATTATCAAGTTCTTGGTAATTGAGTGTACAGTGATGCCATTAAGCCAAATAGGAAGCCGGAAAATATTCATATGTTTTCAAAAAATGATCATAGGTTAATTTTAGATCTGTTGGTGTATAGGTGTCTGTGGGGTGGGCTTTGGAAAAGTATAAGTTGAAAATAATGCAAAAAAGTGAGTGGCATACAATGGCGTTGTTTACCAGGCCCACCAAAGGGTTATTTCACTATCTAGGAGAATGCTCTTTGTTCGTGGTCAGCTCACTGCATACAACTGATTTAAGGTCCAAGACATAGTGAAGTTACAAGTTAACTGGCACATTTTTGTCCAGTAGTGTTGCAAATAGTTTTGTTCCAGTAAAAAAGATAATCCAAAGTTTGTGACCTATTTCATTGTAGGACATTAAGCGATTTTATATTTAAACTAACAATCTTATTCTAATATTCCTTCATTAAATTAACTGTAAATAACTAGATACTAAAATCCTCTCTGAACCAATCGTATTATCTCATTGTTTCTCTTGTTATTTAATAAGTTGTTTAAAATATTTAACACAGGTATTTTATATTTGCATGAGTCTTTTTGAAAATTATACTTTAAAGGTTTTGGAAGTACCACTGAGATACCCAAGTGAACTTACTCAATGGAGCTATGGGCTGTTTAGACTCAGGTATATCTTTTTCTTTTTTTGGCTCCTGAAGTGGCAATCACATGTTACATTTTTGATCTCTCTGATTCTCTAAGTTTTATTTCTGTTGATTTGCTTCTTTGTTTTTGTTTCTGATTCTTCTTCTTGGCTTTAGTTCTGGTTCACAGTTTGTACTTAGCCAATGTGACTCATCACAGATGGCTTCAATGATCAGAAAATGAGTTTTATGTTCTGACCCTCTGATGATCCCTTATGACCATGATGGGGGTCTACTCTGTTGTGTAAGAAAGGACAGGGAACTCCCTTTGCTTTTCTTTTTTGTTTGTCCATTGGAGCATACAAATCAAATAAGAAATCATTTTGTGCTCACTAGAAAAGATAGAAAAGATAACATCTCTCTTAGGTCTGGAGTAGTGAGCTTTTGTGTTTCACTCTTTGCCTGACCCGTAGCTGTTATTGTAGAGCTGCAGCTGCAAGTTGGGTAGCTGTGTGTCTGTAATTGAGAAAAACCTTCTGTGTGAGTGTAAAACATTCCTTACTTCCCTTAGGCCCTAATTAATTCAATTTTAAAGTCCCTCTAATTAAAGGAGCTCAGTTCTAACTGGTTTATAGGGAATAATAAGACTAATAGAAATCTCAGATTCCCTAAATTTGTAGAAAATATAGAAGCCGAACTCATACTTGGATGTGCTAGAATTTTAAGAAACAATTCATTTTTACTAACAGCTCAAAAATATTTTTATGTAAAAATCCAGTCCACATAATCAAGGTAAATCCTTAGATAAATCTGACTACTTTAATAAGTTTGGTTAAAAAAAAAAAAAAAGCAAAAAAATAGGTATATGACTTTTCTGTGATGTGATCATCAAATTTGTGTTTCTTTTGATACTTGTTAATACTAGTTCATCTGAACTTCCTGAATTTCTTGTGCTGCCTCACTGACAAATAAGCTAGTAAATGTTTATAATTATGAATAATGCAAAACTGTGTTAATCTAAATTGAATCAAAGTCTAACAAATTTTAACATCAGCAATAACCATATTATCTAATGTGTCAGCTTAAAACATGATTTCCAAGATTCTCAGTTACTTTTACAACCTTGGATTAGTATTAAATCTAGTTAATAAATAGTCTTTGAGACCCTGGATAACTTCTAAGTAAGAAAGGGGGAGATATTGAAACCTTGCTCATAAGGCATAGTTTTTTTTAATAGATGTTCTTTTGATTCTTTGTTTAATATATTACAAAGTAGCTACATTTTTTGGTCATGTTAACGAATTTGTATTGTTATTCTTGCCACTTTTCAGAAGTGTAAAAATGATATGTGTGGCTTTTCCTGTTTGCTAACGAAATTGTGTATACCCAGTATCAGTTACTTATTTTCCGGTTAAACAGAAGTTAGTTAATTGGGCTAGCAGTTATAGTTACTATGGGTAATTGAACCTATAAGAGAAGCATATATATGTGTGAAATATAACTGTGTATGATATACAATTGTATTTAAAATACGATAATTTTTTGCTCTTTTTAAAGGAAAAATAGAGGAGTTTTACCACAAACTAAAATGTGAGATCATTCCAAAACTTGAAAAGCATAGTGAATGACAAAACTTGAGTTCTTACAGTAAGCTGAGGAAGATTTGAGGAAAGTGAATTGTATTTCTCTTGGCTTGTAATACTTCATCAAAAGAATAATGAAATATGTTAAAATTTTGGCAAAATTCACTTTTGATGGGCTTCCTCAGAAGGTTATTTTTAAAGAAGCTTTTATAATTTTTATTGTCAAATATTACGTTAATACAGCTAGAATTTCGTTTTCTCTCTGACAAGATTACTGTTTTGGAGTATTTGTTCTCCTCTTCACAATAGATGGTAAACTGCTAATCTTTGTCTTCCATGTAAACTTTCCACGTTGCAGAAATTTCATATCTCACTGGAATAATTTGATGTGTTCTGAGTTGACTCTATCATGTCCTTGATTATTTAAAAAAAAAAGTTTTTCACCTCTGAAAGGTCTAAGATTCCCTGTAATAGTGTTACTGTCTTCTATGTTTATTTAAAGTATTGTACTGTCACAGTAGAACTCCTGGGTGGCTCAAACGGTAAGCACTTGACTACCAGCAGAAAGGCTGATGGTTTGAATCCACTCGGAGGTGCCTTGGAAGACGGGCCTGGTGATCTGCTTCTGAAAGGTCTCAGCCTTGAAAATCTTATGGAGCAGTTCTACTCCACACACATGGGATTGCCATGAGTTAGAAGCAACTCGATGGCAACTAACAACCACTGTTACACTGATTAAATAGGTTGTTATTGTTGTTGGGTGCTATTGAGTCAATTTCAACTCGTAGGGACCCCATGTGACGAGTAGAACTGCCCCATAGCGCTTCCTTGGCTATAATCTTTACAGAAGCAGACTGCCAGTTCTTTCTCCTGTGAAGCCACTGGGTGGGTTTGAACTGTCAAACTTTTGGTTATAGCAATTGAACTTATAACCATTGTACCACCGGGGCCCCTTATGATTGTATATGTAACCAGTTATTATTTACTAGGCACACATGATTCTTTCTTAATCAAAAAACTCCTCTGAAAACTACTTTGATTTTTGCCATCCCAAGATTGGATCCTAAATTTAGGGGGGAAAAAAAAGAATTCTTTAGCACTTAAAACTAACTTTGAGATTTCCCAGAGGGATCCAGGAAAATAACAAATATTTATTTGTTCATGGCTATTAAAATTTTTTTTTATTAAAAAGATGAATCTAGAAATAATAATCTTTATTGTGTGCCTCATATTTCTTAATTAGTATTGTAAGACCTTCCATTGGAAGAGTTGTTGAATCTTGTCCACCTGATTATTGAATGCTTTCTCTGCAGAAGAAATCATTTGGTGGGCATTTCACATGGTTCACAATTTTCTCATGCTTTAGGCCCTTTCTGAAACATCCATCTACATCTTTCTCCTGCAAGCGTCCTTATCACCATTCTGCTAATCCCTTTGATGAAACCACTAGAAATTGCCCATAAATTTATGTACATCCACACCTCTGGACCTCTCTCCTTCCAGAAAAAGTGAAAAACCAGATCCTCCATTTGAAATTCTTGCCAGCTTGGAGTATTTTCTTCCTATCTTTCAGGGCCACCCCTTAGTGGGTGAATGCTACAGCATTCCAATTCTGAATAGAGCCACTTCGTTATGCAGAATAATTTGGAAATCAGACTCTTATTTTTCCTCCTCAGACACTTGATCACCCCCCCCATAGAAATGAAATACGTGCTGAGAAAGCAAAGTTGGCACAGCATATACAGTGTGTGAGCCAACTTTGCAACTTGTATGTCCTATTACTGGTTCAACTCACAGAATTGCTTAGGCCACTTTTATTTGATAATGGAGTGCTGCACTGAATATCCAAGTTTATGGCTTAGTAAAAACAAAATGAAACAAGTTTATGATGGTAAGATCAGGTTGTGTGTTCTCCAGGTATCTCATGGTTAGGCTGTCATTTTCTTCAAAGATCCTAGAGGAAAACAAAAACTGTATTTTGAAATAATAATCTTTGGTTTACTAGGAGGACTTTGCTTTTAAAACCCAAGGAGCTTTCATTCTGATTCTTTAACTGGGACCTTGGGCATGCTCTGTATAGAACAGATACTTAAAGCATCATTAGATATAGTAAACCAAAAGATCTAAGTGATGTCAAGTTGCACTGACCTCTCATCCATCATAAAAATTCTTTCTCTGGGTCCCAGTTAAATACAGCATTTTCTTGGTTTATCAGTAAATTATTTGTGACAATATGATCAAATGCATGTTTTTTTTGTTATCTCTAAAATTAAAACACCCACAAAAAGAAAACGATTGATGTGCATTTCTTTTAGAGGTAATTTTTAGTACAAGTTATAGCAACTTATCTTAGATTCTGAAGGGAGAGTATTCCTACATAAGTGCTATTCTGTTTTGTACGTAAGATCATTATGAGTCGGAGACAACTTGGTGGCAGCTGATGAGCACGATATTCCTATATAACTAAGACCATCGAACCCAAGAATTTTTACTAAAGCAATAGTTTTCTAGACTTTTATGGGATTTATTTCTCATTTTATGACATCCATGTGTCTTACAAGGGTATTTAGGACACTTATTTTTCCTGCTTAATAGTTCCTATCAACATGATGTGAATACTGTAGTGGTATGTTGAAATAATCAAAGTTTCCACTGATTAACTTGTGGTACAGAGCCAGGGAACTGACACAGATCCGAGAGGCAGGATAATGGTGCCAGGTGAAAGCAAACTATTTCTGATGTTCTTTACTTATTTTGATAAATTAATAAAAATATCTAAGATCCAAAGCTGAATCCTATGTGCCAGGAACTGTGCTAGTTTATCCCAGTAAATAGATCACACCTTGAACATCAACTTTAATAGAAGTTACCACTTGATTCAATTTATGCATAGATTAAATTGGGGAGTAAAATAGGGATAGGATAAGGATCACTGCTCCTGAATCTTTTAAGTGTGTGATGGTAGCTCTAATCTCTGTGACTTCCCAAGGGCTTCCTCTTCACGGCAAAGTGGGCTCCAAGAGCTATTACTTGGTGCTTCATGATAGCCCTCATTTCACAGGAGGGACAGCCAATACTGGGATTATGTCAGGCACTGTAGAGACCAACTCTATACAGTCAGGAATTGGGATAATTATTACATTCTGGAGTCACAGATTTTGGCTAAAACTCCATAAATCACCTTACCCTAATTAAGTCCTTGCTCTGAATAATGGAGCAGAGTAGCCTCTGAGCCTCAGGAATTACAAACTCAAATGGTTTGTCCTCAACCTCGAACCTGAGAGTTGGCAGTACGATCCCACCAAGCAGCGCTTGGAAGAAAGACCTGGTGATATGCTTCCATAAAGATTATAGCCAAGAGAACTGTCATGGATTGAACTGTGTCCCCTCAAAATATGTGTCAACTTGGTTAGGCCATGATTCCCAGTGTGGTGTGGCAGTCCTCCATTTTGTGAGTGTAATTTTATGTTAAAGAGGATTAGGGTGGGATTGTAACACCCTTACCCAGGTCACATCCCTGATTCAACGTAAAGGGAGTTTTCCTGGGGTATGGCCTGCATCACCTTTTGTCTCACAAGAGATAAAAAGGAAAGGAAAGCAAGCAGAGAGGCAAGACTTCATACCACCAAGTTAAGCAGTGCTGGGAGCAGAGTGTATCCTTTGCATTCAGGGTTCCTGTGTGGAGAAGCTCCTAGTCTTGGGGAAGATTGATGAGAAGGCTGATGGAGAGAGAAAGCCTTCCGCTAGTGCTGACACCCTGAATTTGGACTTTTAGCCTACTTTACTGTGAAGAAACAAATTTGTCTTTGTTAAAGCCATCCACTTGTATTTCTGTTATAGCAGCACTAGATGACTAAGACAGAATTAACTGTATGGGCGGTACAACTCGAACACACAGAGTTGCCATAAGTTGGCATTGACTCCAAGGCAATTTTTTCTTTTTTTGTGTCATTGAAGGATTTATGAGTCTAAACTAACTCAAGTCCAAGAATTGAGTGAGGCGCCATGACTTTCTCTCATGATAAATCAGATCCTATTTTCTCTTTCTTTTATGTTTTTTTGGGGGAGAAATTTGGCAGGAGTCGAGGCGTTGTATAACTTCATTTAGATAATAATTTAGAGGGCTGAGATGTATTTTGATCTTAGGGATACTATGATTAATTAGCCATTAGTTATTATCTCTGTGGATCAAACCATTCTGCATACTCTTCTAGCTCTACTGCTTATTGTGGAAACCACACCCATCTTGCCTCTGATAATTAAGCTCTACTTCTTGGCTTCTTCCACTTGAGGGCTCCATCATCCCCACTGAAATCGGGGAGTCCATTTCTATGACAGTTCTCTTCATGTTCATTCCTGCTCTACAAAGGATAGCCTCACTACCGTGTTTCTCGTGGAAGTCTGTGCTCCCCTCAACGATGTATTTCTCCTTGTCTTGGTAATGGGGTTCTTCTCGATGTTCTTTTAGGGAAGATATTTAAAGTGGTGGGTGAATGATTAGCAATTATAAATCCACTCCACTTCTTTCTTTCTAAGTCTTTGAATTATAGTTCATACTGCTAGTGATACCATCCTAAAGGATATGCTTTAGAAATTTGTGAGGGTTTTTGGAAGCCACAATGATTGGGAGGGGAATACTGCTGCCATTTAGTGGGTGAGATCAAGGGATTCTAGACATCTTGTAGTGTCGAGACAATCCTGTGAACCATAAAACTTTTGAGTCTCTCACAAGGTGATCATGTATGTGAAAGCTTCCTTGAGCCCAGAAATTATCCCCATGTTAAATAAAAAGCACAAATTATTTTTTACAGTTTTAAAACACTCTGAATCTTCTATTAATGCAAAGACATAAATTGAGGAAATACTGCAATTTGTTTATGTCTTCAACTTTACTATGAGCTGCTCACCATTTTTTATTATTTATTTATTCTTTGCTCACCAAATAAATCAGTTGCTCACTATTAGGCTGCTTATTTTATTAGAATTATCAATAAAATATAACTTCATGAGTTCGAATTTATGTGTCACTATTACAGAGATTCTTTTGATCTATCTATGTATCTATGTACCTATTTGCCTATAATATACACTTTAAAATGCCATATATAAAAAGTATTCACAGTACTCAAGTGGACATTTAAAATTGGAGTTTCTAATTTTATAAACAAATGGACAGTAACTAAGTTACCTAATCTAACAAGGAAACTATTAAAACATGACTTTTAATATTTTTCAAAAGAAAAATTTTCACGAATAATCAAATACATACACTGGAAATCCAAGATATAAAGGAAGACTTAGAAAACCTGAATTCTTTTCCTGGAATACTAAGAAAAAATGTAATCGGAAGGATAACAATTTCATTGTTTCTTACAAAATACCAGAGAATCACAAAATTGATAAGCCACATAAAATGGTAAAAAAAAAAATAATTTTACCAGCTATATAAGAAGTATAACGATGAAAGAAAATCCAGATAAATTAATTCCATCAATTCCACTGAGCAGTGACATTGTTTTAAGATGAGGAAAGATGTGGAAAATAATCTGTGTAATGAACTGCATTCAAGCAATTTTTCATGACAAGTGGACGTGAGCATCTTTGTGTTAAAAGAAAAAAAAATCCCTAATTGTATATATAAGTCTTATTAAAAAAAACACAAAAACAACCCATTGCCATCCAGTCAATTTTGACTCCATAGAAGAAATGTTATTTTTGAAATCAGTAACAGTGTCATTTCTGCTTCCCTGTGGAAGCAACAATGTGTGGAATTACCTTCCTGCTGTAAATAACTAGAAAACTGAGCAAAGTGTAGGAAACGACCTTTTTTATACCTTAGACTACAGACAGTGCAGGGCTTCTGTCCTTGAATGAAAGCAAGATGCGCGTTATGATCCCACCAGCATACAAGGACATAGTTTGGAGAGTATTGCTCCCGTCCTGTGAGTGTGGGAGCTTCACCTCAGGCCTAGTGAGGAGGCTTCTGTGGGACCTCCTAGATGGTTTGAAATGTATTACTGCAACTGGGAGGCACAGGACTGGCACCTGATTCACACCAAAGAAAGCTAAGGGGCAGCCTGTGCTAACAGGATAGAGGTATCTGCTCTGAGGACAGCTAGAACTCTAAAATGAAACCCTGGCTGCACAGTGGCTAACAGCTTGGCTGCTAATCCAAAACCCACCAGCTGCTCCACTGGAGAAAGATGTGGCAGTTTGCGTCAGTAAAGATTAAAAAATTACAGCCTTGGAAACTGTGGGGCAGTTCTACTCTGCTCTACAGGGTCACTATGAGTTGAAATCAACTCGATGGCAAAGGTTTGGTTTTTGGTTTAGAACTCTAAGAGTATAGCAGGAATAAGATTCATGAGTGGTTCTTGTGGACCAAAATAGGCCCAAGGAGAGTTTAGGTAGTTCAGGGTTATTTATTTATCAATTTTTTACCAGTTGCTGTTGAGTTGACCCAACTCATGGTGAACCTACGTGTGTTAGATTAGAGTTGTGCTCCACAGGGTTTTCAGTGGCTGATTTTTCAGATGTAGATAGTGGAGGCCTTTCTTCCGAGGCACCTCTGGGTGGACTCAAACTGCCAATCTTTCGGTTAGCAGTCAAATGTGCTAGCTTTTTACACCACCCAGGACTCCCAGTCCAATATGGCTAGAAAGACCATACCAGCAAGAAGATAGAAGAGAATGCTGGGTTCCTAGGGGCTGTCAGAGGATTTTCAAGGAACTACCTAAAATTTAGATGCATCCAACAAGTTATAAGAAACTGCAGGAGAGCGCTCCCCAGCCATGGAATACTCCCAGGAACATTGGAAGCACCCCAAGAACAAAAGAATCATCTTTAACTGGTTGCCACACACAAAGCATAGGTAAACACCCAGCCTAGTAAAACCTATCCTTCCACAATACCTCTCTTCTGTCCCCTTATGTCCATATGGGTGGGTTGAAAAACTTAATATATAAGGGAAAATGCAGATGAGGAGAAAGAGCAGGTGACCTCGCTATCTTCTCAAAGGCAGGCAGAAGTGGAACATTTGAAGAAAAATTAAACAAACCACTAATCTCTTAGATCAGACACGTTCTGATTACTGAATTGAGACTGCTCGTGATTTTCCGTAACCATAGAACTGCCTGTCACTTCAGAGTAAAGCAGAAAAGTCGTAGAAGCTATGTTTCTATCCAAGGGCAGGAGAAAACACTCTCATTGAGTAGATGTTAAAGGGATGATGGAAGACAAAAAGGGCATTGCGTTGCGTTTATGTTGTTGCATTTATGTCACATATCAGGCTTATAACATCTTGGTCACACTGGCTATTATCCAAACCAGGACACGTTTGAAAAAAAAAAGAAGACTTTTAATGTTCAAAGACAGTAGGCACAGACTCTCCCAAGAAAACCAGGATGTATGGCCGCTACACCAGTTGCCTCAGAGTCAGTTCCGACTCATGGCAATCCCATGTGTGTCAGAGTAAAACTGTGCTTCCACAGGGTTTTCAATGGTTGATTTTTCGGAAGATCACCGTGTCTTTCTTCTGAGGAAGCTCTGGGTGGATTCAAACCACTACCATTTTGGTTAGCAGTGAGTATGTTACCTGTTTGCACCATCCAGGGGAGGCCAAAGTCACTATAAGAGCACTGTATTCCTTCAAATGCCGGAGGTCATCTACCACATGGAAAGACCTGCCTGAGAATGAAGCCAACACAGCAGAGCAGTGCTGAGAGATGGAGGGAGAAGTCTGGTGGCATCACCTTTTGTACTTCCCAGAATGTGAACTACTAAATTCTCTCTCATTCCCTCCCTCCTTCTCTCTATTTGTTTTCCTTAAACTTGTTTAAATTCAGTTATGTTACTTGCAGCAAATAGAAAACTAGCGCACAGGACTTTCCCAGACATGCAACCCAAGAAAGCTATTAGCTTACTATCTTGTATTTCTTTAGAAACTACACTTGAGAACAGGCTTTTAACAAAAAAAATTGTGTATTGAAAGTGACAAGTCACCATCACCTGAACATTTAAATTAACTGTCTTAACCAACATTAAAACCTACAAGTTACAAATGCAGCAAATTGATCACTCCACTTTGTCAGCCATACCGAGACGAATGGGACCGAAGACCAGGTTACAAGATTGGGTTATTGAAAGGCACTGAGGTTGCTTTTAACGTAGACATTTTTTCTTTGTTGAAGTTCAATTGATGTTCATTTAATTCAACTTTTTTCTCTTCAGCTTTAAACTTTTTTTTAACTACACGCAGTTTTCACTCTTTATATTTCCCCTGTGTATTGCACATACCCACACCTATCTCTTTCCATCAGCTTCCAAAGAGTGGGACTGGAGGAAGGAAAAGGAGGTGGGGGTGTGTATGAGTGCCTGCCATGTGCCACGGACAATGGCAAGGTAGGGGTCTCCCAACATTACTCCCCAGCTGTCATCCCTGCTGCCAAGTAACTTGACCTTAGCTCAGACCTCCTCCCTTGGCCTCCAGACTCCATGCTCCTGGGAGACTTGGCCCAATTGCTCAGCCCATCCCCTCCTCGTGACTCTAAGTGGGCAGTGGAGGCTTCTGCCTGACTTGGGAGGCCTGGCTCGGTTGGGAAGAGCCTCTGTTTTGCAGCTGCTAAGAGGGGAGTAAACGGTGTATTGGAGTCAGAACTGAGTCCAGGAAAATGGACAACCATAGAGGAAAGAGAAGGGAAGAGTGAAGAAAATCCTCAGGAAAGAGAAAGGGGAGTGGGGAGCAGACATAATTTTAAAAAAGAATTTATTGCGCTTTAAGTGAAAGTTTACAGCTTGGACAGATTGTATCTAACTTGATATCCCTTCTTTTTCTTCATGCTTCTTAGGATCATGATGTGAAAGCCATCATTTGTTTATCTGCACATGGAACTTAGTTAACCACATTTTCCTTAAAGGTACTGAAAAATTGCTGTTCCACATTTCAGTCAAATTTTGCACAAGACTCTATCAAGCCAACTGCGGAGTGTTATAATGGAGAGCAAGGCAGCTCCTGATGCTTACAAATGAGTTATCTTTTCCTTTCATGTAGTAGATTAAAATCCAAATCCATTTTTGAGTTTTAAAATTTTTTATACTTATTAGAGGATGGTTTTAGATTAACTCAATTCTATTATGTGCAATTTCACATCCTTGTAACAAAATAGCCATAATAAATAAAAATAAGCCATGACCAAATTTAGTGTTATGGGATGATTTTCATGTTATCATAAGTAATTATTTCAATCATGGCTGTGTCCTAAATATCAGAAAGCTTGCATTCATATTCTGACTTCTCTTGAACTCTCCATATTACACTTCTTCAAGCAGACTTTTCCACACTCCTTGTTCTTGTTCTCAAAATCTTTTACCATTGAGGTTATGTCTCAGAGTTATTAGGGAGGAAGGAGAGCTTTCTTCACCGAATGGGTCAGTATGGTTTCAGTTCCAAAATTACTTTTTCAATCTACTTTCTTTATTTGTGATTTATATGATAAAAGCATTCTTCTTAGACTGTGTACTGATGACATAGATCTTGATCCAAAGACTTAGATTGAAGATAGGGCTTTAAACAATTTATTTTCAAGTATAGCCTAAGATATCCCAAATATCCGTGCCGACAAATCCGAGCTCTGTCACTCACTAGCTAGGTGACCTTTGTTTCCCCACCTATAAAAAGGAGACAATAGCATTTTTTAAATGGGAATAAAATATTTACGAGACATAAATAGATAAGGTAAAAGCACCTAGGACAGTACCTGGTATTTCTATTTTAGTTAATTTGTATGTGGAGCTATTACTTAAGGCAAACTTGGTTCTTAGTTTCTTCAATGTCCACAACAGTTAGAAATTCACTATTTCCATGTTCCAAGCCTAGAGATTTCTTGAATAAAATCAAAGTGTAACTCTTGTCAGAAGGCCAGAAAAATCCTGTAATTTAATGCCTCGAAATGGGATAAATGAATCACCTAAAAATGTCCTAAATGCTGCTCATGCTGATATTTGAACAAACGATTAACTTGGACTTAATCCCAAAATGATTTGGGGAGTTTAAATCCGCGTTTTGTGAAGCATTAAAAATTTATTAAAGTACATGAGCATTGGGAATAGAAAAATATTCATGGTTTCTGGCATAAATTTGGACCCCAAGAAAGATGAAATCTTCTTTAAACAACACAAAGGAGATACAGCCTAAGTAATCAAAATAAAAAAGATACTGATTAAGAGAAAAAACCATATCCTCTTATTTGTTTATGTTTGATAGGTTTCCAGGAGCGTTTGTGCCTATGGCTTAATTTGAATGACCATGGTCCCAAAATATATATTTATGTCCTCTTAATTATGAAATAATAATAATAATAAAAACAAGACAAAGGGAAATATAGTTGTTAAAATTGAGTGGTATGAATGAGGCAGTATATAGCATAAGGCAGTGCTTGTCAATCCTCGTTGCACATTAGAGTCCCCTGGGGTGTTCTAAAAACATAATGCCTGAGGCCGAACCATAGGGATTGTGATTTAATTAGTCTCATATATGGCTGCGATATTTACATTTTTTCAAAGCCCTCCAGATGATTCTAATGAACACCAGGATAGAGAAGTACTACATGCCGGATGAGGAAACCCTGGTGGAGTAGCAGTTAAGAGCTCTGGCTGCAAACCAAATATCAGCAGTTTGAATCCATCAGACACTCCTTGGAAACTCTACGTGGCAGTTCTACTCTTGTCTATAGGGCCACTATGAGTCAGAATAGGCTCAATACCAACAGGTTTTTTGACATGCTGGATGAAGGTTTTACTGGGTCCAGTTGCCTGGATTTAAAACCTGGCTTTATTTTTTCCTTGCTATGTACACTTGGGCAAATTATTCAACCAATCTAGGTTGAGTCTCTATATTTGAAAGATGCGTAATGTACACCTCACTGTCTGGCATAATGCTGATCTGTTGTACTATTATTTATTTCTGTAATATTTTCCTGAAAATATTTATATAGACAAACTTTCACTGTTTCCTGTGAATATAAATGTCCTGTATGCTCTGAGCACTATTGGATGTTTTCATCTAGTGAAAACCAGCATCAGAGACAGTGAACATGATTCTCTGCTGTCAGTTTTTTTGGGCGACATACTGCAAACTCTCCACCGATGAGTTGTGTGCCTTGGTGAGTTGAATGTTTTACAGCAGATGTTATTTGCTCTACTGAGGTCTCACTTTCTGCGATTTATTTTGTATTTCATAGAACTCATAATGGATAACAAAGCCAGTAATAGTACTAAAAGTGCTTAAAACACATGTAAGCAATATAAAAACTATTGCTGGTGGCTATGTGGCTAAGACCTACAATCTGCTCACCTAGAAATTACAGCCTAGAAAACCCTATGGGGCAGCTCTACTCTGACAATGTGGTCGCTATGAGCCCAAATTCATTTGACAGTACCCAACAACAACAATTATTTTATTGTGGTACAATTATAATGTTGAGCCAACATCTCAACTTTCTAAGCCCTTTCACTAGGATACGTATAGAAAACACTCAAATTAACATTTAAAATTAATATAAAATATTTATTACCATATTTATAAAAGAGTTCTAATTTCAAGAGCAGTTTCGCCAAACTGTGTTTTGTGGAATACTAGGGTAAACATCTATCAGGAAAAAATGCAGGAAATAGAGACCAATTGTATCTGAGATGGCTGTTTGCAAGCTCTTAAGACCTCAGGCACTATGCAACAAATTAGGAGGTAGAACAGAAGCACTGAATGGGTTATTAGGCCAGTTAACTGGGATATCCCATGAAAACATGACCCTAAACCTACAAACCAAGGAATCAAATTCCATGAGGTGTTTGGTTGTACATATGCAGCCTCAGTAGCTACTCTTTTTTGTCATTGTGAATATATCTACCACACAACTTTTGCCAATTTAACTTTTTACAGGTGTACAACTTATTGACAGCAATTACAATGATCAGCTGTGCAACCTTACCCTTAATCAATGTGATTTTTCCATCATTGTAATTGAAACTCATTACTCCATAGCAATAATTCCCCTTCCTCCCCACCCCCCGTCCCTAGTAACCACTAATAAACTTTGGTCTCTATATATTTGAATTTTCTTTTTATACAAGTGAGATCATATGATATTTGTGCTTTTGTAATTGACTTATTTCACTCAGCATAATGCCTTCTAGCTTCATCCACATTGTAGCATGTATGGGGACTTCATTTTTCTTACCTGAAGAAGGATGTCAGGAGCAAGAGGAGGAAATGGGATGTGTGGCTAATTGCCTCCGTGAAAAACTGCCTTCTTTGCCATGACACCGGAAGAACTGGATGATGCCCAGCTACCATTACTGAACATTTTGAGCAAAGGATCTATGAAGAATCCTGATCAGAAGGGAGAAGAAAAAGTGTAGGAAATTTTTCATGTCATATTTCCTTTTTTATAGTATACAATAGCGTATGGCTTGGAGAAACCCTATGTAAAAAAAACAAACAAACTATACTTAATCTCATATTTCCCAAATATATTTGACAATGAAATTCTTCATTTTGTGGAACATTTATTAAAAGGCTCTGAAAGTAATATTCTATGGAATATGCTTCGGTCAATGTATTGAAAATGCCTGCTCTAATCCCTGATTAGAACAGCCTTACCTCTATTTACCTCAGAAGGGAGGAAGTCACACTCAACAATGATACTTCTGTAAGACAGATAGGCATGGCTGTCTGCTCCTCCACATTTGACAGACAGTCGTATTCTTGTGCAGTGACAGCCACATTCCTGACATGATGGTGAAAGTCAGAGTAAACAGATTTGGCCATATAGGGTGCCTGGTCACCAGGGCTATTGTCAACTTTAGCAAAGTGGAGGCTGTCACCATCAATGACTCTTTCATTGACCTTAACTACATGTTCCAGTATATTCTACCTATGGCAAGTTCGGTGGCATGGTCAAGGCTGAGAACAGGAAGTTTCATCAATGGAAAGCCCATCCCTATCTTCCAGGAGTACAATCCCTCCAATGTCATGTGGGGTGATGCTGGTGCCGAATATGTTGTAGAGTTCAACGGTGTCTTCACAGCCTCATGAGAAGGCTGAGCCTCACTCGAAGAGTGGTGCCAAAGGGATAATCATCTCTGCCCCTTCTGCCAATGCCTCATGTGTGTGATGGGTGTGAACCATGAGAAGCATGACAACTTCCTCAAGGTTGTCAACAATACCTCCTTTGCCACCAACTGCTTAGCTCCCCCAGCCAAGGTCATCCATGACAACTTTGGCACCATAGAGGGTCTCATGACCACAGTCCATGACATCCCGCCACCCAGAAGATTGCAGATGGCCCCTTTGTGAAATTGTGGCATGAATGCCAGGAGGCTGCTCAGAACATCACCCCTGTATCTACTGGTGCTGACAAGGCTGTGGGCAAGGTCATCACTGAGCTGAATGGGAAGTTCACTGGCATGGCCTTTGTGTCCTCACCCCGCAATGTGTCAGTTGTGGATCTGACCTGTCCTCTGGAGAAAATTGCCAAATACAATTACATCAAGAAGGTGGTGAAGCAGGCACAAGAGGGTCCCCTAAAGGGCATCCTCAGCTGTACTGACGACAAGGTTGTCTCCTGAGACTTTAACAGTGGCACTCACTCTTACACCTTTGATGCTGAAGCTGGCATTGCCCTCAACTACCACTTTGTCAAGCTCATTTCCTGATATGAAAATGAATTTTGCTACAACAACAGGGTGGTGGAATTTATGGTCCACATGGTCTCCAAGGAATAGGAGCCCCCCCTTTTTTTTTTAGACCACCAGCCCCAGCAACAGCATGAGAGGAAGAGAGAGACCCTCAGCTGCCTCAATTTGATCCCCCAACACACTAAGAATCTCCCATCCTTGGCACAGCTTCCATCCCAGACACCTGAAAAAGGGAAGGGCTTAGAGAGCCCAGCTGTGTCATGTGCTATCAATACAGTATGCTGTACCCAGTCAAAAAACAAAGCAAAACAGATGTAGCATAGCTCTCAGATAAATAAATCATAGAGATTTCTGAAAGTATTCCTCCAACTTTCCCTCTGTAGGCTTGTCATGTTGGCTGTTCTTGATGCTGAGCATGCTAAGAATTCATGCCTTGAGACAGCAGTGACCATCCTGTAGCCTCACATCTTTCAAAGCTGATTAGTAATGAAACCCTTAGGATGAGTTCATTTTTCTCTTTCCTCCTCATTTTTCTTTTAGAAATGTGATGAAAATCAATTCAAAATCATGTGCTGAAACAAGGCTAATGAAAATTTCAATTAAATTCAATCTCAAGGCTTAAGAGTTTCTTAGATTCGTAGATCTGTGTCACTAAAGTACACAATTTTATAACCCATAGGAAAATGTGAAGAAAATACTAGAAATCTGTATTTTTCATTAATACAGTGCAAATAACCCAATAAAATATAACTTCAGGCTTCATATATATTTTTTTAATCTTGACATTTACCACCTGTTCCAACAGATAAGAATAATATAGAATTAGTATGTTAATAATCTATTAAAATATATTCTTTCTGAAGTACTTGAAAAGATTTTCCCCTTTTGCAATTTAATCATTTTATGAATTTTTTTACTAATTATAAAATGATAAACTTTGACCCAATAAAGGCACATGATCTTGATTTTTGGATGCATTGGCTTGAACCAAAGCTCCCACACTGATAGATGGATAAGTTATTCAACCTTTCCATGGTCAGAGTTCCCCTCATTTGTAAAATAGAGGCATCGATGGTAACTAATTGATAGAGCTATTGTGAGGAATAAATGCGATAAACCATATATATGTATTATGCATATGGAGGATGGACTCTAAGGTGGTCCCTGTGATCCTGCTAGTATTCATGCCTTTTTTATGGTACCCTCCCCTTAATCGTGGTGAAATCCGTGACTTGCTTCCAGACAGTAGAGTACAGCTAATGTGATGAGATATGTGCGATTACAAGTAGTGGTTACACTCATCTGGAAAGTAGACCCTCTCTCTCTCTCCCTGGGGGCTGCGAGGAAGTCAGAAGCCATGTTGGCAAAGCCCACTAGGTAAGGAACTGAGGATGGCCTTGGGCCAACAGCCAGCAAGTAACTGATGCCCTCAGTTTGGCAGCCTGCAAGGAACTGAATGATTCCAACAACCATGTGAGGTTGAAACCGTATCCTTCCCTGCTAGTCCTTTGATGAGGCTGTAGCCCTTGTCAGCACCTTGATTGCAGCTTTGGGAGACCCTGAAAAAAGACCCCATTTAAGCTGTGTCCAAACTCTGACCTGCGGAAACTGTGAGAAATTAAATATGCATTGTTTTAAGCTGCTATCTACGGTAATATTGTTAGTCAGCAACAGTTAACTAATACAATATGTGACTGATGGTTAAGATTGTGTGGCAACTTGGCTGGGCCATGATTCTCAGTGTTTTGGCAGTTGTATAATGTTGGGATCACTTCCTTGTTGAAATTTGATATGTGATCACCCCCATGATGAAATCTGCTGAGTGGTACTGGTGGAGGTGGGGCCTGAGGGGGCTTACCACCCCCTCAGCCTTCATCTTTGTGGTTTCTGCCACCTACTTCCCTCCTGCTTGCCTTGCCAAGACTTTTGGCTGGTTCTGGATCCTGCAGCTGCCTTTTGTTCATCTGACCTCCAGTTCTTGGGACTTAAGCTAGCAGATTACCTGCCGATCTTGGGATTCGTTGATCTTCACAGCCTGTGAGCAAGAGTCTTGCTTTCTGACTTGCCAATATTGGGTTTGCCAGCTCCGTGGCTATGTGAATCAGGAGAAGCCTCTATCCTGATCCACAGACTTGGGACATTTCAGACTCTACAATTGCATGAGCTGTTTCCTTGATATAAATCTTTCTCTATATATTTACTGGTTTTGCTTCTCTAGAGGACCCAGACTAAGATGGTGACATATAGTGAATGTTCCAAAATCATTACTATTATTATTACTATTGCATAGTACTGAAAGCTGAATTAACAATATTTAATTTTTTTTTTCCTAGGGACTAATGTAGGTTCACTGTGAGTTGGAGTTGACTCGACAGCAATGGAATGAAGATTCTATTTCTTATTCTTACCAAAATTTTTGAGGTTGTGATACTTCCATCTTGATTTTCTTGTTTCTTTTTCCTTCAAATCACTTTTCACAACAGAAATGTGGGGAGAAAGTAATGGACAGGTCAGAATTTTCTTTCTTTTCAGGTTTCATTTTTGGGACCTAAATACCTTTGGCCAGATGAAAACAAGACCCAGCTCATTCCTCCAGGTATATAATGCACACCCAATGAATGTTAATTTCTTCCTGTATAAGCACATCTAAGAAAAATGGAATTTAGGAGATAAAGTATCTCTTTTTTCAAATAATCTTTTTATTAAAGTATACCAGCCAAAAAAAAAAAACCAAACTCATTGCCATTGAGTCGATTGTGACTCATACCCACCCTGTAGGACCAAGTGGAACTGTCCCGCAGGGTTCCCAAGGAGCAGAAGCAACTGGTGGATTCCAGCTGCTGACCTTTTGGTTAGCAGCCTGAGCTCAGACCACCAATTATAAGGATGCAGCTCAGTGAATTATCACAAAGTGAACATACTCTTGTAACCAAAAAGTGCCCTTAGTATCTCCCAATTTAACCATGATCCTGATGACTAATATTTATTTTCCTTAAAAAAAGAAAAGCCCTCCTGTATTTTTAGACTATTTTTTCTTCTTCTTCTGTTTATTCTACCAGGAACAAGAAATAGGATGTGTTAAAAACTCTGCTGTGAATTTTGATGTACATTTTCGCTTTAGTTCTATCAAATTGTACTTTATATCGCTTGAGGCCAATTTATTAGGTGCATACACATTAGAATTGTTACAGAAATCTGATGGGTTGAACCTGTCATGATTATAAAATGTCTCTTTTTGGTAATGGTTTTTGTCCTTAGAATTTACATTTTAAGTTGAAAGCTAATAATTGGAAACTATAATTTGATAATTACGGAAAAAACCTAGGAGGTTATTAGTTTTTCAATGGACCTTTATTTGATATTTAAAAATATGCTCTATGCTCAAATGCACTATTTCCCCAGCAAACTGATAGAAAAAAATTAAAGGGCTGAATGGCATAAAAATACATCTAATTACCTGAATATATCATAAAACAAAGTTTTCAGATCATGAGGTGCTACATAGCTTTAGTCTTAACCAAAAGCAACACAATACGTACATTAGTTAGAAGAAGTGATATGTTCAAGCTGCGTGCCTTCAGCGTCAGAGGAGGTCTCTGAGTCCTAACAATGCAATTGAGCTGAAACACTTCCCAGAGTCCCAGAGAAGGCAGCCACTAAAATGTCCAAACTGATTGCACTTTTATCTCTCCCGTTGTCACTCTCCCCATGAAAAATAAAATTCAAGGAAAGGAAATATTTTTGTGCGTAACAGCGGGAAAGGCGTTGCTAGTCTTTTGATCTTATAGGTTTTTCCATCCTGCCCCTGGGAGGAAAAATAAATGGGTGTCTCCTTGGGAAAATAGGCACGTTAAGAGTAGCACATTGGTAAGCAGTCAAAAAGACTTTGACATTTCAGAGTCGGTGTCTGTCTTTTCAAATGAGACTGAACAAATACCCTCTCCACACCCATCCCCCTGCTGACTCTCTCCACTCCACTGCTGTCTTCTGCAAAACTTAGGCACTGAGTGGCTGAAGTCTTGTGTTGCTCTTGGATTCTTTTTCACTCATGAGATATTGTGGCAGAATGAGTGAATCAGAAATCCCATGGCCTTTTGTAGGAGAGATGGAATTTTACAGTGAAAAGGAGGCTGAGATAAGGGCAGAGAGACTTGAGGAAGAAGGTAATGTTGGAAAACAAACTTGAACTTGAGGCAGGAGTGTCAGGGTCAGAGTATGGAAAATGGTCACAGGACACACCCTCTTTTCAATGGACAAAAATTTTTAGATGTTTTATGAGGGTCAAAGGAAAGTGCAAGTAACCTACAACATAAACCTCTTTACACTGTCATTCTCTTTTAAGTTTGCTAGAAACCTCCCAGGAACACAGTTGTCTCTCTCTGCACAGACTACGTTTTGCTTTCCAAAGATTGAAGAGTAGTGTGGGAGGGTGGAGAATGGAGTGTGGGGATACATCGTGGTCCAACAAGTTGACTGTCGTTGTTAGTTGCCATCCAGTGGTGGTTCAGTGGTAGAATTTTCACCTACCAAGAGGGAGGCCCAGGTTCAATTCTAGCCAATGCACCTCATGTGCAAGCACCACCCATCTGTCAGTGAAGGCTGCATGTAGCTATGATGCTGAACAGGTTTCAGCAGAGCTTCCAGACTAAGACTAGCAAGAAAGACCTGGCTATCTACTTCTGTCATGGATTGAATTGTGTCCAGTCAAAATGTGTGTCAACTTGGCTGGGCCGTGATTAAGCTTATCGTGTGATTGCCCACCATTTTGTCATATGATGTGGTTATCCTATGTGTTGTAAATCCTGCCCCTATGAAGTTAATGAGGTAGGATTAGAGGTAATTATGTTAACGAGGCAGGACTCAATCTACAAGATTAAACTGTGACTTAAATCAATCTCTTTTGAGACATAAAAGAGAGAAGCGAGCAGAGAGACTTGGGGATCTCATACCACCAAAAAAGTAGAGCCAGGAGTACGCATCCTTTGGACCCAGGGTCCCTGCACTGAGAAGCTCCTAGAGCAGGGGGGAGACTGATGACAAGGATCTTCCCCCAGGGCTGACAGAGAATGTTTTCCCCTAGAGTTGGCATCCTGAATTTGAACTTCTAGCCTCCTAGACTGGGAAAGAATAATTTTCTCTTTGTTAAAGCCATCCACTTGTAGTATTTTTGCTATAGCAGCATTAGATAACCAAGGCAACTTTCAAAAATCAGCCAATGAAAACGACAAAGGCCCAACCCCCAGCTGATCATGGGGATGGCACAGGACCAGGCAGCATTTTGTTCCATTGTGCATGAGGTTGCCATGAGTCAGGGGCTGACTCCACAGTGGCTAACAACATACAAGATCACAGAGGTGGTGATCTAAACCCTTCTAAGTCCAAGTACAACCTCATATTTAGCCTATACATTTTTTCTAACCAAAACATGTCATTATTCACACTTGCCACTTTCCTAAGGCACATGAAAACAAATAAGTAATTTTTAAAATTATTTAAAGAAATAATAATATTTAACAGAGCACTAAATTAAAAAAACAAACAAAAAAAAACTTGAATATTCAATATTTGCAATCTTCACCCTAAAAAGCATTATTCCAGTTGTATTAGAACTGTGTGGAAATAAGCCCTGTAAAGGAAATGTTGAACTTCTCTGCACTATGCCAATTAGCAATTGGTTTTTTCCACCCCTTTTGTTTTTTTTAATTTTTATTGTGCTTTAAGTGAAAGTTTACAAATCAAGTCAGTCTCTCATACAAAAATTTATATACACCTTACTATATACTCCTAATTGCTCTCTCCCTAATAAGACATCCTGTTCCTTCCCTCCACTCTCTCTTTTCATGTCTATTACACCAGCTTCTGACCCCCTCTGCCCTCTCATCTCCCCTCCAGATAGGAGATGCCAACATAGTCTCATGTGTCTACTTGATCTATGAAGCTCATTCTTCACCAGCGTCTTTTTCTATCCCATTGTCCAGTCCAATCCCTGTCTGAAGAGTTGGCTTTGGGAATGGTTCCTGTCTTGGGGTAACGGAAGATCTGGGGGCCATGGCCACCGGGGTCCTTCTAGTCTCAGTCAGACCATTAAGTCTGGCCTTTTAGGAGAATTTGGGGTCTGCATCCCACTGCTCTCCTGCTCCCTCAGGGGTTCTCTGTTGTGTTCCCTGTCAAGGCAGTCATCAGTTGTAGCCAGGTACCATCTAGTTATTTTGGTCTCAGGCTGATGTAGTCTCTGGTTTAAGTGGCCCTTTCTGTCTCTTAGGCTCGTAATTACCTTGTGTCCTTGGTGTTCTTCATTCTCCTTTGGTCCAGGTGGGTTGAGACCAATTGATGCACCTTAGATGGTGACTTGCTAGTGTTTAAGATCCCAGACGCCATTCTCCAAAGTGGGATGCAGAATGTTTTCTTAATAGATTTTGTTATGCCAGTTGACTTAGATGTCCCCTGAAACCATGGTCCCCAAATCCCTTTCCTGCTATGCTGGCCTTCAAAGCATTCAGTTTATTCAGGAAACTTCTTTGCTTTTGGTTTAGTCCACTTGTGCTGACCTCTCCTTTATTGTGTTTTGTCTTTCCCTTTACCTAAAGTAGTTCTTATCTACTACCTAACTAGTGAATACCCCTCCTTCTCCCTCCCTCCCTCCCCCCTCTTGTAACCAACAAAGAATATTTTCTTCTCTCTTTAAACTATTTCTCCAGTTCTTATAGTAGTAGTCTTATACAATATTTGTCCTTTTGGAACTGGCTAATATCACTCAGCATAATGCCTTCTAGATTCCTCCATGTTATGAAATGTTTCACAGATTCCTCACTGTTCTTTTTTGTTGGGTAGTATTCCATTGTGTGAATATACCATAGTTTATTTATCCATTCATCCATTGATAGGCACCTTGGCTGCTTCCATCTTTTTGCTATTGTAAACAGTGCTGCAATGAACATGGGTGTGCATATATCTGTTAATGTAAAGGCTCTTATTTCTCTAGGATATATTCCAAAGAGTGGGATTGCTGGATCGTATGGTAGCTCTATTTCTAGCTTTTTAAGGAAGTGCCGAATCGATTTCCAAAGTGGTTATACCATTTGACATTCCCACCAGCAGTGTATAAGCATTCCAGTCTCTCCACAACCTCTCCAACATTTATTATTTTGTATTTTTTGGATTAATGCCCCACCCCTTTTCTTGTGTGATTCATCTTTAGAAAAAAGGTAATTAAGTACAAAGATGCCTTTTAAACACACAGCAACAGCAGTACAATTCTTGATTTAAGCTGGGTCTGTATAATAATCAGCAAGTGTTCCTAACCCTATTTTACCGAAGCAAGCAGAAGGGTATAGCAATGCCATGCACCTGCACAAATTGGATTCCACAATATGCATCCAATTCATTAGTTTTATGGCTTCCACATACATTTTCTGGTTAGATGGAGGGAAAATTTGCTTTATTGTAGGAATATAGTCAGTTCTGCTATAATGCTTGCTTTAAAAATGTGAATATGTTCCAATGTGACTGATATGTTAGGGAACAAGTTGAGAATAGCACTAGTACCATGTTTGTATGTTCATAATATTGTCCATCAAAAACAATAGGTGGATACAGGAAAATGCACACAGCTGAATAAAAATGAGAAACAATACACCACACATGTGGGAGTGTGTGCACGCGCACACACACACACCCCTCAAACATCTACTAGCTACATCAATTCACTGCATATGTCATGAGCCACACCTACCCAAATCTGGTGTTAGAACTTTCTGTCTGATTTCAGACAACACTTCTTCCACCGCTTCATAATAACTTAACAGGTGCAACCCTTCTGCTCTCTTCTTCTACACGCAAACTTCAGGACTCTTCAGAGTGCCAAATTTACTGTAGCATTTACTTATTTACTAACCATCTAATGTGTGTAAAATTGTGCTGTCACTTTTATTAAGTTCCTGTCTTTTTTTTTTTTAATGTGTTTCATTGACAAAATTTTTGAGGGTTGTGTCCCTAATCCCATTTTTCCCTTAAGCCGTTTGATTTTTACTGCATGATTTTATATAGTACAGTGAATTCTAGCCATGCATATGGTCTGTTACAGCAGAACTGACTGTATCCTCAATAGACCCTGTTTCTGCTCTCTGGGGGGAAGCCCTTATCCTTTGTTTTCTGTGGCTCTTACCCCAACCCTCTGGGAGTTTCTTCCTTTCCTCTTTTTCTCCTTAGCCACCTCCGAAATCGGTGCTTGTGGAGTATAAACCAACAACCCAATTGCCGTTGAGTCAATTCCAACTCATGGAGTAGAACTACCCGACAGGGTTCCCAAGGAGTCGCTGGTGGATTCAAACTGCCAACCTGTTAGTTAGCAGCCGAGCTCTTAACAACTGCATCAACAGGGCTCCACGTGGAGTTTATTCCCTTTTTGTTGCAGTTTTATTTTCCTGTTCCCTACCATAGTGGGCGATGCTGCATTGACAACAAACAATCAGTGTATCACAGTTACAGAATGATATGATAATGCCAGCCTATGTTACAGGTCCACTCCTGTGGACAGGGAGGCAGGTTCTACTTCAAGAAGGAGAAAAAGTGAGGAAAGGTATCATACAGACACAGGCATTAATTACTGTAGCCACTAAAGCATGAATGTGGATTCTGGCCCAGCATCAGAGTCAACTCTTACCATTTTATCCTAAGCCTCTTTGAATCCTTGCAACTGTCTTGGGATAGATGAGAATTAGTGATCTCATTCATGGTAAGGCCCCTTTCCCTAAACTTTTGCCAACTCAGCTGGATCTGCAGGCTTGTCCACACACACACTTGGACTCATCAACCTTTATTAATTCAAGAAAACCTCTTTTCTTCTGAACCATCCTGTTCCTGCAACCTGGAGGTCAAGATGTTTTTCTTCACAAACTCTACCTGTAATAACTTGACCTTATTCACCTCTATTATTTCCTATTCTCTTTGACATTTAATATCTTGACCCATAGTTATGTATCTTATTAAACCACAAGTGTTTCAAAATTTCAATTTTCCAATTAATGTAAGTGCATATGAAAGAAAAAGGGAAGGTCACATTGCCTTGTAGAACCTGCCTTAATAGGGGGAAGGTCCATAAAGTTCTACAACTGAAAATTTAGAAATTAAAAACAAATCCAAATTTCAAATTTCGATAACATTCAAAGGCCAATGGTTCAAATTATACTGAGAAATAATATAACAACTTTGGAAAAAGAGACCTCATATCTTCTGTAACTAAGTCATATGGGCAGACTATGTAATCAGAACATTGCCTGAACGTGACCTTAGAAAGAGAGGCACATTAAATCATTCTAAAGTTTAATGATATCAAGCAATGATGGCCAGATACAAATCCACTCCAAAAAGGGCTGGCCTATACAGCTTCTGGGATCAGACCTGAAAGAGATTCAGTGTGTAGAACCATGGAGCAAGAAGACTGTGGATGACACTGTTAGTCACCTACCCCAAATCCGTCCCTGCCCCATCGCTCTCTCCCATGCTAAGAGAAACTTGACTTGGCTCAGACATTAAACACTTATTTGCCCAATGTGTGCCTCGCCTGACACAGAGGGTAAAATGTTGATTAATTTAAGCCACTCAGACCCATCCCATATAGTTGACCAGTATTTCTGTTTTTGTTTGGTATAACCACATTTGCTGTAGTGCCCGATGAGTTGTCTGCTGCTGTATAACAAACCTCTTTTGGGGCTTCTGGTAAATGTTTACTCTGTCTTAATAAGCAATGAAAGACAGGTGTTTACCTCTTTTTTGCCTTTAGACATTATCACGTGAGAATAATGTCTAATACCCACACAGCTGTTTCAGCCAATTTACATAGTTGTACATATTATTTTTGCATATTATTTAGCCAGGTATAGCCATGAAGGCAGGGGCATTGATGGTTTGGAGGTAGGATTCTTACCTTCCATGTTCAAGTCCTGGCACCTCATGTGCAGATACCACCTGTTAGTGGAGATTTGCATGTTACTATGATGTGGAACGGGTTTCAGCAGAGCATCTAGACAAGAAAGAAAGACTTGGCTATTTCCTTCTGAAAATCAGCCAGTGAAAACTCTGTGGATCACAATGGCTCATCCCACAGTTGATCATGGGTATGGTACAGGACCGAGCAGCCTTTCGTTTTGTTGTGCACCGGGTGGCCATGAGTCAGGGACAGACTCTACAGCAGCCAAGCATAACATAGCCAGGGATGGAAAGCCAAAACAGTTGCGGAGAACTCAACCTAAATACCTGACAATAATAAGCCACTGAATTCACCAAACCTGAGCTTCCTTATTCTGGCCTTCTTGCTATGCAACATAATAAATATCCTTACCATTTAGTTGGGTTTTCAATTACTTTTTCCTGAAAATATCCTAACAAATATAAATGTGAAGGCAACAGAAAGCCATAGAATCTTCACGTGCTCCTGGCATTGTCCACAGGCAGCCTTGGAAGCCTTTCTCAGTTGGGGTCTGCACTTCCAGAAGTTGTCTGTTTTCTACTGGAAGATGCCAAATAATAGTAGCACAAAGCAACAGGGTGTTTCAACATTTCGGGTTACTCATTTTATGCAAAAAGTATTTGGCAAGACTTTTACATTACTTAGTAAAGGGAGCTGCACAGGAAATTTAAATAATACATTTTGATTTATAACTAATGAGAACATAAAAATACTTAAGCTTTTTCAACTATTTTGTTCCAGGAACTGCCTTTGTAACTTATGATGATTTCATACAATCATTTCCTTTCTATTCTTCCAGCCACTTTCTGATTCCTTACATGATTCAAAACCTAAATAAGGGTAATCCCCTATTTATGACCAGGTTCTATTCCCACAGCTTAGTGTCCTAAGTTGTCTCTGACATAAGCGGAACACCTCATTTTAATTTTTTTTTTGGTTTTCATTATTATTGCCTTTTATTATCACCATCTTTATAAATCCAATCTTTGTCTTTGGGGGTAGAAAACATTGTTACATAAAAACTTAACAAATATATTTTAATATACACATAAAAAATACACAAATCATAAAAATTTACTCTGACGATAAAGAGTCAGACAACACTGGCATTTTGTCAGTTGAGGTAATAACTCCACTTGTGGAAGGTTCCGGATTATTTGGATTACCCACGGGAATGGGGATGGAGTTTCTAGGAAGAAAATTAGTGAGAGCTGTCTGTAAGTTCCTTTTCTTTTTCTCTTCATATACTTCAAGGTAGTTTCTCACTGTTTCCTGAATCTGCCTAATGTTATTAGCAAAGCAATCAGTGAGCCAATGTTTTCAAGTAAATGAAGCCCCTGATTTAGTTCAGAAAAAACTCCAGCTAATTTTTTCACTCTAAAATTTTTCAACAACTTCTCTCCTCCCTCTTCCTCATTGTTTCTTTCTTCTTCAGCATTTATTTCCACTTCAAAATCCATTAAATCCAGATCTGTCAATTCCCCTTCTCCATGATCTAGGAGTTCTCCACATCGAAGACACTAAGGTCTAAAGTCAGCATTCTTGCCATAGGGAAGATTTTTCCACTGATCTCTTCCATCATATTAACCTGATTAAATGTTTGAAGCCTGTTCACATAACTAAGAAATTTTTTTCCATATCCTCTGCATGTATTTTTCCATAACTTCCTCCCAGGGATATGTATTAGCAATAAGATGTACCTCCTCCCCCCCAAAAAAGGACGATTGTAAGTGCAGTTTGTTGTAACTCAAATAAGTCATAAGTTGGGGACTACCATGGAATCCCAGGTTTGAAAAAGATTAAAAATTCATTTGAAACAGAATTTCAAATTCTCATGAGACCCAGACATTCTAGAGCTACGGAGCCTGGATGAACCCCTGAAACTATTGTCCTGAGATATCGTTAAACCATAAACCAAAAATATTTCCTGAAATTTTCTTAAAACCAAACAATAGTTTAATTAGTAAAGAATTTCTTCTTTGAGCATTGTGCTTTTTTAAGATCTTGGAAACTCTATGGGGAGTTCTACTCTGTCCTTTAGGGTCGCTATGAGTTGGAATCAACTTGATGGCAATGGGTTGGGTTTTCTAAGATCTATTGTAGGATCAAGTTGACAATAGCAACTTGAAAGATTTGTTGTTGTTATTTTTAGGTGCTATTTAGTTGGTTCTGATTCAGAATAACCCCATGTACAACAAAGAAACACTTCAGCGTCCTGTGAAATCCTCACAGTCATTGCTATGTTTGAGCCCATTGTTGCAGCCACTGTGTCAATCCATCTCATTGAGGGTCTTCCTTTTTTTTGCTGACCCTCTACTTTATCAGGCATGATGTTCTTCTCCAGGGAATAGTCCCTCCTGATAACATGTCCAAAGTATGTGAGACGAAGTCTCACCATTCTCGCTTCCAAGGAGCACTCTGGCTATATTTCTTCAAAGAAAGACTTCTTTGTTCTACTGGCGGTCCACAGTATATTTAATATTCTTTGCCAACACCGTAATTCAAAGGCACCAATTCTTCTTTGGTCTTCCTTAATAATTGTCCAGCTTTCCCATGCTTGTGAGGTGATTGAAAATATCATGGCTTTGGTCAGGCACACCTTAGTCCTCAAAGTGACATCTTTGCTTTTTAACATTTTAAAGAGACCTTTTGTAGCAGATTTGCCCAATGTAATGTGTCTTTTGGTTTCTTGACTGCTGTTTCCATGGGTGTTGAGTGTGGATCTGAGTAGAATGAAATTCTTGACAACTTCAATCTTTTCCCCATCTATTAAGGTGTTGCTTCTTGGTCCAATTGTGTGGATTTTTGTATTCTTTTTGTTGAGGTGTAATCCATATTGAAGGCTGTAGTCATTGGTCTTCATCAGTAAGTGCTTTTAAAAATTTGGTAAAAATCTTCACTTTCACCAAGCTAGGTTGTTATCTTCATATCAAAGGTTGTCAGTCTTCCACCAGTCCTAATTCGGTGTTCTTCTTCATATAGTCCAGCTTCTTGGATTTTCTGCTCAGTATTTTTTATATAGACTGAATAAGTTTGGCGAAAGGACACAACCCTGATGCATACTTTTCCTGGTTTTAAACCACGAAGTACCCCCCGTTCTATTTGAATGACTGCCTCTTGGGCTATGTACAGGTTCCATATGAGCACGATTATGTGTTCCGGAATTCCCACTCTTCGCAATATCATCCATAATTTGTTATGATCTACATAGTCAAATACCTTTGCATAGTCCATACAACACAGGTAAACATCTTTCTGTTATTCTCTGCTTTCAGCCAAGGTCCATCGAACATCTGCAATGATATCCATCCTTCCACATCCTCTTCTGAATCCGGCTTGAATTTCTGGCAGTTTCCTGTGGAGGTACTGCTGCAATTTTTTTTTTAATTATCTTCAGCAAAATTTTCCTTCCTTATGATATAAATTATATTGTTTGATAATTTCTACATTTGATTGGATCACTTTTCTTTGGAAAAGGCATAAATATAGATCTCTTCCAGTTGGTTGGCCAGGTAGTTATCTCCCAAATTTCTTGGCATAGATGAGTGAACACTACCAGCACTGCATCTGTTTGTTGAAACATCTCAAATTGTATTCGATCAATTCCTGGAGCCTTATTTATTTATTTTTGCCAATGCCTTCAGTGCAGCTTGCACTTGTTTTTTCAATACCATCGGATTCTTGATCATATGCTACCTCCTGAAATGGTTGAATGTTGACCAATTCTTTTTGACACAGTAACTAAGCATATCCCTTCCATCTTATTTTGATGCTTCCTGTATAGTTCTTTATTTTGCCTATAATCCTACCCATTGCCATTGAATTGATTCCACCTCATAGTGACACTATACGGCAGACTAGAACTGCCTTATAGGATTTCCAAGGAGTGACTGAAGAATTTGAACTGCCGACCTTGTGATTAGTACCCAAGCTCTTAACCACTGTGCCACCAGGGATCCATTTTGCCCATAGAATCCTTCAAAATTGCAACTCGAGGCTTGAATTTTTTCTTCAGTTCTTTCAGCTTAAGAAATGCTGAGAACATTCTTCCCTTTTGGTTTTCTAATTCCAGGTTTTTGCACATTTCATTATAATACTTTTTGTTTTGTCTAGCACCCCTCGAAATCTTCTGTTTGGCTCTTTTACTTCATTTGCTTTAGTTACTCAGTGTTCAAGAGTAAGTTTCAGAGTCTCTTCTGACGTTCATTTTGGTCTTTTCTTTCTTTCCTGTATTTTTAATGACATTTTGCTTTCCTCATGTTTGACATCTTTGATGTCATCCCACAACTCCTCTGGTGTTTGGTCATTAGTATTCAATGCATCAAATCTATTCTTTAGATGGTCTCTAAATTCAGGTGCGATATACTGAAGGTTGTATTTTTGCTTTCGTGGACTTGTTTTAATTTTCTTCAGCTTCAACTTGAATTGACTTGCATATGAGCAGTTGATGGTCTTTTCCACAGTTGGCCCCTGGCCTTGTTCTGACTGATGATGTTGACCTTTGTCTCTTTCCACAGATGTAGTAGATTTGATTCCTGTGTTTTCCATCTGGTGAGGTCCACATGTGTAGTCACCATTTATGTTGTTGAAAAAAGGTATTTGCAATGAATAAGTCGTTGGTCTTGCAAAATTCTGTCATGTGATCTCTGGCATTGTTTCTACCACCAAAGCCTCATTTTCCAACTACTGATCATTCTTCATGGTTTCCAACTCTTCCATTTCAATCAACAGTAATTATCGATGTATCTTGATTGCATGTATGATCAATTTTAGACTGTAGAATTTGATAAAAATATTCAATTTCTTCAATAGACAAGAAATTTAGAGACCAGTGTGTTTATGATAATAAGAGAGGAACAATTTGGAATAGAGAATGAGAATGGTTTCACAACACAAAGATGTAATCAATGTTACTGAACTGTACAAGTAAAAAGTCGCTGAATTGGTATATGTTCTGCTGTGTATAGTCTCAACAAAAAATATTTAAAAAAGAATAAAAAAATCAATAAACAGAAATTAATGAGAAAATAATTTGACCTCATCAACCATGTGATACTCACATTCTTTCTACATTATTCTCATAAAAAAATGATCTTTTTTTTAATTACCCTTCCAGTGATAGGGAGCTCACTATCATTAGGGAAGCCCAGTCTATTTTCAGACAATTTTGATATATAAGACATTCTTACTTTCCAAATTAAAAAAAAAAGAAAAAAACCTTCTTGTAAACTGCTCCATAGAGTTTCATAAGACATTCTTACTTTCCAAATTAAAAAAAAAGAAAAAAACCTTCTTGTAAACTGCTCCATAGAGTTTCATAAGACATTCTTACTTTCCAAATTAAAAAAAAAGAAAAAAACCTTCTTGTAAACTGCTCCATAGAGTTTCATAAAAAAAAAAAAAACCTTAATTCTACTCACTGGGATATAAAACAAAACAAAGCAAATAAACAAACAACAACAACCAAAAAAACCCGTTGTCGTTGAGTTGATTCTGACTCCTAGTGACCCTATAGGACAGAGCAGAACTGCCTTATAGGGTTTCCAAAGCTGTAAACATTACTGAAGCAGACTGCAATATGTTTCTTCCACAGCGTGGCTGGTGGGTTCAAACTGATGAATGTTCAGTTAGCACCCGAGTGCTTAGCCACTGGGAAACCAGAACTCCACTGGGACCATGTTTTTGTTGTTAGGTACCATTGAGTGGGTTCCAACTCGTAGTGACTCCACGTACAAAAGAAAGAAAAACTGCCCAGTGCTGTGTCTTCCTCACAATCATTGATATGTTGGAGCCATTTTTGCAGCCACTGTGTCAGTCTTTCTCATGGAAGACCTTCCTTTTTTTCGCTGACCCTCTACTTCACCAAGCCTGACATCCTTTTCCAGGGACTGAGCCCTAATGGCACAGTGGTAAAGAGTTTGGCTGCTAACCAAAGGCTGACAGTTCGAATCCATCAGCAGCTCCTTGGAAACCCTATGGGACAGTTCTACTCTGTCCTATAGTGTTGCTATGAGTTGCAATAGACTTGACGGCAATTTTTTTTTTTTTTTTTTAATGAGGTGGGTGATCCTCCTATTAACATGGCGGAAGTACATGAGATGAAGTCTGGTCATCCTTGCTTCTAATATGCATTCTGGCTGTACTTCTTCCAGGACAGATTTTTTTGTTCTTCTGGCAGTCCATGGTATATTTAATATTCTTTGCCAACACTGTAATACAAATGCACTGATTCTTCTTTGGTTTCCTTATTTATTGTCCAGCTTTCCCATGCATATGAGGCTATTGAAAATACCATGGCTTAGGTCAGGCACACCCTAGTCCTCAAAATGACATCTTTGCTTTTTAACACTTTAAAAACTTCATGCAGTAGATTTCCCCAAAAGCAACACACTGTTTGACTTCTAGACTGCTGCTTGCTGAAGGCTGTAGTCTTTGATCTTCAACAGTAAGTGCTTCAAGTCCGCTTCACTTTCAGCAAGCAAGCCTCTGTTATCTGCAAATAACAGGTTGTTCGTCTTCCTCCAATTCCGTTCTTCTTCATATAGTCTGGCTTCTCAGATTATTGGCTCAGTGTACGGACTGAATTAGTGTGGTGAAAGGATACAAATCTGACACACACATTTCCTGCATTTAAACCACGCAGTATCCCCTTGTTCTATTCAAACGACTGCCTCTTGGACTAGGTACAGGTTCTACAAGAGCACAATAATTGTTCAGAGTTTTCCATACTTTACAGTGTTATCCATAATTTGTTATGATCCACACAGTCAAATGCCTTTTCATAGTCAATAAAACACAGGTAAATATCTGTCTGTTATTCTCTGCTTTCAGCCAAGATCCACCTGATATCAGCAATGATATTCTTTGTTCCCCATCCTTTTCTGAATCTGGCTTGAATTTCTGACAGTTACCTGTCTGTTAGTGTTACAACTGTTTTTGAATTATCTTCAGCAAAATTTTACTTGCATTTGATATCAATCGTACTGTTTTATAATTTTCACATTCTGTTGGATCACCTTTCTTTGGAATGGGCACAAATACAGATATCTTCCAGTCAGTGAGCCAGGTAGCTGTCCTCCTAATTACTTGGCATAGAAAAGTGAGTTCTTCTAGCACTGCATTTGTTTGTTGAAACACCTCAGATGGTATTCCATTAATTCTTGGAGACTTCTTTCGCCAATGCCTTCATTCAATGCAGCTTGGGCTTCTTCCTTCAATACCATTGGTTCTTGATCATATGCTACCTCCTGTAATGGTTGAATGTTCACAGTGACTCTGTGTATTCCTTCCATTTTCTTTTCATGCTTTCTGTGTCATTCAAATATTCCGTCCATAGAATTCGTCAAAATTGCAACTCGAGGCTTGAATTTTTTTCTTCAATTCTTTCAGCTTGAGAAATACTGAGTGTGTTCTTCCCTTTAGGTTTTCTAACTCCAGGTCTTCGCACATTTCATTGTAATACTTGGTCTTCTCGAGCTGATCTTTGAAATCTGTTAGCTCTTTTACTTCATCATTTTTTCCTTTGGCTTTGGCTAGTCTATGTTCAAGATCAAATTTCGAAGTGCCTTCTATCCTTTTTTTTTTTTTGTACTTTATATGAAGGTTTACAGGACAAACTAGTTTCTCATTAAACGATTAGTACACATATTGTTTTATGACATTGGTTAACAAACCCATGACATGTCAACACCCTTCCTTCTCAACCCTGGGCTCCCTATTACCAGCTTTCCTGTTCCCTCCTGCCTCCTAGTCCTTGCCCCTGGGCTGGTGTGCCCCTTTAGTCTCTTTTTGTTTTATGGACCTCTCTAATTTTTGGCTGAAGAGTGAACCTCAGGAGTGACTTCGTTGCTGAGCTGGAAGGGCATCTGTGGGCCATACCCTCAGGGTTTGTCCAGTCTCTGTCAGGCCAGCAAGTCTGGTCTTTCTTTTTGAGTTAGAATTTTGTTCTACATTTTTCTCCAGCTCTGTCTGGGACCCTCTATTGTGAACTCTGTCAGAGCAGTTAGTGGGGGTACCTGGGCACCTTCTAGTTGTACTGGACGCAGTCTGGTGGAGGCCACGCTCCTGAAGGGGTGAGACCAGTGGAGAATCCCAGATGGCTGCTCAGAGGCTTTTAAGACCCCAGAGGCTACTCACCAAAGTAAAATGTAGAACATTTTCTTTATAAACTATGCTATGCCATTTGAGCTAGATGTTCCCCAAGACCATGGTCCCCACAGCCCTCAGCCCAGCAATTCTGCCCTCAGGGAGCTTTGATGTGTCTGTGAATCTCCCATAACCTTCCCTTGTACAAGTTGTGCTAGCTTCCCCAGTATTGTGTACTGTCTTACCTTTCACGAAAGTTACCACTTATCTATTGTCTAGTTTGTATTTTTCCATCCCTACCTCTCCCCTTCTTTGTAACCATCAAAGATTGTTTCTTTTTGTGTGTAAACCTTTTCACGAGTTTTTACAATAGTGTTCTCATACAATATTTGTCCTTTTATGATTTACTTATTTCACTCAGCATAATGCCCCCCAGATTTTTCCACATTATGAGATGCTTCAGAGATTCATCATTGTTCTTTATTGTTGGGTAATACTCCATGTGTGTACGTCCCACAGTTTGTTTATCCATTCATCTATTGAAGGGCATCTAAGTTGTTTCCATCTTTTTGCTATTGTGAACAATGTTGCAATGAACACAGGTGTGCATATGTCTATTTGTGTGATGATTCTTTTTTCTCTAGGATATATTTCTAGGAGTGGGATTGCTGGATCATATGGCATTTCGGCATTTCTATTTCTAGCTTTCTAAGGATGTACCATACCATTTTCCAAAATGGTTGTATTATTTTCCATTCCCACCAGCAGTGCATAAGAGTTCCGATCTCCCCAGAGCCTCACCAACATTTGTTATTTCCATTTTTTTTTTTTATTTGTGCCAGTAATACTGGGGTGAGATGGTATCTCATTGTGGTTTTGATTTGCACTTCTCAAATGGCTAGCGATCACGGGCATTTTCTCATATGTCTGTTGGCTGCTCGAATATCTTCTTTGGTGAAGTGTCTGTTTATTTCCTTTGCTAATTTTTTAATTGGATTGTTTGTCTTTTTGTTGTAGAGGTGTTGGATTTTCTTGTCGATTTTAGAGATTAGACCTTTGTCTTATTCGTAACTGCCAAAAACACTTTCCCAGCCTGTAGGTTGTCTTTTACTCTTTTGGTGAAGCCATTTGATGAGCATAAGTGTTTAATTTTTAGAAGATCTTAGTTATCTAGCTTACCTCCTGGAGTCTGTGTGTTGTCGGTTGTGATTTGTATCATGCTAATGCTGTGTATTAGAGCCTCTAGTGTTGATCCTAATTTTTCTTCTATGAACTTAATAGTTTTTGGCTTTATGTTTAGGTCTTTGATCCATTTTGAATTAGTTTTTGTATATGGTGTGAGGCATGGGTCCTGTTTCATTTTTTTGCAGATGGACATTCAGTTTTGCCAGCACTTTATTAAAAAGGCTGTCTTTTCCCCATTTGATGGACTTTGGGCCCTTGTCAAAGATCAGATGATCATAGGTGGATGGATTTACATCTGGGTTCTCAATTCCATTGGTCAATGTATCTGTCATTATACCAGTACCAGGCTATTTTGACTACTGTAGCTGTATAGTAGGTTCTGAGGTTCGGGTAATGTGAGTCCTCCTACTTTATTCTTCTTCTTCAATAATCCTTTACTTATCCTGGGCTTCTTCTCTTTCCATACAAAGTTAATGATGAGTTTTTCCATCTCTCTAAAGAATGTTGTTGGTATTTGGATTGGGATTGTACTCTATCGCTTTGGGTAGAGTTGTCATTTTCACAATGTTGAGTCTACCTATCCATGAGCATAGTATGTTTTTCCATTTATGTAGATCTCTTTTGGTTTCTTGCTGTAGTGTTTTGTAGTTTTCTTTGTATAGGTCCTTTACACCCCTGGTTAGATATATTCTTAAGTATTTTATTTTTTCAGGGGCTATTATAAATGGTATTGTTTTCGTGATTTCCTTTTCAATGTTCTCTTTATTGGTGTATGGGAATCCAACTGACTTTTGTATATTTATCTTGTATCTTGCTACTTTGCTGAATCTTTCTATTAGTTACAGTAGCTTTCTCGTGGGGTCTTTTGGGTTATCTATGTATAGCATCATATCATCTGCAAATAGAGACAGTTTAACTTCTTCATTACCAATTTGGATGCCCTTTATTTCTTTTTCTTGCCTTATTGCTCTGTCTATCTAGGACTTCCAGTACAATGTTAAATAGGAGTGGTGATAAAGGGCATCCTTGTCTTGTTCCTGTTCTCAAGGGGAATGTTTTCAGCCTCTTTCCATTAAGAATGATGTCGGTCTTTGGTTTTACATAGATATCCTTTATTATGTTGAGAAATTTACCTTCTACACCTATTTTATTGAAAGTTTTTATCAGGAATGGGTGCTGGACTTTGTCGAATGCCTTTTCTGCATTGATTGAGATGATCATGTGGTTCTTTTCTTTCCTTTTATTTATGTGGTGGATTACTTTGATTGATTTTCTAATGTTGAACCATCCTTGCATGCCTGGCATGAACCTGCATCCTCTCCGGTTTTTCTTTTGTGAATTTGGCCAGTGGTTTGTCGATTTCATTGATCCTTTCAAAGAACCAACTTTTGGTTTTGTTGATTCTTTCTATTGTTTTTGTAGCCTCTATTTCATTTATTTCTGCTCTGTTCTTTATCATTGCCTTTATTCTAGTGGCTGTGGGCTTCTTTTGCTGTTTTCTTTCTATTTTTTAGAGTTGTGTAGCTAATGTTTTGATTTTGTCCCTTTCTTCTTTTTTGATGTGTGCATCTATTGCTATAAGTTGACCTCTGAATACTGCCTTTTCTGTGTCCCAAAGGTTTTGGTATGATGTGTTTTGTTTGATTCTACGAATTTTTTTTAATCCATCTCTGATTTCTCCTATTACCCAGTGGTCTTTCAGCAGGGTGTTATTCAGTTTCCATGTAATGGATTTTTTTTTTTCCTTTCTCTTCCTGTTGTTAAGTTCTACTTTGATGGCATTCTGATCAGGGAAGATATTTCATATTATCTCAGTGTTTTGGATTTGTTGAGGGTTGCTCTGTGGCCTATGATGTGGTTTATTCTGGAGAACGTTCTATGTGTCTTGGAAAAGAATGTGTACTTTGCAGCTGTTGGGTGGAATGTTCTACACATGTCTATGAGATCAAATTGGCTGATTGTGTCCTTTATCTCTTCTGTATCTTTGTTGAGTTTCTTTCTAGGTGTCCTGTCCTTTACCAAGAGTGCTGTGCTGAAGTCTCCTACTATTATTGTGGAACTGTCAATTTCTCTTTTCAGTGCTGTTAGAGTTTGTTTTATGTATTTTGGAGCCCTGTCATTGGGTGCATAGATGTTTATTATGGTTAAGTTTTCATGATGGCTTGTTCCTTTAATCATTGTATAGTGCCCTTCTTTGTCTTTTATGGTGGATTTTTTTAAAAGTCTGTTTTATCTGGGATTAATATTGCCACTCCTGCTGTTTTTGGAAGTTACTTGCTTGATATTTTTTTTCCATCCTTTGATCTTTAATAAATTTACATCTTTGTTTCTAAGGTGTGTCTCTTTTAGACAGTATGTTGATGAATCCTGTTTTATATCCATTCTGTTGCTCTCTGTCTTGTTATGGATGCATTTAGGCCATTTACATTCAGTGTAATTATTGATAGGTGTGAGGTCACTGCTGTCATTTTGTAGTGCTTTTTGTGTGTGTGTCTGTGTTGCTGACATGTTCTTTGTTCCTCTTACTCTCCTGTGCTGAATTCCTTTTGTTTGTGAATTTCTTTTTCATTTCTTTTGTTTTTGTAGATTTTGTTTTTATTGAGGTTTTATGTTTTTCTTCTTTATTTTGATGGGTAGATATGTTAACTTTCTTTGTGGTTACCTTGAAATTTATGCTTGTCGTCCTAGCTTTGAATCAATCTATAATTACTTGATATTGCCTTGCTTTCCTCTCCATTAGAAAGTTCTATACCTACACTGTTTATTCCCTCTTTTACTGTTTTGACATTGTTCTCATTTACAGATTAACCTGCTTGGTTCTCTGTTGTAATTCCTTTCATTTTGGATAGTCCTTGAGAGTTCATTTCCTAGGCTGGTATTTGGCTGGTATAATTTTGGATCCTAGATTCAAACTGTGGTCTGATGTTTGTTCTCAAACTGAAGGACTCCCTTTAATAATTTTTGTAAGTTTGGTTTTTACATATTCTCTTAATTTCTGTTTATCTGGAAATGTCCTAATTTCACCATCACATCTGAACAAGAGTTTTGCAAGATATATTATTCTTTACTGGCAATTTTTTTTTCTTTCCTGGTTTTATATATGTCATCCCGTTGCCTTCTTGCCTGCATGGTTTCTGCTGAATAATCAGAGCTTAGTCTATTATTTCTCTCTGTATGTGACTTTTTGTTTTTCTGGAGCTGCTCTCAGGGATTTTTCTTTATTTTAGGTTTTAGTGGGTGTGATTATGATATGCCTTGGTGATTTTTTTTTTCTCCGCAGGGTTCGATGAGCTTCTTGGGTGGTCAGCTTTTCATCTTTCATGATATGAGGGATGTTTTCTGTCAGCAATTCTTCAATGATCCTTTCTGTGTTTTCCATTTTCTCACCCTGTTCTGGAACTCTGATCACTCACAAATTTTTGCTTTGGATTTTAATCCCACAATAGTCTCAGTGTTTCTTCATTCTTTTTTCTGATTTTTCCTCAAACAGAGTTCTAGCCTAGTTTTTGTCTTCAATTTCACTGATGTTGTCTTCCATCATTGCAAACCTGCTCCTCATCCCTTCTATAACACTTACATTTCTGAAATCTTATTGTTTATCTTCTGGATTTCTAACTGTTGTTTTTTCATGATTTCTAGTTGTGAATTTATTTTGGCATTTAGTTCCTGCATTATTTTCCTGAATTCCATTTTTTGTCTGTATTTTCCATGAATTTGTCTGCCTTTTCCATGAATTATGACATCATTTTAATCTTTGCCTTGTTTCCTGACTGTGACCATAGAGAAGTTTAAGTCCTGTTTATGTAATGGCCCTTATTATGTAAAGTCATTGAGTAATATGTCAGTCCATTTCTTCCCATTTCCCCAATTCTCATCTATATACATACACCGAAAACAAACAAAAAAATCTATTCCTTCCAATTTTTCTACCCAGAAAGAAAGTAACCATGTACCATATAATTTATACTCCAAACTTGGAATTTCTGGGACAACAGGTGTTAATGGAATTTCCTCGTGTTCACCAGATATATGGTCGTAGAATTCAGGACTCTGTTAGAGGTTTCTTTGCATTCTGGTGGCGTTTCTCTGACCTCAGAAAATTGCATTAAAAATAAGTGCCCCACTCACATGTATGTATAATTTTATCAATACCTTGTAAGGTCTATTGAAACCCTTAGATAATTATACACTCTGTACTCTGAAGCTGAGTACACATGCTTTTAATGTATATTTACATTATACCCACTTTATCCGCATAACATTTTATCATGGTAGCTTTGGCCCATAGTTCCAATTATTTCTTTTTAGATCCTGAGCCAGTCATCCACATGCTATCATACTATCTCACCTAGCTTCATCCTATTCTTAAAATTGATATGCATCCATAGTGTGGATGTGATCTTTATTGTTTTTATCATTCTCCAAATTTAATCTTTGTTTAAGTTTAACTTAAACTTTAAGTTTCTCCCTCAATATTCACTTAGGATTGCAATTAAATTCCAGGAAGGCTTGAATGCTGCCAGTAAATGGGAAGCAGGAGTGTGGGGGGTATCTGCTTGGCTTATCATCTGGCCACGTTGGAAACTGCCTCATGCTCATTAGGACTTTGGTTTTATTGCAAGCAGGACCTGCCTCATTGATTCTTGTTCATATTCAAAAGACCCACTCTGAACTCTCTCTCTGGGACACACTGGACCCTTGGGCACACAGGAATCATGCTGCTGCTCTCTTGCCAATGTGAAGCTAATAGACTCTGAGTGAGAATTCCATGCCTGACTGCCTAGACACACAAGATAGTCATAGCTACTCTGAATATTGACATCCTGTTTATCCAGGAAAGGGCACGCAGTTCCCCACAGTCACCTACTCTCCCCTCCACTCATCTGGTCATGACATGAGTTCAGAGCACAGTCGCTATTAACCAGGAAGCTATGATCATCTAAACTCTACTCACTTTCTCCCACCCAATTTTCCTTCTCTAACCAAGAGAATCTTTATTGCAGGCACAGCCATGTCCTTCTGTTATTGAATATTCTTTTAAATGATTGTCTTTATCAGATTTCTGCTCACTGCTTGCAAGGCCTGAGTTTTGAAACTCAGGAGTCAAGAAACAATACTTTTTGTTTTCTCTATTTCCTTTTCCTATAGCAACTAGTATAGAAAGGTCTAGATGATTTTGTGGGGGAAAGTGTCAATAGAAAATGGAGTTATTAGGTGAAAAGTACTTTCTTAAATATAACAAAATATTATAATAATACAGTCTTTCAAAATTAATAAATAACTGTACAGACAAAAGAAATGAGAACACAGATGTCTGCCATATGACCAGAAACCAAAGGCCTTCCTTGAATTTTCAGTCATTTAAAGAGTTTTGATGTTCAAAAAATATAGTTTTAAAGTTAAAAATTTTCCCTCTATGTAAGATTACTGAGTCAGGATCAACTCCACAGCAATGGGTGTGGTTTTGGTTTATAGTTGATCAAATGGCCCTGATTCTACCCATAAGGTTTTAGAAGTTTAATTCTTCTTCCAAATAAAGCAATTATAGGTGATGTCATCATTTTGCTCTGACAAATTCACCAGCCCCTAATAATTCTTTCAGTTTTTTCTATGATTTTCCAGTAATAATAAATGTTCCACCAATTTATTTTTTACTTCACTTTTTTAGGAAGCAGACTTTGTTGAGAGCATATAGATGCTTTTGTATCACCTCTTCACTGACACTTGGCTGAACATTCCTCTTAACCAGCATTCATAAAGGTGTAATCTGCAGAACACCTGCTTCAGGATCACTAGAGTGATTGGTAAAGTGAAGATTTCTGTATCACCTGAAACTTACTGAATCATGTATTGAGCAGTGGTTCCCAGATATCTGCCTTTCTAGGCTGTATCCTAAGTGACTTACATGCACAATATAGTCCAAGAACTAAGCAATGTTCATTCTACCTTTTTTCCACCTGAAAATAATTCTTTTCAGCAGAAAAGGCAGAAGTAATATACCTGTTAAGAAATATTTCAGTGTTGAAGGCAAAAGAAACCATAAACATAGTTGTTCAATCCCCACATTTCAACAAATGAGGAAACAAGCTAAGAAATGTTGTGCTGATTTGCCCAAACGAAAAGAAAGAAAAAGAAAAGAATAAAGGTTAGACCACATATATCTTAACTACAGTCCCAGTAAATCTGCTTGCTGTTTGTAGTCAGCAAGTCCCAAGTAGTTATGATTCTTATTTTCTTGCTCTAATCATGTGAACTCTTTCTGTAGCTTTCACACTTTTTATAAGACTCTTATGGGCAAGGCCAAGATGGCAGAGTAGTCAGATGCTTCCTGTGGTCTCTCTCAGAACAAAGACCCCAAAAAACAAGTGGATTGATTATTATTTTTTTTTTTTTAGGAGCCCTGAACAGCAAAGGCAAAGTTGAGGAATTAGACTGAATGGCAGGGGGAGGGAGAGATTATTCAGAAGCAGAGAGGAGTTGCCAGGCCAGACCCAGCAGGAACCAGCACCCCACAGGTTGGATCTGCTGATGTGAGCAAGATGAGGGAAGCACTGGTGTTCACTGTTGTTCAGGATGTGTTTTCCACATCCTAACAGACATAGAGGCAGACAGCCCACTCATGCCTCCAGAATCAGTGAAAAGTGGCACTCAATTGACAAAAAGTAAATACATGCCTCTAATCTACAAAAAACACTTCATTGGGAAAAAACTCTCTCCCATTTACCTGACCCCTCCCTGTTCTGCTGTGGGTCCTGAGCTGCCTTCAGTGATAGCTGCTTTCCCTGGACTGAAAGTAGGACCTGTCAGGAGCCCTGAGCCATTCTCCTGGTCTTGGAGAAGGAACAAATTAACGAACAAGGAATAAATAATCTGCTGGCTCCCCTAAGCCAGGAACTCAGGGCAGAAACAGCTTCTTTGCCTAGGCACAGGCATAAGGCGTCCACAGACTTTAATGCCTTTTACCTCTGCATAGACCTGTGTGATTCCCATTACAACAGCATAGATTCTCATTAGCACAGTACAACAGGGTATATACCTGAGTCTAACTTCAACTGTTTCAGTTATATGATGGAGAGACAGGTTTGGTGACAGTACTTTAGAGCTTCAAAGGTGCCACCAATCAAATTAGCTTACTGAAGCAACCTATTTGGGCACATCAAAACAAAACAAGAACCTGGGACACAGTAAGCAAACATAAAATAAATAAAAACAATAACTTACTGATGGCTTGGAGATAACAGTCAATATCAAATCACATGAAGAGGCAGATCTTGATGGCTTCAGCAAGCTAGGTAGAATACTAAAGATTAATATACACAACTCTTCAAGAAATTAGGAAGATCAGGCAAAATGCAGAACAAGCCAAGAGACACAGAGATAAAGCATTGGAGGACTTAAGAAGATCAGAGAAGAGCATAATGACAAATTTAATAGGCTGCAAGAATCCATAGAGATACAGCAAACAGAAATCCAGAATATTAACAATAAAATTTCAGAATTAGACAACTCAAAAGAAAGCCATAGGAGCAGAACTGAGGAAATGGAAGTCAGAATTAGTGAGATTGAAGATAAAGCACTTGACACTAACCTAAAACCCTATCTGAGGAAAAATCAGATAAAAGAATTTTTAAAAATGAAGAATTATGTGGGACTCTATCAAGAGAAATAACCTATGAGTGATTGGAGTGCCATAATAAAAAAAAAAAAAAATTGGAGTACCATAATAAAAAAAAAAGAGGGGATAAAAGAAAATACAGAGAGAATTGTTGGACATTCCTTGGCAGGAAACATCCCTGATATCATGAAAGATGAGAAGGTATCTGTTCAAGATGCTCATTGAACCCTACATAAGGTAGAACCCAAAAGAAAGTCAGCAAGACACATAATTCAACTTGCCAAAAAGAAAGATAAAGAATTTTAAGAGTGGCTAGGGATAAACAAAAAGTCACCTACAAAGGAAACTGTATAAGACTAAGCTCAGGGTACTCAGCAGAAACCATGCAGGCAAAAAGGCAATGGGATAACATATATAAAGCCTTGAAGGAAAAAAAAAAATGCCAGCCAAGAATTATATATCCAGCAAAACTGTCTCTCAAATATGAAGGCAAAATTAGGACATTTCCGGATAAGCAGAAGTTTATGGAATTTGCAAAAACCAAACCAAAATTACAAGAAATACTAAAGGAAGTCCTCCAGTTAGAAAATCAATAACATCAGATAACAGATAAAGACTGGAATACAGGACAGAGCAACCAGATATCAACTCAAATAGGGAAAACCCAAAAATAAATAAAAGCTAAATCACTTAAAACAGGGAAACAGAGATATCATTATATAGACAACATTAAAACAAAAAAGAAGGACTAAAAAATGGAGTCATAGATCTTTCCAATGGAAAGGAAGTCAAAGCAATATAAAGAAATCAAAGATTGGTTTAAATTTAGAAAAATAGGCATAAATATTAAGGTAACCACAAAGGAAACTAACAATCTTACACATCAAAATAAAAACCAAGAAAAACATAAAGACTCAGCAAATACAAAAGCACCAACAATGTAAAAGAGCAAAAGACAATAAATAAAGAAAAACAACTCAGCACAAAAAATTAAGTGGAACAAAGAAACTGTCAACAACACACGCACAAAAAAAGACGTCAAAATGACACCACTACTACTAAAGGCATTTCAGAGCATACAAAAGTATGCAATATTCCCAAACTCATTCTATGAAGCCAGCACAACCCTGATACCAAAACCAGGTAAAGACACCACTAAAAAAGAAAATTACAGACTTATATCCCTGATGAACTTAGATGCAAAAATCCTCAACAAAATTCTAGCCAATAGAATTCAACAACATATCAAAAAAATAATTCACCATGACCAAGTGGGATTCATAGCAGGTATGCAGGGATGGTTTAACATTAGAAAAACAATCAATGTAATCCATTACATAAATAAAAGACAAGAACCAAATGATCATGTCAATTGATGCAGAAAGGCATTTGACAAAGTCCAACGCATATTCATAAAAATTCTCAGCAAAATACGAATAGAAGTAAAACTCCTCCACATAATAAAGGGCATTTATATGAAGCCAATAGCCAACATCATCCTAAATGGAGATAGTCTGAAAACATTCCCCTTGAGAATGGGAACCAGACAAACATGCCCTTTATCACCACTCTTATTCAACATTGTGCTGGAGGTCCTAGCTAGAGCAATTAGGCTAGAAAAAAATAATAAAGGGCATCTGGATTGGCAAGGAAGAAGTAAAAGTATCTCTATTTGTAGATGATATGTCTTATACACAGAAAACCCTAAAGAAAACTACTGGAACTAACAGAAGAGATCAGCACAGTACCAAGACACAAGATAAACATACAAAAATCAGTTGGATTCCTGAACGTCAAAGAGGAAATCACCAAATCGATACCATTTACAATAACCCACAAGAAGATAAAATACTTAAAAATCTAACCAAAGACATAAAAGACCTATACAAAGAAAACTATAAGACACTACTGCAAGAAACCAAAAGAGACCTATATAAGTGGAAAACCATACCTTGCTCATGGATAGGAAGACTCAACATTGTGAAAGTGTTTATTCTACCCCAAGCGATCTACAATGCAATGCCAATCCGAATTCCAATGGCATTTTTTAATAAGATGGAGAAACAAATCACCAACTTCATATGGAAAGGGAAGAAGCCCCAGATAAGTAAAGCATTATTGAAAAAGAAGAACAAAGTAGGAGGCCTCACACTACCTGATTTTAGAGCCTATTACAACCATGGTAGTCAAAACAGCCTGGTACTGGTACAACAACAGATGCATAGACCAATGGAACAGAATTGATAATCCAGTCATAAATTCATTCACTTATGAGCAGCTGATATTTGACAAAGGCTGAAAGTCCATTAATTGGGGAAAAGACAATGTGTTTAACAAATGGTGCTGGCATAAGTGGATATCCATCTGCAAAAAAATGAAACAAGACCTATACCTCACACCATGCACAAAAAACTAACTCAAAATGGGTCAAAGACCTAAATATAAAATCTAAAACGATCAAGATCATGGAAGAAAAAATAGGGATAAGCCTAGGAGCCCTAATACATGGCATAAACAGTATACAAAACATTACTAACAATGCACAAACACCAGAAGAGAAATTAGATAACTGGGAGCTCCTAAAAATCACTTATGTTCATCCAAAAACTTCACCAAAAGAGTAAAAAGATTACCTACGGACTGAGAAAAAAATTTTGGCTAATACAAATCTGATCAGCTTCTAATCTCTAAAATCTACAAAACATTGCAGAACCTCACAACAAAAAGACAAATAACCCAATTTCAAAATGGGCAAAGGATATGAACAGGCATTTCACCAAAGAAGACATTCAGGTGGCTAACAGATACATGAGGAAATGCTCAGGATCCTTAGTCAATAGAAAAATGCAAATCAAAACTACAATGAGATACCGTCTCACTCCAACAAGGCTAGCATTAATCCAAAAACACAAAATAATAAATGTTGGAGAGGTTGTGGAGAGACTGGAACACTTATACACTGCTGGTGGGAATGTAAAATGGTACAACCAATCTGGAAATCCTTAAAAAGCTAGAAATAGAACTACAGTATGGTCCAGCAATCCCACTCCTTGGAATATATCCTAGAGAAATATGAGCCCTCTCAAGAATATAGGTGGAAACCCTGGTGGCGTAGTGGTTAAGTGCTATGGCTTTAACCAAGAGGTCAACAGTTTGAATCCACCAGGTGCTTCTTGGAAACTCTATGGTGCAGTTCTACTCTGTCCTATAGGGTTGCTATGAGTTAGAATCGACTCGATGGCAGTGGGTTTTCAAGAATAGATATACGCAAACTCATATTCATTGCAGCACTGTTTATAATAGCACAAAGATGGGAACAACTAAGGTGCCAATCAACAGATGAATGGATAAATAAATTATTGTATAGGCACACAGTGGAGTATTACACAAAGACAAAGAACAATGATGAATGCATGAAACATCTCATAACATGGATGAATCAGAAAGACATTACGCTGAGCAAAGTCAGTGACAAATGGACGAATATTGTATGAGACCACAATTACAAGAACACAAGAAAAGTTTTAAACACAGAAGAAAAAATTCTTTGATAGTTATGAGGGTGGGGAGGGGGGGAGGGACGGGGTATTGACTAACTAGATAGTAGACAAGAATTATTTTAGGTAAAGGGAAGGACAACACACAATACAGGGAGAGTCAGCACAGCTGGACTAAACCAAAAGCTAAGTTTTCTGAATACAATCAAACACTTCAAGGGACAGAGTAGCAGGGGTGGGGGTCTGCAGACCATGGCTTCAGGGAACATCTAGGTCAACTGGCATAACAACGTATATTGAGAAAACATTTTGCATCTCACTTTGGTGAGTTGTGTCTGGGGTCTTAAAAGCTAGCAAGTGGCCATTTAAGATGCATCAATTGGTCTCAACCCACCTGGAGCAAAGCAGAATGAAGAACACCAAAGATGCAACAAAAATATGAGCCCAAGAGAAAGAAAGAGCTGCATAAACCAGAGATTCCATCAGCCTGAGACTGGAAGAACTAGATGGTGCCCAGCTACCACCGATGACTGCCCTGACAGAGAACACAACAAAGAATCCCTGATTGAGCAGGAGAAAGTGGGATTCAGATCTCAAATTCTTGTAAAAAGACCAGACTTAATGGTCTGACTGAGACTGGAGGGACCCCAGAGGACATGGCCCCTGGATGCTCTGTTAACCCAAAAGTAAAGCCATTCCTGAAGTCAACTCTTCAGATAAAGATTAGATTGGACTATATGACATAAAATGATACTGGTGAGGAGTGTGGTTCTTAGCTTAAGTAGTCATGTGAGACTATGTGGGGAGCTCCTGTTAGCAGACTAAATGAGAAGGCAGAGTGGGACAGGAGCTGACTGAAAAGACACGGGAAATACAGGGTGGAGAGGAGAAGTGTGATGTCACATGGTAGGGAGAGCAACTAGTGTCACATAACAGTGTGTGTAAGTTTTTGTATGAGAAACTGACTTGAATTGTAAACTTTTACTTCAAGTGCAATAAAAAGAAAAATCTTCTCACTATAGCTTGAGCATTCCCCTAACAACCTGCTAATATTTATCCTTGGTTACATCCATACAGTTTCTTCATATAAAAAGCTCTTTTGAGAGCTGTATCCATTCATCCATAAAGTAGAGAGATAAAGAAAGATAGAGAGAGAGCAACTACTATGGGCTAAACACTGCTCTGGGTAAAATATCTTTAAGTAAAACATACAAAAATTTCTATATCATGAATGAATATAATGGCTTTACAGGCATAGTCCCCTGTACTTCTTATGTGAGTTATTTGTTTTTAAATACATTCCTCCAACACCTGCCTGTAAGTTTGTCCTACTGTGGTGGCTTACATGTTGCTATGAAGCTGGAAGTTAGGGCACTGTTTTTTCAAATATTTGCAGGTTCACCCATTGTGGACAGGTGTCAGCAGAGCTTCCAGACAAAGAAAGAATAGGAAAAAAGGTCTAGTGATCTACTACCAAAAATTAACTGGTGAAAACCTTTATCACAGTAGAACATTGTCCAATATCTGTATTTCTTCTCATTCATTTTTTAAAAAATGTAAAACAATCATTATAAAACTGTATAGTTTAGTTTATAACCAATATAGATATAATATATATGGCAATAAATGTACAATGGAGAGGGATGGAAATGGAACTAAATTGTAGCAAAGTTGTTACATTAAAAATGAATATTGTAGGAAGGTGGAGCCAAGATGGAGGAATAGACAGGCACTTCCAGTGAGGCCTCTTTACAACAAAGACCCCAAAAAACAAGGGAAATGAGTATATTTATGACAAGCTAGGAGCCCTGAGCATCAAAGGCAAGCTTAGAAAATGAAGAGAGGGGCAGGGGGAGGAAGAGGCAGTTCAGAAGCAGGGAGGAGTTACTGGACCTGAATCACGGGGAGCCTGCAGGCACCATTCCCAGAGCCGTGGTGGTGGGCTGGTACTAGCCTTTGGCCACAGTTTACTAAGGGAGAAGCAGCCGACCACACAGTCTACCCACACCTCCAGAACCTGGGAAGAACAGTGCTCTCGGCAAAAGCAAAGTACTTGCGTATATTTTACTACGCCCCTCTACACCCAAGCCGGCTTCAGTGGCTCAATTCCTTTGGCGTGAGACAGGCACTGTTGAGCACCTAGATCCATTCTCCCAGAGTTGGAGAAGGAAAAAATTTGCATTTGATGGAAAAGATAATTTGCCACCCCACTAACCGGGGGAGCTCAGGACAGAAGCAGCTCCTGTCCAGGCATAAATGCTCTGTGAACTTTGAGTACTTTCCCCTCTGCCTGGACCTGTGTGGGCCTATTTCAGTAGAATAGGCCCTTGTTGGCAGACTCCAACTGACTCAGCTGTGCAGTGGAGATGTGGGTGTTTGATGCTTGACATTGCTTTGCCTATTAAACAGGGTCCTCACCTACTCACATAAAGGGACTAAGGACTGGTAGCTCCACTCAGATCACCCAACCACCCACGACAGGGGTCCAAGGATAACTGGTAACTCTCAGTCTTTACAACCAAAACCATTGGGTGCCCATGGTCTGTCTGCAGAACCCACCCACCTGCACTCTCTAGGGAACAGGCACACACTTTCCTCGGAGACACTCTGGGGTCAGTTCTCAACCCTCTGCCTTGTTCAGAGTGTGACATCCTGCTGCAACCAGATACCGGTACCTACACCAGTCACCCCTGCCCCTCTAAGACTGTAGGACAGAGCCTGTACCACATACTTGATGATCAGCTACCTGGACACCTTAGCTGAACTCATACATGAAAAGTGAATGGACTCCTAGACTGATATACCTGATAACAGCTGTAGCCATCTGGGGACAGGACATCAGAGCTCCAAAGGTGAAAATAATCAGCTAGCTCACTCGAGCAACCAATTTGGGCATATCAAAACAAAACAAAGCAAGAAGTACAATACAGTAAGCAAACATAAACTAATACAATAACTTATAGATGGCTCAGAGACAAGAGTCAATATCAAGTCATGTAAAGAAACAGGCCATGATCACCTCAACAAGCTCTCAAAAGAAAGAATCCAGGCATCTTCTACATGAAAGTGCATTCCTGGAATTACCAGAGGCAGAATACAAAAGATTAATATACAGAACCCTTCAAGACATCAGGAAGGAAATGAGGCAATATGAAGAACAAGCCAAGGAACACACAGTTAAAGCAATTGAAGAAATTAGAAAAATTATTCAGGAACATAATGAAAAATTTAGTAAGCTGGAAAAATCCATAGACAGGCAGCAATCAGAAATCCAGAAGATTAACAATAAAATTACAGAAGTGGACAACTCAGTAAAAAGTCAGAGGAGCAGAATTGAGCAAGTAGAAGCCAGAATTTCTGAACTTGAATATAAATCACTTGGCACTAATATATATGAAGAAAAATCAGATAAAAGGATTTAAAAAAATGAAGAAAACTTGAGAAACATGTGGGACACTATCAAGAGAAATAACCTACGAGTGATTGGAGTACCAGAACAGGGAGGGATAACAGAAAATACAGAAAGAATTGTTGAAGATTTGTTGGCAGAAAACTTCCCTGATATTGTGAAAGATGAGAAGATATCTATAGAAGATGCTCACCGAATTCCACATAAGGTAGATGTTCGAAGAAAGTCACCAAGACATATTATACTCAAACTTGCCAAAATCAAAGATAAAGAGAGAATTTTAAGAGCAGTTAGGGATAAACGAAAAGTCACCTACAAAGGAGAGCCAATAAGAATAAGCTTGGACCACTCGGCAGAAACCATGGAGGCAAGAAGGCAATGGGATGACTTATTTAAAAAACTGAAGGAAAAAAAATTGCCAGCCAAGAATCATGTATCCACCAAAACGCTCTCTTAAATATGAAGGTGAAATTAGGACATTTCCAGACAAAGAGAAGTTTAGGGAATTCGTAAAAACCCAACCAAAACTAGAAGAAATAATGAAGGGAGTTCTTTGTTTAGAAAATCAATAATATCAGATATCGACCCAAGACTAGAACACTGGGCAGAGCAATTAGATGTTAACCCAGATAGGGAAATCACAAAAATAAATCAAGATAAAAAAATGCTCAAAATGAAACAGCAGTGTCATTATGTAAAAGAAGACAACATTAAATAATAAAGAGGGCCTCAGAAATGTAGTCATAGATCTTTCATATGGAGAGGAAGACAAGGTGATATAAAAAAATAAAAGTAAGGTTTAAACTTAGAAAAATAGGGGTAAGTATTAAGGTAACCACAAAGGATATTAACAACCCTACTCATTAAAATAAAGTACGCGAAAAAAATAGAGACTCAGCAGAAACAAAATCAACAATGAATAAGAGGAAAAGACAATACATAAAGACAAACTATTCAGCACAAAAAAATAAGTGGGAAAAAGAAACTCTCAACAACATACACACAAAAAGACATCAAAATGACAGGATTAAACTCATAGCCATCCATAATTACGCTGAATGTAAGTGGACTAAATATACCAATAAAGAGACAGAGAGTGGCAGAATGGATAAAAAATACGATCCATCTACATGCTGCCTACAAGAGGCACACCTTAGACTGAGAGTCACAAACTAAAACTCAAAGGATGGAAAAAAATATATCAAGCAAACAACAATCAAAAAAGAGCAGGAGTGGCAATATCAATTTCTGACAAAATAGACTTTAAAGTTAAATCCACCACAAAGGATAAGGAAGGACACTACATAATGATTAAAGGGACAATATACCAGGAGGATATAACTATACCAAGTATTTATGCACCCAATGACAGGGCTGCAGGGTACATAAAACAAACTCTAACAGCATTGAAAAGTGTGATAGACAGCTGCACAATTATAGTAGGAGACTTCAACACACCACTTTCAGTAAAGGACAGAACATCCAGAGAGAAGCTCAATAAAGACACGGAAGATCTAAATGCCACAATCAACCAACTTGATCACATAGACATACATAGAACACTCCACCCAACAGTAGCCAAGTTTACTTTCTTTTCTAGTGCACATGGAACATTTTCTAGAGTAGGCCACATATTAGGTCATAAAGCAAGCCTTAGCAGAATCAAAAACATCAAAATATTTTAAAGCATCTTCTTTGTCCATAAGGGAATAAAAGTAGAAATCAATAACAGGAAAACCAGGGAAAAGAGGTCAAACACATGGAAACCGTGCTCAAAAATGATTGGGTTATAGAAGACATGAATGATGGAATAGTGAAATTCATAGAATCCAACGAGAATAAAAACACTTCCTATCCGAACCTTTGGGACACAGTGAAAGCAGTGATCAGAAGCCAATTTATATCAATAAATGCACACATCCAAAAAGAAGAAAGGCCCCAAATCAAAGAATTATCCATACAACTTTAACAAGTAGAAAAAGAGCAACAAAAGAAACCCTCAGGCATGGCAAAAAAGCAAATAATAAAAATTAGAGCAGAATAAAATAAAATAGAGAACAGAAAAACAATTGAAAGAGGTAACAAGACCAAAAGCCAGTTCTTTGAAAAAAATCAACAAAATTGATAAACCACTGGCCAAACTGACAAAAGAAAAACAGGAGAGAAAACAAATAACCCAAATAAGAAATGAGATAGGCGATATTACGAAAGACCCAATGGAAATTAAAAGAATCATATCAGATTACTACGAAAAATTCTACTGTAACAAATTTGAAAACCTAGGAAATGGACGACTTTCTAGAAACACACATCTACCTAAACTAACACAAACAGAGGTATAACAACTAAATAAACTCATAACAAAAGAAGAGGTAGAAAAGGTAATTAAAAAACTCCCAACAAAAAAAAGCTCTGGCCCTGATGGCTTCACAGCAGAATTCTACCAAACTTGCAGAGAAGAGTTAACACCACTACTACTAAAGGTATTTCAAAGCACAGAAAAGGACGGAATACTCCCAAACGCATTCTATGAAGCCAGCATATGCCTGATGCCAAAAAGAGGTAAAGACACCACAAAAAAGAGAAAATTACAGATCTATATCCCTCATGAACTTAGATGCAAAAATCCTCAACAAAATTCTAGCCAATAGAATTCAACAACACATCAAAAAAATAATCCACCGTGACCAAGTGGGATTCATACCATGTATGCAGGAATGGTTCAACATTAGAAAAACAAAACAATCCATTTATAAATAAAACAAAAGACAAGAACCACATGATCTTAACAGTTGTTGCAGAAAAGGCATTTGACAAAGTTCAACACCTATTTATGATTAAAACTCTCAGCAAAATAGGAATAGAAGGAAAATTCCTCAACTTAATAAAGGGCATTTATACAAAGCGAACAACCAACATCATCCAAGATGGAGAGTCTGCAAGCATTCCTCTTGAGATTGGGAACCAGACAAGGGTGCCCTTTATCACCACTCTTATTCAACATTGTGCTGGAGGCCCAAGCCAGAGCAATTAGGCTAGATAAAGAAGTAAAGGGCATTCAGACTGGTATGGAAAAAGTAAAGGTCTCTCTATTTGCAGATGACATGATCTTATACACAGAAAACCCTAAAGAATGCTCAAGAAAACTACGGAAACTAATGGAAGAGTTCGGCAGATCATCAGGATACACAATAAACATACAAAAATCAATTGGATTCCTCTACACCAACAAAAAAGAACATCAAAGAGGAAATCCCCAAATCAATACCATTTACAGTGGGCCCCAAGAAGATAAGATACTTAGGAATAAATCTTACTAGAAATGTAAAATTCCTATACAAAGAAAACTACAAGACACTACTGCAAGAAACCAAAAGAGACCTACATAAGTGGAGAAACATACCTTGCTCATGGATAAGAAGTTTTTTTTTTTTTTTATTCTACCAAAAGCCATCTACAGATACAATGCAATTCCTATCCAAATTCTAACGACATTTTTTGATGGGATGGAGAAAGAAATCACCAACTTCATATGGAAGGGCAAGAGACCCGGTTAAGTAAAGCATTACTGAAAAAGAAGAATAAAGTGGGAGGCCTTACTCTACCTGATTTTAGAACCTATTATACCGCAACGGTAGCCAAAACAGCCTGGTACTGGTACAACAAAAGATACATAGACCAATAGAACAGAATTGAGAATCCAGATACAAATCCATCCACATATGAAAAAAAAAAAAAAAAAAACATATGAGCAGCTGATAATTGACGAAGGCCCTAAAGCAGTTAAACGGGGAAAAGACAGTCTCTTTAACAAATGGTGCTTGCATAAATGGATATCCATCTGCAAAAAAAGGGAACAAGACTCATACATCACACCATACACAAAACGAACTAAAAATGTATCAAAGGCCTAAATATAAAATCCAAAATGATAAAGACCATGGAAGAAAAAATAGGGACAACGTTAGGAGCCCTAATACATGGCATAAACAGTATACAAAACATTACTAACAATGCAGAAAAGAAACGAGATAACAGGGAGCTCCTAAAAATCAAACACCTATGCTCATCCAAAGACTTCACCAAAAAAGTAAAAGGATTACTTACAGATTGGGAAAAAGTTTTTAGCTTTGACATTTCTGATCAGCATCTGATCTCTAAAATGTACATGATACTGCAAAAACTCAACTACAAAAAGACAAATAACTCAATTAAAAAATGGGCAAAAGATATGAACAGACCACTAAAGAAGACATTCAGGTAGCTAACAGATACCTGAGGAAATGCTCATGATCATTAGCCATTACAGAAATGCAAATCAAAACTACAGTGAGATTCCATCTCACTCCAACAAGGCTGGCATTAACCCAAAAAACACAAAATACTCAATGTTGGAGAGGTTGTGGAGAGACTGGAACACTTGTACACTGCAGGTGGGAATGTTAAATGGTACAACCACTTTGGAAATCAATTTAGCAGTTCCTTAATTTTTTTTTTTTTAAACTAGAAATAGAGCTACTATATGATCCAGCAATCTCACTCCTTGGAATATATCCTAGAGAAATAAGAGCCTTTACATTAACAGATATATGCACAGCCATGTTCACTGCAGCACTGTTTACAATAGCAAAAAGATGGAAGCAACCAAGGTGCCCATCAATAGATGAATGGATAAATAAATTATGGTATATTCACACAATGGAATACTACACATCGATAAAGAGCAATGATGAATCCGTGAAACATTTCATAACATGGAGGAATCTGGAAGGCATTATGCTGAGTGAAATTAGTCAGTTGCAAAAGGACAATATTGTATGAGACCACTATTATAAGAACTTTAAGAATAGTTTAAACAGAGAAGAAAATATTCTTTTATGGTTACAAGAGTGGGGAGGGAGGGAGAGAGAGGGGTTTTCACTAATTAGATAGTAGACAAGAACTACTTTAAGTGAAGGGAAAGACAGCACACAGTACAGGAGAGGTCAGCACAACCGGAGTAAGCCTAAAGCAAAGGAGTTTCCTGAATAAACTGAACACTTTGAAGGACAGCGTAGCAGGGGTGGGGTTTGGGGACCATAGTTTCAGGGGACACCTAAGTTAATTGGCATAATAAAATCTATTAAGAAAACATTCTGCATCCCACTTTGGTGAGTGGTGTTTGCAGTCTTAAATGCTAGCAAGCAGCCTTCTAAGATGCATCAATTGGCCTCAACCCACGTGGAGCAAAGGAGAATGAAGAACACCAAAGACACAAGGTAATTACGAGCCCGAGAGACAGAAAGGCCTCATAAAGCAGAGACTACATCAGCCTGAGACCAGAAGAACTAGAAGGTGTCTGGCTACAACTGATGGCTGCCCTGGAGGGAACACAGCAGAGAATCCCTAAGGCAGCAAGAGAGCAGTGGGATGCAGACCTCAAATTCTTGTAAAAAGACCAGACTTAATGATGTGACTAAGAGTAGAAGGGCACTGGAGGTCACAGTTTCCAGACCTTCTGTTAGCCCAAGATAGGAACCATTCTCAAAGCCAACTCTTCAGACAGGGATTAGACTGGATTATAAGACAGAAAATGATAATGGTGAAGAATGAGCTTCTTGGATCAAGCAGACACATGAGACTATGTGGGCAGCTCCTGTCTGGAGGGGAGATGAGAGGGCATCAGAAGCTGGCTGAATGGATAAAAAATAGAGAGTGGAGGGAAGGAGTGTGCTGTCTCATTAAGGGGAGAGCTACTAGGAGTATATAGCAAGGTGTATATAAATTTTTGTATGAGAGTCTGACTTGATTTGTAAACTTTCACTTAAAGCACAATAAAAAAAAACGAGGGATTTAAAACATACCCTACACTAATCCTAACCCATTACCATAAAAAAGACAACCCAGTATCAAATCTGGAAATCCAGAATTCTATGCCCAGTGAAAATAGTCTTTAATAATGGAGGAAAAAAGATATTTTCAGACAAAACAGGTGTCTCCAGCACACCTGCTCCACAAAAAATTCTAAAAAAATTATTCACACTGAAGGGAAATAGTAACAACTAGGAAGATCTTCATGAATATATATAGTCTCAGGAATGGTAAATATGTGGGTACATATAAAAGTGTATTTTCTCTATTAATTCTTTAAAAATATATTTCTGTTAAGGGCAAAATTACACTTGCCTTGTGGGGATTGTACATGTACAGAGAGATATATATGACAACTGTAACATACAGTTCAAGGGAAAGATAAATGGACCTATACAATTATAGCGGCTCTGTACAACAGAACAAAACACTGCTCAGTCTTGCACCGTCCTCACAATCCTTGTTAAGCTTGAGCCCATCGTTGCAGCCCTTGTGTCAATCCATCTCGTTGACTGTCTTCCCCTCTTTCACCGACCCTCTACTTTATCAAGCATGATGACCTTCTCCAGGTGCTGGTGTCTCCTGATAACGTGTCTCAAATACATGAGACAAAATCTTACCATCCTTGCTTCCAAGGACCATCCTGGCTGTACTTCTTCCAAGACAGACCTGTTCCTTCTTTTGGCAGTCCGTGGTATGTTTAACATTCTTCACCAACGCCATAATTTGAAGGCATTAATTCTTCTTTGGTCTTCCTTATTTGTTGTGCAGCTTTTGCATGAAGTAGAATATGAAAATCAAGGGTGTACTACTATGGGTTTTTTTAATGTAATTTTTACAGTAACCACAACAATAACGCAAAGATGTTTAAATAAAAAGCCAATACTTAAATTGAAATTGAATTCATAAAAAAAAGTTAAACATACCTACAGAAGGTAAGAAAGAACATTAGAGAAATAAAAAAAAAAAAATGAGGTGATAAAACAAATACTACAATTGCTGACCGGAACCCAACCATCCCCCTCGTGTCTGTCAGTTTGTCATACTGTGGAGGCTTGCTTGCTGCTGTGAGGCTGGAATTCAGAGACCAGCAGGGTCACCCATGGAGGACAGGTTTCAGCTGAGCTTCCAGACTAAGACAGACTAGGAAGAAGGACCCGGCAGTCTACTTCTGAAAAGAATTAGCCGGTGAAAACCTTATGAACAGCAGCAGAACGTTGTCTGATATAGTGCCGGAAGACCAGCCCCACAAGTTGGAAGGCACTCAAAAGACGACTGGGGACGAGGTGCCTCCTCAAAGTATAGCCGACCTTAATGATGTGGATGGAGTAAAGCTTTTGGGACCTTCATTTGCTGATGTGACATGACTCAAAATGAGAAGAAACAGCTGCAAACATCCATTAATAATTGGAACCTGGAATGTATGCAGTATGAATCTAGGAGAATTGGAAATTGTTGAAAATGAAACGGAATGCATAAACATTGATATCCTAGGCATTAGTGAGCTGAAATGGACTGGTATTGGCCATTTTGAATTGGACAATCATATAGTCTACTACGCTGGGAATGACAACTTGAAGAGGACTGGTTGCATTCATCGTCAAAAAGAATATTTCAAGATCTATCCTGAAGTTTAATGCTGTCAGTGATAGGATAATATCCTTATGGCTACAAGGAAGACCAGTTAATACGACTATTATTCAAATATACGCACCAACCACTAAGGCCAAAGATGAAGAAACTGAAGATTTTTATCAGCTTCTGCAGTCTGAAATTGATTGAACATGCAATCAGAATGCATTGATAATTACTTATGATTGGAACTCAAAAGTTGGAAACAAGAAGGATCGGCAGTTGGAAAATATGGCCTTAGTGATAGAAATGATGCCAGAAATCTAATGACAGAATTTTGCAAGACCAACGACTTTTTCACTGCAAATGCCCTTTTTTCACGAACATAAACGACAACTATACACGTGGACCTCGTCATATGGAACACACAGGAATCAAATTGACTACATCTGTGGAAAGAGATGATGGAAAAGCTCAAAGTCATCAGTCAGAACAAGGCCAGGGGCCAACTGTGGAACAGATTTTGAATGGACAAAGACGAATAAGCCACGGGCCCAGCCTCAAATAGCTTAATGTTTAAGAAGGGGTGACATGCACATAAACCAATGATTAGATCGCAGGTAATCATTTCTAGAATAAATAATGAACTAAGTGGTGTAGAAAAACTGAGCCCGGAAATAACTCTATATACATTGGGGAATTATAAGAGGTTCAGTGGTAGAATTTACTTCTTCCAGGCAGGTGATCTGGGTTTAATTCCTGGCCGAAGCACCTCAAGCTCAGCCACCACCAGTATGTCAGTGAGGATTGCTTATTGCTATGATGCTGAGCAGCTTTCAAGGAAACTTCCAGACTAAGGTGGACTAGGAAGAAAGACCTAGTGATCTGCTTCTAAAATTAGTCAATAAAAACCCTATGGATCACAATGGTGATAGAGTACACAGGACGGGGCAGCATTTTGTTCTGCTGTGCACGGGATTGACATGAGTCAGAGGCTGACTCCATGGCAGCTAACGCCACCACCACATAGGGCAGCTGGGAAAAAGTTTCACATATGAGACGACATTTGAGATGGCTCTTAAAATTATAAGTGCTATTGTGTACGGTAAAACTATTACAACGTAAAAGCAAATGATATTAACAACATAAAATTAAAAGACTGAGGTAAAAGAGATTTTAGAAAATATGTCTGGGGTCATACATAGTTTAAGAATCAACTTTGCTTTAGCTTTTTGGTTTACTTACATTTAATTTCTCTAATTTAGAAATAAAAGTTAGCACTATCAATAAACTTTCTTAAATGACTTAATTGTAACACATATTTTAAAATATATAATCAGTGTCACTGATATTTCAGCCTGTCAGGGCATTTTTTTTTTTTTTTTTTTTGGTCATCCACCTTCTTAATTATTATCACCTTAATACCCAAGTTGGGCCCTGGTGGTACAGTGTTTAAGAGCTCTGCTACTAACCAAGAGGACAGGAGTTCGAATCCACCAGCCGCTCCTCAGAAACCATATGGGGCAGTTCTGTAGGGTCATTGTGAGTCGGAATCTACTCAACGGCAATGGGTTTGCTTTTGGAATATCCATGTATTATGGGTTATTTGAAAAAAAGCAGGAGCTTAATTTTGTGTGGCTTTGCCCTTTTTTTTTTTTTGCCCTTACAAAGTTTAATTAGTGATAGATTATATTTCCAGTTATCAGATATTTTTAACAGGATATTTGATATTTTCTTCTAACCTCTAGGATTTTGTTTGTTCATACATGACAAGGCTCCACTAGAAATGTATCTGAATATTTCTTATCTGAGGCACAGCAGAGCTAGGGGAAAAAACACATCTGCACTAAGAGCAGCTACTTTCAAAAAAATTTGCAAGCGCGGAATAGAAATAGGGAACTTTGCTCTTTGAAGTTTGCCTTTGCATATTAATTTCCAGAGTTCACAATCCTTACTGAAGATGGCAAAGCACTTAGTATGCTATCCAGTGAGTTAAAATGTAAATCGTACTTGACAAAGTCTAAGAACCGTGCTTCAATCAACATAGTTAATGTCGACTTTTTTTTTTTCCAGTTTAGAAACTGAAAGTGGCAGAAGTAGCCTGTGAGCTCTTCATTTAAGGGCCGTCAATACGGAGCATAATTCTTAATACATAATCATAAATTTTGAATGAAAGCATGAAAGAATAAATTAAAGAATAATAAATGTCTTTGGGGCCAGCCCCTGTAACACCTTAGATTCCGAGGCTTCGACAGTAGTAAACTTTACGGAACACTGAAGAGATAGAAGGACAGTGAGGAGTCCTGGTGTGGGTTTTTTCAGACGAGGTTCAGAAAGTATATATAGTAAGTATGTACTTTCACTCAGCTTACTCATTTAATTACTTCAGTTTAGTTTTCTTAAGAGTTGCTTTCTAAAAGAAAATTGTTCAAGGTAACTATCATTTCTAGACTCTTACATGATAAATCATATTGTTCCTACACTGAAGAGTGCTAAATGAGAGAAAAACAAATCATTTAATGCTTACACAAAGGCAACTTTTATAGGGTTTGTCTGTATCTGGGACAATAAATTTACTAAAAAAATACAGCAGGTTAATTAATTCAACAAATATTTGATGTGCAGGCGCAGGGATTACAAATATGAGTAACATAGTCCCAGCCCTTCTCAAAGTTCTTGTTCTAGTTGGGGAGTTAAACTTGCAAGCAAATGACAACAAAAAGTGAGAAACTTACAGTAGAGGTTATGGCAGCAGGCAGAGGGAACAGGAGAGGAAGAAGCACCTGAGCACATTAGAATCACCTGGGGTGTTCAGAAAAATGCCAAGATCAGATCCCATCCTAGACAATTAAATGATGTTCTTGTGGCATTTGGCATTAAATAAAAGATGATTCTATGAAGATGATTCTAGTATAGGTTCAGGTTTGAGAACCCCTCACAGAGGCAGTAACTCTGTATCGGCAGAGTGGGGAGGGGATGTTAGACATTTCAGAAAGTGGCGATGGCACATGTAAAACTAGGAGGCCGAAACAATATGGCTTATTTAGGGAACCACAGGGATTTAAGATTAGTTGCAGAGTAGATTTTGGACAGGGACCGATGGGCATAGATTAATAAGAAGTGAGGAGATGGATCATGAAGGTTCCATGTGTGCCATACAAAGGAGTTCAGATTTACCCTACAGTGGCTGGGGAGTCACTAAAAGATATTGAGCAGGGGAATGACATCATCATGTGCATGTTAAAGCAATTGTTCTGTAAAGCATGGATTACCAGAAGACAAGACTACAGGCATGGACACCCATGAGGTGTAGAAGGCCACATGAGAGAAGAAAATGCTTGGTATAGGGTAGCAGAAACAAGAATGGACAACAAAGAAGGGTATCAAGAGATTTTTACAAGGGCAGCGTGACTTTGGAACCAAGTTCCGGGTGAATACCAAACTTGCCACTTCCTAGTTCTGTGAACCTCCACTTTTCCATCTATAAACTGAAGAGCAATTGAGGAGATTAAATGGGATTATGGACATGAAATAATTATTATAGTTCCCACCAAGTAGGAAGCACCCAATAAATAGTCTCTGTTTTCATTAGGGGTGAACTAAGCAGAGCTTATTGACTGCATGATACGAGCCAATTTGAAAACCCAGCAGATCCTAGAAACAAGCTCTATAAACCCGGAAAAGAAGTAGAGATGGTTGCGTGCATGCCACCTGTTTCTCCTGCTTCTTACCAAATCATGTCATTTCTTATCCATTGTGAAGGTGCTTCAAGTTCAGAGGAGTTTCTTATCTTTGGAAATTCTGATATGAGAATTCTTTTTCTTTACTAAAAATGACAAAAGCTTTTTTTTAATTGTACTTTAGGTGAAGATTTATGGAGCAAATTAGTTTCTCATTGAACAACTAGTACACATTTTGTTTTGTGACACTGGTTACCAACCCCACGACATGTCAACACTCTCCCTTTTTTAACATTGGGCTCTTCTTTAAAAGCTTTCCTGTCCCCTCCTGCCTTCTCATCCTTGTCCCTGAGAAGGTGTTCCCATTTAGTCTCATTTTGTTTTGTGAGACTCTCTAAGCTTTGGCTAAAGAGTGAACCTCAGGAATGACTTCAGTACTGAGTCAAAAAGGTGTCTGGGGCAAGAAAAACTTTTTTATGGGACAAAAATACTCAAGTGAGTGTGGGTGATAATTGTATTGCTACCTTGTAGTATTGAGGATAAGAGCAGAAACCTCTCAAGTGAATCCGTGTCTAAGAATAGGAAGAATAAACAACAAAAAAATAGAAAAATGAGGAAGGGGTGAGGGAAGCTCAAAAAAAGAAGAATGAGAGAAGCAGGAACATGAGGAGGAGGAAGGGAAGAAAAAGGGCATGCAGAGGGGAAAGGGGAAAAGAGAGGAGACAGGATAGAGAGAGAGAGTTTCATGTATATCTACATACGTGAGTATTATAAAAATAACAAAAAATAAGCCTCGAATATGTTTAATCCACTTTTGACCAAAATTATATTGGAATCCAGAGGTCATAAGTTTCAGCTAACAGTTAATGAGACAAACTTATTGAGATATAATAAAAGAGACATTGGTACTACCGCCTTGAGAAGGTATGCCTTTAGATTAATCACATACTTGTTTAAAGAGTTAAGAATTAAGATTGGAGAATATTTACATACCAGTGGTCATAAAGTTTAAAATATATTTATACTTGTTGGCTCTTTTATACTTATTTCCTATTTTAAGTGTATTGCTAAAAAAGATAAAGGGATCTCTCCTGATATGGAATGACATGTTAGAAATATTTCTACAAAAAGCTGATTTGTGACACTGAGTTTTAACACTATTTATTTCAGAAAACATATTTGTTAGCACTTTGTTTTGGTAGAAAACTGTTTTGGGTCATTTTTGTAAACCATGTTTGTCATAGGAGATTTATTTTTCTCACCAACTGATGATAATTAATCTGCTGACTCTGATCTCACAGCTTTCATGTTAATATATCCAATCAGAAAGAACACAGGAAGGTCTGCCTATCACTTGAGGACTGAAGTATTTGCTAAGGAGAAGATAATTTTCTTTATATCACTTATCCAGGGTCTCTAAATCATATTTCTTTTTAATAAGCCTACATAGCGTGGTGGACAGAGCTTGGTTAGTGGTCAAGCAGATGCATTCCAATGCCAGATCTGCCACACAGCGTGTAACTTTGAGTAAGTTACTTACTGTTTAAGCTTCAGTGTCACCATTTGTAAAAGAAGGGTAATGCAAGCGATGTTAAAATTGTGACTGGTACATGCAGATAACCAAAAAACATTTCCTGAATGGATGGATGGACGGATAGATGGATGGATGGATGGATGGACGGATGGACGGATGGATGGATGAGTGAATAGACAAGCCTAACACTAAAAAAAAAAAAAAAAAAAGCACATAGATGTGTTAAATAAATGTTTGTTTTTTTACTCTAAGAATCACCTTATCCCCATCGGTTACGGTGAAGCTTTTCTTTTTTGCAACTTTTGAATTATTCGGCACACATTCGACACAGATTTATTGGTCAAATTCTGTTGCAGCTAAATATGAAGACTGCAACAGTGTGCTTCACCAAACTTCTTGTCAGGTCAAACCAGTTTCAATGTGGAGACAGTGCTTCCTAAAACCATTCGGTACACATGCCTCGTTTAAGAATATTGCATTTCAGCATCATGAAGCCATTTCCTTGAGATAAATCTCTCTCTCTCTCTATTTACACACTTCACTAGTTTTGCTTCTCTAGAACCTAGATGATGGTCTTCTCGAGAGAAAGTTTACTATCCTGAACAGTGAAAGAAAAGAGAAGAGCCTCCAATCCAGCTAGATCAAGGAAGTTGATCTTGTATCAAAGGAGGCTGAAACCCTGGGATTTCTCAACTTGATTTTGAAGTGGAACTTTTGGGCTGGGTGTTTGAAAGTAAGGTATATTTGCATAAAGCATTATTTCATAAACTGTAGAACAGGATCATGGGAACCACATTAATGAGAGTTCTTCAGAAAAACAGAACGAACAGGATATATACATACACACACACACATATATATAGAGAAAAAAATTTTTTTTTTATAAGAGAGGCTTATTTTAAAGGAATTGGCACACAGGAATGTTGGGGGTTGACAAGTCCAAAATCCTTAGGGTCAAATGGCTGGAAATGACAGCAGTCTTGTGTCCAATTTGTAGATGGCAAGCTGGAAACTCCAACAGGGTATCTATGTTATAGTCTTGAGGCAGAATTCCTTCTCTTCTTGGAAATTTCCATTTTTGCTCCTAAGGTTTTCAACTGATTTGTCCTGTCCACGTTGTCTATCAAGAGTAATCTCCTTTACTTAGAGTCAACTGATTGTAAATATTAAGCACATCAAAAAAAATCTTTACAGTCCACACCCTTGTCAACTTGGCACCTGTACACATGTCCTTAAACCATACATAATCTCTAAATACAGGCAATTATAAAGTCATACTTGAGCCTAACATGATACAATTAACACAGGTACAACCAAAAACACACTAGCCCTGTTTACATCCTATATTTTATAGGTGAAGAAAACAAAAATATTTGATGTACACATACAAGGAAGAAATACTCATAACAATTACAGTCCTCATATCTGCAATTGGTCACATGGTTGTAGCTGGTATTTAGAACTAACTTCTTCCACCACCCATTCCATATTCTCTTTACCTTCAGCAAGCACCTTAGCTTGTCATGGCTTTTTGCCTAAACCTTCATTCCTGAAGTGTCTGGGACATTAATAGTCACAGGGCATGTTGGCATTAAGAGATGGCCTAAGGGATCTCCTGCATTCCAGAAATACTCTTCTTTACCTCCATTATGTAATATCAATCCAATTTCTTCTTGGTAATCAGGATCAGTCACACCAGCCAGTATGATAACTCCCCTCTTTACCTGTTGATTCAGAGTCATAAGAAGCCCAGAGTGGCCAGGTGGCATTCTTAACTCCCAGTTCAATGGAATCACTGATGTGTCTCCAGTTAGGAGCATTCCTCCATTTGGAACTAAGACCTCTAGACCTGGAGAGGATAGGCTTGCAGGGACAGAAAGCAAAAATTTTGCAAGTGGGTTACTAGGGTAATAGTGAGTGGTACCACTCCCATTTCTAACCCTTGGTTCCTGGATCTATGAATCCCGGCTATGGGAGAAACAGTACCATATATTGGACCCTGGTTTAGAGCATATAAAGCGTCCTGGAGGTTATTGCCCCACCCGGCAAGGTATTGCCACCTGGCTGGCACCGTAATTGTGTCTTTAGAAGGACATTCCATTGTTGCATCAAGCCAGCTGCTTCAGGGTGATGGGGAACATGGTAAGACCAGTGAATTTCATGAGTACAGGCCCACTGCTCCACTTCATTTGCTGTGAAATGAGTTCCCTGATCCTAGGAGATGCTGTGTGGGATATCATGATGGTGGATGAAGCATTCTGTAAGTCCACAGATGGTAGTTTGGGCAAAAGGATTGTGTGCAGGGAAGGCAAATCTGTATCCATAGAGTCTATTTCAGTCAGAACAAAACATTGCCCTTTCCATGATGGAAGTGTTCCGATGTAATCAACCTGCTACCAGGTTGCTGGCTGATCACCTCTAGAAATTGTGCCATATCAGGGACTCAATGTTGGTCTCTGCTCCTGGCAAAATGAGTACTCAGCAGTGGATCTAGCCAGTTGGTCTTGATGAGTGTAAGTCCATGTTGCCGAGCCCATGCATAACCTCCATCCTGCCACCACGGCCACTTTGTTCATGAACCCATTGGACAATGATGGGAGTGGCTGGGGAAAGATGAGGACTTGTTTCCATGGAATGCATCACTCTATTCACTTGATTGTTAAAATCCTCCTCTGATGAGGTTACTCTTTGGTGAGCATTCACATAAGACACAAATATCTTCATTTCTTTGGCCCATTCAGGGAGGCCTACCCATACCTCTTCCCCATACTTCCTTATCTCCAATTTTCCAATCATGTTCCTTCCAAGTTGCTGACCACCCAACCAAACCACTGGCCACAGCCCATGAATCGGTATACGATTGCACATCTGCCCATTTCTCCTTCCAAGCAAAGTGAACAACCAGGTGCGCTGCTCAAAATTCTGCCCTTTGGGAGGATCTCCCTTCACCACTGTCCTTCAGGAAGGTCCCAAAAAGGGGCTGTAGCGCTGCTGCTGTCCATTTTAGAATTGTGCCTGCCTGTCATGCAGAACCATCTGTAAATCAGGCATGAGTTTTCTCTTCTTCAGTCAACTGATCATAAGGAACTCCCCATGAGGCCATAGGTGCAGACAAGGAGAGGGCAGGTAATGGGACATGAGTGGAGACCATAGGCATTAATCCACTTCCTTGTGCAACTTACTTGTGTCTTCAGCTCCTTCTCAGGCCCGATCTCATATATACCACTTCCATTTAATGATGGAATGCACATCTGACTTTATGGCTGTGTGGGTCAGACAACACCCAGTTCAAGATGGGCAGCTCAGGCCACATGGTGAATTGGTGGATATGGTTAAGCGTTCAGTCTCTCCTAAGGACCAATAACAAGCCAAAAGCTGTTTCTCAAAAGGAGTGTAGTTATCTGCAGAAGGTGGCAGAACTTTGCTCCAAAATCCTAAAGTTCTGACCTGTGATTTACCAGTAGGGGTCTGCAGAAGACTCCAAACAGCACCTCCATCTGCCATGGACGCTTCAAGGACCATTGGATTAGCTGGATGATATAGCACAGGTGTCAAAGCGGCTAGCATGGCAGCCTGAATCTGCTGCAGAGTTTTCTTTTGTTTTCAGCCCTACTAGCAGTTTTTTGAGACGCTTGATAAATAGGCCAGTGTTGTGTTGTTGTTAGGTGCTGTCAAGTCAGTCCCAACTCATAGCAACCCTATGTACAACAGAACAAAACACTGCCTGGTCTTGTGCCATCCTCACAATGATTGCTATGTTTGAGTCGACTATTGTAGCCCTTACGTCAATCCATCTTGTTAAGGGTCTTCCTCTTTTTCGCTGACCCTCTACCAAGCATGATGTCCTTATATGGGGACTGGTCCCTTCTGATAACATGTCCAAAGTACATGAGATGGAGCCTTGCCACCCTTATTTCTAAGAAGCACTCTGGTTGTACTTATTCCAAGACAGATTTGTTCGTTCTTCTGACAGCCCATGGTATATTCAATATTTTTCACCAACATCATAATTCAAAGGCATCAATTCTTCTTTGCTCTTCCTTATTCATTGTCCAGCTTTCACATGCATATGAGGCAACTGAAAATACCATGGCTTGGGTCAGCACACCTTAGTCCTCAAAGTGACATCTTTGCTTTTTAACACTTTAAAGAGGTCTTTTGCAGAAGATTTGCCTGATGCAATGCATTGTTTCATTTCTTGACTGCTGCATTTATGGGTGTTGATTGTGGATCCAAAAAAATGAAATCCTTGACAACATTAATCTTTTCTCCATTTATCGTGATGTTCCCTACTGGTCCAGTTGTAAGGATTTTTGTTTTGTTTATGTTGAGGTGTAATCCTTACTGGAGGCTGTAGTCTTTGATCTTCATCGGTAAGTGCTTCAAGTCCTCTTCACTTTCAGCAAGCAAGGTTGTGTCATCTGCATATCACAGATTGTTAATGAGTCTTCCACCAATCCTGATGCCATGTTATTCTTCATATAGTCCAGCTTCTTGGATCATTTGCTCAGCATACAGATTGAATAAGTAGGGATAAGTTTGGTGGAAGGATAGAAGCCTGACCCACACCTTACCTGGCTTTAAACCATGCAGTATCCCCTTGTTCTTTTCGAACAACTGCAAGTTCCTCATGAGCACAATTAAGTGTTCTGGAATTCCCATTCTTAGCAGTATTGTCCATTATTTGTTATGATCCACACAGTCAAACACCTTTGCACAGTCAATAAAACACAGATAAACATCTTTTGGTATTCTCTGTTTGACTCGTTTGACATCAGCAATGATATCCCTGGTTCCACCTCCTCTTTTGAATCTGTCTTGAATCTCTGTCATTGTACTGCTGCAACAGCCTTTGAATGAACTTCAGCAAATTTCTACTTGTGTATTATATCAATGATATTGTTCAATAATTTCCACATTCTTTGGATCACCTTTCTTCAGAATGGGCACAAATATGGATCTCTCTCAGTTGCTCGGCCAGGTAGTTGTCTTCCAAATTTCTTGGTATAGACAAGTGAGTACCTCCAGTGCTGCATCCATTTGTTGAAACATCTCAACTGGTATTCCACCAATTCCTGGAGCCTTGTTTTTCACCAGTGCCTTCAGTGCAGCCAGAGTAACACACCCAGATGAGGGATATGTTGCCTCCAAAATCCAAAGAGGCCCACTGGGCATTGTGCCTACTTTTTAGTTGTGGGAGGTGCCAGATGCAATAAACTTATGCTTTGCTTTAGAAATCTCACTGAGGTGGAAGACACCTGAATTTATGTCAGATTAATTTCCCACCGTCTAGCCACCCCACCAGCACACAAATATTTTATCAATAATTCTGGAGTTATTGACATGTCTTCCTTACTAGGTCCAATCAGCATAATGTCATAATTGTAATGGGCAGTATGACTGATGTCTTGCGGAAGGGAAATGTGATCAATTCCCTGGGGACCAAATTATGACATAGGGCTGGAGAGTTGATATACCCGTGAGGCAGGACAGTCAAAGTGTACATCTGTCCTTGCCAGCTAAAAGCAAACTGCCTCTGGTGGTCCTTCAAAACAAGCATGGAGAAAAAAGCATTAGACAGTTGGATAGCTGCATACCAGGTACCGGGAGATATATTGATTTGCTCAAGTAATGAAACAACATCTGGAACAGCAGTTGCAACTGAAGTCACTACCTGGTTAAGTTTTTAGATAATCCACTGTCATTTTCCAAGATCCATCTATGTTTTGCATAAAGCAAATAAGCAAGTCAAATGGGGATCTGGTGGGAATCATCATCCCTGCATTCTTTAAGTCCTTGATGGTGGCACTAATCTCTGTACTCCCTCCAGGAATGTGGTATTACTTTTGGTTTACTATTTTCCTAGATATGGGCAGTATTAATGGTCTCCACTTAGCCTTTCCTACTATAATAGACCTTACTCTACATGTCAGGGATCCAATGTGGTGGTTCTACCAGCTGCTGAGTATATCTACTCCAATTACGGATTCTGGAACTGAGGGAATCACTAAATGATGGGTTGAGGGCCACTGGACCCATTGTGAGACTGACATGAGCTATAGACTCCATTAATAACCTGAATTCCATATGACCCCACTCTAACTGGTGGACCACAGTGACATTTTACATTTCCTGGAATTAGTGTCAGTGCAGAGTCAGTAAAAAAAAACCCAAAATCTAATTATTTCCTTTTCCCCAATGAACAAACACTCTTGTAAAAGGCTGTAGATCCCTTTGGGGAAGGCTGGGAGAAAGAGTCACTGTAAAAATTTTTGGCAGTGCAGTGGGATCCTTTCTCAAGGGAATCCAGCCTTCCCTTCATTCAACAGGTTGTGGTTCTGTAAACTTGCTCAAATCTGGGAATTGACTGAGGAGCCATGACTCTATTCTGCCAATTCAAGTTAGACTGCCATTCACTTGACCTAAAATTCTTCCACTGGTACAGATCAAGTAAATATGTAGTAGATTTCTCATCTATTTTACTACTGGGGACACCATGACTAAGTAGCCAACTCCTTAAGTCCATGCAAGTCAGGCTATTTTGATTACTGCTTTGACTCTGCTGTCCATTACAGTAACCATGTCTACCTTGTCTTTATTGATTGAGTGCCACTACTTGGTCCCTGCTGCCATGGGTTCTCATCAACCCCATTGTAGTTCGGTGTCTTAATTCAGTTACAGCAGCTCCCCCTGTCAATCCTACATAAAATAATGATCACAGCAACCTTCAAGGATGCTGGGGCCCCCTTTATGAATTTGTTCCTCACTGTTGTGGTAAAAGGGTGTCCTCTGGGTACTCCACATGTGGTTCTGTGAGTCTAACCTGATAAATCTACTCTAACATGCCAATTTCCCTACGCTTTTGGATACCTTCTTCTACAGTATACCAAGGCAAGTCTGGTACTTCAGCTTGATTTAGTGTGGGCCACCACGTAATCCATTATCAGTGACCCAACCAAATAAATGATTAGATCCTTTCCTAATCTCTTGAGCTGAAACATTGAATGAACAATCTGTGCTTAGTGGGCCCTTATGAAGGTACTCAGATTGATCTAACTTTATGTTCCTTGTGCCATTATCCTACACCCTTAATAGCCATTCTCACACATATTTCCCAGGTTTCAGTCTGTACATATTGGAAAAGTCAAGCAGTTATTTTTGGGTATAGCCTACCTCTTCCTGGGTCTCACTTTGTACTTCACCTTTTGGGGCTTGCTGGGATTTAAGTCTAGTTATAGGTCTAGAAGAAAAAAATGGGTGGCAGGGATATGTTTTGATAACATTCAGCAGTGTCTTGTAAGGCATCTGCCACAGGCAATGTCCCTGGTGATGACTCAGACACCACCCTGGCAATATCTCAGACAAAGACTCTTCAGACACAGCTTGATTAATCTCATCAGATGAGGGTGGTTTTGTTGGCAGGAGTTATTCAATGGAATTTAGGGGCTCAGTGTCCCCAGCTTCCTGGCTATCTACAATATGTCCACATCCCAAGTTTCAGGATTCCATTTCTTCCCAATCAATGCCCTCACATAACTTCAGACACCATTCAAGGTTGGGAATTCAAGTGGTTTAATTCAGCTACTCTTATGGTAAGTCTCTGGGTTTGGTTTTTGGCAATATCAGCTCTGTTACTACAAGAAATAAGGCTTTCTTTCAGGGCACAAGTGGCATCTCTGAGGTTGTTTATTTGACACTTGAGCTGACTCTGAAACCCTGAGCTCATCTCTTTCACCACTTTGTCTCATGAAAGTAGGACCAAGCAACCAGCTTCCTTATACTTCTCATTCTGACAAAATTGCAGAAAAATATTAAACATGTGATCGATCATTCAGAGTCAAGCCTCTCACCAATATTTGACCTATTGGAAGTGATATTTTGTGTATTTCTATTGCTACCTAACTCTGTGGATTAGCAGTGCTCTCTTAGCCAGACTTGAGAACCAATCTAGAAAACTCAACCTTACAGTTTTGTTTCTCTAGAATTAATCTTGGTAGCAAATGTCTTAGGCTAGGTTCTCTAGAGAAGCAAAAATAAGCAGTGTATATATATATATATATGTGTATATACACACATATATATAATATATATTTGTGTATGTATATATACACATATGAATATATATATACATGCATGCATATAAGAACCCAAAAAAAACAAACCCACTGCCATCGAGTCGATTCTGACTCATAGCGACCCTATAGGACAGAGTAGAACTGCCCCACAGAGTTTCCAAGGAGCACCTGGCGGATTCAAACTGCTGACCCTTTGGTTAGAGCCGTAGCACTTAAACACTATGCCACCAGGGTTTCCTGCATGCTTAAAAAATAATTTATATATATATATATACATATATAAATAGAGAGAGAGAGAGACAGAGAGATTTTTCTCAAGGAAATGGCTCACGCAGTTGAAGAGCCTGGCAAGTCCTAAGTTCATTGGATAGGCATCAAGCTGGAGCCTTCTACTGACACAAGTGGCTGCAGGGGATGAAGAATCCAAGTTTGTCAAGTCAGGGGGTAGGCTTCTGGCTCACAGGTTGCCGAAGCTGATGAATCCAAGATTGACAGGTAAGATGGCATGCTGCTGGCTCAAGTCCCAAGAACCGGAGTTCAGATGATGACGAGTCAAATTCAGGATCCAGAGCACAGCAAAAGCCAGCAAGTTTTGCCAGAAAGTCTATGCATATTGGATGCAGGCCACACCCCCATGGAAACTCCCCTTCAACTAATTGGCTTCTCACAACAGATACCATCATGGAGGAAATAACGTTTAATCAGATCTCATCAGGGAGGTGATTACTCCATTATGTAACCACTAAACTACATCATAACTGCCAAGACACTGAGAATCATGGCCCAGCCAAGTTGACACACAACCTTCACCACCACAAGCACTATTTTTTCAGGCCGGTGTGTACTTGTAAGACTCCAATTCCCTAAGAAATTATTCATTGGTAGAGCACGATTTAAACACCAACTTCAAGTCTGCAATTTAACAAGGAGTTGTGTAGGCTTTCCCATTTGACTTTCTGATCGAAATGGTCTCAGTATATCTCCCCAAAGGCTGAAATGCCCACCTTGAATATTTTCTGCCACTTTTTTCTAACTCTAAATGGTATTACATGTAACTTCATTTCTCCAGCTAGGTGTGTCTTCATTCCTTTACTTCTCCAGCTTCCAAACATTTCACAGTTTTAGTAAATTTTCTAAAATTTGTAGGGTCAGGATTATGGTGAGGGCTATGGAAGAAGTTAATATTACAGAATATATAACAATTTTATAAACTGATTGGTTCCTTCTCATTTTTTCCCTCTTCTAGATGTGCCCAGATTATGTCCTCTGCCTTCTGAGAACTTCACTCCTAAAACAAGCTCTCCTTTCTATAAGCAGCCACTGGTAAGTGTAATCCAGCACCCTCTCCTTTGATATTTATCTTTATTATACTTTCGAGGCCTCCGCAGACTCAGCTTGAGCCAGAGATGCTAAAAATCCAACATTTGAGTCTCTCTTCTTCTTTGCCGTCCAATATCATGAGCAATGAAGGAAGGAAGCAACAAGCAAGGGATACAAGAAAACAACGGACCAATTTATCCTCTGAACAAGCTTCAGCTAAGATTGGAATTGGAAGCAAAATTTGGTCCAAGTGTCATGTATATGAGGATGTCTTTCCATGCATACTGTGAAACACCTTGAAAATGAAACAAATTTTGTAGCCATTTGCTTAGAAAAATGAAATGACATTTTTCTTTTATCACTTTTCATACTGTTTAAAACCACACACCTATTTCCATATAAAAATATGACTAAATCAAAACAAAACTGTTAACATTCATTTTCCCTAATTAGTGACTTCATTTGTAAATACAACATTTTATTTAGGTAATTAGTAAAGTGAATAATTAGGACTTAATTGAATTTTGAGGCTGCTCCCAGCTCCTGAAGTTTAGGTCACTTAAATATCTATAGTTTAACATTTGGCGTTTAGATAATCAAGGCAACATGAAAAACACACTCTTTATTAGCACTTTTTTTTCAGATGAGCAAAAGGTATCTGTGGGAACATAGTGTATGTTGCAGTAGAGAAAAAATATGTATGGACCTGTCATTGTAATATTAATATTGGTAATTTTCCCCCATGGGTAGTCATTTTAATGACACACTTCATTACTAATGTACCCCTTCCCTTCTGAGGAGCCTTAATGGTTGTTCACAATATCTCTATTCAGGTTCTTCAGTAGGTGGTTTCAATGACTCATGTGGTCCCAATGACACTCCTGCCACCCTCAGAAAAATTGCCTGGAGTAAAATTAAAGAAAGCTGAAGGTCTGGGTAGTAAGGATGCTCACGTGAGCAACTGGTGACATCCACGCCAGCTCTCATGCGCCTGAGCCTTTACCAGGCTGAGGCAGAGATGTTTCTCATTTGCATCAGTGTGGACTGGGATGTCAGAAACATTAAATGAATCCTGTTTCTTGTTTTTCTAAAATGTCTTTTTTTTTTTTTTCATTATGCTTTGGAATTATGTCACTGTCTGAAGAAAAGAAGAAATTTAATAGGTGCAAACTGGACAAATAAAAAGAAAAGGGATTTGTTAAATGAAAAGGAAAAAAAAAAAAAAAGAAGTATGGTGGAAAAATTAGCTAGTCTGGGAGTTTCTCTATTTTAACTCTGGCCCCAAGCAAAAAGCCGACCCAATCTGAAAACGTTCCCATCTCTGAAGTGAAACACCAGGCAAGCACAATTTGGAAACGCCTGTGGCAGGATGTCTCCTAATCCTGACCTTTCCCTGGACACTGGCTAAGAACTGGTCCCACTGTTGATGATCAGACAATGCCCTTACTTTCTATTATCTCAGGAGTGTGTATTTATAAAAGGGAAAGAGTTGGAGGAGGAGGATAAAGAGAAAGACTAAATACTTTTTGAATACTTACTAAGTCCTTTACAAGAATTTTCTCAGAATTCTGTGGGATAATTACTGTTGTTATCTACATGTTAAGGATGAGCAAACAAAGCCTCAAGGGGCATGACTTTCCCAGGGCCATTTAATTAATTAGTTACCAAAATTGGTTTTAGCCTAGTCTGTGTGACCCCAAGGCACACACTCACCTCATTCACCCTCACTCTCCAGCTAGAGTGAGTAACTGCAGTATAAATGTCATACCAGGGTCCGAGGTCACTAACAAAAGATATAAAGCACACACTCTGCTAGTCCATGGGATAATGCTTTACTCACAAGAGAAGAGACAGAGCGAGATCAGCTTCAGTTGTGGGCACCAGTCTCCCATGGCCTTCAAGGGAGTCGCTCCCCACAGCAAGTGCTGGGCGTTGCTCTGCGCTCACCCCTCCTGTGCCTCAGACTGAGAGACCCTGTCCAGTCCCTGCTGGGGGCAGACACAGAGGTGAGACTGGCATATGTGCAGGAAGCAGAAAGTCACTGTGCCCAGGACAGGGGAAGGCTTCTTTGGTAAGGAGAAGGAGCTAGGAGAGAGAGAGAGATCCAATTTCCAGCCTCCATAGCAGAGATATTCTGGTCCCAAGTCCTCTGCTTAGGCAGCCCAGAGGGTAAGCATAGAAGCAGACCATCCTCCCAACAATAACATAGACGAAGACACAGGGTCATGAAAGAGTAGGCATGTGGGGGACTAGAAATGAGTGCTTTACGGACATATAGTCTCAAAGCATTAGCCTTCACAATGGAACATTCTAAACCCTTGAATTATGAACAAAAGAAGTAACAACCCACAAATTGTTTGTGGCATTGCTGTTAGCCTTTAGTCACAATGTCACATAGTGTGTGTGTGTGTGTGTGTGTATGTGTGTGATTATACATCTATATTATTTGGTTTTATTTACTGTCAAGAAGAATAAGAAATACAACCAGATCAAACCAAGTTCAGGACTCTAAATATGCATTTTGATTTATTTCCAGACAGTTTGATTTTCAAAGAAACTATATTCTGTTTGGATAAACAAAATCCAATTTATCTTTAGAGTAGTGTTAGTGTGGAGAACAGGTCACCTCCAAGGAAAACAGCCTTGTCTTGATAACCTCCAGGGTGGGTCTCCATAGAGATAATGTTTTCATGAGAAGCAAGCTTAACAAACTCATCCTTTGAAAAAACAGTCTTTTAGAATTAGGTGAAAGGAAAATATGATTACCAATAGAAAATCAAGAAGAAAAAAATCTAGAAATTTCTCTTTTGAAATAATCATAGTGAATAGCAACTACTTGATAAACACATGGGCTTATATTCAGAAGTGGAACCTTTTATACTTTTTTTCTGATTAGAAAAAATATTTATTTATTATAAAAAATGGAAAAGTATTAAGAAGCAGAAAAAAAATATTTATAATCCCAATGCCAAGAGGAAATTTTAACACTACTAACATTTAGGCATACCAAAAACCAAACCATACCCAGTGCCGTTGAGTTGATTCCAACTCATAGCGACCCTATAGGACAGAGTAGAACTGCCCCATAGAGTTTCCAGGGAGCACCTGGTGGATTCGAACTGCCAACCCTTTTGGTTAGCAGCCGTAGCACTTAACCACTATACCACCAGGGCTTCCCACATTTAGGCATATTTCCACTTACTCTTTTCTTTTTCAAGACATACATTTACCTAATTAAAATTCTAGTATATAAAATTTTTAGCCTATTTTTAAATAAATGTTATTTTATAAATATCATTTTGGTCATGATAAACTGCAATAACCTTCTCCAGTAAGAGCAGCAAATTGAATGTGTCTTTACAATATTACCGGGTTACCTGAGACACTGGCTTTGGTACAATGACAGCAGTGCCTCGGCAGCTTTCATAGCAGCCAGCTTAGAGTAGTGATTGCAGAGTCTTTTGGCTTCAAGGGGGTGTATTTGAGTTTGGTCTCCACAGAAGAGTAAAGAAAAACTTAAGATTATACCTGAATGACAGGCAGCAATATGCTTCCACACTTAGCAGAGGTGGAGATTTCAGAGGCTAAAGGAGGCTCTTCTCAAAGTCTAATTCCACCCGTGACACGTGGCAACAGCACAGCACCAGAGCTTCTTCCAGATTTGTGGTCTTCAATGACGGCTATATTTAGAATCATCTATGGAATCAAAAAAGTAGAGTGATACCCCAGGCTCATTCCAGAACAATTAAATCAGGAGAACTGGTTTGGTGCCCAGGTATCTATCTTTTAAACGTTCTCCAAGTGATTCTAATGTGTAGCCAGCGTTCAGAATCAGTGCTCTAGATTTTGAAACCTTCACAGTTTTCAATTTCAAACTCTCTAAAAGAATTTTTAAAAACTGTTTGAAAGTTGACATCTAAAATTTTTAGGAAATAGATATTTATAAAAGATGTAATTTCTGGCATATTCTAAATATTGATATTTTATAATAAGCTTCTTGCATTTTTCTTTTAAATGGATCCAAAGGAATCTAAAGAACACAGCAATTTTATATGTACCGCCACTCTTTTAAATAATTCACGAACAAGCATTATTTTAGCAGTCTAAAATTTTATCCCTTCTTTAGATTCCTGACCTTATGTTTCCATTCCATTTATCCTAGATAATTCTATCATAAGATGATAGAGTTTTATGACTCAAAGTATTTTGTTATCACTTTTAACAATAAAATTTACATATAAGTTGAAATTTAATTTCCTCACATGACCATGTGCTCTAAGGATCAATAGACAGATGTCTTCTGGATTGAGAAAACCTTAAGGAAGTAGGTGTTCAGCAAGGAGGAGACATAGTTTTAAATTTAAATGGCCACATGAGAACTTCTGGATGGTGCTCATACAACCTTGCATCTCTGGAACTTGGCCCAAAACCAACTGTTACCCATCAGGGCCATTGTGAACATCCTGGCTCTGGAAAAACAAAACTAAACATAACTGTTGGCAACACTGATAAGCAAGCAGCACTTACCAAAGTAATTGTGCATGTAAGCACTGAAGGATAACCTTGAAAGAATTCAGAGGTACCATCAACTGTCAGAGACCAACAAGTGATTCAGAGAAATAACACTGGAAAAGGTCACCTTGCTTCATGCAAGGGAATCCCTTTTCACACACAAAAGATGGTCACCTCCTGGACCAAAGGATTTCAAGTACAGATGGGCAAAAGCGTTTCACAAAGATAAATTGTCAACAATTAAACAATAAAAATTTGTGGGTAATTTCAAAGTTATTGCCAAGGAAGTCTCCATTGCATATGCTACCTGCCAATGGAATGATTCTGACAAAACTATAAAGGTAAAACATGAAGAGAAAACAAAGGCAGGCTGGAGCTGCTTTGAACATCCTCAAATGGATTTTATACAAATGCCGAGAGCAATGGGCTATGATTCTGTTCTGGTTATTGTTTAATTATTCTCAGGCTGATTTGAGGACATTCCCAACAAGAGAACTACAGCTTTAGTGATGGCAAAATAATAATAGTAATAATAATTGCTTTAGGAGCCCTGGTGGAACAACAGTTAAGCGCTTAGCTGTTCAAATTCGCCAGCCACTCCGCAGGAGAGAGACCCAGGGATCTGCTCCTGTAAAGACTACAGCCTAGAAACCGTATGGGGCAGTTCTACTCTGTCATGTGGGGTCACTCTGAGTTGGAGTGACAACAACAACTGTTTTATTTTGTTTTCCTTATCTGAGGCAGGTTGGAGGGGAGTTTCACTTATCTGTCCAGTCAGGGTGGCACAAGTGTCACTGATATCGACTAGGTAACTTTATAAACTTTTACCTTTTACTCAAAAACTCCACATTACTTTTCATCCACAAACATCAGGAGAAGTAGAGACAATCAATGAAATATTAAAACCATAATTAGCAAAGCTCTCAGGAATCCTTGAAATTTCAAGGCTGAAAGTATTACCATTTAGACTTGATTGCAGCAAGACCCACCTTATCTAGGACCTGAAAGTTATCTCCTCCTGAGTTAATAACAAGCTGTCCCATATGTTTGGGAATTTTACTTCCAACCGTAGATCCTGCCTATTGCAAATCGATAGGATTAAATACTACAAGATGCTCATATAATATCTCCATCTTGACCACCAGCGGATTCAAGCTGCATTTTCAGAACAGTCGGCCGAGTGTCACCGAGCATGACCTGAAGCCTGGAATTGGATCTTTGGAGAAGGACATCAGAGATCTCTGCCCTTGAACCTTGATGGGAAGAACCTTAGAATATACTGATAATAGCTGACCTGTCAGTAAAATTCCAGGGTATTGATCCTTAGATTCATGTTTCTCAATTAAAAAGACACACATCTTTTTCTGTAGGTAATGGGATGTCTGAACGTAGGCCTTGAACTGAGGATTCTTAGGAATCATCTGAGACACGCAACTGCAGAGGATAAGCAGTTTACTTCCAAGACTCTCTGATCCGCTGATCACTGCAGACAGGCTGCCTCCGTCCAAGAGAGCAGAACAAGATTAATTTTCTGATTCCCCAATACACTTTTCCTTTGCTTGCTTCTAATCTTGTTTATTGTGATTCTTAGACTCCTCCCTGAACTGACTAAAGTTTTTTCAATATACTCTTCCTCATCTTCATTCTGCTACTTTTTAATTCCTAAGATCTTCCTCTGCAACTGAAGAAAAAATAAAATTCTCTGGCTCATCTTTCTCAGGCCTTTGCTACTGTTTGGAATTTAATTCATTACCAGAGCTGTCATTCTCCACCTGACTCTGCTGATAAAAATGTAATAATGGCTATTCCTCTAAACACTTCAGAAGATAGATTACCTTTTATAGGCACCTCTGCTGCTTACATTTCTATCACATAATGAATTACAAACTTTCTCTTTACAAAGAGTGGACTTCGACCCCACATCAACAAAATGCTTTCGCGCAAGTCATTACAACCCAATCAACAAAATATCACACCAGCAATGGAAACTGACATTGGAGCTATCCTTGATTTAATCCTTGTTCTCTTCAAAGACACTCCACCCAAAAATCTGCCCACCTTGATGGACCAACGATTGGCTCACTGGTGTTGAGATAAACAAGACGAATACTACTAAACCAAACTCTTTGCCATTGAGTCAATGCCAACTCATCACAATCCTACAGGACAGGGTAGTACTGCCCCACAGGGTTTCCAAAGAGCAACTGGTGGATTCAAACTCCGGACCTTTTGGTTAGCAGCCAAGCTGTTAACTACTACACCACCAGGGCTCCACAAATAGTACCAGTAGGTACTATATCCCTTTAAGATACTTCTTATAAGGACATTTTTTTTCTCTGGAAGCCCCACAAACTAATTTAAATTTATTATTCAGTGTTGCCATAAACAATATCATAGTTGTTGACTTGGCAGTAGCACACTTCCAATATTAAGCGTTGTTGTTGTTAGCTGCCATGGACTCAGCCCCTGATTCATGGTGACCTTATGCACAACAGAACAAAATGCTGCCTGGTTCCGTGTCAGCGCCATGATCGGTTTCATGTTAGACCATTGTGACTCATAGGGTTTTTCATTGGCTGATTTTTAGAAGTAGACCACCAGCCCTTTCTTCCCAGTTTGTCTTAGTCTGAAAGCTCTGCTGAAACCTTTTGCATCACAGCAACACACAAGCCTCCACTGACAGATGGGTGGTGGCTAAGCATGAAGTCCACTGGTTGGAAATCAAATCTAGGCCTCCAAAACGGGAGGCAAGAATTCTACCACCAACGCCAACGTAAATGTTGCTGTCGCTGTTAGTTGCTATTGAGTTGGCTCCGACTCATGGAAACCTTATGTATAATAGAGGAAAACTTTGCCCATCCTGCACCATCTCCATGAACTTTGATATTTTTGAGCCCATTGTTGTGGCTATTGTGTCAATCTATCTAACTGGAGGTTTCCCTCGTTTTTGCTGACGCTCTACCAAACATGATGTCCTCGTCTATTGAAATATAAATGTAACACCTATATAAATACTGGATATCAAGTAGAATTGTCTTTGACTAGGCTAAAGAGGCTAAAAGAAAAGGCCACCCAGCTCTCTAGAACAATGAATTTCCTGTTAAAATAGGCTGCTACACCTGAAACTCTAAAACACGTTGTGATAGTTTCACAGGTCACTCCTCCCACCCTCACTCTCATGCTCTTATTACCTGTCCTTTAAAACATCTCTCAATATTGGAACCAAAAAGGGTGAGATGTGAGGAACTCGGTGGAGAAGCGAGAGAGGGTTCATAAGCAAGTTGCTTAAGTATAGTTACAATTAACATGCTTGTCTACTAACTGAAAGGTTGGAGGTTTAAATCCACCCAGGGGCACCTCAGAAGAAAGACCTGTTTATCTACTTCTAAAAAAAATAGTCACTGAAAACTCTGTGGAGCACAGTTTTTCTCTGACACACATGGGGTCATCGTGAGTCAGAACTAACTTAACTGCAGCTGTAAATAAACCTTCTGAACTAGATAAAACTCGGCATTTTTGTCAATATTTGTTTTGTTTTCCTAAGTTTCAAAAAATCATTTATCTGAAAGATTCCAAGAAAACCCCCTCCCAACAAACAGTTTTGAAGATTTCAAGATGAAGATAAAGCAGATGTGGTTGCTCTGTCAAGATACCCCAGTTGTTGCTGTGTTATTCCAGGGCTCAAACCTGCTGTCTTCTCTAGAAGACCGCTCCACGTAATGCCAGCCACCTTTGCCTTAAACAACCCGCAAAGCCAATAACTGATGGAATGAGGTTATAAAAGTCCAGCTGTCTTGCCTTAAGACAAGCTCCATGGCGCAATTTACAGTTGAGTCCTTGTCAGATGATCAGACTAAGATCAGACTTCACCTGAAATGACACTTCTTCATCACCATCTCTGTCCTCTCTCCTTATCTCATGACAGCACCCTCTTAACAAATTGAATCTGATCCCCTGTACCAGGCTCTGTTTCTAGGAAACGTGACCCACCCATTCTCGGGGGTTACACATGCTGCAAATTAGTTGTTGTCTTTCCGGTTAAAATCAGATTCCCATATCCAAGCTAGAATGTCAATATAGTCAATACTCTTGTAAAAGACCATTCACTCATTTATTCTTTGAGCAGTTATTTGTTGCATACTTCCTCTGTGTCGGATTTTTTTCTGGCTTCTGGGGATGTATCATGAATGAAAGGAGAGGCCCTTCCTGCCCACCTAGAGCTTTCCATCTGGTGAGTTTCCTTAGCGTACAATACACTGATTCACCGTTCGCTTTTTATTAATTTTTATTGTGCTTTAAGTGAATGCCTACAAATCACGTCAGTCTGTCACACAAAAACTTACATACACCTTGCTACATATTCCCAATTGCTCCCCCCCTAATGAGACAGCCTGCTCCCTCCCTCCACTCTCTCTTTTCTGTCCATTCCGCCACCTTCTAACCCCCTCTACCCTCTCATCTCCCCCCCAGACAGGAGATGCCAACATAGTCTCAAGTGTCCACCTGGTCCAAGAAGCTCACTCTTAACCAGCACCACTCTCCATCCCATTGTCCAGTCCAATCCTTGTCTGAAGAGCTGGCTTTGGAAATGGTTCCTGTCCTGGGCCAACAGAAGGTCTGGGGGCCATGACTACTGGGGTCCTTCTAGTCTCAGTCAGACCATTAAATCTAGTCTTTTTACAAGAATTTGGGGTCTGCATCCCACTGCTCTCCTGCTCCCTCAGGGGTTCTCCTTTTGTGTTCCCTGTGGGGGCAGTCATCAGTTGTAGCCGGGCACCATCTAGTTTTCTGGTCTCAGGCTGATGTAGTCTCTGGTTTATGTGATCCTTTCTGTCTCTTGGGCTCATAATTACCTTGTGTCCTTGGTGTTCTTCATTCTCCTTTGATCCAGGTGGATTGAAACCAATTGATACATCTTAGATGGCCGCTTGCTAGCGCTTAAGACCCCAGACGTCAGTCTCCAAAGTGGGATGCCCAATGATTTCTTAATAGATTTTATTATGCCAATTGATTTAGATGTCCCCTGAAACCATGGTCCCCAAACCTCCACCCCTGTTACGCTGGCCTTCAAAGCATTCACTTTATTCAGGAAACTTCTTTGTTTTCGGTTTAGTCCAGTTGTGTTGACCTCTCCTGAATTGTGTGTTGTCTCTCCCTTCACCTAGAATAAAACTTATCTACTATCTTCAATCGCATCATATGCATGCGAAAGCTGGACAATGAATAAGGAAGATCGAAGAAGAGTTGACATCTTTGAATTGTGGTGTTGGCAAAGATTATTGAATATACCATGGACTGCCAAAAAACTGAACAAATCTGTCTTGGAAGATGTGGAGCCAGAATGCTCCTTAGAGGCAAGGATGGTGAGACTGCATCTTACATACTTTGGACATGTTGTCAGGAGGGGTCTGTCCCTGGAGAAGGACATCATGCTTGGCAGAGTACAGGGTAAGTGGAAAAGAGGAAGACCCTCAATGAGATGGATTGACACACTGGCTGCAACAATGAGCTGAAGCATAACAACGATTGTAAGGATGGCGCAGGACCAGGCAGTGTTTCGTTCTGTTGTGCATAGGGTCGCAATGAGTTGGAACCAACTCGACGGCACCTAACAACAAAAAGAACTACTATCTAGTTAGTGAAAACCCCACTCCCCCTCGTAACCATCAAAGAATTTTCTTGTCTGTTTAAACTAATTCTCCAGTTCTTATAATAACGGTCTTATACAATATTTGTCCTTTTGCAACTGACTAATTTCACTCACCGTAATGCCTTCCAGATTCCTCCATGTTATAAAATGTTTCATGGATTCATCATAGTTCTTCGTCGATGTGTAGTATTCCATTGTGTGGATATACCATAATTTATTTATCCATTCATCCATTGATGGGCACCTTTGTTGCTTCCACCTTTTTGCTTTTGTAAAGAGGGCTGCAGTGAACATGGCCATGCATATATCTATTCGTGTAAATGCTCTTATTTCTCTAGCGTATATTCCAAGGAGTGGGATTGCTGGATCATATGGTAGTTCTATTTCTAGCTTTTTAAGGAAGTGCCAAATTGATTTCCAAAGTGGTTGTACCATTTTACATTCCCCCCATCAGTGTGTAAGTGTTCCAGTCTCTCCAAAACCTCTCCAACATTGATTATTTTGTGTTTTTAGATTAATGCCAGCCTTGTTGGAGTGAAATGGAATCTCATTGTACTTTTGATTTGCATTTCTCTAATGGCTAATGATTGTGAGCATTTCCTTATGTATCTTTTAGCCACCTGAAGCCTTATTTAGTGAAGTGTCTGTTCATACTTTTTGCCCATTTTTTAATTGGATTATTTGTCTTTTTGTAGCTGAGTTTTTGCAGTATCATGTAGATTTTAGAGATCAGGTGCTGATCGGAACTGTCATAGCTGAAGACATTTTCCCAGTCTTTCGATGAGCATACATGTTTGATTTTTAGGAGCTCCCAGTTATCTAGTTTTTCTTCTGCATTGTTAGTAATGTTTTGTATACAGTTTATGCCATGTATTAGGGCTCCTTAACGTTGTCCCTATTTTTTCTTCCACGATCTTTATTGTTTTAGATTTTATATTTAGGTCTTTGATCCATTTCGAGTTAGTTTTTGTGCACGGTGTGAGGTATGGGTCTTGTTTCATTTTTTTGCAGGTGGATATCCAGTTATGCCAGCACCATTTGTTAAAAAGACTGTCTTTTCCCCATTTAAGTACTTTGGGGACTTTGCCAAATATCAGCTGCTTATATGTGGATGAATTTGTGTCTGGATTCTCAATTATGTTCCATTGGTCTATGAATCTGTTGTTGTACCAGTACCAGGCTGTTTTGACTACTTTGGCAGTATAACAAGTTCTCAAATCAGGTAGAGTGAGGCCTCCCACTTTGTTCTTCTTTTTCAGTAATGCTTTACTTATCTGGGGTCTCTTGCCCTTCCATATGAAGTGGGTGATTTGTTTCTCCATCTCATTAAAAAATGTCATTGGAATTTTGATCGGAATTGCATCAAACCCATAGATCGCTTTTGGAAGAATAGACATTTTTACAATGATAAGTCTTCCTATTCACTTGCAAGGTATGTTTTTCCGCTTATGTAGGCCTCTTTTGGTTTCTTGCACAACTGTTTTGTAGTTTTCTTTGTATAAGTCTTTTACATCTCTGGTAAGATTTATTCCTTAGTATTTTATCTTAATGGGGGCTACTGTAAATGGTATTGATTTGGTGATTTCCTCTTCAATGTTCTTTTTGTTGGCGTAGAGGAATCCAACTGATTTTTGTATGTTTATCTTATATCCTGATAGTCTGCTGAACTCTTCTATTACTTTCAGCAGTTTTCTTAAGGATTCTTTAGGGTTTTCTGTGTATAAAATCATGTCATCTGCAAATAGAGATACTTTTACTTCTTCCTTACCAATCTGGATGCCCTTTATTTCTTCATCTAGCCTAATTGCTTTGGCTCGGACCTCCAGCACAATGTTGAATAAGAGTGGTGATAAAGAGCATCCTTGTCTGGTTCCCGATCTCAAGGGGAATGCTTTCAAGTTCTTTCCATTTAGGATGTTGTCGTCTATTGGCTTTGTATAAATGCCTTTTATTATGTTGAGGAATTTTCCTTCTATTTCTATTTTGCTGAGAGTTTTTACCATGAATGGGTGTTGAACTTTGTCAAATGCCTTTTCTGCACCTATTGATAAAATCATGTGATCCTTGTCTTTTGTTTTATTTATATGATGGATTACATGAATTATTTTTCTAATGTTGAACCATCCCTGCATACCTGGTATGAATCCCACTTGGTCATGGTGAATTATTTTTTGATATGTTGTTGAATTCTATTAGCTAGAATTTTGTTGAGGATTTTTGCATCAAAGTTCATGAGGGATATAGGTGTGTAATTTTCTTTTCTTGGGGTATCTTTACCTGGTTTTGGTATCAGGGGTATGGTGGCCTCCTAGGATGAGTTTGGGGGTATTCTATCCTTCTCTATGCTCTGAAATACCTTTAGTAGTAGTGGTGTTAACTCTTCTTTGAAAGTTTGTTAGAACTCTGCAATGAAGCCTTCCAGGCCAGGGCTTTTTTTTGTTGGGAGTTTTTTGATTACCTTTTTAATCTCTTCTTTTGTTATATAGGGCCTATGTTGTTGTTGTACCTCTGTTTGTGTTATTTTAGGTAGGAATTCATCCATTTCTTCTAGGTTTTCAAATTTCTTAGAGTACAATTTTTCATAGTAATCTGATATGATTCTTTTAATTTCAGTTGAGTCTGTTGTAATACCACCCATCTCATTTCTTACTGGAGTTATTTGCTTCCTTTCCTGTTTTTCTTTTGTCAGTTTGGCCAATGGTTTATCAATTTTGTTGATTTTTTTCAAAGAACCAGCTTTTGGTCTTTTTAATTCTTTTTTCTGTTTTTTATTTCATTTAGTTCTGCTCTAATTTTTATTACTTGTTTTCTTCTGGTGACTGAGGGTTTTGTTTGTTGCTCTATTTGTTCATGTTATACAGATAATTGTTTGATTTTGGCCCTTTCTTCTTTTTGGATATGTTTAATTGTTGACATAAATTGACCTCTGACCACTGCTTTCACTGTGTCCCAAAGGTTCTGACAGAAAGGGTTTTCATGCTCATTGGATTCTATGAATTTCCTTATTCTATCCTTAACGCCTTCTACAATCCAGTCTTTTTTGAGCAGAGTATTGTTCAGTTTCCAAGTGTTTGATTTCTTTTCTCTGCTTCTTCTGTTATTGATTTCCACTTTTATGGCCTTATGGTCAGAGAAGATGCTTGGTAATATTTCAGTGTTTTGGATTCTGCTAGGCTTGCTTTATGACCTAATATGTGGTCTATTCTAGAGACTGTTCCATGTGCACTAGAAAAGAAAGTATACTTGGCTGCTCTTGGGTGGAGTGTTCGTATATGTCTATGAGGTCATGTTGGTTGATTGTGGCATTTAGATCTTCTGTTTTTATTGAGCTTCTTTCTGGATGTCCTGTCCTTCACCGGAGGTAGTGTGTTGAAGTCTCCTACCATTATTGTGAAGCTGTCTATCTGACTTTTCAATGCTGATAGAGTTTATGTACCTCGCAGCTCTGTCATTGGGTGCATAAATATTTAATATGGTTATATCTTCTTGGTGTATTGTCCATTTAATCATTATATCCTTTCTGATGGATTTAACTGTAAAGTCTATTTTGTCAGAAATTAATATTGCCACTCCTGCTCTGTTCTGATTGTTATTTGCTTTATATATATATTTCCATCCTTTGAGTTTTAGTTTGTTTGTGCCTCTAAATCTAAGCTGTGTCTTTTCTAGGCAGCATATAGACTGATTGTATTTTTTAATCCATTCTGCCACTTGCTGTCTCTTTATTGGTGCATTTAGTCCATTTACGTTCAGGGTAATTATGGATAGGTATGTATTTAGTGCTATCATTTTGATGTCTTTTTTTTGTGTGTTGTTGACAGTTTCTTTTTCCCACTTAATTTTATGTGCTGAGTAGATTATCTTTATATCTTATCCTTTCCTCATAGTTGTTGTTGGTGATTTTGTTTCTGCTGAGTCTCTATTTTTTTCTTGCATTTTATTTTGATATGTTGGAGAGTTTGTCTCCTTTGTGGTTACCTTCTTATTTACCCCTATTTTTCTAAATTTAAACCTAACTTTTATTTCTTTGTATCGCCATATCTTCCTCTTCATGTGGAAGGTGTATGATTACATTTCTTAGTCCTTCTTTATTATTCTAATGTTAAGACATGTAATCTTGCTAATCTACACAGTAACTGGAATTTACCTGAAAAGTATTCCTGAGAGAAAGCATTTTAATGAATAGATGATATTGCCAAGAAATACAGCAATGTTTTATGTAAATAGGTTAAACATGTTTGAACGTGTTTGGAAAATTTATTCTCACACAAAACATAAGCATTATACTTAATGCCTTAGTTTTTTGTGAGCAGATTGCTGTTAAATCACATGATATTAAACTTTAGGCTAGCCTCTATCCAAGTTATTCCAAGCTCTAAGTCTGCATAATTGAATGTATAATCAAAAATGAATACTGCAAAACAGCACCACCAAATGCTGACGAGGATGTGAAGCAACAGGATCCTCATGCAATGTAAAATGGTATGGCCACTTTGGAAGACAGTCTGGCAGTTTCTTACAGATCTACACATAGGCTTACCACATGTTCCATCATTCATGCTCCTAGGTATTCACCCAAATGAGCTGAAAACTATAAATGAACCATTGTACTCCATATAATGGAGTATTGTCCAGAGATAAATATGAATGAGCTATCAAGCTATGTATGAAGAGACATAGGAGGAGCTTTAAATTACATATTGCCCATCTGATAAAGCTACAGACTGTATGATTCCAACTATATGACATTCTAGAAAAGGGAAAACTGTAGAAAAAACCAAAAACCCATTGCCACTGAGTTGATTCCGAGTCATAGGAACCCTACAGGAGAGAGTAGAACTGCCCCATAGAGTTTCCAAGGATCACCTGGTGGATATGAACTGCCAAGCTTTTGGTTAGCAGCCGTAACTCTTAACCACTATCTTACCAGAGTTTTCCAAAACTATAGAGAGAGTAAAAAGATCAGTGGTTGTCAGGGATTTAGGGGGAGGAGAGGAAGGGCCATAGGGGATTTTTAGGGCAATGAAATTATTCTGTATGATACTGTAATGGTGGACCCATGCATTTGTTAAAACCCGTAGAACTGTACCACAAAAAGAATGGACCCTAATGTAAACTGGACATTAAAAAAAAAAAAATTTTTTTTTTTTATTTTTAGCCAGTAATAATTTATCAATAATAACCTACCAATATTGGTTCATCAGTTGTAATAAATATACCACAGGAATACAAGATGTTAATAATGGAAGAAACTGTGGGTGGGGAAGAAAGAGGATATACTGGGACTCTGTATGGACTGCAACTTTTCTGTACACCTAAAATTGCTCTAAAAAGTAAAGTTTTTTTTTTTTTTTTTTAATGAATGTTGTTTTGTTTCTGTTACAATTTCCATCAACATCATGAGACATTGTGTGAGCTGAAAAGCCATGCTGGATGGGGAGGTGCCTGAGAAAGCCCCCAACACAACTGGGTGATGTCAGGACCTGTGAACTGGGCCTGCGGTCTGAAACCAAGCTGTGGTAGGCTGTGGTGGTAGGCAGAGGCTTGTAGGCCAGACAGGTGATAACTGGGGGTCCAAAAGGATGCAGTGGCGTTCCCTCTCAAGTGAGAAGGGAAAAGCTGTGTGGGCTAGTGTGGGACCCACTGGCAGGAAGTCTGGCAGCAGGAAACAATACCCAAACACTGTGCTGGGCTTTCCAGAAAGAACTCCACTCTTTGGGGGAATCTGAAAAAAGCAAGACAGGTTCCTGAAACAGAGATTCCATACCAGAAATGCTATTAGAACTAGCACAAAAAGTAAGGACCAGATTAGCTCCAAGTGTACTTAGTCCTATATCATACTGTTAGTCAGGTCAGCTCCCAGCTCATAGTGACCCCATGCACAACTGAACAAAACACTACCCAGTCTTGTGCCATCACTATGATTAGTTGTGGATAGAACCTTTGTGATCTATAGGGTTTTCACTGACTGATTTTTGGAAGTAGATGGCCAGATCCTCCTAATCTAGTATAAAACTCTTCTGCTGAAAATCAGAAATGTTTCTAGCTGTTGGGGCTACACTGAACCTGCAGGTGGGTTCAAGTGGACTTTTTTGTTTGGAAAATAGACAGAGCGCAGTAACTTAGTACGGTTTGTGTGTGTGTGTGCACCTTCAGTTTTATGTTAGATCCTTGAAAGAACTATTCATCGTTCTGACTCAATTTTTCCAGCACCAACATGAGATTATTTTTTGTATACATTCCTTAAGGGAAAGTTGAGAGAATTTAATGTGACGATGGCCCTAGAGCAAGCTTTGCATTTACTTTCTAGATTGGAAATTCTCAGAGCAGAAGCTTAATTTAGACAAGACTTAACTGGAAGCAGTTTATGTGCATATATATGCTACCGTGAAATGTGCCACCCTAAGAAAGTAAAAAAAAAAAAAAATTTTTTTTTTTTTTTAAGAAAGTATCACATTAAGCTTTACTGAATGGAAGAACCTTATTCTTATCATCACCAGAGCCCTTAAAATTGTGTAACTATGCACACATAAACACACAGGCATACTCTATGGAGCATTGTTCCTTCTCTCTTTGTAAGTAAATATGTCCGTATGTTTAAAGAAACGCTGGTGGCGTAGTGGTTAAGAGCTACGGCTGCTAACCAAAAGGTCGGCAGATCGAATCCACCAGGTACTCCTTGGAAACTCTGTGGGGCAGTTCTTCTCTGTCCTATAGGGTTGCTATGAGTGGTAATCAACTCAAGGGCAGTGAGTTTGGTTTTGGGTTATACTGCACAAGCTTATTCTTTATGAAGTATGGGAAAAAAGCAACAAGTTTCTAAAATTAAACAAACAGAAAGATTAGAGTTTATTTTGTCCAACACCCAGTGCTGAGCCTTTTACAGGAAAGAAGTCAGAATTCAATTAGCAAGTGGTCTGCACAGTTTACTAAGGCAGAAGATAAAATAACTTCCTCCAATTAGAAAGAAAAATTGTGAGTGAAAAAATATAAACTCTGACAAGAGCTGCCAGGGGTTCTTAGTGGAGCACAAGTATTCCATCCTCTGGTGGGGATAAAGGTAATTTCTACTGCATGGAAAATGGAAACCGACTCATCTCATTGAAATTCCTCTTCCCCCTTTTATGGGCCTTGTAAGGCCTAAACACCCACTTTTGTTTCTTCTGCTTTACATGTTCATTTTCATCATTCTCCATGGATATTTTATACAACAGTAGTTGTCATTTGTTTCTTAAATGCTCCATTACCCTTTGACTTTTCTTTCATTTATTCTCTCAGTTTCATTGAATCCACATCATATTTGTCAGTGTCCTTCCTCCTATTTCTTTATTCTTAACCTATCTGTGAATAGAATACTACTCTGTTGTTCTTTATCCATCTACCTCTAGACATGATGCCTACCCATACTGGGAATATGTCTTGAGGATTTTTTTTTTTTTTTTAAGTAATATTTGATTGTGTCTTTGGTGAAAGTTTACACAGCAGTTTAGGTTTCCCGTTCAACAATTTCTACACAAATTCTTCAGAGACGTTGATTACACTCTTCACAGTGTGTGAACGTTCTCATTATTTCCATTCTGATTGTTCCATTTATGAGGATTTGTTTTAACCTCAGATATTAAATTAAATTACCCCCTCTTATTAATCAGGAAAGATGTTAAATTATCTACATGCTCTCCTGAACCGTCACTTAATCACAGAAGCAATGTGGGTGGTGGATTCGCTGTCCTTTGAGCAGGCCTCCACTTTGGCCAACATTTACAGTCTGCATCAACAGCTCCTTCTTGAGTTAAGTTTTCTTCCCAGACATTTTTCTAGGGGCAATGGTCATGCAATGGTAAAGAGCTTGGGTGTTAACCAAAAGGTCGGCAGTTTGAACCTACCAGCTGCTGGGCGGAAGAAAGATGTGGCAAGCTGCTTCCACAAAGATTTACATATAACCTTGGAAACTTTATGGGGCAGCTCTGCTCTGACCTATAGGATCATTATATGGTTGCTGTGAGCCAGAATCAACTCAACGGTAGTGAGTTTTGGTATTTCAGACATTTTTCTAACTCCAGGTCTTTGCACATTTCATTATAATACCTTACCTTGTATTCTCCAGCAGCCCTTTGAAATCTTCAGTTCTTTTACTTCATCATTTCTTCCGTTTACTTCAGCTAGTCTATTTTCGAGAGCACATTTCAGAGTCTCTTCTGACATCCATTTTCATCTTTTCTTTCTTTCTTGTCTTTTTTTTTTTTTTAATTTTTATTAAGCTTCAAGTGAACATTTACCATTCCAATCAGTCTGTCACATGTAGGTTTACATACATCTTACTCCCTTCTCCCACTTGCTCTCCCCCTATTGAGTCAGCCCTTACAGTCTCTCGTTTCGTGCCAATTTTGCCATCTTCCCTCTCTCTCTATCTTCCCATCCCCCCTCCAGTCAAGAGTTGCCAACACACTCTCAAGTGTACATCTGAGTTAATTAGCTCACTCTTCATCAGCATCTCTCTCCCCTCCACTGACCAGTCCTTTTCATGCCTGATGATTTGTCTTCGGGGATGGTTCCTGTCCTGTGCCATCAGAAGTTCTGGGGAGCGTTGTCTCTGGGATTCCTCTAGTCGCAATCATACCATTAGGTATGGTCTTTTCATGAGAATTTGGGGTCTGTATCCCATTGGTCTCCTGCTCCCTCAGGAGTTGTCTGTTGTGCTCCCTGACAGGGCAGACATCGATTGTGGCCGGGCACCAACTAGTTCTTCTGGTCTCAGGATAAGGTAGGTCTCTGGTTCATGTGGCCCTTTCTGTCTCTTGGGTTCTTAGTTGTCGTGTGACCTTGGTGTTCTTCCTTTGCCTTTGCTCCAGGTGGGTTGAGACCAATTGATGTATCTTAGATGGCTGCTTATTGGCGTTTAGGACCCCAGGCGCCACAATTCAAAGTGGGATGCAGAGTGTTTTCATAATAGAATTATTTTGCCCACTGACTTAGAAGTCCCCTCAAACCAAGTTCCCCAGACCCCAGCCCCTGCTCCGCTGACCTTTGAAGCTTTCATTTTATCCCGGAAACCTCTTTGCTTTTAATCCAGTCCAATTAGGCTGACCTTCCTTGTATTGAGTGTTGTCTTTCCCTTCACCCAAAGCAGTTCTTATCTACAGATTGATCAATAAAAAGCCCTCTCCCTCCCTCCCTCCCTCCCTCCCTCCCTCCCCCCTTTGTAACCACATAAGTATGTGTTCTTCTCCGTTTTTTCTATTTCTCAAGATCTTATAATAGTGGTCTTACACAATATTTGTCCTTTTGCAACTGACTCATTTCGCTCAGCATAATGCCTTCCAGGTTCCTCCATGTTATGAAATGTTTCAGAGATTCGTCACTGTTCTTTATCGATGCGTAGTATTCCATTGTGTGAATAACCACAATTTATTTACCCATTCATCCGTTGACGGACATCTTGGTTGCTTCCAGCTTTTGCTATTGTAAACAGAGCTGCAATAAACATGGGTGTGCATATATCTGTTTGTATGAAGGCTCTTGTATCTTTAGGGTATATTCTGAGGAGTGGGATTTCTGGGTTGTATGGTAGTTTTATTTCTAACTGTTTAAGATAACGCCAGATGGATTTCCAAAGTGGTTGTACCATTTTACAATCCCACCAGCAGTGTATGAGAGTTCCAATCTCTCCGCAGCCTCTCCAACATTTATTATTTTGTGTTTTTTGGATTAATGCCAGCCTAGTTGGTGTGAGATGGAATCTCATCATAGTTTTAATTTGCATTCCTCTAATGGCTAATGATCGAGAGCATTTTCTCATGTATCTGTTGGCTGCCTGAATATCTTCTTTAGTGAAATGTGTGTTCATATCCTTTGCCCACTTCTTGATTGGGTCGTTTGTCTTTTTGTGGTTGAGTTTTAACAGAATCATGTAGAGTTTAGAGATCAGGCGCTGGTCGGAGATGTCATAGCTGAAAATTCTTTCCCAGTCTGTAGGTGGTCTTTTTACTCTTTTGGTGAAGTCTTTAGATGAGCATAGGTGTTTGATTTTTAGGAGCTCCCAGTTATCTGGTTTCTCTTCATCATTTTTGGTAATGTTTTATATTCTGTTTATGCCCTGTATTAGGGCTCCTAGGGTTGATCCTATTTTTTCTTCCATGATCTTTATCGTTTTAGTCTTTATGTTTAGGTCTTTGATGCACTTGGAGTTAGTTTTTGTGCATGGTGTGAGGTATGGGTCCTGTTTCATTCTTTTGCAAATGGATATCCAGGTATGCCAGCACCATTTGTTAAAAAGACTATTATTTCCCCAATTGACTGACACTGGTCCTTTGTCAAATATCAGCTGCTCATACGTGGATGGATTTATATCTGGGTTCTCAATTCTGTTCCATTGGTCTATGTGGCTGTTGTTGTACCAGTACCAGGCTGTTGTGACTACAGTAGCTATATAATAGGTTCTGAAATCAGGTAGGGTGAGGCCTCCCACTTTTTTCTTCTTTTTCAGTAATGTTTTGCTTATCCGGGGCTTCTTTCCCTTCCATATGAAATTAGTGATTTGTTTCTCTATCCCCTTAAAGTATGACATTGGTATTTGGATTGGAAGTGTGTTATATGTATAAATGGCTTTTGGTAGAATAGACATTTTTACTATGTTAAGTCTTCCTATCCATGAGCAGGGTATGTTTTTCCACTTAAGTATGTCCTTTTGAATTTCTTGTAGCAGAGTTTTATAGTTTTCTTTGTATAGGTCTTTTACATCCTTGGTAAGATTTATTCCTAAGTATCTTATCTTCTTGGGGGCTACTGTGAATGGTATTGATTTGGTTATTTCCTCTTCGGTGTTCTTTTTGTTGATGTAGAGAAATCCAAGTGATTTTTGTAGGTTTATCTTATAACCTGAGACTCTTCCAAACTCTTCTATTAGTTTCAGTAGTTTTCTGGAGGATTCCTTAGGGTTTTCCATGTATACGATCATGTCATCTGCAAATAGTGATAGCTTTACTTCCTCCTTACCAATCTGGATACCCTCTATTTCTTTGTGTAGCCTAATTGCCCTGGCTAGGACTTCAAGTACGATTTTGAATAAGAGCGGTGATAAAGGGCATCCTTGTCTGGTTCCCGTTCTCAAGGGAAATGCTTTCAGGTTCTCTCCATTTAGAGTGATATTGGCTGTTGGCTTTGCATAGATGCCCTTTATTATGTTGAAGAATTTTCCTTCAATTCCTATTTTGGTAAGAGTTTTTATCATAAATGGGTGTTGAACTTTGTCAAATGCCTTTTCTGCATCTATTGATAAGATCATGTGGTTTTTATCTTTTGTTTTATTTATGTGATAGATTACATTAATGGTTTTTCTGATATTAAACCAGCCTTGCATACCTGGTATAAATCCCACTTGATCAGGGTGAATTATTTTTTTGATGTATTGTTGGATTCTATCGGGTAGAATTTTGTTGAGGATTTTTGCATCAATGTTCATGAGGGATATAGGTCTAAAATTTTCTTTTTATTGTAATGTCTTTACCTGGTTTTGGTATCAGGGAGATGGTAGCTTCATAGAATGAGTTGGGTAGTATTCCGTCTTTTTCTATGCTTTGAAATACCTTCAGTAGTAGTGGTGTTAAGTCTTCTCTGAAGGTTTGGTAGAACTCTGCAGTGAAGCCATCTGGGCCAGGACTTTTTTTTGTTGGAAGTTTTTTGATTACCGTTTCAATCTCTTTTTTTGTTATGGGTCTATTTAGTTGTTCTACTTCTGAATGTGTTAGTTTAGGTAGGTAGTATTGTTCCAAGAATTTATCCATTTCTTCTAGGTTTTCAAATTTGTTAGAGTACAATTTTTCGTAGTAATCTGAAATGATTCTTTTAATTTCATTTGGTTCTGTTGTGATGTGGTCCTTCTCGTTTCTTATTCGGGTTATTTGTTTCCTTTCCTGTTTTTCTTTAGTCAGTCTAGCCAATGGTTTATCAATTTCGTTAATTTTTTCAAGGAACCAGCTTTTGGATTTGTTAATTCTTTCAATTGTTTTTCTGTTCTCTAATTCCTTTAGTTCAGCTCTAATTTTTATTATTTGTTTTCTTCTGGTGCCTGATGGGTTCTTTTGTTGCTCACTTTCTATTTGTTCAAGTTGTGGGGACAGTTGTCTGATTTTGGCTCTTTCTTCTTTTTGTATGTGTGCATTTATCGATATAAATTGGCCTCTGAGCACTGCTTTTGCTGTGTCCCAGAGGTTTTGATAGGAAGTATTTTCATTCTCGTTGCTTTCTATGAATTTCCTTATTCCCTCCTTGATGTCTTCTATAACCCAGTCTTTTTTCAGGAGGGTATTGTTCATTTTCCAAGTATTTGATTTCTTTTCCCTAGTTTTTCTGTTATTGATTTCTAGCTTCATTGCCTTGTGGTCTGAGAAGATGCTTTGTAATATTTCGATGTTTTGGACTCTGCAAAGATTTGTTTTATGACCTAATATGTAGTCTATTCTAGAGAATGTTCCATGTGCACTAGAAAAAAAAGTATATTTTGCAGCAGTTGGGTGGAGAGTTCTGTATAAGTCAATGAGGTCAAGTTGGTTGATTGTTGTAAGTAGGTCTTCCGTGTCTCTACTGATCTTCTTACTGGATGTCCTGTCCTTCTCCGAAAGTGGTGTGTTGAAGTCTCCTACTATAAATGTGGAGGTGTCTATCTCACTTTTCAATTCTGTTAAAATTTGATTTATGTATCTTACAGCCCTGTCATTAGGTGCGTAAATATTTAATATGGTTATGTCTTCCTGATCAATTGTCCCTTTTATCATTATATAGTGTCCTTCTTTATCCTTTGCTGCGGATTTAAGTCTAAAGTTTATTTTGTCAGAAATTAATATTGCTACTCCTCTTCTTTTTTGCTTATTGTTTGCTTGATATATTTTTTTCCATTCTTTGAGTTTTAATTTGTTTGTGTCTCTACGTCTAAGGTGTGTCTCTTGTAGGCAGCATATAGATGGATCGTGTTTCTTTATCCAGTCCGTGACTCTCTGTCTCTTTATTGGTGCATTTAGTCCATTTACATTCAGGGTAATTATAGATAAATAAGTTTTTAGTGCTGTCATTTTGATGCCTTTTCATGTGTGTTGTTGGCCATTTCATTTTTCCACATGCTTTTTTGTGCTGAGACGTTTTTCTTAGTAAATTGTGAGATCCTCATTTTCATGATGTTTAACTTTGTGTTTGTTGAGTCGTTACGTTTTTCTTGGCTTTTTTTTTGAGTTATGGAATTGATATTCCTTTTTGTGGTTACCTTATTATTTACCCCTATTTTTCTAAGTAAAAACCTAACTTGTATCCTTCTATATCGCCTTGTATCACTCTCCATCTGGCAGTTCAATGCCTCCTATATTTAGTCCCTCTTTTTGATTATTGTG